>NC_133124.1:144402009-145066745 GCF_048418815.1 Hemitrygon akajei | reverse complement strand
CACTTTGGTGATCTCCCCGCTGCGAACAATGTGTCTCACTCACTGTGGTGATCTCCCCTCCGTGTACAATGTGTCCAACTCAATGTGATCTCCCCTCTGCGAACAATGTGTCTCACTCACTGTGGTGATCTCCCCTCTGTTTTCAATGTGTCCAACTCACTCTGGTGATCTCCCCTCTGTGTTCAATGTGACTCACTGACTGTGGTGATCTCCCCTCTGTGTACAATGTGTCTCACTCACTGTGGTGATCTCCCCTGTGTGTACAATGTGTCCAACGCACTGTGATCTCCCCTCTGTGTAAAATGTGTCCCACTCACTGTGGTGATCTCCCCACTGTGTACAATGTGTCCAACTCACTGTGATCTCCCCTCTGCGAACAATTTGTCTCACTCACTGTGGTGATCTCCTCTCTGCGAGCAATGTGTCCCACTCACTGTGATAATCTCCCCTCTGCGAACAATGTGTCCAACTCACTGTGGTGAACTCCCCTCTGTGTAAAATGTGTCCCACTCACTGTGGTTATCTCCCCTCTGTGTTAAATGTGTCCCACTCACTGTGGTGATCTCCCCTCTGTGTACAATGTGTCCAACTCAATGTGATCTCCCCTCTGCGAACAATGTGTCTCACTCACTGTGGTGATCTCCCCTCTGTGTTCAATGTGTCCAACTCACTCTGGTGATATCCCCTCTGTGTAAAATGTTTCCCACTCATTGTGATAATCTCCCAACTGTGTACAATGTGTCCCACTCACTGTGATCTCCCCTCTGTGTATAATGTGTCCCACTCACTGTGGTGATCTCACCTTGGTGTACAAAGTGTCCAACTCACTGTGATCTCCCCTCTGCGAACAATTTGTCTCACTCACTGTGGTGATCTCCTCTCTGCGAGCAATGTGTCCCTCTCACTGTGATCTCCCCTCCATGTACAATGTGTCCCACTCACTGTGATAATCTCCCCTCTGCGAACAATGTGTCCAACACACTGTGGTGATCTCCCCTCTGTGTAAAATGTGTCCCACTCACTGTGGTTATCTCCCCTCTGTGTTAAATGTGTCCCACTCACTGTGGTGATCTTCCCTCTGTGTACAATGTCTCCAACTCACTCTGGTGATCTCCCGTCTGTGTAAAATGCGTCCCACTCACTGTGTTGATCTCCCCTCTGTGTACAAGATGTCGCACTCACTGTGGTGATCTCCCCTCTGTGTACAATTTGTCGCACTCACTGTGGTGATCTCCCCACTGCGAACAATGTGTCTCACTCACTGTGGTGATCTCCCCTCTGTGTTCAATGTGTCCAACTCACTCTGGTGATCTCCCGTCTGTGTAAAATGCGTCCCACTCACTGTGGTGATCTCCCCTCTGTGTACAAGATGTCGCACTCACTGTGGTGATCTCCCCTCTGTGTACAATGCGTTGCACTCACTGTGGTGATCTCCCCTCTGTGTACAAGATGTCGCACTCACTTTGGTGATCTCCCCTCTGCGAACAATGTGTCGCACTCACTGAGGTGATCTCCCCTCTGTGTAAATTGTGTTACACTTACTGTGGTGATCTCCCCTCTGTGTTCAATGTGACTCACTCACTGTGGTGATCTCCCCTCTGTGTACAATGTGTCCAACGCACTGTGATCTCCCCTCTGTGTAAGATGTGTCCCACTCACTGTGGTGATCTCCCCTCTGTGTACAATGTGTCCAACTCACTGTGATCTCCCCTCTGCGAACAAATTGTCTCACTCACTGTGGTGATCTCCTTTCTGCGAGCAATGTGTCCCACTCACTGTGATAATCTCCCCTCTGTGTACAAGTTGTCCCACTCACCGTGGTGATCTACCCTCTGCGAGCTATGTGTCCCACTCACTGTCGTGATCTGCCCTCTGTATACAAAGTGTCCCACGAACTGCGGTGATCTCCCCTCTGTGTAAAATGTGTCCCACTCACTGTGGTGATCTGCCCTCTGTATACAATGTATCCACTCACTGTGGTGATCTCCGCTCTCTGTACAATGTGTCTCACTCACTGTGGTGATCTCCCATCTGTGTACAATGTGTCCCAAGAACTGCGGTGATCTCCCATGTGCGTAAAATGTGGCCCCCTCACTGTGGTGATCTGCCCTCTGTATACAATGTATCCACTCATTGTGGTGATCTCCGCTCTCTGTACAATGTGTCCAACTCACTGTGATCTCCCCTCTGCGAACAATGTGTCTCACTCACTGTGGTGATCTCCCCTCTGTGCTCAATGTGCCCAACTCACTGTGGTGATCTCCCGTCTTGTGTAAAATGTGTCCCACTCACTGTGCTGATCTCCCCTCTGTGTACAAGTTGTCCCACTCACTGTGGTGTTCTCCACTCTGTGTTCAATGTGCCCACTCACTGTGGTGATCTCCCCTCTGTGTAAAATATGTCCCACTCACTGTGGTGATCTCCTCTCTGCGAGCAATGTGTCTCACTCACTGTGGTGATCTCCCGTGTGTACAATGTGTCCAACGCACTGTGATCTCTCCTCTGTGTAAAATGTGTCCCACTCACTGTGGAGATCTCCCCTCTGTGTACAATGTGTCCAACTCACTGTCATCTCCCCTCTGCGAGCAATGTGTCCCACTCACTGTGATAATCTCCCCTCTGTGTACAAGTTGTCCCACTCACCGTGGTGATCTCCCCTCTGCCAGCTATGTGTCCCACTCACTGTGGTGATCTGCCCTCTGTATACAATGTGTCCCACGAACTGCGGTGATCTCCCCTCTGTGTAAAATGTGTCCCACTCAATGTGGTGATCTGCCCTCTGTGTACAAGTTGTCCCACTCACTGTGGTGATCTGCCCTCTGTGTACAAAGTATCCACTCACTGTGGTGATCTTCGCTCTCTGTACAATGTGTCCCACTCACTGTGGGGATCTGCCCTCTGTGTACAATGTATCCACTGACTGTGGTGTTCTCCACTCTGTGTTCAATGTGCCCACTCACTGTGGTGATCTCCCCTCTGTGTAAAATGTGTCCCACTCACTGTGATGATCTCCCCTCTGTGTAAAATATGTCCCACTCACTGTGGTGATCTCCTCTCTGCGAGCAATGTGTCTCACTCACTGTGGTGATCTCACCTCCGTGTACAATGTGTCCCACTCACTGTGATAATCTCCCCTCTGTGTACAAGTTCTCCCACTCACCGTGGTGATCTCCCCTCTACGAGCAATGTGTCCCACTCACTGTGGTGATCTCCCCTCTGCGAACAATGTACCTTTCTCACTGTGGTGAAATCCCCTCTGAGTAAAATGTGTCCCACTCACTGTAGTGATCTGCCTACTGTGTACAATGTATCCACTCACTGTGGTGATCTCCGCTCTGTGTTCAAAGTGTCCAACTCAACAAGTTGTCCCACTCACCGTGGTGATCTCCCCTCTGCGAGCAATGTGTCCCACTCACTGTGGTGATCTGCCTACTGTGTACAATGTATCCACTCACTGTGGTGATCTCCGCTCTCTGTACAATGTGTCTCACTCACTGTGGTGATCTGCCCTCTGTGTACAATGTGTCCCACGAACTGCGGTGATCTCCCCTCTGTGTAAAATGTGTCCCACTCACTGTGGTTATCTCCCCTCTGTGTTAAATGTGTCCCACTCACTGTGGTGATCTCCCCTCTGTGTACAATGTGTCCAACTCAATGTGATCTCCCCTCTGCGAACAATGTGTCTCACTCACTGTGGTGATCTCCCCTCTGTTTTCAATGTGTCCAACTCACTCTGGTGATCTCCCCTCTGTGTTCAATGTGACTCACTGACTGTGGTGATCTCCCCTCTGTGTACAATGTGTCTCACTCACTGTGGTGATCTCCCCTGTGTGTACAATGTGTCCAACGCACTGTGATCTCCCCTCTGTGTAAAATGTGTCCCACTCACTGTGGTGATCTCCCCACTGTGTACAATGTGTCCAACTCACTGTGATCTCCCCTCTGCGAACAATTTGTCTCACTCACTGTGGTGATCTCCTCTCTGCGAGCAATGTGTCCCACTCACTGTGATAATCTCCCCTCTGTGTACAAGTTGTCCCACTCACCGTGGTGATCTGCCCTCTGTATACAATGTGTCCCACGAACTGCGGTGATCTCCCCTCTGTGTAAAATGTATCCCACTCACTGTGGTGATCTCTCTTCTGTGAACAATGTGTCTCACTCACTGTGATAATCTCTGCTATGTGTACAATGTGTTTCACTCACTGTGGTGATCTCCCCTCTGTGTTCAATGTGTCCTACTCACTCTGGTGATATCCCCGCTGTGTAAAATGTTTCCCACTCATTGTGATAATCTCCCATCTGTGTACAATGTGTCCCACTCACTGTGATCTCCCGTCTGTGTATAATGTGTCCCACTCACTGTGGTGATCTCACCTTGGTGTACAAAGTGTCCAACTCACTGTGATCTCCCCTCTGCGAACAATTTGTCTCACTCACTGTGGTGATCTCCTCTCTGCGAGCAATGTGTCCCTCTCACTGTGATCTCCCCTCCATGTACAATGTGTCCCACTCACTGTGATAATCTCCCCTCTGCGAACAATGTGTCCAACTCACTGTGGTGATCTCCCCTCTGTGTAAAATGTGTCCCACTCACTGTGGTTATCTCCCCTCTGTGTTAAATGTGTCCCACTCACTGTGGTGAACTTCCCTCTGTGTACAATGTGTCCAACTCAATGTGATCTCCCCTCTGCGAACAATTCGTCGCACTCACTGTGGTGATCTCCCCTCTGCGACCAATGTGGCTCACTCACTGTGGTGATCTCCACTCTGTGTTCAATGTGTCCTACTCAGTCTGGTGATATCCCCTCTGTGTAAAATGTTTCCCACTCATTGTGATAATCTCCCATCTGTGTACAATGTGTCCCACTCACTGTGATCTCCCCTCTGTGTATAATGTGTCCCACTCACTGTGGTGATCTCACCTTGGTGTACAAAGTGTCCAACTCACTGTGATCTCCCCTCTGCGAACAATTTGTCTCACTCACTGTGGTGATCTCCTCTCTGCGAGCAATGTGTCCCTCTCACTGTGATCTCCCCTCCATGTACAATGTGTCCCACTCACTGTGATAATCTCCCCTCTGCGAACAATGTGTCCAACTCACTGTGGTGATCTCCCCTCTGTGTAAAATGTGTCCCACGCACTGTGGTTATCTCCCCTCTGTGTTAAATGTGTCCCACTCACTGTGGTGATCTTCCCTCTGTGTACAATGTGTCCAACTCAATGTGATCTCCCCTCTGCGAACAATTTGTCGCACTCACTGTGGTGATCTCCCCTCTGCGAACAATGTGTCTCACTCACTGTGGTGATCTCCCCTCTGTGTTCAATGTGTCCAACTCACTCTGGTGATCTCCCGTCTGTGTAAAATGCGTCCCACTCACTGTGGTGATCTCCCCTCTGTGTACAAGATGTCGCACTCACTGTGGTGATCTCCCCTCTGTGTACAATGCGTCGCACTCACTGAGGTGATCTCCCCTCTGTGTAAATTGTGCTGCACTCACTTTGGTGATCTCCCCTCTGCGAACAATGTGTCTCACTCACTGTGGTGGTCTCCCCTCCGTGTAAAATGTGTTACACTCACTGTGGTGATCTCCCCTCTGTGTTCAATGTGACTCACTGAGTGTGGTGATCTCCCCTCTGTGTACAATGTGTCTCACTCACTGTGGTGATCTCCCCTGTGTGTACAATGTGTCCAACGCACTGTGATCTCCCCTCTGTGTAAAATGTGTCCCACTCACTGTGGTGATCTCCCCTCTGTGTACAATGTGTCCAACTCACTGCGATCTCCCCTCTGTGAACAATTTGTCTCACTGACTGTGGTGATCTCCTCTCTGTGAGCAATGTGTCCCACTCACTGTGATAATCTCCCCTCTGTGTACAAGTTGTCCCACTCACCGTGGTGATCTCCCCTCTGCGAGCTATGTGTCCCACTCACTGTGGTGATCTGCCCTCTGTATACAATGTGTCCCACGAACTGCGGTGATCTCCCCTCTGTGTAAAATGTGTCCCACTCACTGTGGTGATCTGCCCTCCGTGTAAAATGTGTCACACTCACTGTGGTGATCTCCCCTCTGTGTTCAATGTGTCCTACTCACTCTGGTGATATCCCCTCTGTGTAAAATGTTTCCCACTCATTGTGATAATCTCCCATCTGTGTACAATGTGTCCCACTCACTGTGATCTCCCGTCTGTGTATAATGTGTCCCACTCACTGTGGTGATCTCACCTTGGTGTACAAAGTGTCCAACTCACTGTGATCTCCCCTCTGCGAACAATTTGTCTCACTCACTGTGGTGATCTCCTCTCTGCGAGCAATGTGTCCCTCTCACTGTGGTCTCCCCTCCATGTACAATGTGTCCCACTCACTGTGATAATCTCCCCTCTGGGAACAATGTGTCCAACTCACTGTGGTGATCTCCCCTCTGTGTAAAATGTGTCCCACTCACTGTGGTTATCTCCCCTCTGTGTTAAATGTGTCCCACTCACTGTGGTGAACTTCCCTCTGTGTACAATGTGTCCAACTCAATGTGATCTCCCCTCTGCGAACAATTTGTCGCACTCACTGTGGTGATCTCCCCTCTGCGACCAATGTGTCTCACTCACTGTGGTGATCTCCCCTCTGTGTTCAATGTGTCCTACTCAGTCTGGTGATATCCCCTCTGTGTAAAATGTTTCCCACTCATTGTGATAATCTCCCATCTGTGTACAATGTGTCCCACTCACTGTGATCTCCCCTCTGTGTATAATGTGTCCCACTCACTGTGGTGATCTCACCTTGGTGTACAAAGTGTCCAACTCACTGTGATCTCCCCTCTGCGAACAATTTGTCTCACTCACTGTGGTGATCTCCTCTCTGCGAGCAATGTGTCCCTCTCACTGTGATCTCCCCTCCATGTACAATGTGTCCCACTCACTGTGATAATCTCCCCTCTGCGAACAATGTGTCCAACTCACTGTGGTGATCTCCCCTCTGTGTAAAATGTGCCCAACTCACTGTGGAGATCTCCTGTCTTGTGTAAAATGTGTCCCACTCACTGTGCTGATCTCCCCTCTGTGTACAAGTTGTCCCACTCACTGTGGTGATCTGCCCTCTGTGTACAATGTATCCACTCACTGTGGTGATCTCCGATTTCTGTACAATGTGTCCCACTCACTGTGGGGATCTGCCCTCTGTGTACAATATATCCACTCACTGTGGTGTTCTCCCGTCTGTGTAAAATATGTCCCACTCACTGTGGTGATCTCCTCTCTGCGAGCAATGTGTCTCACTCACTGTGGTGATCTCACCTCCGTGTACAATGTGTCCCACTCACTGTGATAATCTCCCCTCTGTGTACAAGTTCTCCCACTCACCGTGGTGATCTCCCCTCTACGAGCAATGTGTCCCACTCACTGTGGTGATCTCCCCTCTGCGAACAATGTACCTTTCTCACTGTGGTGATATCCCCTCTGAGTAAAATGTGTCCCACTCACTGTAGTGATCTCCCGTCTGTGTAAAATGCGTCCCACTCACTGTGGTGATCTCCCCTCTGTGTACAAGATGTCGCACTCACTGTGGTGATCTCCCCTCTGTTTACAATGCGTCGCATTCACTGAGGTGATCTCCCCTCTGTGTAAATTGTGCTGCACTCACTTTGGTGATCTCCCCTCTGCAAACAATGTGTCTCACTCACTGTGGTGATCTCCCCTCCGTGTAAAATGTGTTGCATTCACTGTGGTGATCTCCCCTCTGTGTTCCGTGTGACTCACTGACTGTGGTGATCTCCCCTCTGTGTAAAATGTGTCCCACTCACTGTGGTGATCTCCCCTCTGTGTACAATGTGTCCAACTCACTGTGATCTCCCCTCTGTGTACAATGTGTCCAACTCACTGTGATCTCCCCTCTGCGAGCAATGTGTCCCACTCACTGTGATAATCTCCCCTCTGCGATCTATGTGTCCCACTCACTGTGGTGATCTGCCCTCTGTATACAATGTGTCCCATCACCGTGGTGATCTCCCCTCTGCGAGCTATGTGTCCCACTCACTGTGGTGATCTGCCCTCTGTATACAATGTGTCCCACGAACTGCGGTGATCTCCCCTCTGTGTAAAAGGTGTCCCACTCACTGTGGTGATCTCCGCTATCTGTACAATGTGTCCCACTCACTTTGGGGATCTGCCCTCTGTGTACAATGTATCCACTCACTGTGGTGTTCTCCCCTCTGTGTTCAATGTGCCCACTCACTGTGGTGATCTCCCCTCTGTGTAAAATGTGTCCCACTCACTGTGATGATCTCCCCTCTGTGTAAAATATGTCCCACTCACTGTGGTGATCTCCCCTCTACGAGCAATGTGTCCCACTCACTGTGGTGATCTCCCCTCTGCGAACAATGTATCTTTCTCACTGTGGTGATATCCCCTCTGAGTAAAATGTGTCCCACTCACTGTAGTGATCTCCCGTCTGTGTAAAATGTGTCCCACTCACTGTGGCGATCTCCCCTCTGTGTTCAAAGTGTCCAACTCAACAAGTTGTCCCACTCACCGTGGTGATCTCCCCTCTGCGAGCAATGTGTTCCACTCACTGTGGTGATCTGCCCACTGTGTACAATGTATCCACTCACTGTGGTGATCTCCGCTCTCTGTACAATGTGTCTCACTCACTGTGGTGATCTGCCCTCTGTGTACAATGTGTCCCACGAACTGCGGTGATCTCCCCTCTGTGTAAAATGTATCCCACTCACTGTGGTGATCTCTCTTCTGCGAACAATGTGTCTCACTCACTGTGATAATCTCTGCTATGTGTACAATGTGTTTCACTCACTGTGGTGATCTCCCCTCTGTGTTCAATGTGTCCAACTCACTCTGGTGATATCCCCTCTGTGTACAATGTTTCCCACTCATTGTGATAATCTCCCATCTGTGTACAATGTGTCCCACTCACTGTGGTGATCTCCCCTCTGTGTTCAATGTGTCCAACTCACTCTGGTGATCTCCCGTCTGTGTAAAATGCGTCCCACTCACTGTGGTGATCTCCCCTCTGTGTACAAGATGTCGCACTCACTGTGGTGATCTCCCCTCTGTGTACAATGCGTTGCACTCACTGTGGTGATCTCCCCTCTGTGTACAAGATGTCGCACTCACTTTGGTGATCTCCCCTCTGCGAACAATGTGTCGCACTCACTGAGGTGATCTCCCAGCTGTGTAAATTGTGTTACACTTACTGTGGTGATCTCCCCTCTGTGTTCAATGTGACTCACTCACTGTGGTGATCTCCCCTCTGTGTACAATGTGTCCAACGCACTGTGATCTCCCCTCTGTGTAAAATGTGTCCCACTCACTGTGGTGATCTCCCCTCTGTGTACAATGTGTCCAACTCACTGTGATCTCCCCTCTGCGAACAATTTGTCTCACTCACTGTGGTGATCTCCTCTCTGCGAGCTATGTGTCCCACTCACTGTGGTGATCTGCCCTCTGTATACAATGTGTCCCACGAACTGCGGTGATCTCCCCTCTGTGTAAAATGTGTCTGACTCACTGTGGTGATCTGCCCTCTGTATACAATGTATCCACTCACTGTGGTGATCTCCGCTCTCTGTACAATGTGTCTCACTCACTGTGATGATCTCCCCTCTGTGTACAATGTGTCCCAAGAACTGCGGTGATCTCCCATCTGCGTAAAATGTGGCCCCCTCACTGTGGTGATCTGCCCTCTGTATACAATGTTTCCACTCATTGTGGTGATCTGAGCTCTCTGTACAATGTGTCCAACTCACTGTGATCTCCCCTCTGCGAACAATGTATCTCACTCACTGTGGTGATCTCCCCTCTGTGCTCAATGTGCCCAACTCACTGTGGTGATCTCCTGTCTTGTGTAAAATGCGTCCCACTCAATGTGCTGAACTCCCCTCTGTGTACAAGTTGTCCCACTCACTGTGGTGATCTCCTCTCTGCGAGCAATGTGTCTCACTCACTGTGGTGATCTCACCTCCGTGTACAATGTGTCCCACTCACTGTGATAATCTCCCCTCTGTGTACAACTTCTCCCACTCACCGTGGTGATCTCCCCTCTACGAGCAATGTGTCCCACTCACTGTGGTGATCTCCCCTCTGCGAACAATGTATCTTTCTCACTGTGGTGATATCCCCTCTGAGTAAAATGTGTCCCACTCACTGTAGTGAACTCCCGTCTGTGTAAAATGCGTCCCACTCACTGTGGTGATCTCCCCTCTGTGTACAAGATGTCGCACTCACTGTGGTGATCTCCCCTCTGTGTACAATGCGTCGCACTCACTGAGGTGATCTCCCCTCTGTGTAAATTGTGCTGCACTCACTTTGGTGATCTCCCCGCTGCGAACAATGTGTCTCACTCACTGTGGTGATCTCCCCTCCGTGTACAATGTGTCCAACTCAATGTGATCTCCCCTCTGCGAACAATGTGTCTCACTCACTGTGGTGATCTCCCCTCTGTTTTCAATGTGTCCAACTCACTCTGGTGATCTCCCCTCTGTGTTCAATGTGACTCACTGACTGTGGTGATCTCCCCTCTGTGTACAATGTGTCTCACTCACTGTGGTGATCTCCCCTGTGTGTACAATGTGTCCAACGCACTGTGATCTCCCCTCTGTGTAAAATGTGTCCCACTCACTGTGGTGATCTCCCCACTGTGTACAATGTGTCCAACTCACTGTGATCTCCCCTCTGCGAACAATTTGTCTCACTCACTGTGGTGATCTCCTCTCTGCGAGCAATGTGTCCCACTCACTGTGATAATCTCCCCTCTGCGAACAATGTGTCCAACTCACTGTGGTGAACTCCCCTCTGTGTAAAATGTGTCCCACTCACTGTGGTTATCTCCCCTCTGTGTTAAATGTGTCCCACTCACTGTGGTGATCTCCCCTCTGTGTACAATGTGTCCAACTCAATGTGATCTCCCCTCTGCGAACAATGTGTCTCACTCACTGTGGTGATCTCCCCTCTGTGTTCAATGTGTCCAACTCACTCTGGTGATATCCCCTCTGTGTAAAATGTTTCCCACTCATTGTGATAATCTCCCAACTGTGTACAATGTGTCCCACTCACTGTGATCTCCCCTCTGTGTATAATGTGTCCCACTCACTGTGGTGATCTCACCTTGGTGTACAAAGTGTCCAACTCACTGTGATCTCCCCTCTGCGAACAATTTGTCTCACTCACTGTGGTGATCTCCTCTCTGCGAGCAATGTGTCCCTCTCACTGTGATCTCCCCTCCATGTACAATGTGTCCCACTCACTGTGATAATCTCCCCTCTGCGAACAATGTGTCCAACACACTGTGGTGATCTCCCCTCTGTGTAAAATGTGTCCCACTCACTGTGGTTATCTCCCCTCTGTGTTAAATGTGTCCCACTCACTGTGGTGATCTTCCCTCTGTGTACAATGTCTCCAACTCACTCTGGTGATCTCCCGTCTGTGTAAAATGCGTCCCACTCACTGTGTTGATCTCCCCTCTGTGTACAAGATGTCGCACTCACTGTGGTGATCTCCCCTCTGTGTACAATTTGTCGCACTCACTGTGGTGATCTCCCCACTGCGAACAATGTGTCTCACTCACTGTGGTGATCTCCCCTCTGTGTTCAATGTGTCCAACTCACTCTGGTGATCTCCCGTCTGTGTAAAATGCGTCCCACTCACTGTGGTGATCTCCCCTCTGTGTACAAGATGTCGCACTCACTGTGGTGATCTCCCCTCTGTGTACAATGCGTTGCACTCACTGTGGTGATCTCCCCTCTGTGTACAAGATGTCGCACTCACTTTGGTGATCTCCCCTCTGCGAACAATGTGTCGCACTCACTGAGGTGATCTCCCCTCTGTGTAAATTGTGTTACACTTACTGTGGTGATCTCCCCTCTGTGTTCAATGTGACTCACTCACTGTGGTGATCTCCCCTCTGTGTACAATGTGTCCAACGCACTGTGATCTCCCCTCTGTGTAAGATGTGTCCCACTCACTGTGGTGATCTCCCCTCTGTGTACAATGTGTCCAACTCACTGTGATCTCCCCTCTGCGAACAAATTGTCTCACTCACTGTGGTGATCTCCTTTCTGCGAGCAATGTGTCCCACTCACTGTGATAATCTCCCCTCTGTGTACAAGTTGTCCCACTCACCGTGGTGATCTACCCTCTGCGAGCTATGTGTCCCACTCACTGTCGTGATCTGCCCTCTGTATACAAAGTGTCCCACGAACTGCGGTGATCTCCCCTCTGTGTAAAATGTGTCCCACTCACTGTGGTGATCTGCCCTCTGTATACAATGTATCCACTCACTGTGGTGATCTCCGCTCTCTGTACAATGTGTCTCACTCACTGTGGTGATCTCCCATCTGTGTACAATGTGTCCCAAGAACTGCGGTGATCTCCCATGTGCGTAAAATGTGGCCCCCTCACTGTGGTGATCTGCCCTCTGTATACAATGTATCCACTCATTGTGGTGATCTCCGCTCTCTGTACAATGTGTCCAACTCACTGTGATCTCCCCTCTGCGAACAATGTGTCTCACTCACTGTGGTGATCTCCCCTCTGTGCTCAATGTGCCCAACTCACTGTGGTGATCTCCCGTCTTGTGTAAAATGTGTCCCACTCACTGTGCTGATCTCCCCTCTGTGTACAAGTTGTCCCACTCACTGTGGTGTTCTCCACTCTGTGTTCAATGTGCCCACTCACTGTGGTGATCTCCCCTCTGTGTAAAATATGTCCCACTCACTGTGGTGATCTCCTCTCTGCGAGCAATGTGTCTCACTCACTGTGGTGATCTCCCGTGTGTACAATGTGTCCAACGCACTGTGATCTCTCCTCTGTGTAAAATGTGTCCCACTCACTGTGGAGATCTCCCCTCTGTGTACAATGTGTCCAACTCACTGTCATCTCCCCTCTGCGAGCAATGTGTCCCACTCACTGTGATAATCTCCCCTCTGTGTACAAGTTGTCCCACTCACCGTGGTGATCTCCCCTCTGCCAGCTATGTGTCCCACTCACTGTGGTGATCTGCCCTCTGTATACAATGTGTCCCACGAACTGCGGTGATCTCCCCTCTGTGTAAAATGTGTCCCACTCAATGTGGTGATCTGCCCTCTGTGTACAAGTTGTCCCACTCACTGTGGTGATCTGCCCTCTGTGTACAAAGTATCCACTCACTGTGGTGATCTTCGCTCTCTGTACAATGTGTCCCACTCACTGTGGGGATCTGCCCTCTGTGTACAATGTATCCACTGACTGTGGTGTTCTCCACTCTGTGTTCAATGTGCCCACTCACTGTGGTGATCTCCCCTCTGTGTAAAATGTGTCCCACTCACTGTGATGATCTCCCCTCTGTGTAAAATATGTCCCACTCACTGTGGTGATCTCCTCTCTGCGAGCAATGTGTCTCACTCACTGTGGTGATCTCACCTCCGTGTACAATGTGTCCCACTCACTGTGATAATCTCCCCTCTGTGTACAAGTTCTCCCACTCACCGTGGTGATCTCCCCTCTACGAGCAATGTGTCCCACTCACTGTGGTGATCTCCCCTCTGCGAACAATGTACCTTTCTCACTGTGGTGAAATCCCCTCTGAGTAAAATGTGTCCCACTCACTGTAGTGATCTGCCTACTGTGTACAATGTATCCACTCACTGTGGTGATCTCCGCTCTGTGTTCAAAGTGTCCAACTCAACAAGTTGTCCCACTCACCGTGGTGATCTCCCCTCTGCGAGCAATGTGTCCCACTCACTGTGGTGATCTGCCTACTGTGTACAATGTATCCACTCACTGTGGTGATCTCCGCTCTCTGTACAATGTGTCTCACTCACTGTGGTGATCTGCCCTCTGTGTACAATGTGTCCCACGAACTGCGGTGATCTCCCCTCTGTGTAAAATGTATCCCACTCACTGTGGTGATCTCTCTTCTGCGAACAATGTGTCTCACTCACTGTGATAATCTCTGCTATGTGTACAATGTGTTTCACTCACTGTGGTGATCTCCCCTCTGTGTTCAATGTGTCCTACTCACTCTGGTGATATCCCCTCTGTGTAAAATGTTTCCCACTCATTGTGATAATCTCCCATCTGTGTACAATGTGTCCCACTCACTGTGATCTCCCGTCTGTGTATAATGTGTCCCACTCACTGTGGTGATCTCACCTTGGTGTACAAAGTGTCCAACTCACTGTGATCTCCCCTCTGCGAACAATTTGTCTCACTCACTGTGGTGATCTCCTCTCTGCGAGCAATGTGTCCCACTCACTGTGATAATCTCCCCTCTGCGAACAATGTGTCCAACTCACTGTGGTGATCTCCCCTCTGTGTAAAATGTGTCCCACTCACTGTGGTTATCTCCCCTCTGTGTTAAATGTGTCCCACTCACTGTGGTGATCTCCCCTCTGTGTACAATGTGTCCAACTCAATGTGATCTCCCCTCTGCGAACAATGTGTCTCACTCACTGTGGTGATCTCCCCTCTGTGTTCAATGTGTCCAACTCACTCTGGTGATATACCCTCTGTGTAAAATGTTTCCCACTCATTGTGATAATCTCCCATCTGTGTACAATGTGTCCCACTCACTGTGATCTCCCCTCTGTGTATAATGTGTCCCACTCACTGTGGTGATCTCACCTTGGTGTACAAAGTGTCCAACTCACTGTGATCTCCCCTCTGCGAACAATTTGTCTCACTCACTGTGGTGATCTCCTCTCTGCGAGCAATGTGTCCCTCTCACTGTGATCTCCCCTCCATGTACAATGTGTCCCACTCACTGTGATAATCTCCCCTCTGCGAACAATGTGTCCAACACACTGTGGTGATCTCCCCTCTGTGTAAAATGTGTCCCACTCACTGTGGTTATCTCCCCTCTGTGTTAAATGTGTCCCACTCACTGTGGTGATCTTCCCTCTGTGTACAATGTCTCCAACTCACTCTGGTGATCTCCCGTCTGTGTAAAATGCGTCCCACTCACTGTGGTGATCTCCCCTCTGTGTACAAGATGTCGCACTCACTGTGGTGATCTCCCCTCTGTGTACAATTTGTCGCACTCACTGTGGTGATCTCCCCACTGCGAACAATGTGTCTCACTCACTGTGGTGATCTCCCCTCTGTGTTCAATGTGTCCAACTCACTCGGGTGATCTCCCGTCTGTGTAAAATGCGTCCCACTCACTGTGGTGATCTCCCCTCTGTGTACAAGATGTCGCACTCACTGTGGTGATCTCCCCTCTGTGTACAATGCGTTGCACTCACTGTGGTGATCTCCCCTCTGTGTACAAGATGTCGCACTCACTTTGGTGATCTCCCCTCTGCGAACAATGTGTCGCACTCACTGAGGTGATCTCCCCTCTGTGTAAATTGTGTTACACTTACTGTGGTGATCTCCCCTCTGTGTTCAATGTGACTCACTCACTGTGGTGATCTCCCCTCTGTGTATAATGTGTCCCACTCACTGTGGTGATCTCACCTTGGTGTACAAAGTGTCCAACTCACTGTGATCTCCCCTCTGCGAGCAATTTGTCTCACTCACTGTGGTGATCTCCTCTCTGCGAGCAATGTGTCCCTCTCACTGTGATCTCCCCTCCATGTACAATGTGTCCCACTCACTGTGATAATCTCCCCTCTGCGAACCATGTGTCCAACACACTGTGGTGATCTCCCCTCTGTGTAAAATGTGTCCCACTCACTGTGGTTATCTCCCCTCTGTGTTAAATGTGTCCCACTCACTGTGGTGATCTTCCCTCTGTGTACAATGTCTCCAACTCACTCTGGTGATCTCCCGTCTGTGTAAAATGCGTCCCACTCACTGTGGTGATCTCCCCTCTGTGTACAAGATGTCGCACTCACTGTGGTGATCTCCCCTCTGTGTACAATTTGTCGCACTCACTGTGGTGATCTCCCCACTGCGAACAATGTGTCTCACTCACTGTGGTGATCTCCCCTCTGTGTTCAATGTGTCCAACTCACTCTGGTGATCTCCCGTCTGTGTAAAATGCGTCCCACTCACTGTGGTGATCTCCCCTCTGTGTACAAGATGTCGCACTCACTGTGGTGATCTCCCCTCTGTGTACAATGCGTTGCACTCACTGTGGTGATCTCCCCTCTGTGTACAAGATGTCGCACTCACTTTGGTGATCTCCCCTCTGCGAACAATGTGTCGCACTCACTGAGGTGATCTCCCCTCTGTGTAAATTGTGTTACACTTACTGTGGTGATCTCCCCTCTGTGTTCAATGTGACTCACTCACTGTGGTGATCTCCCCTCTGTGTACAATGTGTCCAACGCACTGTGATCTCCCCTCTGTGTAAGATGTGTCCCACTCACTGTGGTGATCTCCCCTCTGTGTACAATGTGTCCAACTCACTGTGATCTCCCCTCTGCGAACAAATTGTCTCACTCACTGTGGTGATCTCCTTTCTGCGAGCAATGTGTCCCACTCACTGTGATAATCTCCCCTCTGTGTACAAGTTGTCCCACTCACCGTGGTGATCTACCCTCTGCGAGCTATGTGTCCCACTCACTGTCGTGATCTGCCCTCTGTATACAATGTGTCCCACGAACTGCGGTGATCTCCCCTCTGTGTAAAATGTGTCCCACTCACTGTGGTGATCTGCCCTCTGTATACAATGTATCCACTCACTGTGGTGATCTCCGCTCTCTGTACAATGTGTCTCACTCACTGTGGTGATCTCCCATCTGTGTACAATGTGTCCCAAGAACTGCGGTGATCTCCCATGTGCGTAAAATGTGGCCCCCTCACTGTGGTGATCTGCCCTCTGTATACAATGTATCCACTCATTGTGGTGATCTCCGCTCTCTGTACAATGTGTCCAACTCACTGTGATCTCCCCTCTGCGAACAATGTGTCTCACTCACTGTGGTGATCTCCCCTCTGTGCTCAATGTGCCCAACTCACTGTGGTGATCTCCCGTCTTGTGTAAAATGCGTCCCACTCACTGTGCTGATCTCCCCTCTGTGTTTAAGTTGTCCCACTCACTGTGGTGTTCTCCCCTCTGTGTTCAATGTGCCCACTCACTGTGGTGATCTCCCCTCTGTGTAAAATATGTCCCACTCACTGTGGTGATCTCCTCTCTGCGAGCAATGTGTCTCACTCACTGTGGTGATCTCACCTCCGTGTACAATGTGTCCCACTCACTGTGATAATCTCCCCTCTGTGTACAAGTTCTCCCACTCACCGTGGTGATCTCCCCTCTACGAGCAATGTGTCCCACTCACTGTGGTGATCTCCCCTCTGCGAACAATGTATCTTTCTCACTGTGGTGATATCCCCTCTGAGTAAAATGTGTCCCACTCACTGTAGTGATCTCCCGTCTGTGTAAAATGCGTCCCACTCACTGTGGTGATCTCCCCTCTGTGTACAAGATGTCGCACTCACTGTGGTGATCTCCCCTCTGTGTACAATGCGTCGCACTCACTGAGGTGATCTCCCCTCTGTGTAAATTGTGCTGCACTCACTTTGGTGATCTCCCCGCTGCGAACAATGTGTCTCACTCACTGTGGTGATCTCCCCTCCGTGTAAAATGTGTTATACTCACTGTGGTGATCTCCCCTCTGTGTACAATGTGTCTCACTCACTGTGGTGATCTCCCGTGTGTACAATGTGTCCAACGCACTGTGATCTCTCCTCTGTGTAAAATGTGTCCCACTCACTGTGGAGATCTCCCCTCTGTGTACAATGTGTCCAACTCACTGTGATCTCCCCTCTGCGAGCAATGTGTCCCACTCACTGTGATAATCTCCCCTCTGTGTACAAGTTATCCCACTCACCGTGGTGATCTCCCCTCTGCCAGCTATGTGTCCCACTCACTGTGGTGATCTGCCCTCTGTATACAATGTGTCCCACGAACTGCGGTGATCTCCCCTCTGTGTAAAATGTGTCCCACTCACTGTGGTGATCTGCCCTCTGTGTACAAGTTGTCCCATTCACTGTGGTGATCTGCCCTCTGTGTACAATGTATCCACTCACTGTGGTGATCTCCGCTCTCTGTACAATGTGTCCCACTCACTGTGGGGATCTGCCCTCTGTGTACAATGTATCCACTCACTGTGGTGTTCTCCCCTCTGTGTTCAATGTGCCCACTCACTGTGGTGATCTCCCCTCTGTGTAAAATGTGTCCCACTCACTGTGATGATCTCCCCTCTGTGTAAAATATGTCCCACTCACTGTGGTGATCTCCTCTCTGCGAGCAAAGTGTCTCACTCACTGTGGTGATCTCACCTCCGTGTACAATGTGTCCCACTCACTGTGATAATCTCCCCTCTGTGTACAAGTTCTCCCACTCACCGTGGTGATCTCCCCTCTACGAGCAATGTGTCCCACTCACTGTGGTGATCTCCCCTCTGTGTACAATGTGTCCAACTCAATGTGATCTCCCCTCTGCGAACAATGTGTCTCACTCACTGTGGTGATCTCCCCTCTGTGTTCAATGTGTCCAACTCACTCTGGTGATATCCCCTCTGTGTAAAATGTTTCCCACTCATTGTGATAATCTCCCATCTGTGTACAATGTGTCCCACTCACTGTGATCTCCCCTCTGTGTATAATGTGTCCCACTCACTGTGGTGATCTCACCTTGGTGCACAAAGTGTCCAACTCACTGTGATCTCCCCTCTGCGAACAATTTGTCTCACTCACTGTGGTGATCTCCTCTCTGCGAGCAATGTGTCCCTCTCACTGTGATCTCCCCTCCATGTACAATGTGTCCCACTCACTGTGATAATCTCCCCTCTGCGAACAATGTGTCCAACACACTGTGGTGATCTCCCCTCTGTGTAAAATGTGTCCCACTCACTGTGGTTATCTCCCCTCTGTGTTAAATGTGTCCCACTCACTGTGGTGATCTTCCCTCTGTGTACAATGTCTCCAACTCAATGTGATCTCCCCTCTGCGAACAATTTGTCGCACTCACTGTGGTGATCTCCCCACTGCGAACAATGAGTCTCACTCACTGTGGTGATCTCCCCTCTGTGTTCAATGTGTCCAACTCACTCTGGTGATCTCCCGTCTGTGTAAAATGCGTCCCACTCACTGTGGTGATCTCCCCTCTGTGTACAATGCGTTGCACTCACTGTGGTGATCTCCCCTCTGTGTAAATTGTGTTACACTTACTGTGGTGATCTCCCCTCTGTGTTCAATGTGACTCACTCACTGTGGTGATCTCCCCTCTGTGTACAATGTGTCCAACGCACTGTGATCTCCCCTCTGTGTAAAATGTGTCCCACTCACTGTGGTGATCTCCCCTCTGTGTACAATGTGTCCAACTCACCGTGGTGATCTACCCTCTGCGAGCTATGTGTCCCACTCACTGTCGTGATCTGCCCTCTGTATACAATGTGTCCCACGAACTGCGGTGATCTCCCCTCTGTGTAAAATGTGTCCCACTCACTGTGGTGATCTGCCCTCTGTATACAATGTATCCACTCACTGTGGTGATCTCCGCTCTCTGTACAATGTGTCTCACTCACTGTGGTGATCTCCCAACTGTGTACAATGTGTCCCAAGAACTGCGGTGATCTCCCATCTGCGTAAAATGTGGCCCCCTCACTGTGGTGATCTGCCCTCTGTATACAATGTATCCACTCATTGTGGTGATCTCCGCTCTCTGTACAATGTGCCCAACTCACTGTGATCTCCCCTCTGCGAACAATGTGTCTCACTCACTGTGGTGATCTCCCCTCTGTGCTCAATGTGCCCAACTCACTGTGGTGATCTCCCGTCTTGTGTAAAATGCGTCCCACTCACTGTGCTGATGTCCCCTCTGTGTACAAGTTGTCCCACTCACTGTGGTGTTCTCCCCTCTGTGTTCAATGTGCCCACTCACTGTGGTGATCTCCCCTCTGTGTAAAATATGTCCCACTCACTGTGGTGATCTCCTCTCTGCGAGCAATGTGTCTCACTCACTGTGGTGATCTCCCCTCCGTGTAAAATGTGTTACACTCACTGTGGTGATCTCCCCTCTGTGTACAAGTTCTCCCACTCACCGTGGTGATCTCCCCTCTACGAGCAATGTGTCCCACTCACTGTGGTGATCTCCCCTCTGCGAACAATGTATCTTTCTCACTGTGGTGATATCCCCTCTGAGTAAAATGTGTCCCACTCACTGTAGTGATCTCCCGTCTGTGTAAAATGCGTCCCACTCACTGTGGTGATCTCCCCTCTGTGTACAAGATGTCGCACTCACTGTGGTGATCTCCCCTCTGTGTACAATGCGTCGCACTCACTGAGGTGATCTCCCCTCTGTGTAAATTGTGCTGCACTCACTTTGGTGATCTCCCCGCTGCGAACAATGTGTCTCACTCACTGTGGTGATCTCCCCTCTGTGCTCAATGTGCCCAACTGACTGTGGTGATCTCCCGTCTTGTGTAAAATGCGTCCCACTCACTGTGCTGATCTCCCCTCTGTGTACAATGTGTCTCACTCACTGTGGTGATCTCCCTTGCGTACAATGTGTCCAACGCACTTTGATCTCTCCTCTGTGTAAAATGTGTCCCACTCACTGTGGAGATCTCCCCTCTGTGTACAATGTGTCCAACTCACTGTGATCTCCCCTCTGCGAGCAATGTGTCCCACTCACTGTGATAATCTCCCCTCTGTGTACAAGTTGTCCCACTCACTGTGGTGATCTCCCCTCTGCCAGCTATGTGTCCCACTCACTGTGGTGATCTGCCATCTGTATACAATGTGTCCCACGAACTGCGGTGATCTCCCCTCTGTGTAAAATGTGTCCCACTCACTGTGGTGATCTGCCCTCTGTGTACAATGTATCCACTCACTGTGGTGATCTCCGCTCTCTGTACAATGTGTCCCACTCACTGTGGGGATCTGCACTCTGTGTACAATGTATCCACTCACTGTGGTGTTCTCCCCTCTGTGTTCAATGTGCCCACTCACTGTGGTGATCTCCCCTCTGTGTAAAATGTGTCCCACTCACTGTGAAGATCTCCCCTCTGTGTAAAATATGTCCCACTCACTGTGGTGATCTCCTCTCTGCGAGCAATGTGTCTCACTCACTGTGGTGATCTCACCTCCGTGTACAATGTGTCCCACTCACTGTGATAATCTCCCCTTTGTGTACAAGTTCTCCCACTCACCGTGGTGATCTCCCCTCTACGAGCAATGTGTCCCACTCACTGTGGTGATCTCCCCTCTGCGAACAATGTACCTTTCTCACTGTGGTGATATCCCCTCTGAGTAAAATGTGTCCCACTCACTGTAGTGATCTCCCGTCTGTGTAAAATGTGTCCCACTCACTGTGGCGATCTCCCCTCTGTGTTCAAAGTGTCCAACTCAACAAGTTGTCCCACTCACCGTGGTGATCTCCCCTCTGCGAGCAATGTGTCCCACTCACTGTGGTGATCTGCCCACTGTGTACAATGTATCCACTCACTGTGGTGATCTGCCCTCTGTGTACAATTTGTCCCATGAACTGCGGTGATCTCCCCTCTGTGCAAAATGTATCCCACTCACTGTGGTGATCTCTCTTCTGCGAACAATGTGTCTCACTCACTGTGATAATCTCTGCTATGTGTACAATGTGTTTCACTCACTGTGGTGATCTCCCCTCTGTGTTCAATGTGCCCAACTCACTGTGGTGATCTCCCGTCTTGTGTAAAATGCGTCCCACTCACTGTGCTGATCTCCCCTCTGTGTACAAGTTGTCCCACTCACTGTGGTGCTCTCCCCTCTGTGTTCAATGTGCCCACTCACTGTGGTGATCTCCCCTCTGTGTAAAATATGTCCCACTCACTGTGGTGATCTCCTCTCTGCGAGCAATGAGTCTCACTCACTGTGGTGATCTCACCTCCGTGTACAATGTGTCCCACTCACTGTGATAATCTCCCCTCTGTGTACAAGTTCTCCCACTCACCGTGGTGATCTCCCCTCTACGAGCAATGTGTCCCACTCACTGTGGTGATCTCCCCTCTGCGAACAATGTATCTTTCTCACTGTGGTGATATCCCCTCTGAGTAAAATGTGTCCCACTCACTGTAGTGATCTCCCGTCTGTGTAAAATGCGTCCCACTCACTGTGGTGATCTCCCCTCTGTGTACAAGATGTCGCACTCACTGTGGTGATCTCCCCGCTGCGAACAATGTGTCTCACTCACTGTGGTGATCTCCCCTCCGTGTAAAATGTGTTACACTCACTGTGGTGATCTCCCCTCTGTGTACAATGTGTCTCACTCACTGTGGTGATCTCCCGTGTGTACAATGTGTCCAACGCACTGTGATCTCTCCTCTGTGTAAAATGTGTCCCACTCACTGTGGAGATCTCCCCTCTGTGTACAATGTGTCCAACTCACTGTGATCTCCCCTCTGCGAGCAATGTGTCCCACTCACTGTGATAATCTCCCCTCTGTGTACAAGTTGTCCCACTCACCGTGGTGATCTCCCCTCTGCCAGCTATGTGTCCCACTCACTGTGGTGATCTGCCCTCTGTATACAATGTGTCCCACGAACTGCGGTGATCTCCCCTCTGTGTAAAATGTGTCCCACTCACTGTGGTGATCTGCCCTCTGTGTACAAGTTGTCCCACTCACTGTGGTGATCTGCCCTCTGTGTACAATGTATCCACTCACTGTGGTGATCTCCGCTCTCTGTACAATGTGTCCCACTCACTGTGGGGATCTGCCCTCTGTGTACCATGTATCCACTCACTGTGGTGTTCTCCCCTCTGTGTTCAATGTGCCCACTCACTGTGGTGATCTCCCCTCTGTGTAAAATGTGTCCCACTCACTGTGATGATCTCCCCTCTGTGTAAAATATGTCCCACTCACTGTGGTGATCTCCTCTCTGCGAGCAATGTGTCTCACTCACTGTGGTGATCTCACCTCCGTGTACAATGTGTCCAACTCACTGTGATCTCCCCTCTGTGTAAAATGTGTCCCACTCACTGTGATGATCTCCCCTCTGTGTACAAGTTCTCCCACTCACCGTGGTGATCTCCCCTCTACGAGCAATGTGTCCCACTCACTGTGGTGATCTCCCCTCTGCGAACAATGTACCTTTCTCACTGTGGTGATATCCCCTCTGAGTAAAATGTGTCCCACTCACTGTAGTGATCTCCCGTCTGTGTAAAATGTGTCCCACTCACTGTGGCGATCTCCCCTCTGTGCTCAAAGTGTCCAACTCAACAA
Source organism: Hemitrygon akajei (assembly GCF_048418815.1). Taxonomy (NCBI): domain Eukaryota; kingdom Metazoa; phylum Chordata; class Chondrichthyes; order Myliobatiformes; family Dasyatidae; genus Hemitrygon; species Hemitrygon akajei. The sequence goes on along the minus strand of NC_133124.1, from coordinate 145,043,616 downwards.
GTTGTCCCACTCACCGTGGTGATCTCCCCTCTGCGAGCAATGTGTCCCACTCACTGTGGTGATCTGCCCACTGTGTACAATGTATCCACTCACTGTGGTGATCTCCGCTCTCTGTACAATGTGTCTCACTCACTGTGGTGATCTGCCCTCTGCGTACAATGTGTCCCATGAACTGCGGTGATCTCCCCTCTGTGTTCAATGTGTCCTACTCACTCTGGTGATATCCCCTCTGTGTAAAATGTTTCCCACTCATTGTGATAATCTCCCATCTGTGTACAATGTGTCCCACTCACTGTGATCTCCCCTCTGTGTATAATGTGTCCCACTCACTGTGGTGATCTCACCTTGGTGTACAAAGTGTCCAACTCACTGTGATCTCCCCTCTGCGAACAATTTGTCTCACTCACTGTGGTGATCTCCTCTCTGCGAGCAATGTGTCCCTCTCACTGTGATCTCCCCTCCATGTACAATGTGTCCCACTCACTGTGATAATCTCCCCTCTGCGAACAATGTGTCCAACTCACTGTGGTGATCTCCCCTCTGTGTAAAATATGTCCCACTCACTGTGGTTATCTCCCCTCTGTGTTAAATGTGTCCCACTCACTGTGGTGATCTCCCCTCTGTGTACAATGTGTCCAACTCAATGTGATCTCCCCTCTGCGAACAATGTGTCTCACTCACTGTGGTGATCTCCCCTCTGTGTTCAATGTGTCCAACTCACTCTGGTGATATCCCCTCTGTGTAAAATGTTTCCCACTCATTGTGATAATCTCCCATCTGTGTACAATGTGTCCCACTCACTGTGATCTCCCCTCTGTGTATAATGTGTCCCACTCACTGTGGTGATCTCACCTTGGTGTACAAAGTGTCCAACTCACTGTGATCTCCCCTCTGCGAACAATTTGTCTCACTCACTGTGGTGATCTCCTCTCTGCGAGCAATGTGTCCCTCTCACTGTGATCTCCCCTCCATGTACAATGTGTCCCACCCACTGTGATAATCTCCCCTCTGCGAACAATGTGTCCAACACACTGTGGTGATCTCCCCTCTGTGTAAAATGTGTCCCACTCACTGTGGTTATCTCCCCTCTGTGTTAAATGTGTCCCACTCACTGTGGTGATCTTCCCTCTGTGTACAATGTCTCCAACTCACTCTGGTGATCTCCCGTCTGTGTAAAATGCGTCCCACTCACTGTGGTGATCTCCCCTCTGTGTACAAGATGTCGCACTCACTGTGGTGATCTCCCCTCTGTGTACAATTTGTCGCACTCACTGTGGTGATCTCCCCACTGCGAACAATGTGTCTCACTCACTGTGGTGATCTCCCCTCTGTGTTCAATGTGTCCAACTCACTCGGGTGATCTCCCGTCTGTGTAAAATGCGTCCCACTCACTGTGGTGATCTCCCCTCTGTGTACAAGATGTCGCACTCACTGTGGTGATCTCCCCTCTGTGTACAATGCGTTGCACTCACTGTGGTGATCTCCCCTCTGTGTACAAGATGTCGCACTCACTTTGGTGATCTCCCCTCTGCGAACAATGTGTCGCACTCACTGAGGTGATCTCCCCTCTGTGTAAATTGTGTTACACTTACTGTGGTGATCTCCCCTCTGTGTTCAATGTGACTCACTCACTGTGGTGATCTCCCCTCTGTGTATAATGTGTCCCACTCACTGTGGTGATCTCACCTTGGTGTACAAAGTGTCCAACTCACTGTGATCTCCCCTCTGCGAGCAATTTGTCTCACTCACTGTGGTGATCTCCTCTCTGCGAGCAATGTGTCCCTCTCACTGTGATCTCCCCTCCATGTACAATGTGTCCCACTCACTGTGATAATCTCCCCTCTGCGAACAATGTGTCCAACACACTGTGGTGATCTCCCCTCTGTGTAAAATGTGTCCCACTCACTGTGGTTATCTCCCCTCTGTGTTAAATGTGTCCCACTCACTGTGGTGATCTTCCCTCTGTGTACAATGTCTCCAACTCACTCTGGTGATCTCCCGTCTGTGTAAAATGCGTCCCACTCACTGTGGTGATCTCCCCTCTGTGTACAAGATGTCGCACTCACTGTGGTGATCTCCCCTCTGTGTACAATTTGTCGCACTCACTGTGGTGATCTCCCCACTGCGAACAATGTGTCTCACTCACTGTGGTGATCTCCCCTCTGTGTTCAATGTGTCCAACTCACTCTGGTGATCTCCCGTCTGTGTAAAATGCGTCCCACTCACTGTGGTGATCTCCCCTCTGTGTACAAGATGTCGCACTCACTGTGGTGATCTCCCCTCTGTGTACAATGCGTTGCACTCACTGTGGTGATCTCCCCTCTGTGTACAAGATGTCGCACTCACTTTGGTGATCTCCCCTCTGCGAACAATGTGTCGCACTCACTGAGGTGATCTCCCCTCTGTGTAAATTGTGTTACACTTACTGTGGTGATCTCCCCTCTGTGTTCAATGTGACTCACTCACTGTGGTGATCTCCCCTCTGTGTACAATGTGTCCAACGCACTGTGATCTCCCCTCTGTGTAAGATGTGTCCCACTCACTGTGGTGATCTCCCCTCTGTGTACAATGTGTCCAACTCACTGTGATCTCCCCTCTGCGAACAAATTGTCTCACTCACTGTGGTGATCTCCTTTCTGCGAGCAATGTGTCCCACTCACTGTGATAATCTCCCCTCTGTGTACAAGTTGTCCCACTCACCGTGGTGATCTACCCTCTGCGAGCTATGTGTCCCACTCACTGTCGTGATCTGCCCTCTGTATACAATGTGTCCCACGAACTGCGGTGATCTCCCCTCTGTGTAAAATGTGTCCCACTCACTTTGGTGATCTGCCCTCTGTATACAATGTATCCACTCACTGTGGTGATCTCCGCTCTCTGTACAATGTGTCTCACTCACTGTGGTGATCTCCCATCTGTGTACAATGTGTCCCAAGAACTGCGGTGATCTCCCATGTGCGTAAAATGTGGCCCCCTCACTGTGGTGATCTGCCCTCTGTATACAATGTATCCACTCATTGTGGTGATCTCCGCTCTCTGTACAATGTGTCCAACTCACTGTGATCTCCCCTCTGCGAACAATGTGTCTCACTCACTGTGGTGATCTCCCCTCTGTGCTCAATGTGCCCAACTCACTGTGGTGATCTCCCGTCTTGTGTAAAATGCGTCCCACTCACTGTGCTGATCTCCCCTCTGTGTTTAAGTTGTCCCACTCACTGTGGTGTTCTCCCCTCTGTGTTCAATGTGCCCACTCACTGTGGTGATCTCCCCTCTGTGTAAAATATGTCCCACTCACTGTGGTGATCTCCTCTCTGCGAGCAATGTGTCTCACTCACTGTGGTGATCTCACCTCCGTGTACAATGTGTCCCACTCACTGTGATAATCTCCCCTCTGTGTACAAGTTCTCCCACTCACCGTGGTGATCTCCCCTCTACGAGCAATGTGTCCCACTCACTGTGGTGATCTCCCCTCTGCGAACAATGTATCTTTCTCACTGTGGTGATATCCCCTCTGAGTAAAATGTGTCCCACTCACTGTAGTGATCTCCCGTCTGTGTAAAATGCGTCCCACTCACTGTGGTGATCTCCCCTCTGTGTACAAGATGTCGCACTCACTGTGGTGATCTCCCCTCTGTGTACAATGCGTCGCACTCACTGAGGTGATCTCCCCTCTGTGTAAATTGTGCTGCACTCACTTTGGTGATCTCCCCGCTGCGAACAATGTGTCTCACTCACTGTGGTGATCTCCCCTCCGTGTAAAATGTGTTATACTCACTGTGGTGATCTCCCCTCTGTGTACAATGTGTCTCACTCACTGTGGTGATCTCCCGTGTGTACAATGTGTCCAACGCACTGTGATCTCTCCTCTGTGTAAAATGTGTCCCACTCACTGTGGAGATCTCCCCTCTGTGTACAATGTGTCCAACTCACTGTGATCTCCCCTCTGCGAGCAATGTGTCCCACTCACTGTGATAATCTCCCCTCTGTGTACAAGTTGTCCCACTCACCGTGGTGATCTCCCCTCTGCCAGCTATGTGTCCCACTCACTGTGGTGATCTGCCCTCTGTATACAATGTGTCCCACGAACTGCGGTGATCTCCCCTCTGTGTAAAATGTGTCCCACTCACTGTGGTGATCTGCCCTCTGTGTACAAGTTGTCCCATTCACTGTGGTGATCTGCCCTCTGTGTACAATGTATCCACTCACTGTGGTGATCTCCGCTCTCTGTACAATGTGTCCCACTCACTGTGGGGATCTGCCCTCTGTGTACAATGTATCCACTCACTGTGGTGTTCTCCCCTCTGTGTTCAATGTGCCCACTCACTGTGGTGATCTCCCCTCTGTGTAAAATGTGTCCCACTCACTGTGATGATCTCCCCTCTGTGTAAAATATGTCCCACTCACTGTGGTGATCTCCTCTCTGCGAGCAAAGTGTCTCACTCACTGTGGTGATCTCACCTCCGTGTACAATGTGTCCCACTCACTGTGATAATCTCCCCTCTGTGTACAAGTTCTCCCACTCACCGTGGTGATCTCCCCTCTACGAGCAATGTGTCCCACTCACTGTGGTGATCTCCCCTCTGTGTACAATGTGTCCAACTCAATGTGATCTCCCCTCTGCGAACAATGTGTCTCACTCACTGTGGTGATCTCCCCTCTGTGTTCAATGTGTCCAACTCACTCTGGTGATATCCCCTCTGTGTAAAATGTTTCCCACTCATTGTGATAATCTCCCATCTGTGTACAATGTGTCCCACTCACTGTGATCTCCCCTCTGTGTATAATGTGTCCCACTCACTGTGGTGATCTCACCTTGGTGCACAAAGTGTCCAACTCACTGTGATCTCCCCTCTGCGAACAATTTGTCTCACTCACTGTGGTGATCTCCTCTCTGCGAGCAATGTGTCCCTCTCACTGTGATCTCCCCTCCATGTACAATGTGTCCCACTCACTGTGATAATCTCCCCTCTGCGAACAATGTGTCCAACACACTGTGGTGATCTCCCCTCTGTGTAAAATGTGTCCCACTCACTGTGGTTATCTCCCCTCTGTGTTAAATGTGTCCCACTCACTGTGGTGATCTTCCCTCTGTGTACAATGTCTCCAACTCAATGTGATCTCCCCTCTGCGAACAATTTGTCGCACTCACTGTGGTGATCTCCCCACTGCGAACAATGAGTCTCACTCACTGTGGTGATCTCCCCTCTGTGTTCAATGTGTCCAACTCACTCTGGTGATCTCCCGTCTGTGTAAAATGCGTCCCACTCACTGTGGTGATCTCCCCTCTGTGTACAATGCGTTGCACTCACTGTGGTGATCTCCCCTCTGTGTACAAGATGTCGCACTCACTTTGGTGATCTCCCCTCTGCGAACAATGTGTCGCACTCACTGAGGTGATCTCCCCTCTGTGTAAATTGTGTTACACTTACTGTGGTGATCTCCCCTCTGTGTTCAATGTGACTCACTCACTGTGGTGATCTCCCCTCTGTGTACAATGTGTCCAACGCACTGTGATCTCCCCTCTGTGTAAAATGTGTCCCACTCACTGTGGTGATCTCCCCTCTGTGTACAATGTGTCCAACTCACCGTGGTGATCTACCCTCTGCGAGCTATGTGTCCCACTCACTGTCGTGATCTGCCCTCTGTATACAATGTGTCCCACGAACTGCGGTGATCTCCCCTCTGTGTAAAATGTGTCCCACTCACTGTGGTGATCTGCCCTCTGTATACAATGTATCCACTCACTGTGGTGATCTCCGCTCTCTGTACAATGTGTCTCACTCACTGTGGTGATCTCCCAACTGTGTACAATGTGTCCCAAGAACTGCGGTGATCTCCCATCTGCGTAAAATGTGGCCCCCTCACTGTGGTGATCTGCCCTCTGTATACAATGTATCCACTCATTGTGGTGATCTCCGCTCTCTGTACAATGTGCCCAACTCACTGTGATCTCCCCTCTGCGAACAATGTGTCTCACTCACTGTGGTGATCTCCCCTCTGTGCTCAATGTGCCCAACTCACTGTGGTGATCTCCCGTCTTGTGTAAAATGCGTCCCACTCACTGTGCTGATGTCCCCTCTGTGTACAAGTTGTCCCACTCACTGTGGTGTTCTCCCCTCTGTGTTCAATGTGCCCACTCACTGTGGTGATCTCCCCTCTGTGTAAAATATGTCCCACTCACTGTGGTGATCTCCTCTCTGCGAGCAATGTGTCTCACTCACTGTGGTGATCTCCCCTCCGTGTAAAATGTGTTACACTCACTGTGGTGATCTCCCCTCTGTGTACAAGTTCTCCCACTCACCGTGGTGATCTCCCCTCTACGAGCAATGTGTCCCACTCACTGTGGTGATCTCCCCTCTGGGAACAATGTATCTTTCTCACTGTGGTGATATCCCCTCTGAGTAAAATGTGTCCCACTCACTGTAGTGATCTCCCGTCTGTGTAAAATGCGTCCCACTCACTGTGGTGATCTCCCCTCTGTGTACAAGATGTCGCACTCACTGTGGTGATCTCCCCTCTGTGTACAATGCGTCGCACTCACTGAGGTGATCTCCCCTCTGTGTAAATTGTGCTGCACTCACTTTGGTGATCTCCCCGCTGCGAACAATGTGTCTCACTCACTGTGGTGATCTCCCCTCTGTGCTCAATGTGCCCAACTGACTGTGGTGATCTCCCGTCTTGTGTAAAATGCGTCCCACTCACTGTGCTGATCTCCCCTCTGTGTACAATGTGTCTCACTCACTGTGGTGATCTCCCTTGCGTACAATGTGTCCAACGCACTTTGATCTCTCCTCTGTGTAAAATGTGTCCCACTCACTGTGGAGATCTCCCCTCTGTGTACAATGTGTCCAACTCACTGTGATCTCCCCTCTGCGAGCAATGTGTCCCACTCACTGTGATAATCTCCCCTCTGTGTACAAGTTGTCCCACTCACTGTGGTGATCTCCCCTCTGCCAGCTATGTGTCCCACTCACTGTGGTGATCTGCCATCTGTATACAATGTGTCCCACGAACTGCGGTGATCTCCCCTCTGTGTAAAATGTGTCCCACTCACTGTGGTGATCTGCCCTCTGTGTACAATGTATCCACTCACTGTGGTGATCTCCGCTCTCTGTACAATGTGTCCCACTCACTGTGGGGATCTGCACTCTGTGTACAATGTATCCACTCACTGTGGTGTTCTCCCCTCTGTGTTCAATGTGCCCACTCACTGTGGTGATCTCCCCTCTGTGTAAAATGTGTCCCACTCACTGTGGTGATCTCCCCTCTGTGTACAAGATGTCGCACTCACTTTGGTGATCTCCCCTCTGCGAACAATGTGTCGCACTCACTGAGGTGATCTCCCCTCTGTGTAAATTGTGTTACACTTACTGTGGTGATCTCCCCTCTGTGTTCAATGTGACTCACTCACTGTGGTGATCTCCCCTCTGTGTACAATGTGTCCAACGCACTGTGATCTCCCCTCTGTGTAAAATGTGTCCCACTCACTGTGGTGATCTCCCCTCTGTGTACAATGTGTCCAACTCACCGTGGTGATCTACCCTCTGCGAGCTATGTGTCCCACTCACTGTCGTGATCTGCCCTCTGTATACAATGTGTCCCACGAACTGCGGTGATCTCCCCTCTGTGTAAAATGTGTCCCACTCACTGTGGTGATCTGCCCTCTGTATACAATGTATCCACTCACTGTGGTGATCTCCGCTCTCTGTACAATGTGTCTCACTCACTGTGGTGATCTCCCAACTGTGTACAATGTGTCCCAAGAACTGCGGTGATCTCCCATCTGCGTAAAATGTGGCCCCCTCACTGTGGTGATCTGCCCTCTGTATACAATGTATCCACTCATTGTGGTGATCTCCGCTCTCTGTACAATGTGCCCAACTCACTGTGATCTCCCCTCTGCGAACAATGTGTCTCACTCACTGTGGTGATCTCCCCTCTGTGCTCAATGTGCCCAACTCACTGTGGTGATCTCCCGTCTTGTGTAAAATGCGTCCCACTCACTGTGCTGATGTCCCCTCTGTGTACAAGTTGTCCCACTCACTGTGGTGTTCTCCCCTCTGTGTTCAATGTGCCCACTCACTGTGGTGATCTCCCCTCTGTGTAAAATATGTCCCACTCACTGTGGTGATCTCCTCTCTGCGAGCAATGTGTCTCACTCACTGTGGTGATCTCCCCTCCGTGTAAAATGTGTTACACTCACTGTGGTGATCTCCCCTCTGTGTACAAGTTCTCCCACTCACCGTGGTGATCTCCCCTCTACGAGCAATGTGTCCCACTCACTGTGGTGATCTCCCCTCTGGGAACAATGTATCTTTCTCACTGTGGTGATATCCCCTCTGAGTAAAATGTGTCCCACTCACTGTAGTGATCTCCCGTCTGTGTAAAATGCGTCCCACTCACTGTGGTGATCTCCCCTCTGTGTACAAGATGTCGCACTCACTGTGGTGATCTCCCCTCTGTGTACAATGCGTCGCACTCACTGAGGTGATCTCCCCTCTGTGTAAATTGTGCTGCACTCACTTTGGTGATCTCCCCGCTGCGAACAATGTGTCTCACTCACTGTGGTGATCTCCCCTCTGTGCTCAATGTGCCCAACTGACTGTGGTGATCTCCCGTCTTGTGTAAAATGCGTCCCACTCACTGTGCTGATCTCCCCTCTGTGTACAATGTGTCTCACTCACTGTGGTGATCTCCCTTGCGTACAATGTGTCCAACGCACTTTGATCTCTCCTCTGTGTAAAATGTGTCCCACTCACTGTGGAGATCTCCCCTCTGTGTACAATGTGTCCAACTCACTGTGATCTCCCCTCTGCGAGCAATGTGTCCCACTCACTGTGATAATCTCCCCTCTGTGTACAAGTTGTCCCACTCACTGTGGTGATCTCCCCTCTGCCAGCTATGTGTCCCACTCACTGTGGTGATCTGCCATCTGTATACAATGTGTCCCACGAACTGCGGTGATCTCCCCTCTGTGTAAAATGTGTCCCACTCACTGTGGTGATCTGCCCTCTGTGTACAATGTATCCACTCACTGTGGTGATCTCCGCTCTCTGTACAATGTGTCCCACTCACTGTGGGGATCTGCACTCTGTGTACAATGTATCCACTCACTGTGGTGTTCTCCCCTCTGTGTTCAATGTGCCCACTCACTGTGGTGATCTCCCCTCTGTGTAAAATGTGTCCCACTCACTGTGAAGATCTCCCCTCTGTGTAAAATATGTCCCACTCACTGTGGTGATCTCCTCTCTGCGAGCAATGTGTCTCACTCACTGTGGTGATCTCACCTCCGTGTACAATGTGTCCCACTCACTGTGATAATCTCCCCTTTGTGTACAAGTTCTCCCACTCACCGTGGTGATCTCCCCTCTACGAGCAATGTGTCCCACTCACTGTGGTGATCTCCCCTCTGCGAACAATGTACCTTTCTCACTGTGGTGATATCCCCTCTGAGTAAAATGTGTCCCACTCACTGTAGTGATCTCCCGTCTGTGTAAAATGTGTCCCACTCACTGTGGCGATCTCCCCTCTGTGTTCAAAGTGTCCAACTCAACAAGTTGTCCCACTCACCGTGGTGATCTCCCCTCTGCGAGCAATGTGTCCCACTCACTGTGGTGATCTGCCCACTGTGTACAATGTATCCACTCACTGTGGTGATCTGCCCTCTGTGTACAATTTGTCCCATGAACTGCGGTGATCTCCCCTCTGTGCAAAATGTATCCCACTCACTGTGGTGATCTCTCTTCTGCGAACAATGTGTCTCACTCACTGTGATAATCTCTGCTATGTGTACAATGTGTTTCACTCACTGTGGTGATCTCCCCTCTATGTTCAATGTGCCCAACTCACTGTGGTGATCTCCCGTCTTGTGTAAAATGCGTCCCACTCACTGTGCTGATCTCCCCTCTGTGTACAAGTTGTCCCACTCACTGTGGTGCTCTCCCCTCTGTGTTCAATGTGCCCACTCACTGTGGTGATCTCCCCTCTGTGTAAAATATGTCCCACTCACTGTGGTGATCTCCTCTCTGCGAGCAATGAGTCTCACTCACTGTGGTGATCTCACCTCCGTGTACAATGTGTCCCACTCACTGTGATAATCTCCCCTCTGTGTACAAGTTCTCCCACTCACCGTGGTGATCTCCCCTCTACGAGCAATGTGTCCCACTCACTGTGGTGATCTCCCCTCTGCGAACAATGTATCTTTCTCACTGTGGTGATATCCCCTCTGAGTAAAATGTGTCCCACTCACTGTAGTGATCTCCCGTCTGTGTAAAATGCGTCCCACTCACTGTGGTGATCTCCCCTCTGTGTACAAGATGTCGCACTCACTGTGGTGATCTCCCCGCTGCGAACAATGTGTCTCACTCACTGTGGTGATCTCCCCTCCGTGTAAAATGTGTTACACTCACTGTGGTGATCTCCCCTCTGTGTACAATGTGTCTCACTCACTGTGGTGATCTCCCGTGTGTACAATGTGTCCAACGCACTGTGATCTCTCCTCTGTGTAAAATGTGTCCCACTCACTGTGGAGATCTCCCCTCTGTGTACAATGTGTCCAACTCACTGTGATCTCCCCTCTGCGAGCAATGTGTCCCACTCACTGTGATAATCTCCCCTCTGTGTACAAGTTGTCCCACTCACCGTGGTGATCTCCCCTCTGCCAGCTATGTGTCCCACTCACTGTGGTGATCTGCCCTCTGTATACAATGTGTCCCACGAACTGCGGTGATCTCCCCTCTGTGTAAAATGTGTCCCACTCACTGTGGTGATCTGCCCTCTGTGTACAAGTTGTCCCACTCACTGTGGTGATCTGCCCTCTGTGTACAATGTATCCACTCACTGTGGTGATCTCCGCTCTCTGTACAATGTGTCCCACTCACTGTGGGGATCTGCCCTCTGTGTACCATGTATCCACTCACTGTGGTGTTCTCCCCTCTGTGTTCAATGTGCCCACTCACTGTGGTGATCTCCCCTCTGTGTAAAATGTGTCCCACTCACTGTGATGATGTCCCCTCTGTGTAAAATATGTCCCACTCACTGTGGTGATCTCCTCTCTGCGAGCAATGTGTCTCACTCACTGTGGTGATCTCACCTCCGTGTACAATGTGTCCCACTCACTGTGATAATCTCCCCTCTGTGTACAAGTTCTCCCACTCACCGTGGTGATCTCCCCTCTACGAGCAATGTGTCCCACTCACTGTGGTGATCTCCCCTCTGCGAACAATGTACCTTTCTCACTGTGGTGATATCCCCTCTGAGTAAAATGTGTCCCACTCACTGTAGTGATCTCCCGTCTGTGTAAAATGTGTCCCACTCACTGTGGCGATCTCCCCTCTGTGTTCAAAGTGTCCAACTCAACAAGTTGTCCCACTCACCGTGGTGATCTCCCCTCTGCGAGCAATGTGTCCCACTCACTGTGGTGATCTGCCCACTGTGTACAATGTATCCACTCACTGTGGTGATCTCCGCTCTCTGTACAATGTGTCTCACTCACTGTGGTGATCTGCCCTCTGCGTACAATGTGTCCCATGAACTGCGGTGATCTCCCCTCTGTGTTCAATGTGTCCTACTCACTCTGGTGATATCCCCTCTGTGTAAAATGTTTCCCACTCATTGTGATAATCTCCCATCTGTGTACAATGTGTCCCACTCACTGTGATCTCCCCTCTGTGTATAATGTGTCCCACTCACTGTGGTGATCTCACCTTGGTGTACAAAGTGTCCAACTCACTGTGATCTCCCCTCTGCGAACAATTTGTCTCACTCACTGTGGTGATCTCCTCTCTGCGAGCAATGTGTCCCTCTCACTGTGATCTCCCCTCCATGTACAATGTGTCCCACTCACTGTGATAATCTCCCCTCTGCGAACAATGTGTCCAACTCACTGTGGTGATCTCCCCTCTGTGTAAAATATGTCCCACTCACTGTGGTTATCTCCCCTCTGTGTTAAATGTGTCCCACTCACTGTGGTGATCTCCCCTCTGTGTACAATGTGTCCAACTCAATGTGATCTCCCCTCTGCGAACAATGTGTCTCACTCACTGTGGTGATCTCCCCTCTGTGTTCAATGTGTCCAACTCACTCTGGTGATCTCCCCTCTGTGTTCAATGTGACTCACTGACTGTGGTGATCTCCCCTCTGTGTACAATGTGTCTCACTCACTGTGGTGATCTCCCCTGTGTGTACAATGTGTCCAACGCACTGTGATCTCCCCTCTGTGTAAAATGTGTCCCACTCACTGTGGTGATCTCCCCACTGTGTACAATGTGTCCAACTCACTGTGATCTCCCCTCTGCGAACAATTTGTCTCACTCACTGTGGTGATCTCCTCTCTGCGAGCAATGTGTCCCACTCACTGTGATAATCTCCCCTCTGTGTACAAGTTGTCCCACTCACCGTGGTGATCTCCCCTCTGCGAGCTATGTGTCCCACTCACTGTGGTGATCTGCCCTCTGTATACAATGTGTCCCACGAACTGCGGTGATCTCCCCTCTGTGTAAAATGTGTCCGACTCACTGTGGTGATCTGCCCTCTGTATACAATGTATCCACTCACTGTGGTGATCTCCGCTCTCTGTACAATGTGTCTCACTCACTGTGGTGATCTCCCCTCTGTGTACAATGTGTCCCAAGAACTGCGGTGATCTCCCCTCTGCGTAAAATGTGGCCCCCTCACTGTGGTGATCTGCCCTCTGTATACAATGTATCCACTCATTGTGGTGATCTCTGCTCTCTGTAGAATGTGTCCAACTCACTGTGATCTCCCCTCTTCGAACAATGTGTCTCACTCACTGTGGTGATCTCCCCTCTGTGCTCAATGTGCCCAACTCAATGTGCTGATCTCCCCTCTGTGTAAAAGTTGTCCCACTCACTGTGGTGATCTGCCCTCTGTGTACAATGTATCCACTCACTGTGGTGATCTCCGCTCTCTGTACAATGTGTCCCACTCATTGTGGGGATCTGCCCTCTGTGTACAATGTATCCACTCACTGTGGTGTTCTCCTCTCTGTGTTCAATGTGCCCACTCACTGTGGTGATCTCCCCTCTGTGTAAAATATGTCCCACTGACTGTGGTGATCTCCTCTTTGCGAGCAATGTGTCTCACTCACTGTGGTGATCTCACCTCCGTGTACAATGTGTCCCACTCACTGTGATAATCTCCCCTCTGTGTACAAGTTCTCCCACTCACCGTGGTGATCTCCCCTCTACGAGCAATGTGTTCCACTCACTGTTGTGATCTCCCCTCTGCGAACAATGTATCTTTCTCACTGTGGTGATATCCCCTCTGAGTAAAATGTGTCCCACTCACTGTAGTGATCTCCCGTCTGTGTAAAATGCGTCCCACTCACTGTGGTGATCTCCCCTCTGTGTACAAGATGTCGCACTCACTGTGGAGATCTCCCCTCTGTGTACAATGCGTCGCACTCACTGAGGTGATCTCCCCTCTGTGTAAATTGTGCTGCACTCACTTTGGTGATCTCCCCTCTGCGAACAATGTGTCTCACTCAATATGGTGATCTCCCCTCCGTGTAAAATGTGTTACACTCACTGTGGTGATCTCCCCTCTGTGTACAATGTGTCTCACTCACTGTGGTGATCTCCCCTGTGTGTACAATGTGTCCAACGCACTGTGATCTCCCCTCTGTGTAAAATGTGTCCCACTCACTGTGGTGATCTCCCCTCTGTGTACAATGTGTCCAACTCACTGTGATCTCCCCTCTGCGAGCAATGTGTCCCACTCACTGTGATAATCTCCCCTCTGTGTACGAGTTGTCCCACTCACCGTGGTGATCTCCCCTCTGCGAGCTATGTGTCCCACTCACTGTGGTGATCTCCCCTCTGTGTACAAGATGTCGCACTCACTGTGGTGATCTCCCCGCTGCGAACAATGTGTCTCACTCACTGTGGTGATCTCCCCTCCGTGTAAAATGTGTTACACTCACTGTGGTGATCTCCCCTCTGTGTACAATGTGTCTCACTCACTGTGGTGATCTCCCGTGTGTACAATGTGTCCAACGCACTGTGATCTCTCCTCTGTGTAAAATGTGTCCCACTCACTGTGGAGATCTCCCCTCTGTGTACAATGTGTCCAACTCACTGTGATCTCCCCTCTGCGAGCAATGTGTCCCACTCACTGTGATAATCTCCCCTCTGTGTACAAGTTGTCCCACTCACCGTGGTGATCTCCCCTCTGCCAGCTATGTGTCCCACTCACTGTGGTGATCTGCCCTCTGTATACAATGTGTCCCACGAACTGCGGTGATCTCCCCTCTGTGTAAAATGTGTCCCACTCACTGTGGTGATCTGCCCTCTGTGTACAAGTTGTCCCACTCACTGTGGTGATCTGCCCTCTGTGTACAATGTATCCACTCACTGTGGTGATCTCCGCTCTCTGTACAATGTGTCCCACTCACTGTGGGGATCTGCCCTCTGTGTACCATGTATCCACTCACTGTGGTGTTCTCCCCTCTGTGTTCAATGTGCCCACTCACTGTGGTGATCTCCCCTCTGTGTAAAATGTGTCCCACTCACTGTGATGATCTCCCCTCTGTGTAAAATATGTCCCACTCACTGTGGTGATCTCCTCTCTGCGAGCAATGTGTCTCACTCACTGTGGTGATCTCACCTCCGTGTACAATGTGTCCCACTCACTGTGATAATCTCCCCTCTGTGTACAAGTTCTCCCACTCACCGTGGTGATCTCCCCTCTACGAGCAATGTGTCCCACTCACTGTGGTGATCTCCCCTCTGCGAACAATGTACCTTTCTCACTGTGGTGATATCCCCTCTGAGTAAAATGTGTCCCACTCACTGTAGTGATCTCCCGTCTGTGTAAAATGTGTCCCACTCACTGTGGCGATCTCCCCTCTGTGTTCAAAGTGTCCAACTCAACAAGTTGTCCCACTCACCGTGGTGATCTCCCCTCTGCGAGCAATGTGTCCCACTCACTGTGGTGATCTGCCCACTGTGTACAATGTATCCACTCACTGTGGTGATCTCCGCTCTCTGTACAATGTGTCTCACTCACTGTGGTGATCTGCCCTCTGCGTACAATGTGTCCCATGAACTGCGGTGATCTCCCCTCTGTGTTCAATGTGTCCTACTCACTCTGGTGATATCCCCTCTGTGTAAAATGTTTCCCACTCATTGTGATAATCTCCCATCTGTGTACAATGTGTCCCACTCACTGTGATCTCCCCTCTGTGTATAATGTGTCCCACTCACTGTGGTGATCTCACCTTGGTGTACAAAGTGTCCAACTCACTGTGATCTCCCCTCTGCGAACAATTTGTCTCACTCACTGTGGTGATCTCCTCTCTGCGAGCAATGTGTCCCTCTCACTGTGATCTCCCCTCCATGTACAATGTGTCCCACTCACTGTGATAATCTCCCCTCTGCGAACAATGTGTCCAACTCACTGTGGTGATCTCCCCTCTGTGTAAAATATGTCCCACTCACTGTGGTTATCTCCCCTCTGTGTTAAATGTGTCCCACTCACTGTGGTGATCTCCCCTCTGTGTACAATGTGTCCAACTCAATGTGATCTCCCCTCTGCGAACAATGTGTCTCACTCACTGTGGTGATCTCCCCTCTGTGTTCAATGTGTCCAACTCACTCTGGTGATCTCCCCTCTGTGTTCAATGTGACTCACTGACTGTGGTGATCTCCCCTCTGTGTACAATGTGTCTCACTCACTGTGGTGATCTCCCCTGTGTGTACAATGTGTCCAACGCACTGTGATCTCCCCTCTGTGTAAAATGTGTCCCACTCACTGTGGTGATCTCCCCACTGTGTACAATGTGTCCAACTCACTGTGATCTCCCCTCTGCGAACAATTTGTCTCACTCACTGTGGTGATCTCCTCTCTGCGAGCAATGTGTCCCACTCACTGTGATAATCTCCCCTCTGTGTACAAGTTGTCCCACTCACCGTGGTGATCTCCCCTCTGCGAGCTATGTGTCCCGCTCACTGTGGTGATCTGCCCTCTGTATACAATGTGTCCCACGAACTGCGGTGATCTCCCCTCTGTGTAAAATGTGTCCGACTCACTGTGGTGATCTGCCCTCTGTATACAATGTATCCACTCACTGTGGTGATCTCCGCTCTCTGTACAATGTGTCTCACTCACTGTGGTGATCTCCCCTCTGTGTACAATGTGTCCCAAGAACTGCGGTGATCTCCCCTCTGCGTAAAATGTGGCCCCCTCACTGTGGTGATCTGCCCTCTGTATACAATGTATCCACTCATTGTGGTGATCTCTGCTCTCTGTAGAATGTGTCCAACTCACTGTGATCTCCCCTCTTCGAACAATGTGTCTCACTCACTGTGGTGATCTCCCCTCTGTGCTCAATGTGCCCAACTCAATGTGCTGATCTCCCCTCTGTGTAAAAGTTGTCCCACTCACTGTGGTGATCTGCCCTCTGTGTACAATGTATCCACTCACTGTGGTGATCTCCGCTCTCTGTACAATGTGTCCCACTCATTGTGGGGATCTGCCCTCTGTGTACAATGTATCCACTCACTGTGGTGTTCTCCCCTCTGTGTTCAATGTGCCCACTCACTGTGGTGATCTCCCCTCTGTGTAAAATATGTCCCACTGACTGTGGTGATCTCCTCTTTGCGAGCAATGTGTCTCACTCACTGTGGTGATCTCACCTCCGTGTACAATGTGTCCCACTCACTGTGATAATCTCCCCTCTGTGTACAAGTTCTCCCACTCACCGTGTTGATCTCCCCTCTACGAGCAATGTGTTCCACTCACTGTTGTGATCTCCCCTCTGCGAACAATGTATCTTTCTCACTGTGGTGATATCCCCTCTGAGTAAAATGTGTCCCACTCACTGTAGTGATCTCCCGTCTATGTAAAATGCGTCCCACTCACTGTGGTGATCTCCCCTCTGTGTACAAGATGTCGCACTCACTGTGGAGATCTCCCCTCTGTGTACAATGCGTCGCACTCACTGAGGTGATCTCCCCTCTGTGTAAATTGTGCTGCACTCACTTTGGTGATCTCCCCTCTGCGAACAATGTGTCTCACTCAATGTGGTGATCTCCCCTCCATGTAAAATGTGTTACACTCACTGTGGTGATCTCCCCTCTGTGTACAATGTGTCTCACTCACTGTGGTGATCTCCCCTGTGTGTACAATGTGTCCAACGCACTGTGATCTCCCCTCTGTGTAAAATGTGTCCCACTCACTGTGGTGATCTCCCCTCTGTGTACAATGTGTCCAACTCACTGTGATCTCCCCTCTGCGAGCAATGTGTCCCACTCACTGTGATAATCTCCCCTCTGTGTACGAGTTGTCCCACTCACCGTGGTGATCTCCCCTCTGCGAGCTATGTGTCCCACTCACTGTGGTGATCTGCCCTCTGTATACAATGTGTCCCACGTACTGCGGTGATCTCCGCTCTCTGTACAATGTGTCCCACTCACTGTGGGGATCTGCCCTCTGTGTACAATGTATCCACTCACTGTGGTGTTCTCCCCTCTGTGTTCAATGTGCCCACTCACTGTGGTGATCTCCCCTCTGTGTAAAATGTGTCCCACTCACTGTGATGATCTCCCCTCTGTGTAAAATATGTCCCACTCACTGTGGTGATCTCCTCTCTGCGAGCAATGTGTCTCACTCACTGTGATGATCTCACCTCCGTGTACAATGTGTCCCACTCACTGTGATAATCTCCCCTCTGTGTACAAGTTCTCCCACTCAACGTGGTGATCTCCCCTCTACGAGCAATGTGTCCCACTCACTGTGGTGATCTCCCCTCTGCGAACAATGTATCTTTTTCACTGTGGAGATATCCCCTCTGAGTAAAATGTGTCCCACTCACTGTAGTGATCTCCCGTCTGTGTAAAATGTGTCACACTCACTGTGGCGATCTCCGCTCTGTGTTCAAAGTGTCCAACTCAACAAGTTGTCCCACTCACCGTGGTGATCTCCCCTCTGCGAGCAATGTGTCCCACTCACTGTGCTGATCTCCGCTCTCTGTACAATGTGTCTCACTCACTGTGGTGATCTGCCCTCTGTGTACAATGTGTCCCACGAACTGCGGTGATCTCCCCTCTGTGTAAAAGGTATCCCACTCACTGTGGTGATCTCTCTTCTGCGAACAATGTGTCTCACTCACTGTGATAATCTCTGCTATGTGTACAATGTGTTTCACTCACTGTGGTGATCTCCCCTCTGTGTTCAATGTGTCCTACTCACTCTGGTGATATCCTCTCTGTGTAAAATGTTTCCCACTCATTGTGATAATCTCCCATCTGTGTACAATGTGTCCCACTCACTGTGATCTCCCCTCTGTGTATAATGTGTCCCACTCACTGTGGTGATCTCACCTTGGTGTACAAAGTGTCCAACTCACTGTGATCTCCCCTCTGCGAACAATTTGTCTCACTCACTGTGGTGATCTCCTCTCTGCGAGCAATGTGTCCCTCTCACTGTGATCTCCCCTCCATGTACAATGGGTCCCACTCACTGTGATAATCTCCCCTCTGCGAACAATGTGTCCAACTCACTGTGGTGATCTCCCCTCTGTGTAAAATGTGTTCCACTCACTGTGGTTATCTCCCCTCTGTGTTAAATGTGTCCCACTCACTGTGGTGATCTCCCCTCTGTGTACAATGTGTCCAACTCAATGTGATCTCCCCTCTGCGAACAATTTATCGCACTCACTGTGATAATCACCCCTCTGTGTACAAGTTGTCCCAGTCACCGTGGTGATCTCCTCTCTGCGAGCTATGTGTCCCACTCACTGTGGTGATCTGCCCTCTGTATACAATGTGTCCCTCGAACTGCGGTGATCTCCCCTCTGTGTAAAATGTGTCCCATTCACTGTGGTGATCTGCCCTCTGTATACAATGTATCCACTCACTGTGGTGATCTCCGCTCTCTGTACAATGTGTCTCACTCACTGTGGTGATCTCCCCTCTGTGTACAATGTGTCCCACTCACTGTGGTGATCTGCCCTCTGTATACAATGTATCCACTCATTGTGGTGATCTCTGCTCTCTGTACAATGTGTCCAACTCACTGTGATCTCCCCTCTGCAAACAATGTGTCTCACTCACTGTGGTGATCTCCCCTCCGTGTAAAATGTGTCACACTCACTGTGGTGATCTCCCCTCTGTGTACAATGTGTCCAACTCAATGTGGTCTCCCCTCTGGGAACAATTTGTCGCACTCACTGTGGTGATATCCCCTCTGTGTTCAATATGTCCGACTCACTGTGGTGATCTCCCGTCTGTGTAAAATGCGTCCCACTCATGGTGGTGATCTCCCCTCTGTGTTTGAAGTGTCCAACTCACTATGGTGATCTCCCCTCGGTGTAAAATGTGTCCCACTCACTGTGCTAATCTCCACTCTGTATAAAATGTGTCCCACTCACTGTGCTAATCTCCACTCTGTATAAAATGTGTCCCACTCACTGTGGTGATCTCTCCTCTGCGAACAATGTGTCTCACTCACTGTGGTGATCTCCCCTCTGTGTTCAATGTACCCACGCACTGTGTTGATCTCCCCTCTGTGTAAAATGAGTCCCACTCACTGTGATGATCTCCCCTCTGTGTAAAATGTGTCCCACTCACTGTGGTGATTACCCCTTGGCGAACAATGTGTCTCACTCACTGTGGTGATCTCCCCTCTGTGTTCAATGTGTCTCACTGACTGTGGTGATCTCCCCTCTGTGAACTATTTGTCTCACTCACTGTGGTGATCTCCTCTCTGCGAGCAATGTGTCCCACTCACTGTGATCTACCCTCTGTGTAAAATGTGTCCCACTCACTGTGATGATCTGCCCTCTGTGTACAATGTATCCACTCACTGTGGTGATCACCGCTCTCTGTACAATGTGTCCCACTCAGTGTGGGGATCTGCCCTCTGTGTTCAATGTGCCCACTCACTGTGGTGATCTCCCCTCTATGTAAAATGTGTCCCACTCACTGTGATCATCTTACCTCCGTGTACAATGTGTCCCACTCACTGTGATAATCTCCCCTCTGTGTACAAGTTCTCCCACTCACCGTGGTGATCTCCCCTCTACGAGCAATGTGTCCCACTCACTGTGGTGATCTGCCCTCTGTATACAATGTATCCACTCACTGTGGTGATCTCCACTCTCTGTACAATGTGTCTCACTCACTGTGGTGATCTCCCCTCTGCGTAAAATGTGGCCCCCTCACTGTGGTGATCTGCCCTCTGTATACAATGTATCCACTAATTGTGGTGATCTCTGCTCTCTGTACAATGTGTCCAACTCACTGTGATCTTCCCTCTGTGTATAATGTGTCCCACTCACGGTGGTGATCTCACCTTGGTGTACAAAGTGTCCAACTCACTGTGATCACCCCTCTGCGAACAATTTGTCTCACTCACTGTGGTGATCTCCTCTCTGCGAGCAATGTGTCCCTCTCACTGTGATCTCCCCTCCATGTACAATGTGTCCCACTCACTGTGATAATCTCCCCTCTGCGAACAATGTGTCCAACTCACTGTGGTGATCTCCCCTCTGTGTAAAATGTGTCCCACTCACTGTGGTTATCTCCCCTCTGTGTTAAATGTGTCCCACTCACTGTGGTGATCTCCCCTCTGTGTACAATGTGTCCAACTCAATGTGATCTCCCCTCTGCGAACAATTTGTCGCACTCACTGTGGTGATCTCCCATCTGCGAACAATGTGTCTCACTCACTTTGGTGATCTCCCCTCTGTGATCAATGTGTCCAACTCACTCTGGTGATCTCCCGTCTGTGTAAAATGCGTCCCACTCACTGTGGTGATCTCCCCTCTGTGTACAAGATGTCACACTCACTGTGGTGATCTCCCCTCTGCGAACAATGTGTCTCACTCACTGTGGTGATCTCCCCTCCGTGTAAAATGTGTTACACTCACTGTGGTGATCTCCCCTCTGTGTTCAATGTGACTCACTGACTGTGGTGATCTCCCGTCTGTGTACAATGTGTCTCACTCACTGTAGTGGTCTCCCCAGTGTGCACAATGTGTCCAACGCACTGTGATCTCCCCTCTGTGTACAATGTGTCCAACTCACTGTGATATCCCCTCTGCGAACAATTTGTCTCACTCACTGTGGTGATCTCCTCTCTGCGAGCAATGTGTCCCACTCACTCTGATTATCTCCCCTCTGTGTACAAGTTGTCCCAGTCACCGTGGTGATCTCCCCTCTGCGAGCTATGTGTCCCACTCACTGTGGTGATCTGCCCTCTGTATACAATGTGTCCCACGAACTGCGGTGATCTCCCCTCTGCGAACAATGTATCTTTCTCACTGTGGTGATATCCCCTCTGAGTAAAATGTGTCCCACTCACTGTAGTGATCTCCCGTCTGTGTAAAATGCGTCCCACTCACTGTGGTGATCTCCCCGCTGTGTACAAGATGTCGCACTCACTGTGGTGATCTCCCCTCTGTGTACAATGCGTCGCACTCACTGAGGTGATCTCCCCTCTGTGTAAATTGTGCTGTACTCACTTTGGTGATCTCCCCGCTGCGAACAATGTGTCTCACTCACTGTGGTGATCTCCCCTCCGTGTAAAATGTGTCTCACTCACTGTGGTGATCTCCCTTGCGTACAATGTGTCCAACGCACTTTGATCTCTCCTCTGTGTAAAATGTGTCCCACTCACTGTGGAGATCTCCCCTCTGTGTACAATGTGTCCAACTCACTGTGATCTCCCCTCTGCGAGCAATGTGTCCCACTCACTGTGATAATCTCCCCTCTGTGTACAAGTTGTCCCACTCACTGTGGTGATCTCCCCTCTGCCAGCTATGTGTCCCACTCACTGTGGTGATCTGCCCTCTGTATACAATGTGTCCCACGAACTGCGGTGATCTCCCCTCTGTGTAAAATGTGTCCCACTCACTGTGGTGATCTGCCCTCTGTGTACAAGTTGTCCCACTCACTGTGGTGATCTGCCCTCTGTGTACAATGTATCCACTCACTGTGGTGATCTCCGCTCTCTGTACAATGTGTCCCACTCACTGTGGGGATCTGCCCTCTGTGTACAATGTATCCACTCACTGTGGTGTTCTCCCCTCTGTGTTCAATGTGCCCACTCACTGTGGTGATCTCCCCTCTGTGTAAAATGTGTCCCACTCACTGTGAAGATCTCCCCTCTGTGTAAAATATGTCCCACTCACTGTGGTGATCTCCTCTCTGCGAGCAATGTGTCCCACTCACTGTGATAATCTCCCCTCTGTGTACAAGTTCTCCCACTCACCGTGGTGATCTCCCCTCTACGAGCAATGTGTCCCACTCACTGTGGTGATCTCCCCTCTGCGAACAATGTACCTTTCTCACTGTGGTGATATCCCCTCTGAGTAAAATGTGTCCCACTCACTGTAGTGATCTCCCGTCTGTGTAAAATGTGTCCCACTCACTGTGGCGATCTCCCCTCTGTGTTCAAAGTGTCCAACTCAACAAGTTGTCCCACTCACCGTGGTGATCTCCCCTCTGCGAGCAATGTGTCCCACTCACTGTGGTGATCTGCCCACTGTGTACAATGTATCCACTCACTGTGGTGATCTGCCCTCTGTGTACAATTTGTCCCATGAACTGCGGTGATCTCCCCTCTGTGCAAAATGTATCCCACTCACTGTGGTGATCTCTCTTCTGCGAACAATGTGTCTCACTCACTGTGATAATCTCTGCTATGTGTACAATGTGTTTCACTCACTGTGGTGATCTCCCCTCTGTGTTCAATGTGCCCAACTCACTGTGGTGATCTCCCGTCTTGTGTAAAATGCGTCCCACTCACTGTGGTGCTCTCCCCTCTGTGTTCAATGTGCCCACTCACTGTGGTGATCTCCCCTCTGTGTAAAATATGTCCCACTCACTGTGGTGATCTCCTCTCTGCGAGCAATGAGTCTCACTCACTGTGGTGATCTCACCTCCGTGTACAATGTGTCCCACTCACTGTGATAATCTCCCCTCTGTGTACAAGTTCTCCCACTCACCGTGGTGATCTCCCCTCTACGAGCAATGTGTCCCACTCACTGTGGTGATCTCCCCTCTGCGAACAATGTATCTTTCTCACTGTGGTGATATCCCCTCTGAGTAAAATGTGTCCCACTCACTGTAGTGATCTCCCGTCTGTGTAAAATGCGTCCCACTCACTGTGGTGATCTTCACTCTGTGTACAAGATGTCGCACTCACTGTGGTGATCTCCCCGCTGCGAACAATGTGTCTCACTCACTGTGGTGATCTCCCCTCCGTGTAAAATGTGTTACACTCACTGTGGTGATCTCCCCTCTGTGTACAATGTGTCTCACTCACTGTGGTGATCTCCCGTGTGTACAATGTGTCCAACGCACTGTGATCTCTCCTCTGTGTAAAATGTTTCCCACTCACTGTGGAGATCTCCCCTCTGTGTACAATGTGTCCAACTCACTGTGATCTCCCCTCTGCGAGCAATGTGTCCCACTCACTGTGATAATCTCCCCTCTGTGTACAAGTTGTCCCACTCACCGTGGTGATCTCCCCTCTGCCAGCTATGTGTCCCACTCACTGTGGTGATCTCCCCTCTGTGTTCAATGTGTCCTACTCACTCTGGTGATATCCCCTCTGTGTAAAATGTTTCCCACTCACTGTGGAGATCTCCCCTCTGTGTACAATGTGTCCAACTCACTGTGATCTCCCCTCTGCGAGCAATGTGTCCCACTCACTGTGATAATCTCCCCTCTGTGTACAAGTTGTCCCACTCACCGTGGTGATCTCCCCTCTGCCAGCTATGTGTCCCACTCACTGTGGTGATCTGCCCTCTGTATACAATGTGTCCCACGAACTGCGGTGATCTCCCCTCTGTGTAAAATGTGTCCCACTCACTGTGGTGATCTGCCCTCTGTGTACAAGTTGTCCCACTCACTGTGGTGATCTGCCCTCTGTGTACCATGTATCCACTCACTGTGGTGTTCTCCCCTCTGTGTTCAATGTGCCCACTCACTGTGGTGATCTCCCCTCTGTGTAAAATGTGTCCCACTCACTGTGATGATCTCCCCTCTGTGTAAAATATGTCCCACTCACTGTGGTGATCTCCTCTCTGCGAGCAATGTGTCTCACTCACTGTGGTGATCTCACCTCCGTGTACAATGTGTCCCACTCACTGTGATAATCTCCCCTCTGTGTACAAGTTCTCCCACTCACCGTGGTGATCTCCCCTCTACGAGCAATGTGTCCCACTCACTGTGGTGATCTCCCCTCTGCGAACAATGTACCTTTCTCACTGTGGTGATATCCCCTCTGAGTAAAATGTGTCCCACTCACTGTAGTGATCTCCCGTCTGTGTAAAATGTGTCCCACTCACTGTGGCGATCTCCCCTCTGTGTTCAAAGTGTCCAACTCAACAAGTTGTCCCACTCACCGTGGTGATCTCCCCTCTGCGAGCAATGTGTCCCACTCACTGTGGTGATCTGCCCACTGTGTACAATGTATCCACTCACTGTGGTGATCTCCGCTCTCTGTACAATGTGTCTCACTCACTGTGGTGATCTGCCCTCTGTGTACAATGTGTCCCATGAACTGCGGTGATCTCCCCTCTGTGTTCAATGTGTCCTACTCACTCTGGTGATATCCCCTCTGTGTAAAATGTGTCCCACTCACTGTGCTGATCTCCGCTCTCTGTACAATGTGTCTCACTCAATGTTGTGATCTGCCCTCTGTGTACAATGTGTCCCACGAACTGCGGTGATCTCCCTTCTGTGTAAAAGGTATCCCACTCACTGTGGTGATCTCTCTTCTGCGAACAATGTGTCTCACTCACTGTGATAATCTCTGCTATGTGTACAATGTGTTTCACTCACTGTGGTGATCTCCCCTCTGTGTTCAATGTGTCCTACTCACTCTGGTGATATCCCCTCTGTGTAAAATGTTTCCCACTCATTGTGATAATCTCCCATCTGTGTACAATGTGTCCCACTCACTGTGATCTCCCCTCTGTGTATAATGTGTCCCACTCACTGTGGTGATCTCACCTTGGTGTACAAAGTGTCCAACTCACTGTGATCTCCCCTCTGCGAACAATTTGTCTCACTCACTGTGGTGATCTCCTCTCTGCGAGCAATGTGTCCCTCTCACTGTGATCTCCCCTCCATGTACAATGTGTCCCACTCACTGTGATAATCTCCCCTCTGCGAACAATGTGTCCAACTCACTGTGGTGATCTCCCCTCTGTGTAAAATATGTCCCACTCACTGTGGTTATCTCCCCTCTGTGTTAAATGTGTGCCACTCACTGTGGTGATCTCCCCTCTGTGTACAATGTGTCCAACTCAATGTGATCTCCCCTCTGCGAACAATGTGTCTCACTCACTGTGGTGATCTCCCCTCTGTGTTCAATGTGTCCAACTCACTCTGGTGATCTCCCCTCTGTGTTCAATGTGACTCACTGACTGTGGTGATCTCCCCTCTGTGTACAATGTGTCTCACTCACTGTGGTGATCTCCCCTGTGTGTAAAATATGTCCAACGCACTGTGATCTCCCCTCTGTGTAAAATGTGTCCCACTCACTGTGGTGATCTCCCCACTGTGTACAATGTGTCCAACTCACTGTGATCTCCCCTCTGCGAACAATTTGTCTCACTCACTGTGGTGATCTCCTCTCTGCGAGCAATGTGTCCCACTCACTGTGATAATCTCCCCTCTGTGTACAAGTTGTCCCACTCACCGTGGTGATCTCCCCTCTGCAAGCTATGTGTCCCACTCACTGTGGTGATCTGCCCTCTGTATACAATGTGTCCCACGAACTGCGGTGATCTCCCCTCTGTGTAAAATGTGTCCGACTCACTGTGGTGATCTGCCCTCTGTATACAATGTATCCACTCACTGTGGTGATCTCCGCTCTCTGTACAATGTGTCTCACTCACTGTGGTGATCTCCCCTCTGTGTACAATGTGTCCCAAGAACTGCGGTGATCTCCCCTCTGCGTAAAATGTGGCCCCCTCACTGTGGTGATCTGCCCTCTGTATACAATGTATCCACTCATTGTGGTGATCTCTGCTCTCTGTAGAATGTGTCCAACTCACTGTGATCTCCCCTCTTCGAACAATGTGTCTCACTCACTGTGGTGATCTCCCCTCTGTGCTCAATGTGCCCAACTCAATGTGCTGATCTCCCCTCTGTGTACAAGTTGTCCCACTCACTGTGGTGATCTGCCCTCTGTGTACAATGTATCCACTCACTGTGGTGATCTCCGCTCTCTGTACAATGTGTCCCACTCATTGTGGGGATCTGCCCTCTGTGTACAATGTATACACTCACTGTGGTGTTCTCCCCTCTGTGTTCAATGTGCCCACTCACTGTGGTGATCTCCCCTCTGTGTAAAATATGTCCCACTGACTGTGGTGATCTCCTCTTTGCGAGCAATGTGTCTCACTCACTGTGGTGATCTCACCTCCGTGTACAATGTGTCCCACTCACTGTGATAATCTCCCCTCTGTGTACAAGTTCTGCCACTCACCGTGGTGATCTCCCCTCTACGAGCAATGTGTTCCACTCACTGTGGTGATCTCCCCTCTGCGAACAATGTATCTTTCTCACTGTGGTGATATCCCCTCTGTGTAAAATGCGTCCCACTCACTGTGGTGATCTCCCCTCTGTGTACAAGATGTCGCACTCACTGTGGAGATCTCCCCTCTGTGTACAATGCGTCGCACTCACTGAGGTGATCTCCACTCTGTGTAAATTGTGCTGCACTCACTTTGGTGATCTCCCCTCTGCGAACAATGTGTCTCACTCAATGTGGTGATCTCCCCTCCGTGTAAAATGTGTTACACTCACTGTGGTGATCTCCCCTCTGTGTACAATGTGTCTCACTCACTGTGGTGATCTCCCCTGTGTGTACAATGTGTCCAACGCACTGTGATCTCCCCTCTGTGTAAAATGTGTCCCACGTACTGCGGTGATCTCCGCTCTCTGTACAATGTGTCCCACTCACTGTGGGGATCTGCCCTCTGTGTACAATGTATCCACTCACTGTGGTGTTCTCCCCTCTGTGTTCAATGTGCCCACTCACTGTGGTGATCTCCCCTCTGTGTAAAATGTGTCCCACTCACTGTGATGATCTCCCCTCTGTGTAAAATATGTCCCACTCACTGTGGTGATCTCCTCTCTGCGAGCAATGTGTCTCACTCACTGTGATGATCTCACCTCCGTGTACAATGTGTCCCACTCACTGTGATAATCTCCCCTCTGTGTACAAGTTCTCCCACTCAACGTGGTGATCTCCCCTCTACGAGCAATGTGTCCCACTCACTGTGGTGATCTCCCCTCTGCGAACAATGTATCTTTCTCACTGTGGAGATATCCCCTCTGAGTAAAATGTGTCCCACTCACTGTAGTGATCTCCCGTCTGTGTAAAATGTGTCACACTCACTGTGGCGATCTCCGCTCTGTGTTCAAAGTGTCCAACTCAACAAGTTGTCCCACTCACCGTGGTGATCTCCCCTCTGCGAGCAATGTGTCCCACTCACTGTGCTGATCTCCGCTCTCTGTACAATGTGTCTCACTCACTGTGGTGATCTGCCCTCTGTGTACAATGTGTCCCACGAACTGCGGTGATCTCCCCTCTGTGTAAAAGGTATCCCACTCACTGTGGTGATCTCTCTTCTGCGAACAATGTGTCTCACTCACTGTGATAATCTCTGCTATGTGTACAATGTGTTTCACTCACTGTGGTGATCTCCCCTCTGTGTTCAATGTGTCCTACTCACTCTGGTGATATCCTCTCTGTGTAAAATGTTTCCCACTCATTGTGATAATCTCCCATCTGTGTACAATGTGTCCCACTCACTGTGATCTCCCCTCTGTGTATAATGTGTCCCACTCACTGTGGTGATCTCACCTTGGTGTACAAAGTGTCCAACTCACTGTGATCTCCCCTCTGCGAACAATTTGTCTCACTCACTGTGGTGATCTCCTCTCTGCGAGCAATGTGTCCCTCTCACTGTGATCTCCCCTCCATGTACAATGTGTCCCACTCACTGTGATAATCTCCCCTCTGCGAACAATGTGTCCAACTCACTGTGGTGATCTCCCCTCTGTGTAAAATGTGTCCCACTCACTGTGGTTATCTCCCCTCTGTGTTAAATGTGTCCCACTCACTGTGGTGATCTCCCCTCTGTGTACAATGTGTCCAACTCAATGTGATCTCCCCTCTGCGAACAATTTGTCGCACTCACTGTGATAATCTCCCCTCTGTGTACAAGTTGTCCCAGTCACCGTGGTGATCTCCTCTCTGCGAGCTATGTGTCCCACTCACTGTGGTGATCTGCCCTCTGTATACAATGTGTCCCTCGAACTGAGGTGATCTCCCCTCTGTGTAAAATGTGTCCCATTCACTGTGGTGATCTGCCCTCTGTATACAATGTATCCACTCACTGTGGTGATCTCCGCTCTCTGTACAATGTGTCTCACTCACTGTGGTGATCTCCCCTCTGTGTACAATGTGTCCCACTCACTGTGGTGATCTGCCCTCTGTATACAATGTATCCACTCATTGTGGTGATCTCTGCTCTCTGTACAATGTGTCCAACTCACTGTGATCTCCCCTCTGCAAACAATGTGTCTCACTCACTGTGGTGATCTCCCCTCCGTGTAAAATGTGTCACACTCACTGTGGTGATCTCCCCTCTGTGTACAATGTGTCCAACTCAATGTGGTCTCCCCTCTGGGAACAATTTGTCGCACTCACTGTGGTGATATCCCCTCTGTGTTCAATATGTCCGACTCACTGTGGTGATCTCCCGTCTGTGTAAAATGCGTCCCACTCATGGTGGTGATCTCCCCTCTGTGTTTGAAGTGTCCAACTCACTATGGTGATCTCCCCTCGGTGTAAAATGTGTCCCACTCACTGTGCTAATCTCCACTCTGTATAAAATGTGTCCCACTCACTGTGCTAATCTCCACTCTGTATAAAATGTGTCCCACTCACTGTGGTGATCTCTCCTCTGCGAACAATGTGTCTCACTCACTGTGGTGATCTCCCCTCTGTGTTCAATGTACCCACGCACTGTGTTGATCTTCCCTCTGTGTAAAATGAGTCCCACTCACTGTGATGATCTCCCCTCTGTGTAAAATGTGTCCCACTCACTGTGGTGATTACCCCTTGGCGAACAATGTGTCTCACTCACTGTGGTGATCTCCCCTCTGTGTTCAATGTGTCTCACTGACTGTGGTGATCTCCCCGCTGTGAACTATTTGTCTCACTCACTGTGGTGATCTCCTCTCTGCGAGCAATCTGTCCCACTCACTGTGATCTACCCTCTGTGTAAAATGTGTCCCACTCACTGTGATGATCTGCCCTCTGTGTACAATGTATCCACTCACTGTGGTGATCACCGCTCTCTGTACAATGTGTCCCACTCACTGTGGGGATCTGCCCTCTGTGTTCAATGTGCCCACTCACTGTGGTGATCTCCCCTCTATGTAAAATGTGTCCCACTCACTGTGATCATCTTACCTCCATGTACAATGTGTCCCACTCACTGTGATAATCTCCCCTCTGTGTACAAGTTCTCCCACTCACCGTGGTGATCTCCCCTCTACGAGCAATGTGTCCCACTCACTGTGGTGATCTGCCCTCTGTATACAATGTATCCACTCACTGTGGTGATCTCCACTCTCTGTACAATGTGTCTCACTCACTGTGGTGATCTCCCCTCTGTGTACAATGTGTCCCAAGAACTGCGGTGATCTCCCCTCTGCGTAAAATGTGGCCCCCTCACTGTGGTGATCTGCCCTCTGTATACAATGTATCCACTAATTGTGGTGATCTCTGCTCTCTGTACAATGTGTCCAACTCACTGTGATCTTCCCTCTGTGTATAATGTGTCCCACTCACGGTGGTGATCTCACCTTGGTGTACAAAGTGTCCAACTCACTGTGATCACCCCTCTGCGAACAATTTGTCTCACTCACTGTGGTGATCTCCTCTCTGCGAGCAATGTGTCCCTCTCACTGTGATCTCCCCTCCATGTACAATGTGTCCCACTCACTGTGATAATCTCCCCTCTGCGAACAATGTGTCCAACTCACTGTGGTGATCTCCCCTCTGTGTAAAATGTGTCCCACTCACTGTGGTTATCTCCCCTCTGTGTTAAATGTGTCCCACTCACTGTGGTGATCTCCCCTCTGTGTACAATGTGTCCAACTCAATGTGATCTCCCCTCTGCGAACAATTTGTCGCACTCACTGTGGTGATCTCCCATCTGCGAACAATGTGTCTCACTCACTTTGGTGATCTCCCCTCTGTGATCAATGTGTCCAACTCACTCTGGTGATCTCCCGTCTGTGTAAAATGCGTCCCACTCACTGTGGTGATCTCCCCTCTGTGTACAAGATGTCACACTCACTGTGGTGATCTCCCCTCTGCGAACAATGTGTCTCACTCACTGTGGTGAACTCCCCTCCGTGTAAAATGTGTTACACTCACTGTGGTGATCTCCCCTCTGTGTTCAATGTGACTCACTGACTGTGGTGATCTCCCGTCTGTGTACAATGTGTCTCACTCACTGTGGTGGTCTCCCCAGTGTGCACAATGTGTCCAACGCACTGTGATCTCCCCTCTGTGTCCAATGTGTCCAACTCACTGTGATATCCCCTCTGCGAACAATTTGTCTCACTCACTGTGGTGATCTCCTCTCTGCGAGCAATGTGTCCCACTCACTCTGATTATCTCCCCTCTGTGTACAAGTTGTCCCAGTCACCGTGGTGATCTCCCCTCTGCGAGCTATGTGTCCCACTCACTGTGGTGATCTGCCCTCTGTATACAATGTGTCCCACGAACTGCGGTGATCTCCCCTCTGTGTAAAATGTGTCCCACTCACTGTGGTGATCTGCCCTCTGTATACAATGTATCCACTCTTTGTGGTGATCTCTGCTCTCTGTACAATGTGTCCAACTCACTGTGATCTCCCCTCTTCGAACAATGTGTCTCACTCACTGTGGTGATCTCCCCTCTGTGTTCAATGTGCCCAACTCACTGTGGTGATCTCCCGTCTTGTGTAAAATGCGTCCCACTCACTGTGCTGATCTCCCCTCTGTGTACAAGTTGTCCCACTCACTGTGGTGATCTGCCCTCTGTGTACAATGTATCCACTCACTGTGGTGATCTCCGCTCTCTGTACAATGTGTCCCACTCACTGTGGGGATCTGCCCTCTGTGTACAATGTATCCACTCACTGTGGTGTTCTCCCCTCTGTGTTCAATGTGCCCACTCACTGTGGTGATCTCCACTCTGCGAACAATGTGTCCCACTCACTGTGGTGATCTCCCCTCTGTGTAAAATGTATCCCACTCACTGTGGTGATCTCTCTTCTGCGAACAATGTGTCTCACTCACTGTGATAATCTCTGCTATGTGTACAATGTGTTTCACTCACTGTGGTGATCTCCCCTCTGTGTTCAATGTGTCCTACTCACTCTGGTGATATCCCCTCTGTGTAAAATGTTTCCCACTCATTGTGATAATCTCCCATCTGTGTACAATGTGTCCCACTCACTGTGATCTCCCCTCTGTGTATAATGTGTCCCACTCACTGTGGTGATCTCACCTTGGTGTACAAAGTGTCCAACTCACTGTGATCTCCCCTCTGCGAACAATTTGTCGCACTCACTGTGGTGATCTCCCCTCTGCGAACAATGTGTCTCACTCACTTTGGTGATCTCCCCTCTGTGATCAATGTGTCCAACTCACTCTGGTGATCTCCCGTCTGTGTAAAATGCGTCCCACTCACTGTGGTGATCTCCCCTCTGTGTACAAGATTTCACACTCACTGTGGTGATCTCCCCTCTGCGAACAATGTGTCTCACTCACTGTGGTGATCACCCTTCCGTGTAAAATGTGTTACACTCACTGTGGTGATCTCCCCTCTGTGTTCAATGTGACTCACTGACTGTGGTGATCTCCCATCTGTGTAAAACGTGTCTCACTCACTGTGGTGCTCTCCCCTGTGTGTACAATGTGTCCAACGCACTGTGATCTCCCCTCTGTGTAAAATGTGTCCCACTCACTGTGGTGATCTCCCCACTGTGTACAATGTGTCCAACTCACTGTGATCTCCCCTCTGCGAACAATTTGTCTCACTCACTGTGGTGATCTCCTCTCTGCGAGCAATGTGTCCCACTCACTGTGATAATCTCCCCTCTGTGTACAAGTTGTCCCACTCACCGTGGTGATCTCCCCTCTGCGAGCTATGTGTCCCACTCACTGTGGTGATCTGCCCTCTGTATACAATGTGTCCCACGAACTGCGGTGATCTCCCCTCTGTGTAAAATGTGTCCGACTCACTGTGGTGATCTGCCCTCTGTATACAATGTATCCACTCACTGTGGTGATCTCCGCTCTCTGTACAATGTGAATCACTCACTGTGGTGATCTCCCCTCTGTGTACAATTTGTCCCAAGAACTGCGGTGATCTCCCCTCTGCGTAAAATGTGGCCCCCTCACTGTGGTGATCTGCCCTCTGTATACAATGTATCCACTCATTGTGGTGATCTCTGCTCTCTGTAGAATGTGTCCAACTCACTGTGATCTCCCCTCTGCGAACAATTTGTCTCACTCACTGTGGTGATCTCCCCTCTGTATAAAATGTGTCCCACTCACTGTGGTTATCTCCCCTCTGTGTTAAATGTGTCCCACTCACTGTGGTGATCTCCCCTCTGTGTACAATGTGTCCAACTCAATGTGATCTCCCCTCTGCGAACAATTTGTCGCACTCACTGTGGTGATCTCCCATCTGCGAACAATGTGTCTCACTCACTTTGGTGATCTCCCCTCTGTGATCAATGTGTCCAACTCACTCTGGTGATCTCCCGTCTGTGTAAAATGCGTCCCACTCACTGTGGTGATCTCCCCTCTGTGTACAAGATGTCACACTCACTGTGGTGATCTCCCCTCTGCGAACAATGTGTCTCACTCACTGTGGTGATCTCCCCTCCGTGTAAAATGTGTTACACTCACTGTGGTGATCTCCCCTCTGTGTTCAATGTGACTCACTGACTGTGGTGATCTCCCGTCTGTGTACAATGTGTCTCACTCACTGTGGTGGTCTCCCCAGTGTGCACAATGTGTCCAACGCACTGTGATCTCCCCTCTGTGTACAATGTGTCCAACTCACTGTGATCTCCCCTCTGCGAACAATTTGTCTCACTCACTGTGGTGATCTCCTCTCTGCGAGCAATGTGTCCCACTCACTCTGATAATCTCCCCTCTGTGTACAAGTTGTCCCAGTCACCGTGGTGATCTCCCCTCTGCGAGCTATGTGTCCCACTCACTGTGGTGATCTGCCCTCTGTATACAATGTGTCCCACGAACTGCGGTGATCTCCCCTCAGTGTAAAATGTGTCCCACTCACTGTGGTGATCTGCCCTCTGTATACAATGTATCCACTCATTGTGGTGATCTCTGCTCTCTGTACAATGTGTCCAACTCACTGTGATCTCCCCTCTTCGAACAATGTGTCTCACTCACTGTGGTGATCTCCCCTCTGTGTTCAATGTGCCCAACTCACTGTGGTGATCTCCCGTCTTGTGTAAAATGCGTCCCACTCACTGTGCTGATCTCCCCTCTGTGTACAAGTTGTCCCACTCACTGTGGTGATCTGCCCTCTGTGTACAATGTATCCACTCACTGTGGTGATCTCCGCTCTCTGTACAATGTGTCCCACTCACTGTGGGGATCTGCCCTCTGTGTACAATGTATCCACTCACTGTGGTGTTCTCCCCTCTGTGTTCAATGTGCCCACTCACTGTGGTGATCTCCCCTCTGTGTAAAATGTATCCCACTCACTGTGGTGATCTCTCTTCTGCGAACAATGTGTCTCACTCACTGTGATAATCTCTGCTATGTGTACAATGTGTTTCACTCACTGTGGTGATCTCCCCTCTGTGTTCAATGTGTCCTACTCACTCTGGTGATATCCCCTCTGTGTAAAATGTTTCCCACTCATTGTGATAATCTCCCATCTGTGTACAATGTGTCCCACTCACTGTGATCTCCCCTCTGTGTATAATGTGTCCCACTCACTGTGGTGATCTCACCTTGGTGTACAAAGTGTCCAACTCACTTTGATCTCCCCTCTGCGAACAATTTGTCTCACTCACTGTGGTGATCTCCTCTCTGCGAGCAATGTGTCCCTCTCACTGTGATCTCCCCTCCATGTACAATGTGTCCCACTCACTGTGATAATCTCCCCTCTGCGAACAATGTGTCCAACTCACTGTGGTGATCTCCCCTCTGTGTAAAATGTGTCCCACTCACTGTGGTTATCTCCCCTCTGTGTTAAATGTGTCCCACTCACTGTGGTGATCTCCCCTCTGTGTACAATGTGTCCAACTCAATGTGATCTCCCCTCTGCGAACAATTTGTCGCACTCACTGTGGTGATCTCCCATCTGCGAACAATGTGTCTCACTCACTTTGGTGATCTCCCCTCTGTGATCAATGTGTCCAACTCACTCTGGTGATCTCCCGTCTGTGTAAAATGCGTCCCACTCACTGTGGTGATCTCCCCTCTGTGTACAAGATGTCACACTCACTGTGGTGATCTCCCCTCTGCGAACAATGTGTTTCACTCACTGTGGTGATCTCCCCTCCGTGTAAAATGTGTTACACTCACTGTGGTGATCTCCCCTCTGTGTTCAATGTGACTCACTGACTGTGGTGATCTCCCGTCTGTGTACAATGTGTCTCACTCACTGTGGTGGTCTCCCCAGTGTGCACAATGTGTCCAACGCACTGTGATCTCCCCTCTGTGTACAATGTGTCCAACTCACTGTGATCTCCCCTCTGCGAACAATTTGTCTCACTCACTGTGGTGATCTCCTCTCTGCGAGCAATGTGTCCCACTCACTCTGATAATCTCCCCTCTGTGTACAAGTTGTCCCAGTCACCGTGGTGATCTCCCCTCTGCGAGCTATGTGTCCCACTCACTGTGGTGATCTGCCCTCTGTATACAATGTGTCCCACGAACTGCGGTGATCTCCCCTCTGTGTAAAATGTGTCCCACTCACTGTGGTGATCTGCCCTCTGTATACAATGTATCCACTCATTGTGGTGATCTCTGCTCTCTGTACAATGTGTCCAACTCACTGTGATCTCCCCTCTTCGAACAATGTGTCTCACTCACTGTGGTGATCTCCCCTCTGTGTTCAATGTGCCCAACTCACTGTGGTGATCTCCCGTCTTGTGTAAAATGCGTCCCACTCACTGTGCTGATCTCCCCTCTGTGTACAAGTTGTCCCACTCACTGTGGTGATCTGCCCTCTGTGTACAATGTATCCACTCACTGTGGTGATCTCCGCTCTCTGTACAATGTGTCCCACTCACTGTGGGGATCTGCCCTCTGTGTACAATGTATCCACTCACTGTGGTGTTCTCCCCTCTGTGTTCAATGTGCCCACTCACTGTGGTGATCTCCCCTCTGTGTAAAATGTATCCCACTCACTGTGGTGATCTCTCTTCTGCGAACAATGTGTCTCACTCACTGTGATAATCTCTGCTATGTGTACAATGTGTTTCACTCACTGTGGTGATCTCCCCTCTGTGTTCAATGTGTCCTACTCACTCTGGTGATATCCCCTCTGTGTAAAATGTTTCCCACTCATTGTGATAATCTCCCATCTGTGTACAATGTGTCCCACTCACTGTGATCTCCCCTCTGTGTATAATGTGTCCCACTCACTGTGGTGATCTCACCTTGGTGTACAAAGTGTCCAACTCACTGTGATCTCCCCTCTGCGAACAATTTGTCTCACTCACTGTGGTGATCTCCTCTCTGCGAGCAATGTGTCCCTCTCACTGTGATCTCCCCTCCATGTACAATGTGTCCCACTCACTGTGATAATCTCCCCTCTGCGAACAATGTGTCCAACTCACTGTGGTGATCTCCCCTCTGTGTAAAATGTGTCCCACTCACTGTGGTTATCTCCCCTCTGTGTTAAATGTGTCCCACTCACTGTGGTGATCTCCCCTCTGTGTACAATGTGTCCAACTCAATGTGATCTCCCCTCTGCGAACAATTTGTCGCACTCACTGTGGTGATCTCCCCTCTGCGAACAATGTGTCCAACTCACTGTGGTGATCTCCCCTCTGTGTAAAATGTGTCCCACTCACTGTGGTTATCTCCCCTCTGTGTTATATGTGTCCCACTCACTGTGGTGATCTCCCCTCTGTGTACAATGTGTCCAACTCAATGTGATCTCCCCTCTGCGAACAATTTGTCGCACTCACTGTGGTGATCTCCCCTCTGCGAACAATGTGTCTCACTCACTTTGGTGATCTCCCCTCTGTGATCAATGTGTCCAACTCACTCTGGTGATCTCCCGTCTGTGTAAAATGCGTCCCACTCACTGTGGTGATCTCCCCTCTGTGTACAAGATGTCACACTCACTGTGGTGATCTCCCCTCTGCGAACAATGTGTCTCACTCACTGTGGTGATCTCCCTTCCGTGTAAAATGTGTTACACTCACTGTGGTGATCTCCCCTCTGTGTTCAATGTGACTCACTGACTGTGGTGATCTCCCGACTGTGTACAATGTGTCTCACTCACTGTGGTGCTCTCCCCTGTGTGTACAATGTGTCCAACGCACTGTGATCTCCCCTCTGTGTAAAATGTGTCCCACTCACTGTGGTGATCTCCCCACTGTGTACAATGTGTCCAACTCACTGTGATCTCCCCTCTGCGAACAATTTGTCTCACTCACTGTGGTGATCTCCTCTCTGCGAGCAATGTGTCCCACTCACTCTGATTATCTCCCCTCTGTGTACAAGTTGTCCCAGTCACCGTGGTGATCTCCCCTCTGCGAGCTATGTGTCCCACTCACTGTGGTGATCTGCCCTCTGTATACAATGTGTCCCACGAACTGCGGTGATCTCCCCTCTGTGTAAAATGTGTCCCACTCACTGTGGTGATCTGCCCTCTGTATACAATGTATCCACTCTTTGTGGTGATCTCTGCTCTCTGTACAATGTGTCCAACTCACTGTGATCTCCCCTCTTCGAACAATGTGTCTCACTCACTGTGGTGATCTCCCCTCTGTGTTCAATGTGCCCAACTCACTGTGGTGATCTCCCGTCTTGTGTAAAATGCGTCCCACTCACTGTGCTGATCTCCCCTCTGTGTACAAGTTGTCCCACTCACTGTGGTGATCTGCCCTCTGTGTACAATGTATCCACTCACTGTGGTGATCTCCGCTCTCTGTACAATGTGTCCCACTCACTGTGGGGATCTGCCCTCTGTGTACAATGTATCCACTCACTGTGGTGTTCTCCCCTCTGTGTTCAATGTGCCCACTCACTGTGGTGATCTCCACTCTGCGAACAATGTGTCCCACTCACTGTGGTGATCTCCCCTCTGTGTAAAATGTATCCCACTCACTGTGGTGATCTCTCTTCTGCGAACAATGTGTCTCACTCACTGTGATAATCTCTGCTATGTGTACAATGTGTTTCACTCACTGTGGTGATCTCCCCTCTGTGTTCAATGTGTCCTACTCACTCTGGTGATATCCCCTCTGTGTAAAATGTTTCCCACTCATTGTGATAATCTCCCATCTGTGTACAATGTGTCCCACTCACTGTGATCTCCCCTCTGTGTATAATGTGTCCCACTCACTGTGGTGATCTCACCTTGGTGTACAAAGTGTCCAACTCACTGTGATCTCCCCTCTGCGAACAATTTGTCGCACTCACTGTGGTGATCTCCCCTCTGCGAACAATGTGTCTCACTCACTTTGGTGATCTCCCCTCTGTGATCAATGTGTCCAACTCACTCTGGTGATCTCCCGTCTGTGTAAAATGCGTCCCACTCACTGTGGTGATCTCCCCTCTGTGTACAAGATGTCACACTCACTGTGGTGATCTCCCCTCGGCGAACAATGTGTCTCACTCACTGTGGTGATCACCCTTCCGTGTAAAATGTGTTACACTCACTGTGGTGATCTCCCCTCTGTGTTCAATGTGACTCACTGACTGTGGTGATCTCCCGTCTGTGTAAAATGTGTCTCACTCACTGTGGTGCTCTCCCCTGTGTGTACAATGTGTCCAACGCACTGTGATCTCCCCTCTGTGTAAAATGTGTCCCACTCACTGTGGTGATCTCCCCACTGTGTACAATGTGTCCAACTCACTGTGATCTCCCCTCTGCGAACAATTTGTCTCACTCACTGTGGTGATCTCCTCTCTGCGAGCAATGTGTCCCACTCACTGTGATAATCTCCCCTCTGTGTACAAGTTGTCCCACTCACCGTGGTGATCTCCCCTCTGCGAGCTATGTGTCCCACTCACTGTGGTGATCTGCCCTCTGTATACAATGTGTCCCACGAACTGCGGTGATCTCCCCTCTGTGTAAAATGTGTCCGACTCACTGTGGTGATCTGCCCTCTGTATACAATGTATCCACTCACTGTGGTGATCTCCGCTCTCTGTACAATGTGAATCACTCACTGTGGTGATCTCCCCTCTGTGTACAATGTGTCCCAAGAACTGCGGTGATCTCCCCTCTGCGTAAAATGTGGCCCCCTCACTGTGGTGATCTGCCCTCTGTATACAATGTATCCACTCATTGTGGTGATCTCTGCTCTCTGTAGAATGTGTCCAACTCACTGTGATCTCCCCTCTGCGAACAATTTGTCTCACTCACTGTGGTGATCTCCCCTCTGTATAAAATGTGTCCCACTCACTGTGGTTATCTCCCCTCTGTGTTAAATGTGTCCCACTCACTGTGGTGATCTCCCCTCTGTGTACAATGTGTCCAACTCAATGTGATCTCCCCTCTGCGAACAATTTGTCGCACTCACTGTGGTGATCTCCCCTCTGCGAACAATGTGTCTCACTCACTTTGGTGATCTCCCCTCTGTGATCAATGTGTCCAACTCACTCTGGTGATCTCCCGTCTGTGTAAAATGCGTCCCACTCACTGTGGTGATCTCCCCTCTGTGTACAAGATGTCACACTCACTGTGGTGATCTCCCCTCTGCGAACAATGTGTCTCACTCACTGTGGTGATCTCCCCTCCGTGTAAAATGTGTTACACTCACTGTGGTGATCTCCCCTCTGTGTTCAATGTGACTCACTGACTGTGGTGATCTCCCGTCTGTGTACAATGTGTCTCACTCACTGTGGTGGTCTCCCCAGTGTGCACAATGTGTCCAACGCACTGTGATCTCCCCTCTGTGTACAATGTGTCCAACTCACTGTGATCTCCCCTCTGCGAACAATTTGTCTCACTCACTGTGGTGATCTCCTCTCTGCGAGCAATGTGTCCCACTCAATCTGATAATCTCCCCTCTGTGTACAAGTTGTCCCAGTCACCGTGGTGATCTCCCCTCTGCGAGCTATGTGTCCCACTCACTGTGGTGATCTGCCCTCTGTATACAATGTGTCCCACGAACTGCGGTGATCTCCCCTCTGTGTAAAATGTGTCCCACTCACTGTGGTGATCTGCCCTCTGTATACAATGTATCCACTCATTGTGGTGATCTCTGCTCTCTGTACAATGTGTCCAACTCACTGTGATCTCCCCTCTTCGAACAATGTGTCTCACTCACTGTGGTGATCTCCCCTCTGTGTTCAATGTGCCCAACTCACTGTGGTGATCTCCCGTCTTGTGTAAAATGCGTCCCACTCACTGTGCTGATCTCCCCTCTGTGTACAAGTTGTCCCACTCACTGTGGTGATCTGCCCTCTGTGTACAATGTATCCACTCACTGTGGTGATCTCCGCTCTCTGTACAATGTGTCCCACTCACTGTGGGGATCTGCCCTCTGTGTACAATGTATCCACTCACTGTGGTGTTCTCCCCTCTGTGTTCAATGTGCCCACTCACTGTGGTGATCTCCCCTCTGTGTAAAATGTATCGCACTCACTGTGGTGATCTCTCTTCTGCGAACAATGTGTCTCACTCACTGTGATAATCTCTGCTATGTGTACAATGTGTTTCACTCACTGTGGTGATCTCCCCTCTGTGTTCAATGTGTCCTACTCACTCTGGTGATATCCCCTCTGTGTAAAATGTTTCCCACTCATTGTGATAATCTCCCATCTGTGTACAATGTGTCCCACTCACTGTGATCTCCCCTCTGTGTATAATGTGTCCCACTCACTGTGGTGATCTCACCTTGGTGTACAAAGTGTCCAACTCACTTTGATCTCCCCTCTGCGAACAATTTGTCTCACTCACTGTGGTGATCTCCTCTCTGCGAGCAATGTGTCCCTCTCACTGTGATCTCCCCTCCATGTACAATGTGTCCCACTCACTGTGATAATCTCCCCTCTGCGAACAATGTGTCCAACTCACTGTGGTGATCTCCCCTCTGTGTAAAATGTGTCCCACTCACTGTGGTTATCTCCCCTCTGTGTTAAATGTGTCCCACTCACTGTGGTGATCTCCCCTCTGTGTACAATGTGTCCAACTCAATGTGATCTCCCCTCTGCGAACAATTTGTCGCACTCACTGTGGTGATCTCCCATCTGCGAACAATGTGTCTCACTCACTTTGGTGATCTCCCCTCTGTGATCAATGTGTCCAACTCACTCTGGTGATCTCCCGTCTGTGTAAAATGCGTCCCACTCACTGTGGTGATCTCCCCTCTGTGTACAAGATGTCACACTCACTGTGGTGATCTCCCCTCTGCGAACAATGTGATTCACTCACTGTGGTGATCTCCCCTCCGTGTAAAATGTGTTACACTCACTGTGGTGATCTCCCCTCTGTGTACAAGTTGTCCCACTCACCGTGGTGATCTCCCCTCTGTGAGCTATGTGTCCCACTCACTGTGGCGATCTGCCCTCTGTATACAATGTGTCCCACGAACTGCGGTGATCTCCCCTCTGTGTAAAATGTGTCCGACTCACTGTGGTGATCTGCCCTCTGTATACAATGTATCCACTCACTGTGGTGATCTCCGCTCTCTGTACAATGTGTCTCACTCACTGTGGTGATCTCCCCTCTGTGTACAATGTGTCCCAAGAACTGCGGTGATCTCCCCTCTGCGTAAAATGTGGCCCCCTCACTGTGGTGATCTGCCCTCTGTATACAATGTATCCACTCATTGTGGTGATCTCTGCTCTCTGTAGAATGTGTCCAACTCACTGTGATCTCCCCTCTGCGAACAATTTGTCTCACTCACTGTGGTGATCTCCTCTCTGCGAGCAATGTGTCCCTCTCACTGTGATCTCCCCTCCATGTACAATGTGTCCCACTCACTGTGATAATCTCCCCTCTGCGAACAATGTGTCCAACTCACTGTGGTGATCTCCCCTCTGTGTAAAATGTGTCCCACTCACTGTGGTTATCTCCCCTCTGTGTTATATGTGTCCCACTCACTGTGGTGATCTCCGCTCTCTGTACAATGTGTCCCACTCATTGTGGGGATCTGCCCTCTG
The DNA here is from genome assembly GCF_048418815.1 of Hemitrygon akajei. Lineage (NCBI taxonomy): Eukaryota > Metazoa > Chordata > Chondrichthyes > Myliobatiformes > Dasyatidae > Hemitrygon > Hemitrygon akajei. The sequence continues at coordinate 145,002,226 of NC_133124.1, read as the reverse complement.
TGTACAATGTATCCACTCACTGTGGTGTTCTCCCCTCTGTGTTCAATGTGCCCACTCACTGTGGTGATCTCCCCTCTGTGTAAAATATGTCCCACTGACTGTGGTGATCTCCTCTTTGCGAGCAATGTGTTCCACTCACTGTGGTGATCTCCCCTCTGCGAACAATGTATCTTTCTCACTGTGGTGATATCCCCTCTGAGTAAAATGTGTCCCACTCACTGTAGTGATCTCCCGTCTGTGTAAAATGCGTCCCACTCACTGTGGTGATCTCCCCTCTGTGTAGAAGATGTCGCACTCACTGTGGTGATCTCCCCTCTGTGTACAATGCGTCGCACTCACTGAGGTGATCTCCCCTCTGTGTAAATTGTGCTGCACTCACTTTGGTGATCTCCCCTCTGCGAACAATGTGTCTCACTCACTGTGGTGATCTCCCCTCCGTGTAAAATGTGTTACACTCACTGTGGTGATCTCCCCTCTGTGTACAATGTGTCTCACTCACTGTGGTGATCTCCCCTGTGTGTACAATGTGTCCAACGCACTGTGATCTCCCCTCTGTGTAAAATGTGTCCCACTCACTGTGGTGATCTCCCCTCTGTGTACAATGTGTCCAACTCACTGTGATCTCCCCTCTGCGAGCAATGTGTCCCACTCACTGTGATAATCTCCCCTCTGTGTACGAGTTGTCCCACTCACCGTGGTGATCTCCCCTCTGCGAGCTATGTGTCCCACTCACTGTGGTGATCTGCCCTCTGTATACAATGTGTCCCACGTACTGCGGTGATCTCCCCTCTGTGTAAAATGTGTCCCACTCACTGTGGTGATCTGCCCTCTGTGTACAAGTTGTCCCACTCACTGTGGTGATCTGTCCTCTGTGTACAATGTATCCACTCACTGTGGTGATCTCCGCTCTCTGTACAATGTGTCCCACTCACTGTGGGGATCTGCCCTCTGTGTACAATGTATCCACTCACTGTGGTGTTCTCCCCTCTGTGTTCAATGTGCCCACTCACTGTGGTGATCTCCCCTCTGTGTAAAATGTGTCCCACTCACTGTGATGATCTCCCCTCTGTGTAAAATATGTCCCACTCACTGTGGTGATCTCCTCTCTGCGAGCAATGTGTCTCACTCACTGTGGTGATCTCACCTCCGTGTACAATGTGTCCCACTCACTGTGATAATCTCCCCTCTGTGTACAAGTTCTCCCACTCACTGTGGTGATCTCCCCTCTACGAGCAATGTGTCCCACTCACTGTGGTGATCTCCCCTCTGCGAACAATGTATCTTTCTCACTGTGGAGATATCCCCTCTGAGTAAAATGTGTCCCACTCACTGTAGTGATCTCCCGTCTGTGTAAAATGTGTCACACTCACTGTGGCGATCTCCCCTCTGTGTTCAAAGTGTCCAACTCAACAAGTTGTCCCACTCACCGTGGTGATCTCCCCTCTGCGAGCAATGTGTCCCACTCACTGTGCTGATCTCCGCTCTCTGTACAATGTGTCTCACTCACTGTGGTGATCTGCCCTCTGTGTACAATGTGTCCCACGAACTGCGGTGATCTCCCTTCTGTGTAAAAGGTATCCCACTCACTGTGGTGATCTCTTTTCTACGAACAATGTGTCTCACTCACTGTGATAATCTCTGCTATGTGTACAATGTGTTTCACTCACTGTGGTGATCTCCCCTCTGTGTTCAATGTGTCCTACTCACTCTGGTGATATCCCCTCTGTGTAAAATGTTTCCCACTCATTGTGATAATCTCCCATCTGTGTACAATGTGTCCCACTCACTGTGATCTCCCCTCTGTGTATAATGTGTCCCACTCACTGTGGTGATCTCACCTTGGTGTACAAAGTGTCCAACTCACTGTGATCTCCCCTCTGCGAACAATTTGTCTCACTCACTGTGGTGATCTCCTCTCTGCGAGCAATGTGTCCCTCTCACTGTGATCTCCCCTCCATGTACAATGTGTCCCACTCACTGTGATAATCTCCCCTCTGCGAACAATGTGTCCAACTCACTGTGGTGATCTCCCCTCTGTGTAAAATGTGTCCCACTCACTGTGGTTATCTCCCCTCTGTGTTAAATGTGTCCCACTCACTGTGGTGATCTCCCCTCTGTGTACAATGTGTCCAAGTCAATGTGATCTCCCCTCTGCGAACAATTTGTCGCACTCACTGTGGTGATCTCCCCTCTGCGAACAATGTGTCCAACTCACTGTGGTGATCTCCCCTCTGTGTAAAATGTGTCCCACTCACTGTGGTTATCTCCCCTCTGTGTTAAATGTGTCCCACTCACTGTGGTCATCTCCCCTCTGTGTACAATGTGTCCAACTCAATGTGATCTCCCCTCTGCGAACAATTTGTCGCACTCACTGTGGTGATCTCCCCTCTGCGAACAATGTGTCTCACTCACTTTGGTGATCTCCCCTCTGTGATCAATGTGTCCAACTCACTCTGGTGATCTCCCGTCTGTGTAAAATGCGTCCCACTCACTGTGGTGATCTCCCCTCTGTGTACAAGATGTCACACTCACTGTGGTGATCTCCCCTCTGCGAACAATGTGTCTCACTCACTGTGGTGATCTCCCTTCCGTGTAAAATGTGTTACACTCACTGTGGTGATCTCCCCTCTGTGTTCAATGTGACTCACTGACTGTGGTGATCTCCCGTCTGTGTACAATGTGTCTCACTCACTGTGGTGCTCTCCCCTGTGTGTACAATGTGTCCAACGCACTGTGATCTCCCCTCTGTGTAAAATGTGTCCCACTCACTGTGGTGATCTCCCCACTGTGTACAATGTGTCCAACTCACTGTGATCTCCCCTCTGCGAACAATTTGTCTCACTCACTGTGGTGATCTCCTCTCTGCGAGCAATGTGTCCCACTCACTGTGATAATCTCCCCTCTGTGTACAAGTTGTCCCACTCACCGTGGTGATCTCCCCTCTGCGAGCTATGTGTCCCACTCACTGTGGTGATCTGCCCTCTGTATACAATGTGTCTCACTCACTGTGGTGATCTCCCCTCTGTGTACAATGTGTCCCAAGAACTGCGGTGATCTCCCCTCTGCGTAAAATGTGGCCCCCTCACTGTGGTGATCTGCCCTCTGTATACAATGTATCCACTCATTGTGGTGATCTCTGCTCTCTGTAGAATGTGTCCAACTCACTGTGATCTCCCCTCTGCGAACAATTTGTCTCACTCACTGTGGTGATCTCCTCTCTGCGAGCAATGTGTCCCTCTCACTGTGATCTCCCCTCCATGTACAATGTGTCCCACTCACTGTGATAATCTCCCCTCTGCGAACAATGTGTCCAACTCACTGTGGTGATCTCCCCTCTGTGTAAAATGTGTCCCACTCACTGTGGTTATCTCCCCTCTGTGTTATATGTGTCCCACTCACTGTGGTGATCTCCGCTCTCTGTACAATGTGTCCCACTCATTGTGGGGATCTGCCCTCTGTGTACAATGTATCCACTCACTGTGGTGTTCTCCCCTCTGTGTTCAATGTGCCCACTCACTGTGGTGATCTCCCCTCTGTGTAAAATATGTCCCACTGACTGTGGTGATCTCCTCTTTGCGAGCAATGTGTCTCACTCACTGTGGTGATCTCACCTCCGTGTACAATGTGTCCCACTCACTGTGATAATCTCCCCTCTGTGTACAAGTTCTCCCACTCACCGTGGTGATCTCCCCTCTACGAGCAATGTGTTCCACTCACTGTGGTGATCTCCCCTCTGCGAACAATGTATCTTTCTCACTGTGGTGATATCCCCTCTGAGTAAAATGTGTCCCACTCACTGTAGTGATCTCCCGTCTGTGTAAAATGCGTCCCACTCACTGTGGTGATCTCCCCTCTGTGTAGAAGATGTCGCACTCACTGTGGTGATCTCCCCTCTGTGTACAATGCGTCGCACTCACTGAGGTGATCTCCCCTCTGTGTAAATTGTGCTGCACTCACTTTGGTGATCTCCCCTCTGCGAACAATGTGTCTCACTCACTGTGGTGATCTCCCCTCCGTGTAAAATGTGTTACACTCACTGTGGTGATCTCCCCTCTGTGTACAATGTGTCTCACTCACTGTGGTGATCTCCCCTGTGTGTACAATGTGTCCAACGCACTGTGATCTCCCTTCTGTGTAAAATGTGTCCCACTCACTGTGGTGATCTCCCCTCTGTGTACAATGTGTCCAACTCACTGTGATCTCCCCTCTGCGAGCAATGTGTCCCACTCACTGTGATAATCTCCCCTCTGTGTACGAGTTGTCCCACTCACCGTGGTGATCTCCCCTCTGCGAGCTATGTGTCCCACTCACTGTGGTGATCTGCCCTCTGTATACAATGTGTCCCACGTACTGCGGTGATCTCCCCTCTGTGTAAAATGTGTCCCACTCACTGTGGTGATCTGCCCTCTGTGTACAAGTTGTCCCACTCACTGTGGTGATCTGTCCTCTGTGTACAATGTATCCACTCACTGTGGTGATCTCCGCTCTCTGTACAATGTGTCCCACTCACTGTGGGGATCTGCCCTCTGTGTACAATGTATCCACTCACTGTGGTGTTCTCCCCTCTGTGTTCAATGTGCCCACTCACTGTGGTGATCTCCCCTCTGTGTAAAATGTGTCCCACTCACTGTGATGATCTCCCCTCTGTGTAAAATATGTCCCACTCACTGTGGTGATCTCCTCTCTGCGAGCAATGTGTCTCACTCACTGTGGTGATCTCACCTCCGTGTACAATGTGTCCCACTCACTGTGATAATCTCCCCTCTGTGTACAAGTTCTCCCACTCACCGTGGTGATCTCCCCTCTACGAGCAATGTGTCCCACTCACTGTGGTGATCTCCCCTCTGCGAACAATGTATCTTTCTCACTGTGGAGATATCCCCTCTGAGTAAAATGTGTCCCACTCACTGTAGTGATCTCCCGTCTGTGTAAAATGTGTCACACTCACTGTGGCGATCTCCCCTCTGTGTTCAAAGTGTCCAACTCAACAAGTTGTCCCACTCACCGTGGTGATCTCCCCTCTGCGAGCAATGTGTCCCACTCACTGTGCTGATCTCCGCTCTCTGTACAATGTGTCTCACTCACTGTGGTGATCTGCCCTCTGTGTACAATGTGTCCCACGAACTGCGGTGATCTCCCTTCTGTGTAAATGGTATCCCACTCACTGTGGTGATCTCTCTTCTGCGAACAATGTGTCTCACTCACTGTGATAATCTCTGCTATGTGTACAATGTGTTTCACTCACTGTGGTGATCTCCCCTCTGTGTTCAATGTGTCCTACTCACTCTGGTGATATCCCCTCTGTGTAAAATGTTTCCCACTCATTGTGATAATCTCCCATCTGTGTACAATGTGTCCCACTCACTGTGATCTCCCCTCTGTGTATAATGTGTCCCACTCACTGTGGTGATCTCACCTTGGTGTACAAAGTGTCCAACTCACTGTGATCTCCCCTCTGCGAACAATTTGTCTCACTCACTGTGGTGATCTCCTCTCTGCGAGCAATGTGTCCCTCTCACTGTGATCTCCCCTCCATGTACAATGTGTCCCACTCACTGTGATAATCTCCCCTCTGCGAACAATGTGTCCAACTCACTGTGGTGATCTCCCCTCTGTGTAAAATGTGTCCCACTCACTGTGGTTATCTCCCCTCTGTGTTAAATGTGTCCCACTCACTGTGGTGATCTCCCCTCTGTGTACAATGTGTCCAAGTCAATGTGATCTCCCCTCTGCGAACAATTTGTCACACTCACTGTGGTGATCTCCCCTCTGCGAACAATGTGTCCAACTCACTGTGGTGATCTCCCCTCTGTGTAAAATGTGTCCCACTCACTGTGGTTATCTCCCCTCTGTGTTAAATGTGTCCCACTCACTGTGGTGATCTCCCCTCTGTGTACAATGTGTCCAACTCAATGTGATCTCCCCTCTGCGAACAATTTGTCGCACTCACTGTGGTGATCTCCCCTCTGCGAACAATGTGTCTCACTCACTTTGGTGATCTCCCCTCTGTGATCAATGTGTCCAACTCACTCTGGTGATCTCCCGTCTGTGTAAAATGCGTCCCACTCACTGTGGTGATCTCCCCTCTGTGTACAAGATGTCACACTCACTGTGGTGATCTCCCCTCTGCGAACAATGTGTCTCACTCACTGTGGTGATCTCCCTTCCGTGTAAAATGTGTTACACTCACTGTGGTGATCTCCCCTCCGTGTAAAATGTGTTACACTCACTGTGGTGATCTCCCCTCTGTGTACAATGTGTCTCACTCACTGTGGTGATCTCCCCTGTGTGTACAATGTGTCCAACGCACTGTGATCTCCCTTCTGTGTAAAATGTGTCCCACTCACTGTGGTGATCTCCCCTCTGTGTACAATGTGTCCAACTCACTGTGATCTCCCCTCTGCGAGCAATGTGTCCCACTCACTGTGATAATCTCCCCTCTGTGTACGAGTTGTCCCACTCACCGTGGTGATCTCCCCTCTGCGAGCTATGTGTCCCACTCACTGTGGTGATCTGCCCTCTGTATACAATGTGTCCCACGTACTGCGGTGATCTCCCCTCTGTGTAAAATGTGTCCCACTCACTGTGGTGATCTGCCCTCTGTGTACAAGTTGTCCCACTCACTGTGGTGATCTGTCCTCTGTGTACAATGTATCCACTCACTGTGGTGATCTCCGCTCTCTGTACAATGTGTCCCACTCACTGTGGGGATCTGCCCTCTGTGTACAATGTATCCACTCACTGTGGTGTTCTCCCCTCTGTGTTCAATGTGCCCACTCACTGTGGTGATCTCCCCTCTGTGTAAAATGTGTCCCACTCACTGTGATGATCTCCCCTCTGTGTAAAATATGTCCCACTCACTGTGGTGATCTCCTCTCTGCGAGCAATGTGTCTCACTCACTGTGGTGATCTCACCTCCGTGTACAATGTGTCCCACTCACTGTGATAATCTCCCCTCTGTGTACAAGTTCTCCCACTCACTGTGGTGATCTCCCCTCTACGAGCAATGTGTCCCACTCACTGTGGTGATCTCCCCTCTGCGAACAATGTATCTTTCTCACTGTGGAGATATCCCCTCTGAGTAAAATGTGTCCCACTCACTGTAGTGATCTCCCGTCTGTGTAAAATGTGTCACACTCACTGTGGCGATCTCCCCTCTGTGTTCAAAGTGTCCAACTCAACAAGTTGTCCCACTCACCGTGGTGATCTCCCCTCTGCGAGCAATGTGTCCCACTCACTGTGCTGATCTCCGCTCTCTGTACAATGTGTCTCACTCACTGTGGTGATCTGCCCTCTGTGTACAATGTGTCCCACGAACTGCGGTGATCTCCCTTCTGTGTAAAAGGTATCCCACTCACTGTGGTGATCTCTTTTCTACGAACAATGTGTCTCACTCACTGTGATAATCTCTGCTATGTGTACAATGTGTTTCACTCACTGTGGTGATCTCCCCTCTGTGTTCAATGTGTCCTACTCACTCTGGTGATATCCCCTCTGTGTAAAATGTTTCCCACTCATTGTGATAATCTCCCATCTGTGTACAATGTGTCCCACTCACTGTGATCTCCCCTCTGTGTATAATGTGTCCCACTCACTGTGGTGATCTCACCTTGGTGTACAAAGTGTCCAACTCACTGTGATCTCCCCTCTGCGAACAATTTGTCTCACTCACTGTGGTGATCTCCTCTCTGCGAGCAATGTGTCCCTCTCACTGTGATCTCCCCTCCATGTACAATGTGTCCCACTCACTGTGATAATCTCCCCTCTGCGAACAATGTGTCCAACTCACTGTGGTGATCTCCCCTCTGTGTAAAATGTGTCCCACTCACTGTGGTTATCTCCCCTCTGTGTTAAATGTGTCCCACTCACTGTGGTGATCTCCCCTCTGTGTACAATGTGTCCAAGTCAATGTGATCTCCCCTCTGCGAACAATTTGTCGCACTCACTGTGGTGATCTCCCCTCTGCGAACAATGTGTCCAACTCACTGTGGTGATCTCCCCTCTGTGTAAAATGTGTCCCACTCACTGTGGTTATCTCCCCTCTGTGTTAAATGTGTCCCACTCACTGTGGTCATCTCCCCTCTGTGTACAATGTGTCCAACTCAATGTGATCTCCCCTCTGCGAACAATTTGTCGCACTCACTGTGGTGATCTCCCCTCTGCGAACAATGTGTCTCACTCACTTTGGTGATCTCCCCTCTGTGATCAATGTGTCCAACTCACTCTGGTGATCTCCCGTCTGTGTAAAATGCGTCCCACTCACTGTGGTGATCTCCCCTCTGTGTACAAGATGTCACACTCACTGTGGTGATCTCCCCTCTGCGAACAATGTGTCTCACTCACTGTGGTGATCTCCCTTCCGTGTAAAATGTGTTACACTCACTGTGGTGATCTCCCCTCTGTGTTCAATGTGACTCACTGACTGTGGTGATCTCCCGTCTGTGTACAATGTGTCTCACTCACTGTGGTGCTCTCCCCTGTGTGTACAATGTGTCCAACGCACTGTGATCTCCCCTCTGTGTAAAATGTGTCCCACTCACTGTGGTGATCTCCCCACTGTGTACAATGTGTCCAACTCACTGTGATCTCCCCTCTGCGAACAATTTGTCTCACTCACTGTGGTGATCTCCTCTCTGCGAGCAATGTGTCCCACTCACTGTGATAATCTCCCCTCTGTGTACAAGTTGTCCCACTCACCGTGGTGATCTCCCCTCTGCGAGCTATGTGTCCCACTCACTGTGGTGATCTGCCCTCTGTATACAATGTGTCTCACTCACTGTGGTGATCTCCCCTCTGTGTACAATGTGTCCCAAGAACTGCGGTGATCTCCCCTCTGCGTAAAATGTGGCCCCCTCACTGTGGTGATCTGCCCTCTGTATACAATGTATCCACTCATTGTGGTGATCTCTGCTCTCTGTAGAATGTGTCCAACTCACTGTGATCTCCCCTCTGCGAACAATTTGTCTCACTCACTGTGGTGATCTCCTCTCTGCGAGCAATGTGTCCCTCTCACTGTGATCTCCCCTCCATGTACAATGTGTCCCACTCACTGTGATAATCTCCCCTCTGCGAACAATGTGTCCAACTCACTGTGGTGATCTCCCCTCTGTGTAAAATGTGTCCCACTCACTGTGGTTATCTCCCCTCTGTGTTATATGTGTCCCACTCACTGTGGTGATCTCCGCTCTCTGTACAATGTGTCCCACTCATTGTGGGGATCTGCCCTCTGTGTACAATGTATCCACTCACTGTGGTGTTCTCCCCTCTGTGTTCAATGTGCCCACTCACTGTGGTGATCTCCCCTCTGTGTAAAATATGTCCCACTGACTGTGGTGATCTCCTCTTTGCGAGCAATGTGTCTCACTCACTGTGGTGATCTCACCTCCGTGTACAATGTGTCCCACTCACTGTGATAATCTCCCCTCTGTGTACAAGTTCTCCCACTCACCGTGGTGATCTCCCCTCTACGAGCAATGTGTTCCACTCACTGTGGTGATCTCCCCTCTGCGAACAATGTATCTTTCTCACTGTGGTGATATCCCCTCTGAGTAAAATGTGTCCCACTCACTGTAGTGATCTCCCGTCTGTGTAAAATGCGTCCCACTCACTGTGGTGATCTCCCCTCTGTGTAGAAGATGTCGCACTCACTGTGGTGATCTCCCCTCTGTGTACAATGCGTCGCACTCACTGAGGTGATCTCCCCTCTGTGTAAATTGTGCTGCACTCACTTTGGTGATCTCCCCTCTGCGAACAATGTGTCTCACTCACTGTGGTGATCTCCCCTCCGTGTAAAATGTGTTACACTCACTGTGGTGATCTCCCCTCTGTGTACAATGTGTCTCACTCACTGTGGTGATCTCCCCTGTGTGTACAATGTGTCCAACGCACTGTGATCTCCCTTCTGTGTAAAATGTGTCCCACTCACTGTGGTGATCTCCCCTCTGTGTACAATGTGTCCAACTCACTGTGATCTCCCCTCTGCGAGCAATGTGTCCCACTCACTGTGATAATCTCCCCTCTGTGTACGAGTTGTCCCACTCACCGTGGTGATCTCCCCTCTGCGAGCTATGTGTCCCACTCACTGTGGTGATCTGCCCTCTGTATACAATGTGTCCCACGTACTGCGGTGATCTCCCCTCTGTGTAAAATGTGTCCCACTCACTGTGGTGATCTGCCCTCTGTGTACAAGTTGTCCCACTCACTGTGGTGATCTGTCCTCTGTGTACAATGTATCCACTCACTGTGGTGATCTCCGCTCTCTGTACAATGTGTCCCACTCACTGTGGGGATCTGCCCTCTGTGTACAATGTATCCACTCACTGTGGTGTTCTCCCCTCTGTGTTCAATGTGCCCACTCACTGTGGTGATCTCCCCTCTGTGTAAAATGTGTCCCACTCACTGTGATGATCTCCCCTCTGTGTAAAATATGTCCCACTCACTGTGGTGATCTCCTCTCTGCGAGCAATGTGTCTCACTCACTGTGGTGATCTCACCTCCGTGTACAATGTGTCCCACTCACTGTGATAATCTCCCCTCTGTGTACAAGTTCTCCCACTCACCGTGGTGATCTCCCCTCTACGAGCAATGTGTCCCACTCACTGTGGTGATCTCCCCTCTGCGAACAATGTATCTTTCTCACTGTGGAGATATCCCCTCTGAGTAAAATGTGTCCCACTCACTGTAGTGATCTCCCGTCTGTGTAAAATGTGTCACACTCACTGTGGCGATCTCCCCTCTGTGTTCAAAGTGTCCAACTCAACAAGTTGTCCCACTCACCGTGGTGATCTCCCCTCTGCGAGCAATGTGTCCCACTCACTGTGCTGATCTCCGCTCTCTGTACAATGTGTCTCACTCACTGTGGTGATCTGCCCTCTGTGTACAATGTGTCCCACGAACTGCGGTGATCTCCCTTCTGTGTAAATGGTATCCCACTCACTGTGGTGATCTCTCTTCTGCGAACAATGTGTCTCACTCACTGTGATAATCTCTGCTATGTGTACAATGTGTTTCACTCACTGTGGTGATCTCCCCTCTGTGTTCAATGTGTCCTACTCACTCTGGTGATATCCCCTCTGTGTAAAATGTTTCCCACTCATTGTGATAATCTCCCATCTGTGTACAATGTGTCCCACTCACTGTGATCTCCCCTCTGTGTATAATGTGTCCCACTCACTGTGGTGATCTCACCTTGGTGTACAAAGTGTCCAACTCACTGTGATCTCCCCTCTGCGAACAATTTGTCTCACTCACTGTGGTGATCTCCTCTCTGCGAGCAATGTGTCCCTCTCACTGTGATCTCCCCTCCATGTACAATGTGTCCCACTCACTGTGATAATCTCCCCTCTGCGAACAATGTGTCCAACTCACTGTGGTGATCTCCCCTCTGTGTAAAATGTGTCCCACTCACTGTGGTTATCTCCCCTCTGTGTTAAATGTGTCCCACTCACTGTGGTGATCTCCCCTCTGTGTACAATGTGTCCAAGTCAATGTGATCTCCCCTCTGCGAACAATTTGTCACACTCACTGTGGTGATCTCCCCTCTGCGAACAATGTGTCCAACTCACTGTGGTGATCTCCCCTCTGTGTAAAATGTGTCCCACTCACTGTGGTTATCTCCCCTCTGTGTTAAATGTGTCCCACTCACTGTGGTGATCTCCCCTCTGTGTACAATGTGTCCAACTCAATGTGATCTCCCCTCTGCGAACAATTTGTCGCACTCACTGTGGTGATCTCCCCTCTGCGAACAATGTGTCTCACTCACTTTGGTGATCTCCCCTCTGTGATCAATGTGTCCAACTCACTCTGGTGATCTCCCGTCTGTGTAAAATGCGTCCCACTCACTGTGGTGATCTCCCCTCTGTGTACAAGATGTCACACTCACTGTGGTGATCTCCCCTCTGCGAACAATGTGTCTCACTCACTGTGGTGATCTCCCTTCCGTGTAAAATGTGTTACACTCACTGTGGTGATCTCCCCTCCGTGTAAAATGTGTTACACTCACTGTGGTGATCTCCCCTCTGTGTACAATGTGTCTCACTCACTGTGGTGATCTCCCCTGTGTGTACAATGTGTCCAACGCACTGTGATCTCCCTTCTGTGTAAAATGTGTCCCACTCACTGTGGTGATCTCCCCTCTGTGTACAATGTGTCCAACTCACTGTGATCTCCCCTCTGCGAGCAATGTGTCCCACTCACTGTGATAATCTCCCCTCTGTGTACGAGTTGTCCCACTCACCGTGGTGATCTCCCCTCTGCGAGCTATGTGTCCCACTCACTGTGGTGATCTGCCCTCTGTATACAATGTGTCCCACGTACTGCGGTGATCTCCCCTCTGTGTAAAATGTGTCCCACTCACTGTGGTGATCTGCCCTCTGTGTACAAGTTGTCCCACTCACTGTGGTGATCTGTCCTCTGTGTACAATGTATCCACTCACTGTGGTGATCTCCGCTCTCTGTACAATGTGTCCCACTCACTGTGGGGATCTGCCCTCTGTGTACAATGTATCCACTCACTGTGGTGTTCTCCCCTCTGTGTTCAATGTGCCCACTCACTGTGGTGATCTCCCCTCTGTGTAAAATGTGTCCCACTCACTGTGATGATCTCCCCTCTGTGTAAAATATGTCCCACTCACTGTGGTGATCTCCTCTCTGCGAGCAATGTGTCTCACTCACTGTGGTGATCTCACCTCCGTGTACAATGTGTCCCACTCACTGTGATAATCTCCCCTCTGTGTACAAGTTCTCCCACTCACCGTGGTGATCTCCCCTCTACGAGCAATGTGTCCCACTCACTGTGGTGATCTCCCCTCTGCGAACAATGTATCTTTCTCACTGTGGAGATATCCCCTCTGAGTAAAATGTGTCCCACTCACTGTAGTGATCTCCCGTCTGTGTAAAATGTGTCACACTCACTGTGGCGATCTCCCCTCTGTGTTCAAAGTGTCCAACTCAACAAGTTGTCCCACTCACCGTGGTGATCTCCCCTCTGCGAGCAATGTGTCCCACTCACTGTGCTGATCTCCGCTCTCTGTACAATGTGTCTCACTCACTGTTGTGATCTGCCCTCTGTGTACAATGTGTCCCACGAACTGCGGTGATCTCCCTTCTGTGTAAAAGGTATCCCACTCACTGTGGTGATCTCTCTTCTGCGAACAATGTGTCTCACTCACTGTGATAATCTCTGCTATGTGTACAATGTGTTTCACTCACTGTGGTGATCTCCCCTCTGTGTTCAATGTGTCCTACTCACTCTGGTGATATCCCCTCTGTGTAAAATGTTTCCCACTCATTGTGATAATCTCCAATCTGTGTACAATGTGTCCCACTCACTGTGATCTCCCCTCTGTGTATAATGTGTCCCACTCACTGTGGTGATCTCACCTTGGTGTACAAAGTGTCCAACTCACTGTGATCTCCCCTCTGCGAACAATTTGTCTCACTCACTGTGGTGATCTCCTCTCTGCGAGCAATGTGTCCCTCTCACTGTGATCTCCCCTCCATGTACAATGTGTCCCACTCACTGTGATAATCTCCCCTCTGCGAACAATGTGTCCAACTCACTGTGGTGATCTCCCCTCTGTGTAAAATGTGTCCCACTCACTGTGGTTATCTCCCCTCTGTGTTAAATGTGTCCCACTCACTGTGGTGATCTCCCCTCTGTGTACAATGTGTCCAACTCAATGTGATCTCCCCTCTGCGAACAATTTGTCGCACTCACTGTGATAATCTCCCCTCTGTGTACAAGTTGTCCCAGTCACCGTGGTGATCTCCCCTCTGCGAGCTATGTGTCCCACTCACTGTAGTGATCTCCCGTCTGTGTAAAATGTGTCACACTCACTGTGGCGATCTCCCCTCTGTGTTCAAAGTGTCCAACTCAACAAGTTGTCCCACTCACCGTGGTGATCTCCCCTCTGCGAGCAATGTGTCCCACTCACTGTGCTGATCTCCGCTCTCTGTACAATGTGTCTCACTCACTGTGGTGATCTGCCCTCTGTGTACAATGTGTCCCACGAACTGCGGTGATCTCCCTTCTGTGTAAAAGGTATCCCACTCACTGTGGTGATCTCTCTTCTGCGAACAATGTGTCTCACTCACTGTGATAATCTCTGCTATGTGTACAATGTGTTTCACTCACTGTGGTGATCTCCACTCTGTGTTCAATGTGTCCTACTCACTCTGGTGATATCCCCTCTGTGTAAAATGTTTCCCACTCATTGTGATAATCTCCCATCTGTGTACAATGTGTCCCACTCACTGTGATCTCCCCTCTGTGTATAATGTGTCCCACTCACTGTGGTGATCTCACCTTGGTGTACAAAGTGTCCAACTCACTGTGATCTCCCCTCTGCGAACAATTTGTCTCACTCACTGTGGTGATCTCCTCTCTGCGAGCAATGTGTCCCTCTCACTGTGATCTCCCCTCCATGTACAATGTGTCCCACTCACTGTGATAATCTCCCCTCTGCGAACAATGTGTCCAACTCACTGTGGTGATCTCCCCTCTGTGTAAAATGTGTCCCACTCACTGTGGTTATCTCCCCTCTGTGTTAAATGTGTCCCACTCACTGTGGTGATCTCCCCTCTGTGTACAATGTGTCCAAGTCAATGTGATCTCCCCTCTGCGAACAATTTGTCGCACTCACTGTGGTGATCTCCCCTCTGCGAACAATGTGTCCAACTCACTGTGGTGATCTCCCCTCTGTGTAAAATGTGTCCCACTCACTGTGGTTATCTCCCCTCTGTGTTAAATGTGTCCCACTCACTGTGGTCATCTCCCCTCTGTGTACAATGTGTCCAACTCAATGTGATCTCCCCTCTGCGAACAATTTGTCGCACTCACTGTGGTGATCTCCCCTCTGCGAACAATGTGTCTCACTCACTTTGGTGATCTCCCCTCTGTGATCAATGTGTCCAACTCACTCTGGTGATCTCCCGTCTGTGTAAAATGCGTCCCACTCACTGTGGTGATCTCCCCTCTGTGTACAAGATGTCACACTCACTGTGGTGATCTCCCCTCTGCGAACAATGTGTCTCACTCACTGTGGTGATCTCCCCTCTGTGTACAATGTGTCTCACTCACTGTGGTGATCTCCCCTGTGTGTACAATGTGTCCAACGCACTGTGATCTCCCTTCTGTGTAAAATGTGTCCCACTCACTGTGGTGATCTCCCCTCTGTGTACAATGTGTCCAACTCACTGTGATCTCCCCTCTGCGAGCAATGTGTCCCACTCACTGTGATAATCTCCCCTCTGTGTACGAGTTGTCCCACTCACCGTGGTGATCTCCCCTCTGCGAGCTATGTGTCCCACTCACTGTGGTGATCTGCCCTCTGTATACAATGTGTCCCACGTACTGCGGTGATCTCCCCTCTGTGTAAAATGTGTCCCACTCACTGTGGTGATCTGCCCTCTGTGTACAAGTTGTCCCACTCACTGTGGTGATCTGTCCTCTGTGTACAATGTATCCACTCACTGTGGTGATCTCCGCTCTCTGTACAATGTGTCCCACTCACTGTGGGGATCTGCCCTCTGTGTACAATGTATCCACTCACTGTGGTGTTCTCCCCTCTGTGTTCAATGTGCCCACTCACTGTGGTGATCTCCCCTCTGTGTAAAATGTGTCCCACTCACTGTGATGATCTCCCCTCTGTGTAAAATATGTCCCACTCACTGTGGTGATCTCCTCTCTGCGAGCAATGTGTCTCACTCACTGTGGTGATCTCACCTCCGTGTACAATGTGTCCCACTCACTGTGATAATCTCCCCTCTGTGTACAAGTTCTCCCACTCACCGTGGTGATCTCCCCTCTACGAGCAATGTGTCCCACTCACTGTGGTGATCTCCCCTCTGCGAACAATGTATCTTTCTCACTGTGGAGATATCCCCTCTGAGTAAAATGTGTCCCACTCACTGTAGTGATCTCCCGTCTGTGTAAAATGTGTCACACTCACTGTGGCGATCTCCCCTCTGTGTTCAAAGTGTCCAACTCAACAAGTTGTCCCACTCACCGTGGTGATCTCCCCTCTGCGAGCAATGTGTCCCACTCACTGTGCTGATCTCCGCTCTCTGTACAATGTGTCTCACTCACTGTTGTGATCTGCCCTCTGTGTACAATGTGTCCCACGAACTGCGGTGATCTCCCTTCTGTGTAAAAGGTATCCCACTCACTGTGGTGATCTCTCTTCTGCGAACAATGTGTCTCACTCACTGTGATAATCTCTGCTATGTGTACAATGTGTTTCACTCACTGTGGTGATCTCCCCTCTGTGTTCAATGTGTCCTACTCACTCTGGTGATATCCCCTCTGTGTAAAATGTTTCCCACTCATTGTGATAATCTCCAATCTGTGTACAATGTGTCCCACTCACTGTGATCTCCCCTCTGTGTATAATGTGTCCCACTCACTGTGGTGATCTCACCTTGGTGTACAAAGTGTCCAACTCACTGTGATCTCCCCTCTGCGAACAATTTGTCTCACTCACTGTGGTGATCTCCTCTCTGCGAGCAATGTGTCCCTCTCACTGTGATCTCCCCTCCATGTACAATGTGTCCCACTCACTGTGATAATCTCCCCTCTGCGAACAATGTGTCCAACTCACTGTGGTGATCTCCCCTCTGTGTAAAATGTGTCCCACTCACTGTGGTTATCTCCCCTCTGTGTTAAATGTGTCCCACTCACTGTGGTGATCTCCCCTCTGTGTACAATGTGTCCAACTCAATGTGATCTCCCCTCTGCGAACAATTTGTCGCACTCACTGTGATAATCTCCCCTCTGTGTACAAGTTGTCCCAGTCACCGTGGTGATCTCCCCTCTGCGAGCTATGTGTCCCACTCACTGTAGTGATCTCCCGTCTGTGTAAAATGTGTCACACTCACTGTGGCGATCTCCCCTCTGTGTTCAAAGTGTCCAACTCAACAAGTTGTCCCACTCACCGTGGTGATCTCCCCTCTGCGAGCAATGTGTCCCACTCACTGTGCTGATCTCCGCTCTCTGTACAATGTGTCTCACTCACTGTGGTGATCTGCCCTCTGTGTACAATGTGTCCCACGAACTGCGGTGATCTCCCTTCTGTGTAAAAGGTATCCCACTCACTGTGGTGATCTCTCTTCTGCGAACAATGTGTCTCACTCACTGTGATAATCTCTGCTATGTGTACAATGTGTTTCACTCACTGTGGTGATCTCCACTCTGTGTTCAATGTGTCCTACTCACTCTGGTGATATCCCCTCTGTGTAAAATGTTTCCCACTCATTGTGATAATCTCCCATCTGTGTACAATGTGTCCCACTCACTGTGATCTCCCCTCTGTGTATAATGTGTCCCACTCACTGTGGTGATCTCACCTTGGTGTACAAAGTGTCCAACTCACTGTGATCTCCCCTCTGCGAACAATTTGTCTCACTCACTGTGGTGATCTCCTCTCTGCGAGCAATGTGTCCCTCTCACTGTGATCTCCCCTCCATGTACAATGTGTCCCACTCACTGTGATAATCTCCCCTCTGCGAACAATGTGTCCAACTCACTGTGGTGATCTCCCCTCTGTGTAAAATGTGTCCCACTCACTGTGGTTATCTCCCCTCTGTGTTAAATGTGTCCCACTCACTGTGGTGATCTCCCCTCTGTGTACAATGTGTCCAAGTCAATGTGATCTCCCCTCTGCGAACAATTTGTCGCACTCACTGTGGTGATCTCCCCTCTGCGAACAATGTGTCCAACTCACTGTGGTGATCTCCCCTCTGTGTAAAATGTGTCCCACTCACTGTGGTTATCTCCCCTCTGTGTTAAATGTGTCCCACTCACTGTGGTCATCTCCCCTCTGTGTACAATGTGTCCAACTCAATGTGATCTCCCCTCTGCGAACAATTTGTCGCACTCACTGTGGTGATCTCCCCTCTGCGAACAATGTGTCTCACTCACTTTGGTGATCTCCCCTCTGTGATCAATGTGTCCAACTCACTCTGGTGATCTCCCGTCTGTGTAAAATGCGTCCCACTCACTGTGGTGATCTCCCCTCTGTGTACAAGATGTCACACTCACTGTGGTGATCTCCCCTCTGCGAACAATGTGTCTCACTCACTGTGGTGATCTCCCTTCCGTGTAAAATGTGTTACACTCACTGTGGTGATCTCCCCTCTGTGTTCAATGTGACTCACTGACTGTGGTGATCTCCCGTCTGTGTACAATGTGTCTCACTCACTGTGGTGCTCTCCCCTGTGTGTACAATGTGTCCAACGCACTGTGATCTCCCCTCTGTGTAAAATGTGTCCCACTCACTGTGGTGATCTCCCCACTGTGTACAATGTGTCCAACTCACTGTGATCTCCCCTCTGCGAACAATTTGTCTCACTCACTGTGGTGATCTCCTCTCTGCGAGCAATGTGTCCCACTCACTGTGATAAACTCCCCTCTGTGTACAAGTTGTCCCACTCACCGTGGTGATCTCCCCTCTGCGAGCTATGTGTCCCACTCACTGTGGTGATCTGCCCTCTGTATACAATGTGTCTCACTCACTGTGGTGATCTCCCCTCTGTGTACAATGTGTCCCAAGAACTGCGGTGATCTCCCCTCTGCGTAAAATGTGGCCCCCTCACTGTGGTGATCTGCCCTCTGTATACAATGTATCCACTCATTGTGGTGATCTCTGCTCTCTGTAGAATGTGTCCAACTCACTGTGATCTCCCCTCTGCAAACAATTTGTCTCACTCACTGTGGTGATCTCCTCTCTGCGAGCAATGTGTCCCTCTCACTGTGATCTCCCCTCCATGTACAATGTGTCCCACTCACTGTGATAATCTCCCCTCTGCGAACAATGTGTCCAACTCACTGTGGTGATCTCCCCTCTGTGTAAAATGTGTCCCACTCACTGTGGTTATCTCCCCTCTGTGTTAAATGTGTCCCACTCACTGTGGTGATCTCCGCTCTCTGTACAATGTGTCCCACTCATTGTGGGGATCTGCCCTCTGTGTACAATGTATCCACTCACTGTGGTGTTCTCCCCTCTGTGTTCAATGTGCCCACTCACTGTGGTGATCTCCCCTCTGTGTAAAATATGTCCCACTGACTGTGGTGATCTCCTCTTTGCGAGCAATGTGTCTCACTCACTGTGGTGATCTCACCTCCGTGTACAATGTGTCCCACTCACTGTGATAATCTCCCCTCTGTGTACAAGTTCTCCCACTCACCGTGGTGATCTCCCCTCTACGAGCAATGTGTTCCACTCACTGTGGTGATCTCCCCTCTGCGAACAATGTATCTTTCTCACTGTGGTGATATCCCCTCTGAGTAAAATGTGTCCCACTCACTGTAGTGATCTCCCGTCTGTGTAAAATGCGTCCCACTCACTGTGGTGATCTCCCATCTGTGTACAAGATGTCGCACTCACTGTGGTGATCTCCCCTCTGTGTACAATGCGTCGCACTCACTGAGGTGATCTCCCCTCTGTGTAAATTGTGCTGCACTCACTTTGGTGATCTCCCCTCTGCGAACAATGTGTCTCACTCACTGTGGTGATCTCCCCTCCGTGTAAAATGTGTTACACTCACTGTGGTGATCTCCCCTCTGTGTACAATGTGTCTCACTCACTGTGGTGATCTCCCCTGTGTGTACAATGTGTCCAACGCACTGTGATCTCCCCTCTGTGTAAAATGTGTCCCACTCACTGTGGTGATCTCCCCTCTGTGTACAATGTGTCCAACTCACTGTGATCTCCCCTCTGCGAGCAATGTGTCCCACTCACTGTGATAATCTCCCCTCTGTGTACGAGTTGTCCCACTCACCGTGGTGATCTCCCCTCTGCGATCTATGTGTCCCACTCACTGTGGTGATCTGCCCTCTGTATACAATGTGTCCCACGTACTGCGGTGATCTCCCCTCTGTGTAAAATGTGTCCCACTCACTGTGGTGATCTGCCCTCTGTGTACAAGTTGTCCCACTCACTGTGGTGATCTGTCCTCTGTGTTCAATGTATCCACTCACTGTGGTGATCTCCGCTCTCTGTACAATGTGTCCCACTCACTGTGGGGATCTGCCCTCTGTGTACAATGTATCCACTCACTGTGGTGTTCTCCCCTCTGTGTTCAATGTGCCCACTCACTGTGGTGATCTCCCCTCTGTGTAAAATGTGTCCCACTCACTGTGATGATCTCCCCTCTGTGTAAAATATGTCCCACTCACTGTGGTGATCTCCTCTCTGCGAGCAATGTGTCTCACTCACTGTGGTGATCTCACCTCCGTGTACAAAGTGTCCCACTCACTGTGATAATCTCCCCTCTGTGTACAAGTTCTCCCACTCACCGTGGTGATCTCCCCTCTACGAGCAATGTGTCCCACTCACTGTGGTGATCTCCCCTCTGCGAACAATGTATCTTTCTCACTGTGGAGATATCCCCTCTGAGTAAAATGTGTCCCACTCACTGTAGTGATCTCCCGTCTGTGTAAAATGTGTCACACTCACTGTGGCGATCTCCCCTCTGTGTTCAAAGTGTCCAACTCAACAAGTTGTCCCACTCACCGTGGTGATCTCCCCTCTGCGAGCAATGTGTCCCACTCACTGTGCTGATCTCCGCTCTCTGTACAATGTGTCTCACTCACTGTGGTGATCTGCCCTCTGTGTACAATGTGTCCCACGAACTGCGGTGATCTCCCTTCTGTGTAAAAGGTATCCCACTCACTGTGGTGATCTCTCTTCTGCGAACAATGTGTCTCACTCACTGTGATAATCTCTGCTATGTGTACAATGTGTTTCACTCACTGTGGTGATCTCCACTCTGTGTTCAATGTGTCCTACTCACTCTGGTTATCTCCCCTCTGTGTTAAATGTGTCCCACTCACTGTGGTCATCTCCCCTCTGTGTACAATGTGTCCAACTCAATGTGATCTCCCCTCTGCGAACAATTTGTCGCACTCACTGTGGTGATCTCCCCTCTGCGAACAATGTGTCTCACTCACTTTGGTGATCTCCCCTCTGTGATCAATGTGTCCAACTCACTCTGGTGATCTCCCGTCTGTGTAAAATGCGTCCCACTCACTGTGGTGATCTCCCCTCTGTGTACAAGATGTCACACTCACTGTGGTGATCTCCCCTCTGCGAACAATGTGTCTCACTCACTGTGGTGATCTCCCTTCCGTGTAAAATGTGTTACACTCACTGTGGTGATCTCCCCTCTGTGTTCAATGTGACTCACTGACTGTGGTGATCTCCCGTCTGTGTACAATGTGTCTCACTCACTGTGGTGCTCTCCCCTGTGTGTACAATGTGTCCAACGCACTGTGATCTCCCCTCTGTGTAAAATGTGTCCCACTCACTGTGGTGATCTCCCCACTGTGTACAATGTGTCCAACTCACTGTGATCTCCCCTCTGCGAACAATTTGTCTCACTCACTGTGGTGATCTCCTCTCTGCGAGCAATGTGTCCCACTCACTGTGATAAACTCCCCTCTGTGTACAAGTTGTCCCACTCACCGTGGTGATCTCCCCTCTGCGAGCTATGTGTCCCACTCACTGTGGTGATCTGCCCTCTGTATACAATGTGTCTCACTCACTGTGGTGATCTCCCCTCTGTGTACAATGTGTCCCAAGAACTGCGGTGATCTCCCCTCTGCGTAAAATGTGGCCCCCTCACTGTGGTGATCTGCCCTCTGTATACAATGTATCCACTCATTGTGGTGATCTCTGCTCTCTGTAGAATGTGTCCAACTCACTGTGATCTCCCCTCTGCGAACAATTTGTCTCACTCACTGTGGTGATCTCCTCTCTGCGAGCAATGTGTCCCTCTCACTGTGATCTCCCCTCCATGTACAATGTGTCCCACTCACTGTGATAATCTCCCCTCTGCGAACAATGTGTCCAACTCACTGTGGTGATCTCCCCTCTGTGTAAAATGTGTCCCACTCACTGTGGTTATCTCCCCTCTGTGTTAAATGTGTCCCACTCACTGTGGTGATCTCCGCTCTCTGTACAATGTGTCCCACTCATTGTGGGGATCTGCCCTCTGTGTACAATGTATCCACTCACTGTGGTGTTCTCCCCTCTGTGTTCAATGTGCCCACTCACTGTGGTGATCTCCCCTCTGTGTAAAATATGTCCCACTGACTGTGGTGATCTCCTCTTTGCGAGCAATGTGTCTCACTCACTGTGGTGATCTCACCTCCGTGTACAATGTGTCCCACTCACTGTGATAATCTCCCCTCTGTGTACAAGTTCTCCCACTCACCGTGGTGATCTCCCCTCTACGAGCAATGTGTTCCACTCACTGTGGTGATCTCCCCTCTGCGAACAATGTATCTTTCTCACTGTGGTGATATCCCCTCTGAGTAAAATGTGTCCCACTCACTGTAGTGATCTCCCGTCTGTGTAAAATGCGTCCCACTCACTGTGGTGATCTCCCATCTGTGTACAAGATGTCGCACTCACTGTGGTGATCTCCCCTCTGTGTACAATGCGTCGCACTCACTGAGGTGATCTCCCCTCTGTGTAAATTGTGCTGCACTCACTTTGGTGATCTCCCCTCTGCGAACAATGTGTCTCACTCACTGTGGTGATCTCCCCTCCGTGTAAAATGTGTTACACTCACTGTGGTGATCTCCCCTCTGTGTACAATGTGTCTCACTCACTGTGGTGATCTCCCCTGTGTGTACAATGTGTCCAACGCACTGTGATCTCCCCTCTGTGTAAAATGTGTCCCACTCACTGTGGTGATCTCCCCTCTGTGTACAATGTGTCCAACTCACTGTGATCTCCCCTCTGCGAGCAATGTGTCCCACTCACTGTGATAATCTCCCCTCTGTGTACGAGTTGTCCCACTCACCGTGGTGATCTCCCCTCTGCGATCTATGTGTCCCACTCACTGTGGTGATCTGCCCTCTGTATACAATGTGTCCCACGTACTGCGGTGATCTCCCCTCTGTGTAAAATGTGTCCCACTCACTGTGGTGATCTGCCCTCTGTGTACAAGTTGTCCCACTCACTGTGGTGATCTGTCCTCTGTGTTCAATGTATCCACTCACTGTGGTGATCTCCGCTCTCTGTACAATGTGTCCCACTCACTGTGGGGATCTGCCCTCTGTGTACAATGTATCCACTCACTGTGGTGTTCTCCCCTCTGTGTTCAATGTGCCCACTCACTGTGGTGATCTCCCCTCTGTGTAAAATGTGTCCCACTCACTGTGATGATCTCCCCTCTGTGTAAAATATGTCCCACTCACTGTGGTGATCTCCTCTCTGCGAGCAATGTGTCTCACTCACTGTGGTGATCTCACCTCCGTGTACAAAGTGTCCCACTCACTGTGATAATCTCCCCTCTGTGTACAAGTTCTCCCACTCACCGTGGTGATCTCCCCTCTACGAGCAATGTGTCCCACTCACTGTGGTGATCTCCCCTCTGCGAACAATGTATCTTTCTCACTGTGGAGATATCCCCTCTGAGTAAAATGTGTCCCACTCACTGTAGTGATCTCCCGTCTGTGTAAAATGTGTCACACTCACTGTGGCGATCTCCCCTCTGTGTTCAAAGTGTCCAACTCAACAAGTTGTCCCACTCACCGTGGTGATCTCCCCTCTGCGAGCAATGTGTCCCACTCACTGTGCTGATCTCCGCTCTCTGTACAATGTGTCTCACTCACTGTGGTGATCTGCCCTCTGTGTACAATGTGTCCCACGAACTGCGGTGATCTCCCTTCTGTGTAAAAGGTATCCCACTCACTGTGGTGATCTCTCTTCTGCGAACAATGTGTCTCACTCACTGTGATAATCTCTGCTATGTGTACAATGTGTTTCACTCACTGTGGTGATCTCCCCTCTGTGTTCAATGTGTCCTACTCACTCTGGTGATATCCCCTCTGTGTAAAATGTTTCCCACTCATTGTGATAATCTCCCATCTGTGTACAATGTGTCCCACTCACTGTGATCTCCCCTCTGTGTATAATGTGTCCCACTCACTGTGGTGATCTCACCTTGGTGTACAAAGTGTCCAACTCACTGTGATCTCCCCTCTGCGAACAATTTGTCTCACTCACTGTGGTGATCTCCTCTCTGCGAGCAATGTGTCCCTCTCACTGTGATCTCCCCTCCATGTACAATGTGTCCCACTCACTGTGATAATCTCCCCTCTGCGAACAATGTGTCCAACTCACTGTGGTGATCTCCCCTCTGTGTAAAATGTGTCCCACTCACTGTGGTTATCTCCCCTCTGTGTTAAATGTGTCCCACTCACTGTGGTGATCTCCCCTCTGTGTACAATGTGTCCAACTCAATGTGATCTCCCCTCTGCGAACAATTTGTCGCACTCACTGTGATAATCTCCCCTCTGTGTACAAGTTGTCCCAGTCACCGTGGTGATCTCCCCTCTGCGAGCTATGTGTCCCACTCACTGTGGTGATCTGCCCACTGTATACAATGTGTCCCTCGAACTGCGGTGATCTCCCCTCTGTGTAAAATGTGTCCCATTCACTGTGGTGATCTGCCCTCTGTATACAATGTATCCACTCTGTGGTGATCTCCGCTCTCTGTACAATGTGTCTCACTCACTGTGGTGATCTCCCCTCTGTGTACAATGTGTCCCACTCACTGTGGTGATCTGCCCTCTGTATACAATGTATCCACTCATTGTGGTGATCTCTGCTCTCTGTACAATGTGTCCAACTCACTGTGATCTCCCCTCTGCAAACAATGTGTCTCACTCACTGTGGTGATCTCCCCTCCGTGTAAAATGTGTCACACTCACTGTGGTGATCTCCCCTCTGTGTACAATGTGTCCAACTCAATGTGGTCTCCCCTCTGGGAACAATTTGTCGCACTCACTGTGGTGATATCCCCTCTGTGTTCAATGTGTCCGACTCACTGTGGTGATCTCCCGTCTGTGTAAAATGCGTCCCACTCAAGGTGGTGATCTCCCCTCTGTGTTTGAAGTGTCCAGCTCACTATGGTGATCTCCCCTCGGTGTAAAATGTGTCCCACTCACTGTGCTAATCTCCACTCTGTATAAAATGTGTCCCACTCACTGTGCTAATCTCCACTCTGTATAAAATGTGTCCCACTCACTGTGGTGATCTCTCCTCTGCGAACAATGTGTCTCACTCACTGTGTTGATCTCCCCTCTGTGTAAAATGAGTCCCACTCACTGTGATGATCTCCCCTCTGTGTAAAATGTGTCCCACTCACTGTGGTGATTTCCCCTTGGCGAACAATGTGTCTCACTCACTGTGGTGATCTCCCCTCTGTGTTCAATGTGTCTCACTGACTGTGGTGATCTCCCCTCTGTGAACTATTTGTCTCACTCACTGTGGTGATCTCCTCTCTGCGAGCAATGTGTCCCACTCACTGTGATCTCCCCTCTGTGTAAAATGTGTCCCACTCACTGTGATGATCTGCCCTCTGTGTACAATGTATCCACTCACTGTGGTGATCACCGCTCTCTGTACAATGTGTCCCACTCACTGTGGGGATCTGCCCTCTGTGTTCAATGTGCCCACTCACTGTGGTGATCTCCCCTCTATGTAAAATGTGTCCCACTCACTGTGATCATCTTACCTCCGTGTACAATGTGTCCCACTCACTGTGATAATCTCCCCTCTGTGTACAAGTTCTCCCACTCACCGTGGTGATCTCCCCTCTACGAGCAATGTGTCCCACTCACTGTGGTGATCTGCCCTCTGTATACAATGTATCCACTCACTGTGGTGATCTCCACTCTCTGTACAATGTGTTTCACTCACTGTGGTGATCTCCCCTCTGTGTACAATGTGTCCCAAGAACTGCGGTGATCTCCCCTCTGCGTAAAATGTGGCCCCCTCACTGTGGTGATCTGCCCTCTGTATACAATGTATCCACTAATTGTGGTGATCTCTGCTCTCTGTACAATGTGTCCAACTCACTGTGATCTTCCCTCTGTGTATAATGTGTCCCACTCACTGTGGTGATCTCACCTTGGTGTACAAAGTGTCCAACTCACTGTGATCTCCCCTCTGCGAACAATTTGTCTCACTCACTGTGGTGATCTCCTCTCTGCGAGCATTGTGTCCCTCTCACTGTGATCTCCCCTCCATGTACAATGTGTCTGTGGTGAACTAGATATACCTGTCTGAATACCCCTGTGGCTCCTCCCACAGACCCCTGTATAAAGGCGACCGTGGCCTGCTGCTCTCCCTCATTTTCCCCAGGATGTAGTGTTGTTCTTCAGTCAATAAAAGCCGATATCTCACTTCCTAAGTCTCGGCGTGAGTTATTGATGGTGCATCAATTTTATTGACTGAAGAACAACACTACATCCTGGGGAAAATGAGGGAGAGCAGCAGGCCACAGTCGCCTTTATACAGGGGTCTTGGGAGGAGCCACAGGAGCAGTCAGACAGGTATATCTAGTTCACCACAGTGTCCCACTCACTGTGATAATCTCCCCTCTGCGAACAATGTGTCCAACTCACTGTGGTGATCTCCCCTCTGTGTAAAATGTGTCCCACTCACTGTGGTTATCTCCCCTCTGTGTTAAATGTGTCCCACTCACTGTGGTGATCTCCCCTCTGTGTACAATGTGTCCAACTCAATGTGATCTCCCCTCTGCGAACAATTTGTCGCACTCACTGTGGTGATCTCCCATCTGCGAACAATGTGTCTCACTCACTTTGGTGATCTCCCCTCTGTGATCAATGTGTCCAACTCACTCTGGTGATCTCCTGTCTGTGTAAAATGCGTCCCACTCACTGTGGTGATCTCCCCTCTGTGTACAAGATGTCACACTCACTGTGGCGATCTCCCCTCTGCGAACAATGTGTCCAACTCACTGTGGTGATCTCCCCTCTGTGTAAAATGTGTCCCACTCACTGTGGTTATCTCCCCTCTGTGTTAAATGTGTCCCACTCACTGTGGTGATCTCCCCTCTGTGTACAATGTGTCCAACTCAATGTGATCTCCCCTCTGCGAACAATTTGTCGCACTCACTGTGATAATCTCCCCTCTGTGTACAAGTTGTCCCAGTCACCGTGGTGATCTCCCCTCTGCGAGCTATGTGTCCCACTCACTGTGGTGATCTGCCCTCTGTATACAATGTGTCCCTCGAACTGCGGTGATCTCCCCTCTGTGTAAAATGTGTCCCATTCACTGTGGTGATCTGCCCTCTGTATACAATGTATCCACTCACTGTGGTGATCTCCGCTCTCTGTACAATGTGTCTCACTCACTGTGGTGATCTCCCCTCTGTGTACAATGTGTCCCACTCACTGTGGTGATCTGCCCTCTGTATACAATGTATCCACTCATTGTGGTGATCTCTGCTCTCTGTACAATGTGTCCAACTCACTGTGATCTCCCCTCTGCAAACAATGTGTCTCACTCACTGTGGTGATCTCCCCTCCGTGTAAAATGTGTCACACTCACTGTGGTGATCTCCCCTCTGTGTACAATGTGTCCAACTCAATGTGGTCTCCCCTCTGGGAACAATTTGTCGCACTCACTCTGGTGATATCCCCTCTGTGTTCAATGTGTCCGACTCACTGTGGTGATCTCCCGTCTGTGTAAAATGCGTCCCACTCATGGTGGTGATCTCCCCACTGTGTTTGAAGTGTCCAACTCACTATGGTGATCTCCCCTCGGTGTAAAATGTGTCCCACTCACTGTGCTAATCTCCACTCTGTATAAAATGTGTCCCACTCACAGTGCTAATCTCCACTCTGTATAAAATGTGTCCCACTCACTGTGGTGATCTCTCCTCTGCGAACAATGTGTCTCACTCACTGTGGTGATCTCCCCTCTGTGTTCAATGTACCCACGCACTGTGTTGATCTCCCCTCTGTGTAAAATGAGTCCCACTCACTGTGATGATCTCCCCTCTGTGTAAAATGTGTCCCACTCACTGTGGTGATTTCCCCTTGGCGAACAATGTGTCTCACTCACTGTGGTGATCTCCCCTCTGTGTTCAATGTGTCTCACTGACTGTGGTGATCTCCCCTCTGTGAACTATTTGTCTCACTCACTGTGGTGATCTCCTCTCTGCGAGCAATGTGTCCCACTCACTGTGATCTCCCCTCTGTGTAAAATGTGTCCCACTCACTGTGATGATCTGCCCTCTGTGTTCAATGTATCCACTCACTGTGGTGATCACCGCTCTCTGTACAATGTGTCCCACTCACTGTGGGGATCTGCCCTCTGTGTAAAATGTGTCCCACTCACTGTGATCATCTTACCTCCGTGTACAATGTGTCCCACTCACTGTGATAATCTCCCCTCTGTGTACAAGTTCTCCCACTCACCGTGGTGATCTCCCCTCTACGAGCAATGTGTCCCACTCACTGTGGTGATCTGCCCTCTGTATACAATGTATCCACTCACTGTGGTGATCTCCACTCTCTGTACAATGTGTTTCACTCACTGTGGTGATCTCCCCTCTGTGTACAATGTGTCCCAAGAACTGCGGTGATCTCCCCTCTGCGTAAAATGTGGCCCCCTCACTGTGGTGATCTGCCCTCTGTATACAATGTATCCACTAATTGTGGTGATCTCTGCTCTCTGTACAATGTGTACAACTCACTGTGATCTTCCCTCTGTGTATAATGTGTCCCACTCACTGTGGTGATCTCACCTTGGTGTATAAAGTGTCCAACTCACTGTGATCTCCCCTCTGCGAACAATTTGTCTCACTCACTGTGGTGATCTCCTCTCTGCGAGCAATGTGTCCCTCTCACTGTGATCTCCCCTCCATGTACAATGTGTCCCACTCACTGTGATAATCTCCCCTCTGCGAACAATGTGTCCAACTCACTGTGGTGATCTCCCCTCTGTGTTAAATGTGTCCCACTCACTGTGGTGATCTCCCCTCTGTGTACAATGTGTCCAACTCAATGTGATCTCCCCTCTGCGAACAATTTGTCGCACTCACTGTGGTGATCTCCCATCTGCAAACAATGTGTCTCACTCACTTTGGTGATCTCCCCTCTGTGATCAATGTGTCCAACTCACTCTGGTGATCTCCCGTCTGTGTAAAATGCGTCCCACTCACTGTGGTGATCTCCCCTCTGTGTACAAGATGTCACACTCACTGTGGTGATCTCCCCTCTGCGAACAATGTGTCTCACTCACTGTGGTGATCTCCCCTCCGTGTAAAATGTGTTACACTCACTGTGGTGATCTCCCCTCTGTGTTCAATGTGACTCACTGACTGTGCTGATCTCCCATCTGTGTACAATGTGTCTCACTCACTGTGGTGGTCTCCCCAGTGTGCACAATGTGTCCAACGCACTGTGATCTCCCCTCTGTGTACAATGTGTCCAACTCACTGTGATATCCCCTCTGCGAACAATTTGTCTCACTCACTGTGGTGATCTCCTCTCTGCGAGCAATGTGTCCCACTCACCCTGATAATCTCCCCTCTGTGTACAAGTTGTCCCAGTCACCGTGGTGATCTCCCCTCTGCGAGCTATGTGTCCCACTCACTGTGGTGATCTGCCCTCGGTATACAATGTGTCCCACGAACTGCGGTGATCTCCCCTCTGTGTAAAATGTGTCCCACTCACTGTGGTGATCTGCCCTCTGTATACAATGTATCCACTCATTGTGGTGATCTCTGCTCTCTGTACAATGTGTCCAACTCACTGTGATCTCCCCTCTGCGAACAATGTGTCTCACTCACTGTGGTGATCTCCCCTCTGTGTTCAATGTGTCCAACTCACTCTGGTGATCTCCCGTCTTGTGTAAAATGCGTCCCACTCACTGTGCTGATCTCCCCTCTGTGTACAAGTTGTCCCACTCACTGTGGTGATCTGCCCTCTGTGTACAATGTATCCACTCACTGTGGTGATCTCCGCTCTCTGTACAATGTGTCCCACTCACTGTGGGGATCTGCCCTCTGTGTACAATGTATCCACTCACTGTGGTGTTCTCCCCTCTGTGTTCAATGTGCCCACTCACTGTGGTGATCTCCCCTCTGTGTAAAATGTATCCCACTCACTGTGGTGAACTCTCTTCTGCGAACAATGTGTCTCACTCACTGTGATAATCTCTGCTATGTGTACAATGTGTTTCACTCACTGTGGTGATCTCCCCTCTGTGTTCAATGTGTCCTACTCACTCTGGTGATATCCCCTCTGTGTAAAATGTTTCCCACTCATTGTGATAATCTCCCATCTGTGTACAATGTGTCCCACTCACTGTGATCTCCCCTCTGTGTATAATGTGTCCCCCTCACTGTGGTGATCTCACCTTGGTGTACAAAGTGTCCAACTCACTGTGATCTCCCCTCTGCGAACAATTTGTCTCACTCACTGTGGTGATTTCCTCTCTGCGAGCAATGTGTCCCTCTCACTGTGATCTCCCCTCCATGTACAATGTGTCCCACTCACTGTGATAATCTCCCCTCTGCGAACAATGTGTCCAACTCACTGTGATAATCTCCCCTCTGTGTACAAGTTGTCCCACTCACCGTGGTGATCTCCCCTCTGTGTTCAATGTGACTCACTGACTGTGGTGATCTCCCGTCTGTGTACAATGTGTCTCACTCACTGTGGTGCTCTCCCCTGTGTGTACAATGTGTCCAACGCACTGTGATCTCCCCTCTGTGTAAAATGTGTCCCACTCACTGTGGTGATCTCACCACTGTGTACAATGTGTCCAACTCACTGTGATCTCCCCTCTGCGAACAATTTGTCTCACTCACTGTGGTGATCTCCTCTCTGCGAGCAATGTGTCCCACTCACTGTGATAATCTCCCCTCTGTGTACAAGTTGTCCCACTCACCGTGGTGATCTCCCCTCTGCGAGCTATGTGTCCCACTCACTGTGGTGATCTGCCCTCTGTATACAATGTTTCCCACGAACTGCGGTGATCTCCCCTCTGTGTAAAATGTGTCCCACTCACTGTGGTGATCTGCCCTCTGTATACAATGTATCCACTCACTGTGGTGATCTCCGCTCTCTGTACAATGTGTCTCACTCACTGTGGTGATCTCCCCTCTGTGTACAATGTGTCCCAAGAACTGCGGTGATCTCCCCTCTGCGTAAAATGTGGCCCCCTCACTGTGGTGATCTGCCCTCTGTATACAATGTATCCACTCATTGTGGTGATCTCTGCTCTCTGTAGAATGTGTCCAACTCACTGTAATCTCCCCTCTGCGAACAATTTGTCTCACTCACTGTGGTGATCTCCTCTCTGCGAGCAATGTGTCCCTCTCACTGTGATCTCCCCTCCATGTACAATGTGTCCCACTCACTGTGATAATCTCCCCTCTGCGAACAATGTGTCCAACTCATTGTGGTGATCTCCCCTCTGTGTAAAATGTGTCCCACTCACTGTGGTTATCTCCCCTCTGTGTTAAAAGTGTCCCACTCACTGTGGTGATCTCCCCTCTGTGTACAATGTGTCCAACTCAATTTGATCTCCCCTCTGCGAACAATTTGTCGCACTCACTGTGGTGATCTCCCATCTGCGAACAATGTGTCTCACTCACTTTGGTGATCTCCCCTCTGTGATCAATGTGTCCAACTCACTCTGGTGATCTCCCGTCTGTGTAAAATGCGTCCCACTCACTGTGGTGATCTCCCCTCTGTGTACAAGAGGTCACACTCACTGTGGTGATCTCCCCTCTGCGAACAATGTGTCTCACTCACTGTGGTGATCTCCCCTCCGTGTAAAATGTGTTACACTCACTGTGGTGATCTCCCCTCTGTGTTCAATGTGACTCACTGACTGTGGTGATCTCCCGTCTGTGTACAATGTGTCTCACTCACTGTGGTGGTCTCCCCAGTGTGCACAATGTGTCCAACGCACTGTGATCTCCCCTCTGTGTACAATGTGTCCAACTCACTGTGATCTCCCCTCTGCGAACAATTTGTCTCACTCACTGTGGTGATCTCCTCTCTGCGAGCAATGTGTCCCACTCACTCTGATAATCTCCCCTTTGTGTACAAGTTGTCCCAGTCACCGTGGTGATCTCCCCTCTGCGAGCTATGTGTCCCACTCACTGTGGTGATCTGCCCTCTGTATACAATGTGTCCCACGAACTGCGGTGATCTCCCCTCTGTGTAAAATGTGTCCCACTCACTGTGGTGATCTGCCCTCTGTATACAATGTATCCACTCATTGTGGTGATCTCTTCTCTCTGTACAATGTGTCCAACTCACTGTGATCTCCCCTCTTCGAACAATGTGTCTCACTCACTGTGGTGATCTCCCCTCTGTGTTCAATGTGCCCAACTCACTGTGGTGATCTCCCGTCTTGTGTAAAATGCGTCCCACTCACTGTGCTGATCTCCCCTCTGTGTACAAGTTGTCCCACTCACTGTGGTGATCTGCCCTCTGTGTACAATGTATCCACTCACTGTGGTGATCTCCGCTCTCTGTACAATGTGTCCCACTCACTGTGGGGATCTGCCCTCTGTGTACAATGTATCCACTCACTGTGGTGTTCTCCCCTCTGTGTTCAATGTGCCCACTCACTGTGGTGATCTCCCCTCTGTGTAAAATGTATCCCACTGACTGTGGTGATCTCTCTTCTGCGAACAATGTGTCTCACTCACTGTGATAATCTCTGCTATGTGTACAATGTGTTTCACTCACTGTGGTGATCTCCCCTCTGTGTTCAATGTGTCCTACTCACTCTGGTGATATCCCCTCTGTGTAAAATGTTTCCCACTCATTGTGATAATCTCCCATCTGTGTACAATGTGTCCCACTCACTGTGATCTCCCCTCTGTGTATAATGTGTCTCACTCACTGTGGTGATCTCCCCTCTGTGTTCAATGTGTCTCACTGACTGTGGTGATCTCCCCTCTGTGAACTATTTGTCTCACTCACTGTGGTGATCTCCTCTCTGCGAGCAATGTGTCCCACTCACTGTGATCTCCCCTCTGTGTAAAATGTGTCCCACTCACTGTGATGATCTGCCCTCTGTGTACAATGTATCCACTCACTGTGGTGATCACCGCTCTCTGTACAATGTGTCCCACTCACTGTGGGGATCTGCCCTCTGTGTTCAATGTGCCCACTCACTGTGGTGATCTCCCCTCTATGTAAAATGTGTCCCACTCACTGTGATCATCTTACCTCCGTGTACAATGTGTCCCACTCACTGTGATAATCTCCCCTCTGTGTACAAGTTCTCCCACTCACCGTGGTGATCTCCCCTCTACGAGCAATGTGTCCCACTCACTGTGGTGATCTGCCCTCTGTATACAATGTATCCACTCACTGTGGTGATCTCCACTCTCTGTACAATGTGTTTCACTCACTGTGGTGATCTCCCCTCTGTGTACAATGTGTCCCAAGAACTGCGGTGATCTCCCCTCTGCGTAAAATGTGGCCCCCTCACTGTGGTGATCTGCCCTCTGTATACAATGTATCCACTAATTGTGGTGATCTCTGCTCTCTGTACAATGTGTCCAACTCACTGTGATCTTCCCTCTGTGTATAATGTGTCCCACTCACTGTGGTGATCTCACCTTGGTGTACAAAGTGTCCAACTCACTGTGATCTCCCCTCTGCGAACAATTTGTCTCACTCACTGTGGTGATCTCCTCTCTGCGAGCATTGTGTCCCTCTCACTGTGATCTCCCCTCCATGTACAATGTGTCTGTGGTGAACTAGATATACCTGTCTGAATACCCCTGTGGCTCCTCCCACAGACCCCTGTATAAAGGCGACCGTGGCCTGCTGCTCTCCCTCATTTTCCCCAGGATGTAGTGTTGTTCTTCAGTCAATAAAAGCCGATATCTCACTTCCTAAGTCTCGGCGTGAGTTATTGATGGTGCATCAATTTTATTGACTGAAGAACAACACTACATCCTGGGGAAAATGAGGGAGAGCAGCAGGCCACAGTCGCCTTTATACAGGGGTCTTGGGAGGAGCCACAGGAGCAGTCAGACAGGTATATCTAGTTCACCACAGTGTCCCACTCACTGTGATAATCTCCCCTCTGCGAACAATGTGTCCAACTCACTGTGGTGATCTCCCCTCTGTGTAAAATGTGTCCCACTCACTGTGGTTATCTCCCCTCTGTGTTAAATGTGTCCCACTCACTGTGGTGATCTCCCCTCTGTGTACAATGTGTCCAACTCAATGTGATCTCCCCTCTGCGAACAATTTGTCGCACTCACTGTGGTGATCTCCCATCTGCGAACAATGTGTCTCACTCACTTTGGTGATCTCCCCTCTGTGATCAATGTGTCCAACTCACTCTGGTGATCTCCTGTCTGTGTAAAATGCGTCCCACTCACTGTGGTGATCTCCCCTCTGTGTACAAGATGTCACACTCACTGTGGCGATCTCCCCTCTGCGAACAATGTGTCCAACTCACTGTGGTGATCTCCCCTCTGTGTAAAATGTGTCCCACTCACTGTGGTTATCTCCCCTCTGTGTTAAATGTGTCCCACTCACTGTGGTGATCTCCCCTCTGTGTACAATGTGTCCAACTCAATGTGATCTCCCCTCTGCGAACAATTTGTCGCACTCACTGTGGTGATCTCCCATCTGCAAACAATGTGTCTCACTCACTTTGGTGATCTCCCCTCTGTGATCAATGTGTCCAACTCACTCTGGTGATCTCCCGTCTGTGTAAAATGCGTCCCACTCACTGTGGTGATCTCCCCTCTGTGTACAAGAGGTCACACTCACTGTGGTGATCTCCCCTCTGCGAACAATGTGTCTCACTCACTGTGGTGATCTCCCCTCCGTGTAAAATGTGTTACACTCACTGTGGTGATCTCCCCTCTGTGTTCAATGTGACTCACTGACTGTGGTGATCTCCCGTCTGTGTACAATGTGTCTCACTCACTGTGGTGGTCTCCCCAGTGTGCACAATGTGTCCAACGCACTGTGATCTCCCCTCTGTGTACAATGTGTCCAACTCACTGTGATCTCCCCTCTGCGAACAATTTGTCTCACTCACTGTGGTGATCTCCTCTCTGCGAGCAATGTGTCCCACTCACTCTGATAATCTCCCCTTTGTGTACAAGTTGTCCCAGTCACCGTGGTGATCTCCCCTCTGCGAGCTATGTGTCCCACTCACTGTGGTGATCTG
The DNA here is from genome assembly GCF_048418815.1 of Hemitrygon akajei. Lineage (NCBI taxonomy): Eukaryota > Metazoa > Chordata > Chondrichthyes > Myliobatiformes > Dasyatidae > Hemitrygon > Hemitrygon akajei. The sequence goes on along the minus strand of NC_133124.1, from coordinate 144,967,232 downwards.
CCCTCTGTATACAATGTGTCCCACGAACTGCGGTGATCTCCCCTCTGTGTAAAATGTGTCCCACTCACTGTGGTGATCTGCCCTCTGTATACAATGTATCCACTCATTGTGGTGATCTCTTCTCTCTGTACAATGTGTCCAACTCACTGTGATCTCCCCTCTTCGAACAATGTGTCTCACTCACTGTGGTGATCTCCCCTCTGTGTTCAATGTGCCCAACTCACTGTGGTGATCTCCCGTCTTGTGTAAAATGCGTCCCACTCACTGTGCTGATCTCCCCTCTGTGTACAAGTTGTCCCACTCACTGTGGTGATCTGCCCTCTGTGTACAATGTATCCACTCACTGTGGTGATCTCCGCTCTCTGTACAATGTGTCCCACTCACTGTGGGGATCTGCCCTCTGTGTACAATGTATCCACTCACTGTGGTGTTCTCCCCTCTGTGTTCAATGTGCCCACTCACTGTGGTGATCTCCCCTCTGTGTAAAATGTATCCCACTGACTGTGGTGATCTCTCTTCTGCGAACAATGTGTCTCACTCACTGTGATAATCTCTGCTATGTGTACAATGTGTTTCACTCACTGTGGTGATCTCCCCTCTGTGTTCAATGTGTCCTACTCACTCTGGTGATATCCCCTCTGTGTAAAATGTTTCCCACTCATTGTGATAATCTCCCATCTGTGTACAATGTGTCCCACTCACTGTGATCTCCCCTCTGTGTATAATGTGTCTCACTCACTGTGGTGATCTCCCCTCTGTGTTCAATGTGTCTCACTGACTGTGGTGATCTCCCCTCTGTGAACTATTTGTCTCACTCACTGTGGTGATCTCCTCTCTGCGAGCAATGTGTCCCACTCACTGTGATCTCCCCTCTGTGTAAAATGTGTCCCACTCACTGTGATGATCTGCCCTCTGTGTACAATGTATCCACTCACTGTGGTGATCACCGCTCTCTGTACAATGTGTCCCACTCACTGTGGGGATCTGCCCTCTGTGTTCAATGTGCCCACTCACTGTGGTGATCTCCCCTCTATGTAAAATGTGTCCCACTCACTGTGATCATCTTACCTCCGTGTACAATGTGTCCCACTCACTGTGATAATCTCCCCTCTGTGTACAAGTTCTCCCACTCACCGTGGTGATCTCCCCTCTACGAGCAATGTGTCCCACTCACTGTGGTGATCTGCCCTCTGTATACAATGTATCCACTCACTGTGGTGATCTCCACTCTCTGTACAATGTGTTTCACTCACTGTGGTGATCTCCCCTCTGTGTACAATGTGTCCCAAGAACTGCGGTGATCTCCCCTCTGCGTAAAATGTGGCCCCCTCACTGTGGTGATCTGCCCTCTGTATACAATGTATCCACTAATTGTGGTGATCTCTGCTCTCTGTACAATGTGTCCAACTCACTGTGATCTTCCCTCTGTGTATAATGTGTCCCACTCACTGTGGTGATCTCACCTTGGTGTACAAAGTGTCCAACTCACTGTGATCTCCCCTCTGCGAACAATTTGTCTCACTCACTGTGGTGATCTCCTCTCTGCGAGCATTGTGTCCCTCTCACTGTGATCTCCCCTCCATGTACAATGTGTCTGTGGTGAACTAGATATACCTGTCTGAATACCCCTGTGGCTCCTCCCACAGACCCCTGTATAAAGGCGACCGTGGCCTGCTGCTCTCCCTCATTTTCCCCAGGATGTAGTGTTGTTCTTCAGTCAATAAAAGCCGATATCTCACTTCCTAAGTCTCGGCGTGAGTTATTGATGGTGCATCAATTTTATTGACTGAAGAACAACACTACATCCTGGGGAAAATGAGGGAGAGCAGCAGGCCACAGTCGCCTTTATACAGGGGTCTTGGGAGGAGCCACAGGAGCAGTCAGACAGGTATATCTAGTTCACCACAGTGTCCCACTCACTGTGATAATCTCCCCTCTGCGAACAATGTGTCCAACTCACTGTGGTGATCTCCCCTCTGTGTAAAATGTGTCCCACTCACTGTGGTTATCTCCCCTCTGTGTTAAATGTGTCCCACTCACTGTGGTGATCTCCCCTCTGTGTACAATGTGTCCAACTCAATGTGATCTCCCCTCTGCGAACAATTTGTCGCACTCACTGTGGTGATCTCCCATCTGCGAACAATGTGTCTCACTCACTTTGGTGATCTCCCCTCTGTGATCAATGTGTCCAACTCACTCTGGTGATCTCCTGTCTGTGTAAAATGCGTCCCACTCACTGTGGTGATCTCCCCTCTGTGTACAAGATGTCACACTCACTGTGGCGATCTCCCCTCTGCGAACAATGTGTCCAACTCACTGTGGTGATCTCCCCTCTGTGTAAAATGTGTCCCACTCACTGTGGTTATCTCCCCTCTGTGTTAAATGTGTCCCACTCACTGTGGTGATCTCCCCTCTGTGTACAATGTGTCCAACTCAATGTGATCTCCCCTCTGCGAACAATTTGTCGCACTCACTGTGATAATCTCCCCTCTGTGTACAAGTTGTCCCAGTCACCGTGGTGATCTCCCCTCTGCGAGCTATGTGTCCCACTCACTGTGGTGATCTGCCCTCTGTATACAATGTGTCCCTCGAACTGCGGTGATCTCCCCTCTGTGTAAAATGTGTCCCATTCACTGTGGTGATCTGCCCTCTGTATACAATGTATCCACTCACTGTGGTGATCTCCGCTCTCTGTACAATGTGTCTCACTCACTGTGGTGATCTCCCCTCTGTGTACAATGTGTCCCACTCACTGTGGTGATCTGCCCTCTGTATACAATGTATCCACTCATTGTGGTGATCTCTGCTCTCTGTACAATGTGTCCAACTCACTGTGATCTCCCCTCTGCAAACAATGTGTCTCACTCACTGTGGTGATCTCCCCTCCGTGTAAAATGTGTCACACTCACTGTGGTGATCTCCCCTCTGTGTACAATGTGTCCAACTCAATGTGGTCTCCCCTCTGGGAACAATTTGTCGCACTCACTGTGGTGATATCCCCTCTGTGTTCAATGTGTCCGACTCACTGTGGTGATCTCCCGTCTGTGTAAAATGCGTCCCACTCATGGTGGTGATCTCCCCACTGTGTTTGAAGTGTCCAACTCACTATGGTGATCTCCCCTCGGTGTAAAATGTGTCCCACTCACTGTGCTAATCTCCACTCTGTATAAAATGTGTCCCACTCACAGTGCTAATCTCCACTCTGTATAAAATGTGTCCCACTCACTGTGGTGATCTCTCCTCTGCGAACAATGTGTCTCACTCACTGTGGTGATCTCCCCTCTGTGTTCAATGTACCCACGCACTGTGTTGATCTCCCCTCTGTGTAAAATGAGTCCCACTCACTGTGATGATCTCCCCTCTGTGTAAAATGTGTCCCACTCACTGTGGTGATTTCCCCTTGGCGAACAATGTGTCTCACTCACTGTGGTGATCTCCCCTCTGTGTTCAATGTGTCTCACTGACTGTGGTGATCTCCCCTCTGTGAACTATTTGTCTCACTCACTGTGGTGATCTCCTCTCTGCGAGCAATGTGTCCCACTCACTGTGATCTCCCCTCTGTGTAAAATGTGTCCCACTCACTGTGATGATCTGCCCTCTGTGTTCAATGTATCCACTCACTGTGGTGATCACCGCTCTCTGTACAATGTGTCCCACTCACTGTGGGGATCTGCCCTCTGTGTAAAATGTGTCCCACTCACTGTGATCATCTTACCTCCGTGTACAATGTGTCCCACTCACTGTGATAATCTCCCCTCTGTGTACAAGTTCTCCCACTCACCGTGGTGATCTCCCCTCTACGAGCAATGTGTCCCACTCACTGTGGTGATCTGCCCTCTGTATACAATGTATCCACTCACTGTGGTGATCTCCACTCTCTGTACAATGTGTTTCACTCACTGTGGTGATCTCCCCTCTGTGTACAATGTGTCCCAAGAACTGCGGTGATCTCCCCTCTGCGTAAAATGTGGCCCCCTCACTGTGGTGATCTGCCCTCTGTATACAATGTATCCACTAATTGTGGTGATCTCTGCTCTCTGTACAATGTGTACAACTCACTGTGATCTTCCCTCTGTGTATAATGTGTCCCACTCACTGTGGTGATCTCACCTTGGTGTATAAAGTGTCCAACTCACTGTGATCTCCCCTCTGCGAACAATTTGTCTCACTCACTGTGGTGATCTCCTCTCTGCGAGCAATGTGTCCCTCTCACTGTGATCTCCCCTCCATGTACAATGTGTCCCACTCACTGTGATAATCTCCCCTCTGCGAACAATGTGTCCAACTCACTGTGGTGATCTCCCCTCTGTGTAAAATGTGTCCCACTCACTGTGGTTATCTCCCCTCTGTGTTAAATGTGTCCCACTCACTGTGGTGATCTCCCCTCTGTGTACAATGTGTCCAACTCAATGTGATCTCCCCTCTGCGAACAATTTGTCGCACTCACTGTGGTGATCTCCCATCTGCAAACAATGTGTCTCACTCACTTTGGTGATCTCCCCTCTGTGATCAATGTGTCCAACTCACTCTGGTGATCTCCCGTCTGTGTAAAATGCGTCCCACTCACTGTGGTGATCTCCCCTCTGTGTACAAGATGTCACACTCACTGTGGTGATCTCCCCTCTGCGAACAATGTGTCTCACTCACTGTGGTGATCTCCCCTCCGTGTAAAATGTGTTACACTCACTGTGGTGATCTCCCCTCTGTGTTCAATGTGACTCACTGACTGTGCTGATCTCCCATCTGTGTACAATGTGTCTCACTCACTGTGGTGGTCTCCCCAGTGTGCACAATGTGTCCAACGCACTGTGATCTCCCCTCTGTGTACAATGTGTCCAACTCACTGTGATATCCCCTCTGCGAACAATTTGTCTCACTCACTGTGGTGATCTCCTCTCTGCGAGCAATGTGTCCCACTCACCCTGATAATCTCCCCTCTGTGTACAAGTTGTCCCAGTCACCGTGGTGATCTCCCCTCTGCGAGCTATGTGTCCCACTCACTGTGGTGATCTGCCCTCGGTATACAATGTGTCCCACGAACTGCGGTGATCTCCCCTCTGTGTAAAATGTGTCCCACTCACTGTGGTGATCTGCCCTCTGTATACAATGTATCCACTCATTGTGGTGATCTCTGCTCTCTGTACAATGTGTCCAACTCACTGTGATCTCCCCTCTGCGAACAATGTGTCTCACTCACTGTGGTGATCTCCCCTCTGTGTTCAATGTGTCCAACTCACTCTGGTGATCTCCCGTCTTGTGTAAAATGCGTCCCACTCACTGTGCTGATCTCCCCTCTGTGTACAAGTTGTCCCACTCACTGTGGTGATCTGCCCTCTGTGTACAATGTATCCACTCACTGTGGTGATCTCCGCTCTCTGTACAATGTGTCCCACTCACTGTGGGGATCTGCCCTCTGTGTACAATGTATCCACTCACTGTGGTGTTCTCCCCTCTGTGTTCAATGTGCCCACTCACTGTGGTGATCTCCCCTCTGTGTAAAATGTATCCCACTCACTGTGGTGAACTCTCTTCTGCGAACAATGTGTCTCACTCACTGTGATAATCTCTGCTATGTGTACAATGTGTTTCACTCACTGTGGTGATCTCCCCTCTGTGTTCAATGTGTCCTACTCACTCTGGTGATATCCCCTCTGTGTAAAATGTTTCCCACTCATTGTGATAATCTCCCATCTGTGTACAATGTGTCCCACTCACTGTGATCTCCCCTCTGTGTATAATGTGTCCCCCTCACTGTGGTGATCTCACCTTGGTGTACAAAGTGTCCAACTCACTGTGATCTCCCCTCTGCGAACAATTTGTCTCACTCACTGTGGTGATTTCCTCTCTGCGAGCAATGTGTCCCTCTCACTGTGATCTCCCCTCCATGTACAATGTGTCCCACTCACTGTGATAATCTCCCCTCTGCGAACAATGTGTCCAACTCACTGTGATAATCTCCCCTCTGTGTACAAGTTGTCCCACTCACCGTGGTGATCTCCCCTCTGTGTTCAATGTGACTCACTGACTGTGGTGATCTCCCGTCTGTGTACAATGTGTCTCACTCACTGTGGTGCTCTCCCCTGTGTGTACAATGTGTCCAACGCACTGTGATCTCCCCTCTGTGTAAAATGTGTCCCACTCACTGTGGTGATCTCACCACTGTGTACAATGTGTCCAACTCACTGTGATCTCCCCTCTGCGAACAATTTGTCTCACTCACTGTGGTGATCTCCTCTCTGCGAGCAATGTGTCCCACTCACTGTGATAATCTCCCCTCTGTGTACAAGTTGTCCCACTCACCGTGGTGATCTCCCCTCTGCGAGCTATGTGTCCCACTCACTGTGGTGATCTGCCCTCTGTATACAATGTGTCCCACGAACTGCGGTGATCTCCCCTCTGTGTAAAATGTGTCCGACTCACTGTGGTGATCTGCCCTCTGTATACAATGTATCCACTCACTGTGGTGATCTCCGCTCTCTGTACAATGTGTCTCACTCACTGTGGTGATCTCCCCTCTGTGTACAATGTGTCCCAAGAACTGCGGTGATCTCCCCTCTGCGTAAAATGTGGCCCCCTCACTGTGGTGATCTGCCCTCTGTATACAATGTATCCACTCATTGTGGTGATCTCTGCTCTCTGTAGAATGTGTCCAACTCACTGTAATCTCCCCTCTGCGAACAATTTGTCTCACTCACTGTGGTGATCTCCTCTCTGCGAGCAATGTGTCCCTCTCACTGTGATCTCCCCTCCATGTACAATGTGTCCCACTCACTGTGATAATCTCCCCTCTGCGAACAATGTGTCCAACTCATTGTGGTGATCTCCCCTCTGTGTAAAATGTGTCCCACTCACTGTGGTTATCTCCCCTCTGTGTTAAAAGTGTCCCACTCACTGTGGTGATCTCCCCTCTGTGTACAATGTGTCCAACTCAATTTGATCTCCCATCTGCGAACAATTTGTCGCACTCACTGTGGTGATCTCCCATCTGCGAACAATGTGTCTCACTCACTTTGGTGATCTCCCCTCTGTGATCAATGTGTCCAACTCACTCTGGTGATCTCCCGTCTGTGTAAAATGCGTCCCACTCACTGTGGTGATCTCCCCTCTGTGTACAAGAGGTCACACTCACTGTGGTGATCTCCCCTCTGCGAACAATGTGTCTCACTCACTGTGGTGATCTCCCCTCCGTGTAAAATGTGTTACACTCACTGTGGTGATCTCCCCTCTGTGTTCAATGTGACTCACTGACTGTGGTGATCTCCCGTCTGTGTACAATGTGTCTCACTCACTGTGGTGGTCTCCCCAGTGTGCACAATGTGTCCAACGCACTGTGATCTCCCCTCTGTGTACAATGTGTCCAACTCACTGTGATCTCCCCTCTGCGAACAATTTGTCTCACTCACTGTGGTGATCTCCTCTCTGCGAGCAATGTGTCCCACTCACTCTGATAATCTCCCCTTTGTGTACAAGTTGTCCCAGTCACCGTGGTGATCTCCCCTCTGCGAGCTATGTGTCCCACTCACTGTGGTGATCTGCCCTCTGTATACAATGTGTCCCACGAACTGCGGTGATCTCCCCTCTGTGTAAAATGTGTCCCACTCACTGTGGTGATCTGCCCTCTGTATACAATGTATCCACTCATTGTGGTGATCTCTTCTCTCTGTACAATGTGTCCAACTCACTGTGATCTCCCCTCTTCGAACAATGTGTCTCACTCACTGTGGTGATCTCCCCTCTGTCTTCAATGTGCCCAACTCACTGTGGTGATCTCCCGTCTTGTGTAAAATGCGTCCCACTCACTGTGCTGATCTCCCCTCTGTGTACAAGTTGTCCCACTCACTGTGGTGATCTGCCCTCTGTGTACAATGTATCCACTCACTGTGGTGATCTCCGCTCTCTGTACAATGTGTCCCACTCACTGTGGGGATCTGCCCTCTGTGTACAATGTATCCACTCACTGTGGTGTTCTCCCCTCTGTGTTCAATGTGCCCACTCACTGTGGTGATCTCCCCTCTGTGTAAAATGTATCCCACTGACTGTGGTGATCTCTCTTCTGCGAACAATGTGTCTCACTCACTGTGATAATCTCTGCTATGTGTACAATGTGTTTCACTCACTGTGGTGATCTCCCCTCTGTGTTCAATGTGTCCTACTCACTCTGGTGATATCCCCTCTGTGTAAAATGTTTCCCACTCATTGTGATAATCTCCCATCTGTGTACAATGTGTCCCACTCACTGTGATCTCCCCTCTGTGTATAATGTGTCCCACTCACTGTGGTGATCTCACCTTGGTGTACAAAGTGTCCAACTCACTGTGATCTCCCCTCTGCGAACAATTTGTCTCACTCACTGTGGTGATCTCCTCTCTGCGAGCAATGTGTCCCTCTCACTGTGATCTCCCCTCCATGTACAATGTGTCCCACTCACTGTGATAATCTCCCCTCTGCGAACAATGTGTCCAACTCACTGTGGTGATCTCCCCTCTGTGTAAAATGTGTCCCACTCACTGTGGTTATCTCCCCTCTGTGTTAAATGTGTCCCACTCACTGTGGTGATCTCCCCTCTGTGTACAATGTGTCCAACTCAATGTGATCTCCCCTCTGCGAACAATTTGTCGCACTCACTGTGGTGATCTCCCCTCTGTGTTCAATGTGTCTCACTCACTGTGGTGATCTCCCTTCCGTGTAAAATGTGTTACACTCACTGTGGTGATCTCCCCTCTGTGTTCAATGTGACTCACTGACTGTGGTGATCTCCCGTCTGTGTACAATGTGTCTCACTCACTGTGGTGGTCTCCCCAGTGTGCACAATGTGTCCAACGCACTGTGATCTCCCCTCTGTGTACAATGTGTCCAACTCACTGTGATCTCCCCTCTGCGAACAATTTGTCTCACTCACTGTGGTGATCTCCTCTCTGCGAGCAATGTGTCCCACTCACTCTGATAATCTCCCCTCTGTGTACAAGTTGTCCCAGTCACCGTGGTGATCTCCCCTCTGCGAGCTATGTGTCCCACTCACTGTGGTGATCTGCCCTCTGTATACAATGTGTCCCACGAACTGCGGTGATCTCCCCTCTGTGTAAAATGTGTCCCACTCACTGTGGTGATCTGCCCTCTGTATACAATGTATCCACTCATTGTGGTGATCTCTTCTCTCTGTACAATGTGTCCAACTCACTGTGATCTCCCCTCTTCGAACAATGTGTCTCACTCACTGTGGTGATCTCCCCTCTGTGTTCAATGTGTCCAACTCACTCTGGTAATCTCCCGTCTGTGTAAAATGCGTCCCACTCACTGTGGTGATCTACCCTCTGTGTACAAGATGTCGCACTCACAGTGGTGATCTCCCCTCTGTGTACAATGCGTCCCACTCACTGTGGTGATCTCCCCTCTGTGTACAAGATGTCGCACTCACTGAGGTGATCTCCCCTCTGTGTAAATTGTGCTGCACTCACTGTGGTGATCTCCCCTCCGTGTAAAATGTGTCACACTCACTGTGGTGATCTCCCCTCTGTGTACAACGTGTCCAACTCAATGTGATCTCCCCTCTGGGAACAATTTGTCGCACTCACTGTGGTGATATCCCCTCTGTGTTCAATGTGTCCGACTCACTGTGGTGATCTCCCGTCTGTAAAATGCGTCCCACTCATGGTGGTGATCTCCCTTCTGTGTTTGAAGTGTCCAACTCACTATGGTGATCTCCCCTCGGTGTAAAATGTGTCCCACTCACTGTGCTAATCTCCACTCTGTATAAAATGTGTCCCACTCACTGTGCTAATCTCCACTCTGTATAAAATGTGACCCACTCACTGTGGTGATCTCTCTTCTGCGAACAATGTGTCTCACTCACTGTGGTGATCTCCCCTCTGTGTAAAATGAGTCCCACTCACTGTGATGATCTCCCCTCTGTGTAAAATGTGTCCCACTCACTGTGGTGATTTCCCCTTGGCGAACAATGTGTCCCACTCACTGTGGTGATCTCCCCTCTGTGTTCAATGTACCCACGCACTGTGTTGATCTCCCCTCTGTGTAAAATGAGTCCCACTCACTGTGATGATCTCCCCTCTGTGTAAAATGTGTCCCACTCACTGTGGTGATTTCCCCTTGGCGAACAATGTGTCTCACTCACTGTGGTGATCTCCCCTCTGTGTTCAATGTACCCACTCACTGTGATGATCTCCTCTGTGTAAAATGTGTCACACTCACTGTGGTGATTTCCCCTTGGCGAACAATGTGTCTCACTCACTGTGGTGATCTCCCCTCTGTGTTCAATTTGTCTCACTGACTGTGGTGATCTCCCCTCTGTGTACAATGTGTCTCACTCACTGTGGTGATCTCCCCTGTGTGTACAATGTGTCCAACGCACTGTGATCTCCCCTCTGTGTACAATGTGTCCAACTCACTGTGATCTCCCCTCTGTGAACTATTTGTCTCACTCACTGTGGTGATCTCCTCTCTGCGAGCAATGTGTCCCACTCACTGTGATCTCCCCTCTGTGTAAAATGTGTCCCACTCACTGTGGTGATCTGCCCTCTGTGTACAATGTATCCACTCACTGTGGTGATCTCTGCTCTCTGTACAATGTGTCCCACTCACTTTGGGGATCTGCCCTCTGTGTTCAATGTGCCCACTCACTGTGGTGATCTCCCCTCTGTGTAAAATGTGTCCCACTCACTGTGATCATCTTACCTCCGTGTACAATGTGTCCCACTCACTGTGATAATCTCCCCTCTGTGTACAAGTTCTCCCACTCACCGTGGTGATCTCCCCTCTACGAGCAATGTGTCCCACTCACTGTGGTGATCTGCCCTCTGTATACAATGTATCCACTCACTGTGGTGATCTCCGCTCTCTGTACAATATGTCTCACTCACTGTGGTGATCTCCCCTCTGTGTACAATGTGTCCCAAGAACTGCGGTGATCTCCCCTCTGCGTAAAATGTGGCCCATTCACTGTGGTGATCTGCCCTCTGTATACAATGTATCCACTAATTGTGGTGATCTCTGCTCTCTGTACAATGTGTCCAACTCACTGTGATCTCCCCTCTGCGAACAATGTGTCTCACTCACTGTGGTGATCTACCCTCTGTGTGCAATGTGCCCATCTCACTGTGGTGATCTCCCGTCTTGTGTAAATTGCGTCCCACTCACTGTGCTGATCTCCCCTCTGTGTTCAAGTTGTCCCACTCACTGTGGTGATCTGCCCTCTGTGTACAATGTATCCACTCACTGTGGTGATCTCCTCTCTCTGTACAATGTGTCCCACTCACTGTGGGGATCTGCCCTCTGTGTACAATGTATCCACTCACTGTGGTGTTCTCCCCTCTGTGTTCAATGTGCCCACTCACTGTGGTGATCTCCCCTCTTTGTAAAATGTGTCCCACTCACTGTGATGATCTCCCCTCTGTGTAAAATATGTCCCACTCACTGTGGTGATCTCCTCTCTGCGAGCAATGTGTCTCACTCACTGTGGTGATCTCACCTCCGTGTACAATGTGTCCCACTCACTGTGATAATCTCCCCTCTGTGTACAAGTTCTCACACTCACCGTGGTTATCTCCCCTCTACGAGCAATGTGTCCCACTCACTGTGGTGACCTCCCCTCTGCGAACAATGTATCTTTCTCACTGTGGTGATATCCCCTCTGAGTAAAATGTGTCCCACTCTCTGTAGTGATCTCCCGTCTGTGTAAAATGTGTCCCACTCACTGTGGCGATCTCCCCTCTGTGTTCAAAGTGTCCAACTCAACAAGTTGTCCCACTCACCCTGGTGATCTCCCCTCTGCGAGCAATGTGTCCCACTCACTGTGGTGATCTGCCCACTGTGTACAATGTATCCACTCACTGTGGTGATCTCCGCTCTCTGTACAATGTGTCTCACTCACTGTGGTGATCTGCCCACTGTGTACAATGTATCCACTCACTGTGGTGATCTCTCTTCTGCGAACAATGTGTCTCACTCACTGTGATAATCTCTGCTATGTGTACAATGTGTTTCACTCACTGTGGTGATCTCCCCTCTGTGTTCAATGTGTCCTACTCACTCTGGTGATATCCCCTCTGTGTAAAATGTTTCCCCTCATTGTGATAATCTCCCATCTGTGTACAATGTGTCCCACTCACTGTGATCTCCCCTCTGTGTATAATGTGTCCCACTCACTCTGGTGATCTCACCTCGGTGTTAAATGTGTCCCACTCACTGTGGTGATCTCCCCTCTGTGTACAATGTGTCCAACTCAATGTGATCTCCCCTCTGCGAACAATTTGTCGCACTCACTGTTGTGATCTCCCCTCTGCGAACAATGTGTCTCACTCACTGTGGTGATCTGCCCTCTGTGTTCAATGTGTCCAACTCACTCTGGTGATCTCCCGTCTGTGTAAAATGCGTCCCACTCACTGTGGTGATCTCCCCTCTGTGTACAATGCGTCGCACTCACTGAGGTGATCTCCCCTCTGTGTAAATTGTGCTGCACTCACTGTGGTGATCTCCCCTCTGCGAACAATGTGTCTCACTCACTGTGGTGATCTCCCCTCCGTGTAAAATGTGTCACACTCACGGTAGTGACCTCCCCTCTGTGTAAAATGTGTCCCACTCACTGTGATGATCTCCCCTCTGTGTAAAATATGTCCCACTCACTGTGGTGATCTCCTCTCTGCGAGCAATGTGTCTCACTCACTGTGGTGATCTCACCTCCGTGTACAATGTGTCCCACTCACTGTGATAATCTCCCCTCTGTGTACAAGTTCTCCCACTCACCGTGGTGATCTCCCCTCTACGAGCAATGTGTCCCACTCACTGTGGTGACCTCCCCTCTGCGAGCAATGTATCTTTCTCACTGTGGTGATATCCCCTCTGAGTAAAATGTGTCCCACTCTCTGTAGTGATCTCCCGTCTGTGTAAAATGTGTCCCACTCACTGTGGCGATCTCCCCTCTGTGTTCAAAGTGTCCAACTCAACAAGTTGTCCCACTCACCGTGGTGATCTCCCCTCTGCGAGCAATGTGTCCCACTCACTGTGGTGATCTGCCCACTGTGTACAATGTATCCACTCACTGTGGTGATCTCCGCTCACTGTACAATGTGTCTCACTCACTGTGGTGATCTGCCCACTGTGTACAATTTATCCACTCACTGTGGTGATCTCCGCTCTCTGTACAATGTGTCTCACTCACTGTGGTGATCTGCCCACTGTGTACAATGTGTCCCACGAACTGCGGTGATCTCCCCTCTGTGTAAAATGTATCCCACTCACTGTGGTGATCTCCGCTCTCTGTACAATGTGTCTCACTCACTGTGGTGATCTGCCCACTGTGTACAATGTATCCACTCACTGTGGTGATCTCTCTTCTGCGAACAATGTGTCTCACTCACTGTGATAATCTCTGCTATGTGTACAATGTGTTTCACTCACTGTGGTGATCTCCCCTCTGTGTTCAATGTGTCCTACTCACTCTGGTGATATCCCCTCTGTGTAAAATGTTTCCCCTCATTGTGATAATCTCCCATCTGTGTACAATGTGTCCCACTCACTGTGATCTCCCCTCTGTGTATAATGTGTCCCACTCACTCTGGTGATCTCACCTCGGTGTTAAATGTGTCCCACTCACTGTGGTGATCTCCCCTCTGTGTACAATGTGTCCAACTCAATGTGATCTCCCCTCTGCGAACAATTTGTCGCACTCACTGTTGTGATCTCCCCTCTGCGAACAATGTGTCTCACTCACTGTGGTGATCTGCCCTCTGTGTTCAATGTGTCCAACTCACTCTGGTGATCTCCCGTCTGTGTAAAATGCGTCCCACTCACTGTGGTGATCTCCCCTCTGTGTACAATGCGTCGCACTCACTGAGGTGATCTCCCCTCTGTGTAAATTGTGCTGCACTCACTGTGGTGATCTCCCCTCCGTGTAAAATGTGTCACACTCACGGTAGTGACCTCCCCTCTGTGTAAAATGTGTCCCACTCACTGTGATGATCTCCCCTCTGTGTAAAATATGTCCCACTCACTGTGGTGATCTCCTCTCTGCGAGCAATGTGTCTCACTCACTGTGGTGATCTCACCTCCGTGTACAATGTGTCCCACTCACTGTGATAATCTCCCCTCTGTGTACAAGTTCTCCCACTCACCGTGGTGATCTCCCCTCTACGAGCAATGTGTCCCACTCACTGTGGTGACCTCCCCTCTGCGAACAATGTATCTTTCTCACTGTGGTGATATCCCCTCTGAGTAAAATGTGTCCCACTCTCTGTAGTGATCTCCCGTCTGTGTAAAATGTGTCCCACTCACTGTGGCGATCTCCCCTCTGTGTTCAAAGTGTCCAACTCAACAAGTTGTCCCACTCACCGTGGTGATCTCCCCTCTGCGAGCAATGTGTCCCACTCACTGTGGTGATCTGCCCACTGTGTACAATGTATCCACTCAATGTGGTGATCTCCGCTCTCTGTACAATGTTTTCTCACTCACTGTGGTGATCTGCCCACTGTGTACAATGTATCCACTCACTGTGGTGATCTCCGCTCTCTGTACAATGTGTCTCACTCACTGTGGTGATCTGCCCTCTGTGTACAATGTGTCCCACGAACTGCGGTGATCTCCCCTCTGTGTAAAATGTATCCCACTCACTGTGGTGATCTCCGCTCTCTGTACAATGTGTCTCACTCACTGTGGTGATCTGCCCACTGTGTACAATGTATCCACTCACTGTGGTGATCTCTCTTCTGCGAACAATATGTCTCACTCACTGTGATAATCTCTGCTATGTGTACAATGTGTTTCACTCACTGTGGTGATCTCCCCTCTGTGTTCAATGTGTCCTTCTCACTCTGGTGATATCCCCTCTGTGTAAAATGTTTCCCCTCATTGTGATAATCTCCCATCTGTGTACAATGTGTCCCACTCACTGTGATCTCCCCTCTGTGTATAATGTGTCCCACTCACTCTGGTGATCTCACCTCGGTGTTAAATGTGTCCCACTCACTGTGGTGATCTCCCCTCTGTGTACAATGTGTCCAACTCAATGTGATCTCCCCTCTGCGAACAATTTGTCGCACTCACTGTTGTGATCTCCCCTCTGCGAACAATGTGTCTCACTCACTGTGGTGATCTGCCCTCTGTGTTCAATGTGTCCAACTCACTCTGGTGATCTCCCGTCTGTGTAAAATGCGTCCCACTCACTGTGGTGATCTCCCCTCTGTGTACAATGCGTCGCACTCACTGAGGTGATCTCCCCTCTGTGTAAATTGTGCTGCACTCACTGTGGTGATCTCCCCTCTGCGAACAATGTGTCTCACTCACTGTGGTGATCTCCCCTCCGTGTAAAATGTGTCACACTCACGGTAGTGACCTCCCCTCTGTGTAAAATGTGTCCCACTCACTGTGATGATCTCCCCTCTGTGTAAAATATGTCCCACTCACTGTGGTGATCTCCTCTCTGCGAGCAATGTGTCTCACTCACTGTGGTGATCTCACCTCCGTGTACAATGTGTCCCACTCACTGTGATAATCTCCCCTCTGTGTACAAGTTCTCCCACTCACCGTGGTGATCTCCCCTCTACGAGCAATGTGTCCCACTCACTGTGGTGACCTCCCCTCTGCGAACAATGTATCTTTCTCACTGTGGTGATATCCCCTCTGAGTAAAATGTGTCCCACTCTCTGTAGTGATCTCCCGTCTGTGTAAAATGTGTCCCACTCACTGTGGCGATCTCCCCTCTGTGTTCAAAGTGTCCAACTCAACAAGTTGTCCCACTCACCGTGGTGATCTCCCCTCTGCGAGCAATGTGTCCCACTCACTGTGGTGATCTGCCCACTGTGTACAATGTATCCACTCACTGTGGTGATCTCCGCTCTCTGTACAATGTGTCTCACTCACTGTGGTGATCTGCCCACTGTGTACAATGTATCCACTCACTGTGGTGATCTCCGCTCTCTGTACAATGTGTCTCACTCACTGTGGTGATCTGCCCTCTGTGTACAATGTGTCCCACGAACTGCGGTGATCTTTCCTCTGTGTAAAATGTATCCCACTCACTGTGGTGATCTCTCTTCTGCGAACAATGTGTCTCACTCACTGTGATAATCTCTGCTATGTGTACAATCTGTTTCACTCACTGTGGTGATCTCCCCTCTGTGTTCAATGTGTCCTACTCACTCTGGTGATATCCCCTCTGTGTAAAATGTTTCCCCTCATTGTGATAATCTCCCATCTGTGGACAATGTGTCCCACTCACTGTGATCTCCCCTCTGTGTATAATGTGTCCCACTCACTGTGGTGATCTCACCTCGGTGTAAAATGTGTCCCACTCACTGTGGTTATCTCCCCTCTGTGTTAAATGTGTCCCACTCACTGTGGTGATCTCCGCTCTCTGTACAATGTGTCCAACTCACTGTGATCTCCCCTCTGCGAACAATGTGTCTCACTCACTGTGGTGATATCCCCTCTGTGTTCAATGTGTCCGACTCACTGTGGTGATCTCCCGTCTGTGTAAAATGCGTCCCACTCATGGTGGTGATCTCCCTTCTGTGTTTGAAGTGTCCAACTCTCTATGGTGATCTCCCCTCGGTGTAAAATGTGTCCAACTCACTGTGCTAATCTCCACTCTGTATAAAATGTGTCCCACTCACTGTGCTAATCTCCACTCTGTATAAAATGTGTCCCACTCACTGTGGTGATCTCTCTTCTGCGAACAATGTGTCTCACTCACTGTGGTGATCTCCCCTCTGTGTTCAATGTACCCACGCACTGTGTTGATCTCCCCTCTGTGTAAAATGAGTCCCCTCACTGTGATGATCTCCCCTCTGTGTAAAATGTGTCACACTCACTGTGGTGATTTCCCCTTGCCGAACAATGTGTCTCACTCACTGTGGTGATCTCCCCTCTGTGTTCAATGTGTCTCACTGACTGTGGTGATCTCCCCTCTGTGTACAATGTGTCTCACTCACTGTTGTGATCTCCCCTGTGTGTACAATGTGTCCAACGCACTGTGATCTCCCCTCTGTGTACAATGTGTCCAACTCACTGTGATCTCACCTCTGTGAACTATTTGTCTCACTCACTGTGGTGATCTCCTCTCTGCGAGCAATGTGTCCCACTCACTGTGATCTCCGCTCTCTGTACAATGTGTCCCACTCACTGTGGGGATCTGCCCTCTGTGTTCAATGTGCCCACTCACTGTGGTGATCTCCCCTCTGTGTAAAATGTGTCCCACTCACTGTGATCATCTTACCTCCGTGTACAATGTGTCCCACTCACTGTGATAATCTCCCCTCTGTGTACAAGTTCTCCCACTCACCGTGGTGATCTCCCCTCTACGAGCAATGTGTCCCACTCACTGTGGTGATCTGCCCTCTGTATACAATGTATCCACTCACTGTGGTGATCTCCGCTCTCTGTACAATATGTCTCACTCACTGTGGTGATCTCCCCTCTGTGTACAATGTGTCCCAAGAACTGCGGTGATCTCCCCTCTGTGTAAAATGTGTCCCACTCACTGTGATCATCTTACCTCCGTGTACAATGTGTCCCACTCACTGTGATAATATCCCCTCTGTGTACAAGTTCTCCCACTCACCGTGGTGATCTCCCCTCTACGAGCAATGTGTCCCACTCACTGTGGTGATCTGCCCTCTGTATACAATGTATCCACTCACTGTGGTGATCTCCGCTCTCTGTACAATATGTCTCACTCACTGTGGTGATCTCACCTCCGTGTACAATGTGTCCCACTCACTGTGATAATCTCCCGTCTGTGTACAAGTTCTCACACTCACCGTGGTGATCTCCCCTCTACGAGCAATGTGTCCCACTCACTGTGGTGACCTCCCCTCTGCGAACAATGTATCTTTCTCACTGTGGTGATATCCCCTCTGAGTAAAATGTGTCCCACTCTCTGTAGTGATCTCCCGTCTGTGTAAAATGTGTCCCACTCACTGTGGCGATCTCCCCTCTGTGTTCAAAGTGTCCAACTCAACAAGTTGTCCCACTCACCGTGGTGATCTCCCCTCTGCGAGCAATGTGTCCCACTCACTGTGGTGATCTGCCCACTGTGTACAATGTATCCACTCACTGTGGTGATCTCCGCTCTCTGTACAATGTGTCTCACTCACTGTGGTGATCTGCCCACTGTGTACAATGTATCCACTCACTGTGGTGATCTCTCTTCTGCGAACAATGTGTCTCACTCACTGTGATAATCTCTGCTATGTGTACAATGTGTTTCACTCACTGTGGTGATCTCCCCTCAGTGTTCAATGTATCCTACTCACTCTGGTGATATCCCCTCTGTGTAAAATGTTTCCCCTCATTGTGATAATCTCCCATCTGTGTACAATGTGTCCCACTCACTGTGATCTCCCCTCTGTGTATAATGTGTCCCACTCACTCTGGTGATCTCACCTCGGTGTTAAATGTGTCCAACTCAATGTGATCTCCCCTCTGCGAACAATTTGTCGCACTCACTGTTGTGATCTCCCCTCTGCGAACAATGTGTCTCACTCACTGTGGTGATCTGCCCTCTGTGTTCAATGTGTCCAACTCACTCTGGTGATCTCCCGTCTGTGTAAAATGCGTCCCACTCACTGTGGTGATCTCCCCTCTGTGTACAATGCGTCGCACTCACTGAGGTGATCTCCCCTCTGTGTAAATTGTGCTGCACTCACTGTGGTGATCTCCCCTCTGCGAACAATGTGTCTCACTCACTGTGGTGATCTCCCCTCCGTGTAAAATGTGTCACACTCACGGTAGTGACCTCCCCTCTGTGTAAAATGTGTCCCACTCACTGTGATGATCTCCCCTCTGTGTAAAATATGTCCCACTCACTGTGGTGATCTCCTCTCTGCGAGCAATGTGTTTCACTCACTGTGGTGATCTCCCCTCTGTGTTCAATGTGTCCTACTCACTCTGGTGATATCCCCTCTGTGTAAAATGTTTCCCCTCATTGTGATAATCTCCCATCTGTGGACAATGTGTCCCACTCACTGTGATCTCCCCTCTGTGTTCAATGTGTCCTACTCACTGTGGTTATCTCCCCTCTGTGTTAAATGTGTCCCACTCACTGTGGTGATCTCCCCTCTGTGTACAATGTGTCCAACTCAATGTGATCTCCCCTCTGCGAACAATTTGTCGCACTCACTGTGGTGATCTCCCCTCTGCGAACAATGTGTCTCACTCACTGTGGTGATCTGCCCTCTGTGTTCAATGTGTCCAACTCATTCTGGTGATCTCCCGTCTGTGTAAAATGCGTCCCACTCACTGTGGTGATCTCCCCTCTGTGTACAATGCGTCGCACTCACTGAGGTGATCTCCCCTCTGTGTAAATTGTGCTGCACTCACTGTTGTGATCTCCCCTCTGTGTACAATGTGTCCAACTCACTGTGATCTCCACTCTGCGAACAATTTGTCCCACTCACTGTGGTGATCTGCCCTCTGTATACAATGTATCCACTCATTGTGGTGATCTCCGCTCTCTGTACAATGTGTCCAACTCACTGTGATCTCCCCTCTGCGAACAATGTGTCTCACTCACTGTGGTGATATCCCCTCTGTGTTCAATGTGTCCGACTCACTGTGGTGATCTCCCGTCTGTGTAAAATGCGTCCCACTCATTGTGGTGATCTCCCTTCTGTGTTTGAAGTGTCCAACTCACTATGGTGATCTCCCCTCGGTGTAAAATGTGTCCCACTCACTGTGCTAATCTCCACTCTGTATAAAATGTGTCCCACTCACTGTGCTAATCTCCACTCTGTATAAAATGTGTCCCACTCACTGTGGTGATCACTCTTCTGCGAACAATGTGTCTCACTCACTGTGGTGATCTCCCCTCTGTGTTCAATGTACCCACGCACTGTGATGATCTCCCCTCTGTGTAAAATGTGTCACACTCACTGTGGTGATTTCCCCTTGGCGAACAATGTGTCTCACTCACTGTGATCTCCCCTCTGTGTACAATGTGTCCAACTCACTGTGATCTCCCCTCTGTGAACTATTTGTCTCACTCACTGTGGTGATCTCCTCTCTGCGAGCAATGTGTCCCACTCACTGTGATCTCCCCTCTGTGTAAAATGTGTCCCATTCACTGTGGTGATCTGCCCTCTGTGTACAATGTATCCACTCACTGTGGTGATCTCCGATCTCTGTACAATGTGTCCCACTCACTGTGGGGATCTGCCCTCTGTGTTCAATGTGCCCACTCACTGTGGTGATCTCCCCTCTGTGTAAAATGTGTCCCACTCACTGTGATCATCTTACCTCCGTGTACAATGTGTCCCACTCACTGTGATAATCTCCCCTCTGTGTACAAGTTCTCCCACTCACTGTGGTGATCTCCCCTCTACGAGCAATGTGTCCCACTCACTGTGGTGATCTGCCCTCTGTATACAATGTATCCACTCACTGTGGTGATCTCCGCTCTCTGTACAATATGTCTCACTCACTGTGGTGATCTCCCCTCTGTGTACAATGTGTCCCAAGAACTGCGGTGATCTCCCCTCTGTGTAAAATGTGGCCCCCTGACTGTGGTGATCTGCCCTCTGTATACAATGTATCCACTAATTGTGGTGATCTCTGCTCTCTGTACAATGTGTCCAACTCACTGTGATCTCCCCTCTGCGTACAATGTGTCTCACTCACTGTGGTGATCTACCCTCTGTGTTCAATGTGCCCATCTCACTGTGGTGATCTCCCGTCTTGTGTAAAATGCGTCCCACTCACTGTGCTGATCTCCCCTCTGTGTTCAAGTTGTCCCACTCACTGTGGTGATCTGCCCTCTGTGTACAATGTATCCACTCACTGTGGTGATCTCCGCTCTCTGTACAATGTGTCCCACTCACTGTGGGGATCTGCCCTCTGTGTACAATGTATCCACTCACTGTGGTGTTCTCCCCTCTGTGTTCAATGTGCCCACTCACTGTGGTGATCTCCCCTCTTTGTAAAATGTGTCCCACTCACTGTGATGATCTCCCCTCTGTGTAAAATATGTCCCACTCACTGTGGTGATCTCCTCTCTGCGAGCAATGTGTCTCACTCACTGTGGTGATCTCACCTCCGTGTACAATGTGTCCCACTCACTGTGATAATCTCCCCTCTGTGTACAAGTTCTCCCACTCACCGTGCTGATCTCCTCTCTGCGAGCAATGTGTCCCACTCACTGTGATCTCCCCTCTGTGTAAAATGTGTCCCACTCACTGTGGTGATCTGCCCTCTGTGTACAATGTATCCACTCACTGTGGTGATCTCCGATCTCTGTACAATGTGTCCCACTCACTGTGGGGATCTGCCCTCTGTGTTCAATGTGCCCACTCACTGTGGTGATCTCCCCTCTACGAGCAATGTGTCCCACTCACTGTGGTGATCTGCCCTCTGTATACAATGTATCCACTCACTGTGGTGATCTCCGCTCTCTGTACAATATGTCTCACTCACTGTGGTGATCTCACCTCCGTGTACAATGTGTCCCACTCACTGTGATAATCTCCCGTCTGTGTACAAGTTCTCACACTCACCGTGGTGATCTCCCCTCTACGAGCAATGTGTCCCACTCACTGTGGTGACCTCCCCTCTGCGAACAATGTATCTTTCTCACTGTGGTGATCTCCCCTCTGTGTACAATGCGTCGCACTCACTGAGGTGATCTCCCCTCTGTGTAAATTGTGCTGCACTCACTGTGGTGATCTCCCCTCTGCGAACAATGTGTCTCACTCACTGTGGTGATCTCCCCTCCGTGTAAAATGTGTCACACTCACGGTAGTGACCTCCCCTCTGTGTAAAATGTGTCCCACTCACTGTGATGATCTCCCCTCTGTGTAAAATATGTCCCACTCACTGTGGTGATCTCCTCTCTGCGAGCAATGTGTTTCACTCACTGTGGTGATCTCCCCTCTGTGTTCAATGTGTCCTACTCACTCTGGTGATATCCCCTCTGTGTAAAATGTTTCCCCTCATTGTGATAATCTCCCATCTGTGGACAATGTGTCCCACTCACTGTGATCTCCCCTCTGTGTTCAATGTGTCCTACTCACTGTGGTTATCTCCCCTCTGTGTTAAATGTGTCCCACTCACTGTGGTGATCTCCCCTCTGTGTACAATGTGTCCAACTCAATGTGATCTCCCCTCTGCGAACAATTTGTCGCACTCACTGTGGTGATCTCCCCTCTGCGAACAATGTGTCTCACTCACTGTGGTGATCTGCCCTCTGTGTTCAATGTGTCCAACTCATTCTGGTGATCTCCCGTCTGTGTAAAATGCGTCCCACTCACTGTGGTGATCTCCCCTCTGTGTACAATGCGTCGCACTCACTGAGGTGATCTCCCCTCTGTGTAAATTGTGCTGCACTCACTGTTGTGATCTCCCCTCTGTGTACAATGTGTCCAACTCACTGTGATCTCCACTCTGCGAACAATTTGTCCCACTCACTGTGGTGATCTGCCCTCTGTATACAATGTATCCACTCATTGTGGTGATCTCCGCTCTCTGTACAATGTGTCCAACTCACTGTGATCTCCCCTCTGCGAACAATGTGTCTCACTCACTGTGGTGATATCCCCTCTGTGTTCAATGTGTCCGACTCACTGTGGTGATCTCCCGTCTGTGTAAAATGCGTCCCACTCATTGTGGTGATCTCCCTTCTGTGTTTGAAGTGTCCAACTCACTATGGTGATCTCCCCTCGGTGTAAAATGTGTCCCACTCACTGTGCTAATCTCCACTCTGTATAAAATGTGTCCCACTCACTGTGCTAATCTCCACTCTGTATAAAATGTGTCCCACTCACTGTGGTGATCACTCTTCTGCGAACAATGTGTCTCACTCACTGTGGTGATCTCCCCTCTGTGTTCAATGTACCCACGCACTGTGATGATCTCCCCTCTGTGTAAAATGTGTCACACTCACTGTGGTGATTTCCCCTTGGCGAACAATGTGTCTCACTCACTGTGATCTCCCCTCTGTGTACAATGTGTCCAACTCACTGTGATCTCCCCTCTGTGAACTATTTGTCTCACTCACTGTGGTGATCTCCTCTCTGCGAGCAATGTGTCCCACTCACTGTGATCTCCCCTCTGTGTAAAATGTGTCCCACTCACTGTGGTGATCTGCCCTCTGTGTACAATGTATCCACTCACTGTGGTGATCTCCGATCTCTGTACAATGTGTCCCACTCACTGTGGGGATCTGCCCTCTGTGTTCAATGTGCCCACTCACTGTGGTGATCTCCCCTCTGTGTAAAATGTGTCCCACTCACTGTGATCATCTTACCTCCGTGTACAATGTGTCCCACTCACTGTGATAATCTCCCCTCTGTGTACAAGTTCTCCCACTCACTGTGGTGATCTCCCCTCTACGAGCAATGTGTCCCACTCACTGTGGTGATCTGCCCTCTGTATACAATGTATCCACTCACTGTGGTGATCTCCGCTCTCTGTACAATATGTCTCACTCACTGTGGTGATCTCCCCTCTGTGTACAATGTGTCCCAAGAACTGCGGTGATCTCCCCTCTGTGTAAAATGTGGCCCCCTGACTGTGGTGATCTGCCCTCTGTATACAATGTATCCACTAATTGTGGTGATCTCTGCTCTCTGTACAATGTGTCCAACTCACTGTGATCTCCCCTCTGCGTACAATGTGTCTCACTCACTGTGGTGATCTACCCTCTGTGTTCAATGTGCCCATCTCACTGTGGTGATCTCCCGTCTTGTGTAAAATGCGTCCCACTCACTGTGCTGATCTCCCCTCTGTGTTCAAGTTGTCCCACTCACTGTGGTGATCTGCCCTCTGTGTACAATGTATCCACTCACTGTGGTGATCTCCGCTCTCTGTACAATGTGTCCCACTCACTGTGGGGATCTGCCCTCTGTGTACAATGTATCCACTCACTGTGGTGTTCTCCCCTCTGTGTTCAATGTGCCCACTCACTGTGGTGATCTCCCCTCTTTGTAAAATGTGTCCCACTCACTGTGATGATCTCCCCTCTGTGTAAAATATGTCCCACTCACTGTGGTGATCTCCTCTCTGCGAGCAATGTGTCTCACTCACTGTGGTGATCTCACCTCCGTGTACAATGTGTCCCACTCACTGTGATAATCTCCCCTCTGTGTACAAGTTCTCCCACTCACCGTGCTGATCTCCTCTCTGCGAGCAATGTGTCCCACTCACTGTGATCTCCCCTCTGTGTAAAATGTGTCCCACTCACTGTGGTGATCTGCCCTCTGTGTACAATGTATCCACTCACTGTGGTGATCTCCGATCTCTGTACAATGTGTCCCACTCACTGTGGGGATCTGCCCTCTGTGTTCAATGTGCCCACTCACTGTGGTGATCTCCCCTCTACGAGCAATGTGTCCCACTCACTGTGGTGATCTGCCCTCTGTATACAATGTATCCAC
Organism: Hemitrygon akajei; assembly: GCF_048418815.1. NCBI lineage: Eukaryota > Metazoa > Chordata > Chondrichthyes > Myliobatiformes > Dasyatidae > Hemitrygon > Hemitrygon akajei. The sequence goes on along the minus strand of NC_133124.1, from coordinate 144,942,861 downwards.
TCACTGTGGTGATCTCCGCTCTCTGTACAATATGTCTCACTCACTGTGGTGATCTCACCTCCGTGTACAATGTGTCCCACTCACTGTGATAATCTCCCGTCTGTGTACAAGTTCTCACACTCACCGTGGTGATCTCCCCTCTACGAGCAATGTGTCCCACTCACTGTGGTGACCTCCCCTCTGCGAACAATGTATCTTTCTCACTGTGGTGATATCCCCTCTGAGTAAAATGTGTCCCACTCTCTGTAGTGATCTCCCGTCTGTGTAAAATGTGTCCCACTCACTGTGGCGATCTCCCCTCTGTGTTCAAAGTGTCCAACTCAACAAGTTGTCCCACTCACCGTGGTGATCTCCCCTCTGCGAGCAATGTGTCCCACTCACTGTGGTGATCTGCCCACTGTGTACAATGTATCCACTCACTGTGGTGATCTCCGCTCTCTGTACAATGTGTCTCACTCACTGTGGTGATCTGCCCACTGTGTACAATGTATCCACTCACTGTGGTGATCTCTCTTCTGCGAACAATGTGTCTCACTCACTGTGATAATCTCTGCTATGTGTACAATGTGTTTCACTCACTGTGGTGATCTCCCCTCAGTGTTCAATGTATCCTACTCACTCTGGTGATATCCCCTCTGTGTAAAATGTTTCCCCTCATTGTGATAATCTCCCATCTGTGTACAATGTGTCCCACTCACTGTGATCTCCCCTCTGTGTATAATGTGTCCCACTCACTCTGGTGATCTCACCTCGGTGTTAAATGTGTCCAACTCAATGTGATCTCCCCTCTGCGAACAATTTGTCGCACTCACTGTTGTGATCTCCCCTCTGCGAACAATGTCTCTCACTCACTGTGGTGATCTGCCCTCTGTGTTCAATGTGTCCAACTCACTCTGGTGATCTCCCGTCTGTGTAAAATGCGTCCCACTCACTGTGGTGATCTCCCCTCTGTGTACAATGCGTCGCACTCACTGAGGTGATCTCCCCTCTGTGTAAATTGTGCTGCACTCACTGTGGTGATCTCCCCTCTGCGAACAATGTGTCTCACTCACTGTGGTGATCTCCCCTCCGTGTAAAATGTGTCACACTCACGGTAGTGACCTCCCCTCTGTGTAAAATGTGTCCCACTCACTGTGATGATCTCCCCTCTGTGTAAAATATGTCCCACTCACTGTGGTGATCTCCTCTCTGCGAGCAATGTGTTTCACTCACTGTGGTGATCTCCCCTCTGTGTTCAATGTGTCCTACTCACTCTGGTGATATCCCCTCTGTGTAAAATGTTTCCCCTCATTGTGATAATCTCCCATCTGTGGACAATGTGTCCCACTCACTGTGATCTCCCCTCTGTGTTCAATGTGTCCTACTCACTGTGGTTATCTCCCCTCTGTGTTAAATGTGTCCCACTCACTGTGGTGATCTCCCCTCTGTGTACAATGTGTCCAACTCAATGTGATCTCCCCTCTGCGAACAATTTGTCGCACTCACTGTGGTGATCTCCCCTCTGCGAACAATGTGTCTCACTCACTGTGGTGATCTGCCCTCTGTGTTCAATGTGTCCAACTCATTCTGGTGATCTCCCGTCTGTGTAAAATGCGTCCCACTCACTGTGGTGATCTCCCCTCTGTGTACAATGCGTCGCACTCACTGAGGTGATCTCCCCTCTGTGTAAATTGTGCTGCACTCACTGTTGTGATCTCCCCTCTGTGTACAATGTGTCCAACTCACTGTGATCTCCACTCTGCGAACAATTTGTCCCACTCACTGTGGTGATCTGCCCTCTGTATACAATGTATCCACTCATTGTGGTGATCTCCGCTCTCTGTACAATGTGTCCAACTCACTGTGATCTCCCCTCTGCGAACAATGTGTCTCACTCACTGTGGTGATATCCCCTCTGTGTTCAATGTGTCCGACTCACTGTGGTGATCTCCCGTCTGTGTAAAATGCGTCCCACTCATTGTGGTGATCTCCCTTCTGTGTTTGAAGTGTCCAACTCACTATGGTGATCTCCCCTCGGTGTAAAATGTGTCCCACTCACTGTGCTAATCTCCACTCTGTATAAAATGTGTCCCACTCACTGTGCTAATCTCCACTCTGTATAAAATGTGTCCCACTCACTGTGGTGATCACTCTTCTGCGAACAATGTGTCTCACTCACTGTGGTGATCTCCCCTCTGTGTTCAATGTACCCACGCACTGTGATGATCTCCCCTCTGTGTAAAATGTGTCACACTCACTGTGGTGATTTCCCCTTGGCGAACAATGTGTCTCACTCACTGTGATCTCCCCTCTGTGTACAATGTGTCCAACTCACTGTGATCTCCCCTCTGTGAACTATTTGTCTCACTCACTGTGGTGATCTCCTCTCTGCGAGCAATGTGTCCCACTCACTGTGATCTCCCCTCTGTGTAAAATGTGTCCCACTCACTGTGGTGATCTGCCCTCTGTGTACAATGTATCCACTCACTGTGGTGATCTCCGATCTCTGTACAATGTGTCCCACTCACTGTGGGGATCTGCCCTCTGTGTTCAATGTGCCCACTCACTGTGGTGATCTCCCCTCTGTGTAAAATGTGTCCCACTCACTGTGATCATCTTACCTCCGTGTACAATCTGTCCCACTCACTGTGATAATCGCCCCTCTGTGTACAAGTTCTCCCACTCACTGTGGTGATCTCCCCTCTACGAGCAATGTGTCCCACTCACTGTGGTGATCTGCCCTCTGTATACAATGTATCCACTCACTGTGGTGATCTCCGCTCTCTGTACAATATGTCTCACTCACTGTGGTGATCTCCCCTCTGTGTACAATGTGTCCCAAGAACTGCGGTGATCTCCCCTCTGTGTAAAATGTGGCCCCCTGACTGTGGTGATCTGCCCTCTGTATACAATGTATCCACTAATTGTGGTGATCTCTGCTCTCTGTACAATGTGTCCAACTCACTGTGATCTCCCCTCTGCGTACAATGTGTCTCACTCACTGTGGTGATCTACCCTCTGTGTTCAATGTGCCCATCTCACTGTGGTGATCTCCCGTCTTGTGTAAAATGCGTCCCACTCACTGTGCTGATCTCCCCTCTGTGTTCAAGTTGTCCCACTCACTGTGGTGATCTGCCCTCTGTGTACAATGTATCCACTCACTGTGGTGATCTCCGCTCTCTGTACAATGTGTCCCACTCACTGTGGGGATCTGCCCTCTGTGTACAATGTATCCACTCACTGTGGTGTTCTCCCCTCTGTGTTCAATGTGCCCACTCACTGTGGTGATCTCCCCTCTTTGTAAAATGTGTCCCACTCACTGTGATGATCTCCCCTCTGTGTAAAATATGTCCCACTCACTGTGGTGATCTCCTCTCTGCGAGCAATGTGTCTCACTCACTGTGGTGATCTCACCTCCGTGTACAATGTGTCCCACTCACTGTGATAATCTCCCCTCTGTGTACAAGTTCTCCCACTCACCGTGCTGATCTCCTCTCTGCGAGCAATGTGTCCCACTCACTGTGATCTCCCCTCTGTGTAAAATGTGTCCCACTCACTGTGGTGATCTGCCCTCTGTGTACAATGTATCCACTCACTGTGGTGATCTCCGATCTCTGTACAATGTGTCCCACTCACTGTGGGGATCTGCCCTCTGTGTTCAATGTGCCCACTCACTGTGGTGATCTCCCCTCTGTGTAAAATGTGTCCCACTCACTGTGATCATCTTACCTCCGTGTACAATGTGTCCCACTCACTGTGATAATCTCCCCTCTGTGTACAAGTTCTCCCACTCACTGTGGTGATCTCCCCTCTACGAGCAATGTGTCCCACTCACTGTGGTGATCTGCCCTCTGTATACAATGTATCCACTCACTGTGGTGATCTCCGCTCTCTGTACAATATGTCTCACTCACTGTGGTGATCTCCCCTCTGTGTACAATGTGTCCCAAGAACTGCGGTGATCTCCCCTCTGTGTAAAATGTGGCCCCCTGACTGTGGTGATCTGCCCTCTGTATACAATGTATCCACTAATTGTGGTGATCTCTGCTCTCTGTACAATGTGTCCAACTCACTGTGATCTCCGCTCTGCGTACAATGTGTCTCACTCACTGTGGTGATCTACCCTCTGTGTTCAATGTGCCCATCTCACTGTGGTGATCTCCCGTCTTGTGTAAAATGCGTCCCACTCACTGTGCTGATCTCCCCTCTGTGTTCAAGTTGTCCCACTCACTGTGGTGATCTGCCCTCTGTGTACAATGTATCCACTCACTGTGGTGATCTCCGCTCTCTGTACAATGTGTCCCACTCACTGTGGGGATCTGCCCTCTGTGTACAATGTATCCACTCACTGTGGTGTTCTCCCCTCTGTGTTCAATGTGCCCACTCACTGTGGTGATCTCCCCTCTTTGTAAAATGTGTCCCACTCACTGTGATGATCTCCCCTCTGTGTAAAATATGTCCCACTCACTGTGGTGATCTCCTCTCTGCGAGCAATGTGTCTCACTCACTGTGGTGATCTCACCTCCGTGTACAATGTGTCCCACTCACTGTGATAATCTCCCCTCTGTGTACAAGTTCTCCCACTCACCGTGGTGATCTCCTCTCTGCGAGCAATGTGTCCCACTCACTGTGATCTCCCCTCTGTGTAAAATGTGTCCCACTCACTGTGGTGATCTGCCCTCTGTGTACAATGTATCCACTCACTGTGGTGATCTCCAATCTCTGTACAATGTGTCCCACTCACTGTGGGGATCTGCCCTCTGTGTTCAATGTGCCCACTCACTGTGATAATCTCCCCTCTGTGTACAAGTTCTCCCACTCACCGTGGTGATCTCCCCTCTACGAGCAATGTGTCCCACTCACTGTGGTGACCTCCCCTCTGCGAACAATGTATCTTTCTCACTGTGGTGATATCCCCTCTGAGTAAAATGTGTCCCACTCTCTGTAGTGATCTCCCGTCTGTGTAAAATGTGTCCCACTCACTGTGGCGATCTCCCCTCTGTGTTCAAAGTGTCCAACTCAACAAGTTGTCCCACTCACCGTGGTGATCTCCCCTCTGCGAGCAATGTGTCCCACTCACTGTGGTGATCTGCCCACTGTGTACAATGTATCCACTCACTGTGGTGATCTCCGCTCTCTGTACAATGTGTCTCACTCACTGTGGTGATCTGCCCACTGTGTACAATGTATCCACTCACTGTGGTGATCTCTCTTCTGCGAACAATGTGTCTCACTCACTGTGATAATCTCTGCTATGTGTACAATGTGTTTCACTCACTGTGGTGATCTCCCCTCTGTGTTCAATTTGTCCTACTCACTCTGGTGATATCCCCTCTGTGTAAAATGTTTCCCCTCATTGTGATAATCTCCCATCTGTGTACAATGTGTCCCACTCACTGTGATCTCCCCTCTGTGTATAATGTGTCCCACTCACTCTGGTGATCTCACCTCGGTGTTAAATGTGTCCCACTCACTGTGGTGATCTCCCCTCTGTGTACAATGTGTCCAACTCAATGTGATCTCCCCTCTGCGAACAATTTGTCGCGCTCACTGTTGTGATCTCCCCTCTGCGAACAATGTGTCTCACTCACTGTGGTGATCTGCCCTCTGTGTTCAATGTGTCCAACTCACTCTGGTGATCTCCCGTCTGTGTAAAATGCGTCCCACTCACTGTGGTGATCTCCCCTCTGTGTACAATGCGTCGCACTCACTGAGGTGATCTCCCCTCTGTGTAAATTGTGCTGCACTCACTGTGGTGATCTCCCCTCTGCGAACAATGTGTCTCACTCACTGTGGTGATCTCCACTCCGTGTAAAATGTGTCACACTCACGGTAGTGACCTCCCCTCTGTGTAAAATGTGTCCCACTCACTGTGGTGATCTCCCCTCCGTGTAAAATGTGTCACACTCACGGTAGTGACCTCCCCTCTGTGTAAAATGTGTCCCACTCACTGTGGTGATCTCCTCTCTGCGAGCAATGTGTCTCACTCACTGTGGTGATCTCACCTCCGTGTACAATGTGTCCCACTCAGTGTGATAATCTCCCCTCTGTGTACAAGTTCTCCCACTCACCGTAGTGATGTCCCCTCTACGAGCAATGTGTCCCACTCACTGTGATGACCTCCCCTCTGCGAACAATGTATCTTTCTCACTGTGGTGATATCCCCTCTGAGTAAAATGTGTCCCACTCTCTGTAGTGATCTCCCGTCTGTGTAAAATGTGTCCCACTCACTGTGGCGATCTCCCCTCTGTGTTCAAAGTGTCCAACTCAACAAGTTGTCCCACTCACCGTGGTGATCTCCCCTCTGCGAGCAATGTGCCCAACTCACTGTGGTAATCTCCTGTCTTGTGAAAAATGCGTCCCACTCAATGTGCTGATCTCCCCTCTGTGTTCAAGTTGTCCCACTCACTGTGGTGATCTGCCCTCTGTGTACAATGTATCCACTCACTGTGGTGATCTCCGCTCTCTGTACAATGTGTCCCACTCACTGTGGGGATCTGCCCTCTGTGTACAATGTATCCACTCACTGTGGTGTTCTCCCCTCTGTGTTCAATGTGCCCACTCACTGTGGTGATCTCCCCTCTTTGTAAAATGTGTCCCACTCACTGTGATGATCTCCCCTCTGTGTAAAATATGTCCCACTCACTGTGGTGATCTCCTCTCTGCGAGCAATGTGTCTCACTCACTGTGGTGATCTCACCTCCGTGTACAATGTGTCCCACTCACTGTGATAATCTCCCCTCTGTGTACAAGTTCTCACACTCACCGTGGTGATCTCCCCTCTACGAGCAATGTGTCTCACTCACTGTGGTGACCTCCCCTCTGCGAACAATTTATCTTTCTCACTGTGGTGATATCCCCTCTGAGTAAAATGTGTTCCACTCTCTGTAGTGATCTCCCCTCTGTGTTCAAAGTGTCCAACTCAACAAGTTGTCCCACTCACCGTGGTGATCTCCCCTCTGCGAGCAATGTGTCCCACTCACTGTGGTGATCTGCCCACTGTGTGCAATGTATCCACTCACTGTGGTGATCTCCACTCTCTGTACAATGGTCTCACTCACTGTGGTGATCTGCCCACTGTGTACAATGTATCCACTCACTGTGGTGATCTCTCTTCTGCGAACAATGTGTCTCACTCACTGTGATAATCTCTGCTATGTGTACAATGTGTTTCAATCACTGTGGTGATCTCCACTCTGTGTTCAATGTGTCCTACTCACTCTGGTGATATCCCCTCTGTGTAAAATGTTTCCCCTCATTGTGATAATCTCCCATCTGTGTACAATGTGTCCCACTCACTGTGATCTCCCCTCTGTGTATAATGTGTGCCACTCACTCTGGTGATCTCACCTCGGTGTTAAATGTGTCCCACTCACTGTGGTGATCTCCCCTCTGTGTACAATGTGTCCAACTCAATGTGATCTCCCCTCTGCGAACAATTTGTCGCACTCACTGTTGTGATCTCCCCTCTGTGTTCAATGTGTCCAACTCACTCCTGTGATCTCCCCTCTGTGTATAATGTGTCCCACTCACTCTGGTGATCTCACCTCGGTGTTAAATGTGTCCCACTCACTGTGGTGATCTCCCCTCTGTGTACAATGTGTCCAACTCAATGTGATCTCCCCTCTGCGAACAATGTGTCTCACTCACTGTGGTGATCTGCCCTCTGTGTTCAATGTGTCCAACTCACTCTGGTGATCTCCCGTCTGTGTAAAATGCGTCCCACTCACTGTGGTGATCTCCCCTCTGTGTACAATGCGTCGCACTCACTGAGGTGATCTCCCCTCTGTGTAAATTGTGCTGCACTCACTGTGGTGATCTCCCCTCTGCGAACAATGTTTCTCACTCACTGTGGTGATCTCCCCTCCGTGTAAAATGTGTCACACTCACGGTAGTGACCTCCCCTCTGTGTAAAATGTGTCCCACTCACTGTGGTGATCTCCCCTCCGTGTAAAATGTGTCACACTCACGGTAGTGACCTCCCCTCTGTGTAAAATGTGTCCCACTCACTGTGGTGATCTCCTCTCTGCGAGCAATGTGTCTCACTCACTGTGGTGATCTCACCTCCGTGTACAATGTGTCCCACTCAGTGTGATAATCTCCCCTCTGTGTACAAGTTCTCCCTCTCACCGTAGTGATGTCCCCTCTGCGAACAATGTGTCCAACTCACTGTGGTGATCTCCCCTCCGTGTAAAATGTGTCACACTCACGGTAGTGACCTCCCCTCTGTGTAAAATGTGTCCCACTCACTGTGGTGATCTCCTCTCTGCGAGCAATGTGTCTCACTCACTGTGGTGATCTCACCTCCGTGTACAATGTGTCCCACTCAGTGTGATAATCTCCCCTCTGTGTACAAGTTCTCCCACTCACCGTAGTGATGTCCCCTCTACGAGCAATGTGTCCCACTCACTGTGATGACCTCCCCTCTGCGAACAATGTATCTTTCTCACTGTGGTGATATCCCCTCTGAGTAAAATGTGTCCCACTCTCTGTAGTGATCTCCCGTCTGTGTAAAATGTGTCCCACTCACTGTGGCGATCTCCCCTCTGTGTTCAAAGTGTCCAACTCAACAAGTTGTCCCACTCACCGTGGTGATCTCCCCTCTGCGAGCAATGTGCCCAACTCACTGTGGTAATCTCCTGTCTTGTGAAAAATGCGTCCCACTCAATGTGCTGATCTCCCCTTTGTGTTCAAGTTGTCCCACTCACTGTGGTGATCTGCCCTCTGTGTACAATGTATCCACTCACTGTGGTGATCTCCGCTCTCTGTACAATGTGTCCCACTCACTGTGGGGATCTGCCCTCTGTGTACAATGTATCCACTCACTGTGGTGTTCTCCCCTCTGTGTTCAATGTGCCCACTCACTGTGGTGATCTCCCCTCTTTGTAAAATGTGTCCCACTCACTGTGATGATCTCCCCTCTGTGTAAAATATGTCCCACTCACTGTGGTGATCTCCTCTCTGCGAGCAATGTGTCTCACTCACTGTGGTGATCTCACCTCCGTGTACAATGTGTCCCACTCACTGTGATAATCTCCCCTCTGTGTACAAGTTCTCACACTCACCGTGGTGATCTCCCCTCTACGAGCAATGTGTCCCACTCACTGTGGTGACCTCCCCTCTGCGAACAATTTATCTTTCTCACTGTGGTGATATCCCCTCTGAGTAAAATGTGTTCCACTCTCTGTAGTGATCTCCCCTCTGTGTTCAAAGTGTCCAACTCAACAAGTTGTCCCACTCACCGTGGTGATCTCCCCTCTGCGAGCAATGTGTCCCACTCACTGTGGTGATCTGCCCACTGTGTGCAATGTATCCACTCACTGTGGTGATCTCCACTCTCTGTACAATGGTCTCACTCACTGTGGTGATCTGCCCACTGTGTACAATGTATCCACTCACTGTGGTGATCTCTCTTCTGCGAACAATGTGTCTCACTCACTGTGATAATCTCTGCTATGTGTACAATGTGTTTCAATCACTGTGGTGATCTCCACTCTGTGTTCAATGTGTCCTACTCACTCTGGTGATATCCCCTCTGTGTAAAATGTTTCCCCTCATTGTGATAATCTCCCATCTGTGTACAATGTGTCCCACTCACTGTGATCTCCCCTCTGTGTATAATGTGTGCCACTCACTCTGGTGATCTCACCTCGGTGTTAAATGTGTCCCACTCACTGTGGTGATCTCCCCTCTGTGTACAATGTGTCCAACTCAATGTGATCTCCCCTCTGCGAACAATTTGTCGCACTCACTGTTGTGATCTCCCCTCTGTGTTCAATGTGTCCAACTCACTCCTGTGATCTCCCCTCTGTGTATAATGTGTCCCACTCACTCTGGTGATCTCACCTCGGTGTTAAATGTGTCCCACTCACTGTGGTGATCTCCCCTCTGTGTACAATGTGTCCAACTCAATGTGATCTCCCCTCTGCGAACAATGTGTCTCACTCACTGTGGTGATCTGCCCTCTGTGTTCAATGTGTCCAACTCACTCTGGTGATCTCCCGTCTGTGTAAAATGCGTCCCACTCACTGTGGTGATCTCCCCTCTGTGTACAATGCGTCGCACTCACTGAGGTGATCTCCCCTCTGTGTAAATTGTGCTGCACTCACTGTGGTGATCTCCCCTCTGCGAACAATGTTTCTCACTCACTGTGGTGATCTCCCCTCCGTGTAAAATGTGTCACACTCACGGTAGTGACCTCCCCTCTGTGTAAAATGTGTCCCACTCACTGTGGTGATCTCCCCTCCGTGTAAAATGTGTCACACTCACGGTAGTGACCTCCCCTCTGTGTAAAATGTGTCCCACTCACTGTGGTGATCTCCTCTCTGCGAGCAATGTGTCTCACTCACTGTGGTGATCTCACCTCCGTGTACAATGTGTCCCACTCAGTGTGATAATCTCCCCTCTGTGTACAAGTTCTCCCTCTCACCGTAGTGATGTCCCCTCTACGAGCAATGTGTCCCACTCACTGTAATGACCTCCCCTCTGCGAACAATGTATCTTTCTCACTGTGGTGATATCCCCTCTGAGTAAAATGTGTCCCACTCTCAGTAGTGATCTCCCGTCTGTGTAAAATGTGTCCCACTCACTGTGGCGATCTCCCCTCTGTGTTCAAAGTGTCCAACTCAACAAGTTGTCCCACTCACCGTGGTGATCTCCCCTCTGCGAGCAATGTGTCCCACTCACTGAGGTGATCTGCCGACTGTGTACAATGTATCCACTCACTGTGGTGATCTCCGCTCTCTGTACAATGTGTCACACTCACTGTGGTGATCTGCCCTCTGTGTACAATGTGTCCCACGAACTGCGGTGATCTCCCCTCTGTGTAAAATGTATCCCACTCACTGTGGTGATCTCCCCTCTGTGTACAATGTGTCCAACTCAATGTGATCTCCCCTCTGCGAACAATTTGTCGCACTCACTGTTGTGATCTCCCCTCTGCGAACAATGTGTCTCACTCACTGTGGTGATCTGCCCTCTGTGTTCAATGTGTCCAACTCACTCTGGTGATCTCCCGTCTGTGTAAAATGCGTCCCACTCACTGTGGTGATCTCCCCTCTGTGTACAATGCGTCGCACTCACTGAGGTGATCTCCCCTCTGTGTAAATTGTGCTGCACTCACTGTGGTGATCTCCCCTCTGCGAACAATGTTTCTCACTCACTGTGGTGATCTCCCCTCCGTGTAAAATGTGTCACACTCACGGTAGTGACCTCCCCTCTGTGTAAAATGTGTCCCACTCACTGTGATGATCTCCCCTCTGAGTAAAATATGTCCCACTCACTGTGGTGATCTCCTCTCTGCGAGCAATGTGTCTCACTCACTGTGGTGATCTCACCTCCGTGTACAATGTGTCCCACTCACTGTGATAATCTCCCCTCTGTGTACAAGTTCTCCCACTCACCGTGGTGATCTCCCCTCTACGAGCAATGTGTCCCACTCACTGTGGTGACCTCCCCTCTGCGAACAATGTATCTTTCTCACTGTGGTGATATCCCCTCTGAGTAAAATGTGTCCCACCCTCTGTAGTGATCTCCCGTCTGTGTAAAATGTGTCCCACTCACTGTGGTGATCTCCGCTCTCTGTACAATGTGTCTCACTCACTGTGGTGATCTCACCTCCGTGTACAATGTGTCCCACTCACTGTGATAATCTCCCCTCTGTGTACAAGTTCTCACACTCACCGTGGTGATCTCCCCTCTACGAGCAATGTGTCCCACTCACTGTGGTGACCTCCCCTCTGCGAACAATTTATCTTTCTCACTGTGGTGATATCCCCTCTGAGTAAAATGTGTTCCACTCTCTGTAGTGATCTCCCCTCTGTGTTCAAAGTGTCCAACTCAACAAGTTGTCCCACTCACCGTGGTGATCTCCCCTCTGCGAGCAATGTGTCCCACTCACTGTGGTGATCTGCCCACTGTGTACAATGTATCCACTCACTGTGGTGATCTCCACTCTCTGTACAATGTGTCTCACTCACTGTGGTGATCTGCCCACTGTGTACAATGTATCCACTCACTGTGGTGATCTCTCTTCTGCGAACAATGTGTCTCACTCACTGTGATCATCTCTGCTATGTGTACAATGTGTTTCACTCACTGTGGTGATCTCCACTCTGTGTTCAATGTGTCCTACTCACTCTGGTGATATCCCCTCTGTGTAAAATGTTTCCCCTCATTGTGATAATCTCCCATCTGTGTACAATGTGTCCCACTCACTGTGATCTCCCCTCTGTGTATAATGTGTCCCACTCACTCTGGTGATCTCACCTCGGTGTTAAATGTGTCCCACTCACTGTGGTGATCTCCCCTCTGTGTACAATGTGTCCAACTCAATGTGATCTCCCCTCTGCGAACAATTTGTCGCACTCACTGTTGTGATCTCCCCTCTGCGAACAATGTGTCTCACTCACTGTGGTGATCTGCCCTCTGTGTTCAATGTGTCCAACTCACTCTGGTGATCTCCCGTCTGTGTAAAATGCGTCCCACTCACTGTGGTGATCTCCCCTCTGTGTACAATGCGTCGCACTCACTGAGGTGATCTCCCCTCTGTGTAAATTGTGCTGCACTCACTGTGGTGATCTCCCCTCTGCGAACAATGTGTCTCACTCACTGTGGTGATCTCCCCTCCGTGTAAAATGTGTCACACTCACGGTAGTGACCTCCCCTCTGTGTAAAATGTGTCCCACTCACTGTGATGATCTCCCCTCTGTGTAAAATATGTCCCACTCACTGTGGTGATCTCCTCTCTGCGAGCAATGTGTCTCACTCACTGTGGTGATCTCACCTCCGTGTACAATGTGTCCCACTCACTGTGATAATCTCCCCTCTGTGTACAAGTTCTCCCACTCACCGTGGTGATCTCCCCTCTACGAGCAATGTGTCCCACTCACTGTGGTGACCTCCCCTCTGCGAACAATGTATCTTTCTCACTGTGGTGATATCCCCTCTGAGTAAAATGTGTCCCACCCTCTGTAGTGATCTCCCGTCTGTGTAAAATGTGTCCCACTCACTGTGGTGATCTCCGCTCTCTGTACAATGTGTCTCACTCACTGTGGTGATCTGCCCACTGTGTACAATGTATCCACTCACTGTGGTGATCTCCGCTCTCTGTACAATGTGTCTCACTCACTGTGGTGATCTGCCCTCTGTGTACAATGTGTCCCACGAACTGCGGTGATCTCCCCTCTGTGTAAAATGTATCCCACTCACTGTGGTGATCTCTCTTCTGCGAACAATGTGTCTCACTCACTGTGATAATCTCTGCTATGTGTACAATGTGTTTCACTCACTGTGGTGATCTCCCCTCTGTGTTCAATGTGTCCTACTCACTCTGGTGATATCCCCTCTGTGTAAAATGTTTCCCCTCATTGTGATAATCTCCCATCTGTGGACAATGTGTCCCACTCACTGTGATCTCCCCTCTGTGTATAATGTGTCGCACTCACTGTGGTGATCTCACCTCGGTGTAAAATGTGTCCCACTCACTGTGGTTATCTCCCCTCTGTGTTAAATGTGTCCCACTCACTGTGGTGATCTCCCCTCTGTGTACAATGTGTCCAACTCAATGTGATCTCCCCTCTGCGAACAATTTGTCGCACTCACTGTGGTGATCTCCCCTCTGCGAACAATGTGTCTCACTCACTGTGGTGATCTGCCCTCTGTGTTCAATGTGTCCAACTCACTCTGGTGATCTCCCGTCTGTGTAAAATGCGTCCCACTCACTGTGGTGATCTCCCCTCTGTGTACAATGCGTCGCACTCACTGAGGTGATCTCCCCTCTGTGTAAATTGTGCTGCACTCACTGTTGTGATCTCCCCTCTGTGTACAATGTGTCCAACTCACTCTGATCTCCACTCTGCGAACAATTTGTCCCACTCACTGTGGTGATCTGCCCTCTGTGTTCAAAGTGTCCAACTCAACAAGTTGTCCCACTCACTGTGGTGATCTGCCCTCTGTATACAATGTATCCACTCATTGTGGTGATCTCCGCTCTCTGTACAATGTGTCCAACTCACTGTGATCTCCCCTCTGCGAACAATGTGTCTCACTCACTGTGGTGATCTCCCCTCTGTGTTCAATGTGCCCAACTCACTGTGGTGATCTCCTGTCTTGTGTAAAATGCGTCCCACTCAATGTGCTGATCTCCCCTCTGTGTACAAGTTGTCCCACTCACTGTGGTGATCTGCCCTCTGTGTACAATGTATCCACTCACTGTGGTGATCTCCGCTCTCTGTACAATGTGTCCCACTCACTGTGGGGATCTGCCCTCTGTGTTCAATGTGCCCACTCACTGGGGTGATCTCCCCTCTGTGTAAAATGTGTCCCACTCACTGTGATCATCTCACCTCCGTGTACAAGTTCTCCCACTCACTGTGGTGATCTGCCCTCTGTGTACAATGTATAGACTCACTGTGGTGATCTCCGCTCTCTGTACAATGTGTCTCACTCACTGTGGTGATCTACCCTCTGCGAACAATGTATCTTTCTCGCTGTGCTTATCTCCCCTCTGTGTAGAATGTGTCCAATTCACTGTAATCTCCCATCTGCGAACAATTTGTCGCAGTCTCTGTGGTGATCTCCCCTCTGAGAACAACGTGTCCAACTCACTGTGGTGATCTCCCCTCTGTGTAAAATGTGTCCCACTTAGTGTGGTGATCACCCCTCTGCGAACAATGTGTCTCACTCACTGTGATCTCCCCTCTGTGTAAAATGTGTCCCACTCACTGTGGTGATCTGCCCTCTGTATACAATGTATCCACTCACTGTGGTGCTCTCCGCTCTCTGTACAATGTGTCTCACTCACTGTGGTGATCTCCCCTCTGTGTACAATGTGTCCCACGAACTGCGGTGATCTCCCCTCTGCGTAAAATGTGGCCCCCTCACTGTGGTGATCTCCCCTCTGTGTAAAATGTGTCCCACTCACTGTGATGATCTCCCCTCTGTGTAAAATATGTCCCACTCACTGTGGTGATCTCCTCTCTGCGAGCAATGTGTCTTACTCACTGTGGTGATCTCACCTCCGTGTACAATGTGTCCCACTCACTGTGATAATCTCCCCTCTGTGTACAAGTTCTCCCACTCACCGTGGTGATCTCCCCTCTACGAGCAATGTGTCCCACTCACTGTGGTGATCTCCCCTCTGCGAACAATGTATCTTTCTCACTGTGGTGATATCCCCTCTGAGTAAAATGTGTCCCACTCTCTGTAGTGATCTCCCGTCTGTGTAAAATGTGTCCCACTCACTGTGGCGATCTCCCCTCTGTGTTCAAAGTGTCCAACTCAACAAGTTGTCCCACTCACCGTGGTGATCTCCCCTCTGCGAGCAATGTGTCCCACTCACTGAGGTGATCTGCCCACCTTGTACAATGTATCCACTCAATGTGGTGATCTCCGCTCTCTGTACAATGTGTCTCACTCACTGTGGTGATCTGCCCTCTGTGTACAATGTGTCCCACGAACTGCGGTGATCTCCCCTCTGTGTAAAATGTATCCCACTCACTGTGGTGATCTCTCTTCTGCGAACAATGTGTCTCACTCACTGTGATAATCTCTGCTATGTGTACAATGTGTTTCACTCACTGTGGTGATCTCCCCTCTGTGTTCAATGTGTCCTACTCACTCTGGTGATATCCCCTCTGTGTAAAATGTTTCCCCTCATTGTGATAATCTCCCATCTGTGTACAATGTGTCCCACTCACTGTGATCTCCCCTCTGTGTATAATGTGTCCCACTCACTGTGGTGATCTCACCTCGGTGTAAAATGTGTCCCACTCACTGTGGTTATCTCCCCTCTGTGTTAAATGTGTCCCACTCACTGTGGTGATCTCCCCTCTGTGTACAATGTGTCCAACTCAATGTGATCTCCCCTCTGCGAACAATTTGTCACACTCACTGTGGTGATCTCCCCTCTGCGAACAATGTGTCTCACTCACTGTGGTGATCTGCCCTCTGTGTTCAATGTGTCCAACTCACTCTGGTGATCTCCCGTCTGTGTAAAATGCGTCCCACTCACTGTGGTGATCTCCCCTCTGTGTACAATGCGTCGCACTCACTGAGGTGATCTCCCCTCTGTGTAAATTGTGCTGCACTCACTGTGGTGATCTCCCCTCTGCGAACAATGTGTCTCACTCACTGTGGTGATCTCCCCTCCGTGTAAAATGTGTCACACTCACGGTAGTGATCTCCCCTCTGTGTACAATGTGTCCAACTCAATGTGATCTCCCCTCTGCGAACAATTTGTCGCACTCACTGTGGTGATATCCCCTCTGTGTTCAATCTCTCCGACTCACTGTGGTGATCTCCCGTCTGTGTAAATTGCGTCCCACTCATGGTGGTGATCTCCGCTCTGTGTACAATCTGTCGCACTCACTGTGGTGATCTCCCCTCTGTGTAAATTGTGTCGCACTCACTGTGGTGATCTCTCCTCTGCGAACAATGTGTCTCACTCACTGTGGTGATCTCCCCACTGTGTTCAATGTGTCCAACTCACTGTGGTGATCTCCCCTCTGTGTTTGAAGTGTCCAACTCACTATGGTGATCTCCCCTCGGTGTAAAATGTGTCCCACTCACTATGCTAATCTCCACTCTGTATAAAATGTGTCCCACTCACTGTGGTGATCTCCCCTCTGCGAACAATGTATCTTTCTCACTGTGGTGATATCCCCTCTGAGTAAAATGTGTCCCACTCTCTGTAGTGATCTCCCGTCTGTGTAAAATGTGTCCCACTCACTGTGGCGATCTCCCCTCTGTGTTCAAAGTGTCCAACTCAACAAGTTGTCCCACTCACCGTGGTGATCTCCCCTCTGCGAGCAATGTGTCCCACTCACTGAGGTGATCTGCCGACTGTGTACAATGTATCCACTCACTGTGGTGATCTCCGCTCTCTGTACAATGTGTCTCACTCACTGTGGTGATCTGCCCTCTGTGTACAATGTGTCCCACGAACTGCGGTGATCTCCCCTCTGTGTAAAATGTATCCCACTCACTGTGGTGATCTCTCTTCTGCGAACAATGTGTCTCACTCACTGTGATAATCTCTGCTATGTGTACAATGTGTTTCACTCACTGTGGTGATCGCCCCTCTGTGTTCAATGTGTCCTACTCACTCTGGTGATATCCCCTCTGTGTAAAATGTTTCCCCTCATTGTGATAATCTCCCATCTGTGTATAATGTGTCCCACTCACTGTGGTGATCTCACCTCGGTGTAAAATGTGTCCCACTCACTGTGGTTATCTCCCCTCTGTGTTAAATGTGTCCCACTCACTGTGGTGATCTCCCCTCTGTGTACAATGCGTCGCACTCACTGAGGTGATCTCCCCTCTGTGTAAATTGTGCTGCACTCACTGTGGTGATCTCCCCTCTGCGAACAATGTGTCTCACTCACTGTGGTGATCTCCCCTCCGTGTAAAATGTGTCACACTCACGGTAGTGATCTCCCCTCTGTGTACAATGTGTCCAACTCAATGTGATCTCCCCTCTGCGAACAATTTGTCGCACTCACTGTGGTGATATCCCCTCTGTGTTCAATGTGTCCGACTCACTGTGGTGATCTCCCATCTGTGTAAATTGCGTCCCACTCATGGTGGTGATCTCCGCTCTGTGTACAATCTGTCGCACTCACTGTGGTGATCTCCCCACTGTGTAAATTGTGTCGCACTCACTGTGGTGATCTCTCCTCTGCGAACAATGTGTCTCACTCACTGTGGTGATCTCCCCACTGTGTTCAATGTGTCCAACTCACTGTGGTGATCTCCCCTCTGTGTTTGAAGTGTCCAACTCACTATGGTGATCTCCCCTCGGTGTAAAATGTGTCCCACTCACTATGCTAATCTCCACTCTGTATAAAATGTGCCCCACTCACTGTGGTGATCTCCCCTCTGCGAACAATGTGTCTCCCTCACTGTGGTGATCTCCCCTCTGTGTAAAATGTGTCCCACTCACTGTGGTGATCTCCCCTCGGCGAACAATGTGTCTCACTCACTGTGGTGATCTCCCCTCTGTGTTCAATGTGTCTCACTGACTGTGGTGATCTCCCCTCTGTGTACAATGTGTCTCACTCACTGTGGTGATCTCTCCTGTGTGTACAATGTGTCCAACGCACTGTGATCTCCCCTCTGTGTACAATGTGTCCAACTCACTGTGATCTCCACTCTGCGAACAATTTGTCTCACTGACTGTGGTGATCTCCTCTCTGCGAGCAATGTGTCCCACTCACTGTGATCTCCCCTCTGTGTAAAATGTGTCCCACTCACTGTGGTGATCTGCCCTCTGTATACAATGTATCCACTCACTGTGGTGATCTCCGCTCTCTGTACAATGTGTCTCACTCACTGTGGTGATCTCCCCTCTGTGTACAATGTGTCCCACGAACTGCGGTGATCTCCCCTCTGCGTAAAATGTGGCCCCCTCACTGTGGTGATCTGCCCTCTGTATACAATGTATCCACTCATTGTGGTGATCTCCGCTCTCTGTACAATGTGTCCAACTCACTGTGATCTCCCCTCTGCGAACAATGTGTCTCACTCACTGTGGTGATCTCCCCTCTGTGTTCAATGTGCCCAACTCACTGTGGTGATCTCCTGTCTTGTGTAAAATGCGTCCCACTCAATGTGCTGATCTCCCCTCTGTGTACAAGTTGTCCCACTCACTGTGGTGATCTGCCCTCTGTGTACAATGTATCCACTCTCTGTGGTGATCTCCGCTCTCTGTACAATGTGTCCCACTCACTGTGGGGATCTCCCCTCTGTGTAAAATATGTCCCACTCACTGTGATCATCTCACCTCCGTGTACAATGTGTCCCACTCACTGTGATAATCTCCCCTCTGTGTACAAGTTCTCCCACTCACCGTGGTGATCTCCCCTCTACGAGCAATGTGTCCCACTCACTGTGGTGATCTGCCCTCTGTGTACAATGTATCCACTCACTGTGGTGATCTCCGCTCTCTGTACAATGTGTCTCACTCACTGTTGTGATCTCCCCTCTGCGAACAATGTATCTTTCTCACTGTGGTGATATCCCTTCTGAGTAAAATTGTCCCACTCACTGTAGTGATCTCCCGTCTGTGTAAAATGTGTCCCACTCACTGTGGTGATCTCCCCTCTGTTTTCAATGAGCCCACTCACTGTGGTGATCTCCCCTCTGTGTAAAATGTGTCCCACTCACTGTGATGATATCCCCTCTGTGTAAAATATGTCCCACTCACTGTGGTGATCTCCCCTCTGTGTAGAATGTGTCCAATTCACTGTAATCTCCCATCTGCGAACAATTTGTCGCACTCACTGTGGTGATCTCCCCTCTGAGAACAACGTGTCTCACTCACTGTGATGATCTCCCCTCTGTGTTCAGTGTGTCCAACTCACTGTGGTGATCTCCCCTCTGTGTAAAATGTGTCCCACTCAGTCTGGTGATCTCCCCTCTGCGAACAATGAGTCTCACTCACTGTGGAGATCTCCCCTCTGTGTACAATGAGTCTCACTCACTGTGGTGATCTCCCCTCTGTGTAAAATGTGTCTCACTCACTGTGGTGATCTCCCCTCTGTGTACAAGGTGTCCAACTCACTGTGATCTCCCCTCTGTGTACAATGTGTCCCACTCACTTTGGTGATCTCCCCTCTGTGTACAATGTGTCCAACTCACTATGATCTCCCCTCTCTGAACAATGTGTCCCACTCACTGTGGAGATCTCCCCTCTGTGTACAATGTGTCTCACTCACTGTGGTGATCTCCCCTCTGCGAACAATGTATCTTTCACACTGTGGTGACATCCCCTCTGTGTAAAATGTGTCCTACTCACTGTAGTGATCTCCAGTATGTGTAAAATGTGTCCCACTCACTGTGGTGATCTCCCCTCTGTGTTCAAAGTGTCCAACTCACTATGGTGATCTCCCCTCTGTGTAAAATGTGTCCCACTCACTGTGATGATCTCCCCTCTGTGTAAAATGTGTCCCACTCACTGTGATGATCTCCCCTCTGTGTAAAATATGTCCCACTCACTGTGGTGATCTCCTCTCTGCGAGCAATGTGTCTCACTCACTGTGGTGATCTCCCCTCCGTGTAAAATGTGTCACCATCACGGTAGTGATCTCCCCTCTGTGTACAATGTGTCCAACTCAATGTGATCTCCCCTCTGCGAACAATTTGTCGCACTCACTGTGGTGATATCCCGTCTGTGTTCAATGTGTCCGACTCACTGTGGTGATCTCCCATCTGTGTAAATTGCGTCCCACTCATGGTGGTGATCTCCGCTCTGTGTACAATCTGTCTCACTCACTGTGGTGATCTCCCCTCTGTGTAAATTGTGTCGCACTCACTGTGGTGATCTCCCCACTGTGTTCAATGTGTCCAACTCACTGTGGTGATCTCCCCTCTGTGTAAAATGTGTCACACTCACTGTGGTGATCTCCCCTCTGTGTTTGAAGTGTCCAACTCACTATGGTGATCTCCCCTCGGCGTAAAATGTGTCCCACTCACTGTGGTGATCTCCCCTCTGCGAGCAATGTGTCTCACTCACTGTGGTGATCTGCCCTCTGTGTACAATGTATCCACTCACTGAGGTGATCTCCGCTCTCTGTACAATGTGTCCCACTCACTGTGGGGATCTGCCCTCTGTGTACAATGTATCCACTCACTGAGGTGATCTCCGCTCTCTGTACAATGTGTCCCACTCACTGTGGGGATCTGCCCTCTGTGTTCAATGTGCCCACTCACTGGGGTGATCTCCCCTCTGTGTAAAATGTGTCCCACTCACTGTGATCATCTCACCTCCGTGTACAATGTGTCCCACTCACTGTGATAATCTCCCCTCTGTGTACAAGTTCTCCCACTCACCGTGGTGATCTCCCCTCTACGAGCAATGTGTCCCACTCACTGTGGTGATCTGCCCTCTGTGTACAATGTATCCACTCACTGTGGTGATCTCCGCTCTCTGTAAAATGTGTCCCACTCACTGTGGCGATCTCCCCTCTGTGTTCAAAGTGTCCAACTCAACAAGTTGTCCCACTCACCGTGGTGATCTCCCCTCTACGAGCAATGTGTCCCACTCACTGTGGTGATCTGCCCTCTGTGTACAATGTATCCACTCACTGTGGTGATCTCCGCTCTCTGTAAAATGTGTCCCACTCACTGTGGCGATCTCCCCTCTGTGTTCAAAGTGTCCAACTCAACAAGTTGTCCCACTCACCGTGGTGATCTCCCCTCTGCGAGCAATGTGTCTCACTCACTGTGGTGATCTCCTCTCTGCGAGCAATGTGTCCCTCTCACTGTGATCTCCCCTCCGTGTAAAATGTGTCACACTCACGGTAGTG
This sequence comes from Hemitrygon akajei, assembly GCF_048418815.1. Lineage (NCBI taxonomy): Eukaryota > Metazoa > Chordata > Chondrichthyes > Myliobatiformes > Dasyatidae > Hemitrygon > Hemitrygon akajei. Next base: position 144,921,577 of record NC_133124.1, on the reverse strand, counting down.
ATCTCCCCTCTGTGTACAATGTGTCCAACTCAATGTGATCTCCCCTCTGCGAACAATTTGTCGCACTCACTGTGGTGATATCCCCTCTGTGTTCAATCTCTCCGACTCACTGTGGTGATCTCCCGTCTGTGTAAATTGCGTCCCACTCATGGTGGTGATCTCCGCTCTGTGTACAATCTGTCGCACTCACTGTGGTGATCTCCCCTCTGTGTAAATTGTGTCGCACTCACTGTGGTGATCTCTCCTCTGCGAACAATGTGTCTCACTCACTGTGGTGATCTCCCCACTGTGTTCAATGTGTCCAACTCACTGTGGTGATCTCCCCTCTGTGTTTGAAGTGTCCAACTCACTATGGTGATCTCCCCTCGGTGTAAAATGTGTCCCACTCACTATGCTAATCTCCACTCTGTATAAAATGTGTCCCACTCACTGTGGTGATCTCCCCTCTGCGAACAATGTATCTTTCTCACTGTGGTGATATCCCCTCTGAGTAAAATGTGTCCCACTCTCTGTAGTGATCTCCCGTCTGTGTAAAATGTGTCCCACTCACTGTGGCGATCTCCCCTCTGTGTTCAAAGTGTCCAACTCAACAAGTTGTCCCACTCACCGTGGTGATCTCCCCTCTGCGAGCAATGTGTCCCACTCACTGAGGTGATCTGCCGACTGTGTACAATGTATCCACTCACTGTGGTGATCTCCGCTCTCTGTACAATGTGTCACACTCACTGTGGTGATCTGCCCTCTGTGTACAATGTGTCCCACGAACTGCGGTGATCTCCCCTCTGTGTAAAATGTATCCCACTCACTGTGGTGATCTCTCTTCTGCGAACAATGTGTCTCACTCAGTGTGATAATCTCTGCTATGTGTACAATGTGTTTCACTCACTGTGGTGATCGCCCCTCTGTGTTCAATGTGTCCTACTCACTCTGGTGATATCCCCTCTGTGTAAAATGTTTCCCCTCATTGTGATAATCTCCCATCTGTGTACAATGTGTCCCACTCACTGTGATCTCCCCTCTGTGTAAAATGTATCCCACTCACTGTGGTGATCTCTCTTCTGCGAACAATGTGTCTCACTCACTGTGATAATCTCTGCTATGTGTACAATGTGTTTCACTCACTGTGGTGATCGCCCCTCTGTTTTCAATGTGTCCTACTCACTCTGGTGATATCCCCTCTGTGTAAAATGTTTCCCCTCATTGTGATAATCTCCCATCTGTGTACAATGTGTCCCACTCACTGTGATCTCCCCTCTGTGTATAATGTGTCCCACTCACTGTGGTGATCTCACCTCGGTGTAAAATGTGTCCCACTCACTGTGGTTATCTCCCCTCTGTGTTAAATGTGTCCCACTCACTGTGGTGATCTCCCCTCTGTGTACAATGTGTCTCACTCACTGTGGTGATCTCCCCTCCGTGTAAAATGTGTCACTCACGGTAGTGATCTCCCCTCTGTGTACAATGTGTCCAACTCAATGTGATCTCCCCTCTGCGAACAATTTGTCGCACTCACTGTGGTGATATCCCCTCTGTGTTCAATGTGTCCGACTCACTGTGGTGATCTCCCATCTGTGTAAATTGCGTCCCACTCATGGTGGTGATCTCCGCTCTGTGTACAATCTGTCGCACTCACTGTGGTGATCTCCCCACTGTGTAAATTGTGTCGCACTCACTGTGGTGATCTCTCCTCTGCGAACAATGTGTCTCACTCACTGTGGTGATCTCCCCACTGTGTTCAATGTGTCCAACTCACTGTGGTGATCTCCCCTCTGTGTTTGAAGTGTCCAACTCACTATGGTGATCTCCCCTCGGTGTAAAATGTGTCCCACTCACTATGCTAATCTCCACTCTGTATAAAATGTGTCCCACTCACTGTGGTGATCTCCCCTCTGCGAACAATGTGTCTCCCTCACTGTGGTGATCTCCCCTCTGTTTAAAATGTGTCCCACTCACTGTGGTGATCTCCCCTCGGCGAACAATGTGTCTCACTCACTGTGGTGATCTCCCCTCTGTGTTCAATGTGTCTCACTGACTGTGGTGATCTCCCCTCTGTGTACAATGTGTCTCACTCACTGTGGTGATCTCTCCTGTGTGTACAATGTGTCCAACGCACTGTGATCTCCCCTCTGTGTACAATGTGTCCAACTCACTGTGATCTCCACTCTGCGAACAATTTATCTCACTGACTGTGGTGATCTCCTCTCTGCGAGCAATGTGTCCCAGTCACTGTGATCTCCCCTCTGTGTAAAATGTGTCCCACTCACTGTGGTGATCTGCCCTCTGTATACAATGTATCCACTCACTGTGGTGATCTCCGCTCTCTGTACAATGTGTCTCACTCACTGTGGTGATCTCCCCTCTGTGTACAATGTGTCCCACGAACTGCGGTGATCTCCCCTCTGCGTAAAATGTGGCCCCCTCACTGTGGTGATCTGCCCTCTGTATACAATGTATCCACTCATTGTGGTGATCTCCGCTCTCTGTACAATGTGTCCAACTCACTGTGATCTCCCCTCTGCGAACAATGTGTCTCACTCACTGTGGTGATCTCCCCTCTGTGTACAAGATGTCACACTCACTGTGGTGATCTCCCCTCTGCGAACAATGTGTCTCACTCACTGTGGTGATCTCCCCTCCGTGTAAAATGTGTTACACTCACTGTGGTGATCTCCCCTCTGTGTTTAATGTGACTCACTGACTGTGGTGATCTCCCGTCTGTGTACAATGTGTCTCACTCACTGTGGTGGTCTCCCCAGTGTGCACAATGTGTCCAACGCACTGTGATCTCCCCTCTGTGTACAATGTGTCCAACTCACTGTGATCTCCCCTCTGCGAACAATTTGTCTCACTCACTGTGGTGATCTCCTCTCTGCGAGCAATGTGTCCCACTCACTCTGATAATCTCCCCTCTGTGTACAAGTTGTCCCAGTCACCGTGGTGATCTCCCCTCTGCGAGCTATGTGTCCCACTCACTGTGGTGATCTGCCCTCTGTATACAATGTGTCCCACGAACTGCGGTGATCTCCCCTCTGTGTAAAATGTGTCCCACTCACTGTGGTGATCTGCCCTCTGTATACAATGTATCCACTCATTGTGGTGATCTCTGCTCTCTGTACAATGTGTCCAACTCACTGTGATCTCCCCTCTTCGAACAATGTGTCTCACTCACTGTGGTGATCTCCCCTCTGTGTTCAATGTGCCCAACTCACTGTGGTGATCTCCCGTCTTGTGTAAAATGCGTCCCACTCACTGTGCTGATCTCCCCTCTGTGTACAAGTTGTCCCACTCACCGTGGTGATCTCCCCTCTACGAGCAATGTGTCCCACTCACTGTGGTGATCTGCCCTCTGTGTACAATGTATCCACTCACTGTGGTGATCTCCGCTCTCTGTAAAATGTGTCCCACTCACTGTGGCGATCTCCCCTCTGTGTTCAAAGTGTCCAACTCAACAAGTTGTCCCACTCACCGTGGTGATCTCCCCTCTGCGAGCAATGTGTCCCACTCACTGTGGTGATCTGCCCACTGTGTACAATGTTTCCACTCACTGTGATAATCTCTGCTATGTGTACAATGTGTCTCACTCACTGTGGTGATCTCCTCTCTGCGAGCAATGTGTCCCTCTCACTGTGATCTCCCCTCCGTGTAAAATGTGTCACACTCACGGTAGTGATCTCCCCTCTGTGTACAATGTGTCCAACTCAATGTGATCTCCCCTCTGCGAACAATTTGTCGCACTCACTGTGGTGATATCCCCTCTGTGTTCAATCTCTCCGACTCACTGTGGTGATCTCCCGTCTGTGTAAATTGCGTCCCACTCATGGTGGTGATCTCCGCTCTGTGTACAATCTGTCGCACTCACTGTGGTGATCTCCCCTCTGTGTAAATTGTGTCGCACTCACTGTGGTGATCTCTCCTCTGCGAACAATGTGTCTCACTCACTGTGGTGATCTCCCCACTGTGTTCAATGTGTCCAACTCACTGTGGTGATCTCCCCTCTGTGTTTGAAGTGTCCAACTCACTATGGTGATCTCCCCTCGGTGTAAAATGTGTCCCACTCACTATGCTAATCTCCACTCTGTATAAAATGTGTCCCACTCACTGTGGTGATCTCCCCTCTGCGAACAATGTATCTTTCTCACTGTGGTGATATCCCCTCTGAGTAAAATGTGTCCCACTCTCTGTAGTGATCTCCCGTCTGTGTAAAATGTGTCCCACTCACTGTGGCGATCTCCCCTCTGTGTTCAAAGTGTCCAACTCAACAAGTTGTCCCACTCACCGTGGTGATCTCCCCTCTGCGAGCAATGTGTCCCACTCACTGAGGTGATCTGCCGACTGTGTACAATGTATCCACTCACTGTGGTGATCTCCGCTCTCTGTACAATGTGTCACACTCACTGTGGTGATCTGCCCTCTGTGTACAATGTGTCCCACGAACTGCGGTGATCTCCCCTCTGTGTAAAATGTATCCCACTCACTGTGGTGATCTCTCTTCTGCGAACAATGTGTCTCACTCAGTGTGATAATCTCTGCTATGTGTACAATGTGTTTCACTCACTGTGGTGATCGCCCCTCTGTGTTCAATGTGTCCTACTCACTCTGGTGATATCCCCTCTGTGTAAAATGTTTCCCCTCATTGTGATAATCTCCCATCTGTGTACAATGTGTCCCACTCACTGTGATCTCCCCTCTGTGTAAAATGTATCCCACTCACTGTGGTGATCTCTCTTCTGCGAACAATGTGTCTCACTCACTGTGATAATCTCTGCTATGTGTACAATGTGTTTCACTCACTGTGGTGATCGCCCCTCTGTTTTCAATGTGTCCTACTCACTCTGGTGATATCCCCTCTGTGTAAAATGTTTCCCCTCATTGTGATAATCTCCCAACTGTGTACAATGTGTCCCACTCACTGTGATCTCCCCTCTGTGTATAATGTGTCCCACTCACTCTGGTGATCTCACCTCGGTGTAAAATGTGTCCCACTCACTGTGGTTATCTCCCCTCTGTGTTAAATGTGTCCCACTCACTGTGGTGATCTCCCCTCTGTGTACAATGTGTCTCACTCACTGTGGTGATCTCCCCTCCGTGTAAAATGTGTCACTCACGGTAGTGATCTCCCCTCTGTGTACAATGTGTCCAACTCAATGTGATCTCCCCTCTGCGAACAATTTGTCGCACTCACTGTGGTGATATCCCCTCTGTGTTCAATGTGTCCGACTCACTGTGGTGATCTCCCATCTGTGTAAATTGCGTCCCACTCATGGTGGTGATCTCCGCTCTGTGTACAATCTGTCGCACTCACTGTGGTGATCTCCCCACTGTGTAAATTGTGTCGCACTCACTGTGGTGATCTCTCCTCTGCGAACAATGTGTCTCACTCACTGTGGTGATCTCCCCACTGTGTTCAATGTGTCCAACTCACTGTGGTGATCTCCCCTCTGTGTTTGAAGTGTCCAACTCACTATGGTGATCTCCCCTCGGTGTAAAATGTGTCCCACTCACTATGCTAATCTCCACTCTGTATAAAATGTGTCCCACTCACTGTGGTGATCTCCCCTCTGCGAACAATGTGTCTCCCTCACTGTGGTGATCTCCCCTCTGTTTAAAATGTGTCCCACTCACTGTGGTGATCTCCCCTCGGCGAACAATGTGTCTCACTCACTGTGGTGATCTCCCCTCTGTGTTCAATGTGTCTCACTGACTGTGGTGATCTCCCCTCTGTGTACAATGTGTCTCACTCACTGTGGTGATCTCTCCTGTGTGTACAATGTGTCCAACGCACTGTGATCTCCCCTCTGTGTACAATGTGTCCAACTCACTGTGATCTCCACTCTGCGAACAATTTATCTCACTGACTGTGGTGATCTCCTCTCTGCGAGCAATGTGTCCCAGTCACTGTGATCTCCCCTCTGTGTAAAATGTGTCCCACTCACTGTGGTGATCTGCCCTCTGTATACAATGTATCCACTCACTGTGGTGATCTCCGCTCTCTGTACAATGTGTCTCACTCACTGTGGTGATCTCCCCTCTGTGTACAATGTGTCCCACGAACTGCGGTGATCTCCCCTCTGCGTAAAATGTGGCCCCCTCACTGTGGTGATCTGCCCTCTGTATACAATGTATCCACTCATTGTGGTGATCTCCGCTCTCTGTACAATGTGTCCAACTCACTGTGATCTCCCCTCTGCGAACAATGTGTCTCACTCACTGTGGTGATCTCCCCTCTGTGTTCAATGTGCCCAACTCACTGTGGTGATCTCCCGTCTTGTGTAAAATGCGTCCCACTCACTGTGCTGATCTCCCCTCTGTGTTCAAAGTGTCCAACTCAACAAGTTGTCCCACTCACCGTGGTGATCTCCCCTCTGCGAGCAATGTGTCCCACTCACTGTGGTGATCTGCCCACTGTGTACAATGTTTCCACTCACTGTGATAATCTCTGCTATGTGTACAATGTGTCTCACTCACTGTGGTGATCTCCTCTCTGCGAGCAATGTGTCCCTCTCACTGTGATCTCCCCTCCGTGTAAAATGTGTCACACTCACGGTAGTGATCTCCCCTCTGTGTACAATGTGTCCAACTCAATGTGATCTCCCCTCTGCGAACAATTTGTCGCACTCACTGTGGTGATATCCCCTCTGTGTTCAATCTCTCCGACTCACTGTGGTGATCTCCCGTCTGTGTAAATTGCGTCCCACTCATGGTGGTGATCTCCGCTCTGTGTACAATCTGTCGCACTCACTGTGGTGATCTCCCCTCTGTGTAAATTGTGTCGCACTCACTGTGGTGATCTCTCCTCTGCGAACAATGTGTCTCACTCACTGTGGTGATCTCCCCACTGTGTTCAATGTGTCCAACTCACTGTGGTGATCTCCCCTCTGTGTTTGAAGTGTCCAACTCACTATGGTGATCTCCCCTCGGTGTAAAATGTGTCCCACTCACTATGCTAATCTCCACTCTGTATAAAATGTGTCCCACTCACTGTGGTGATCTCCCCTCTGCGAACAATGTATCTTTCTCACTGTGGTGATATCCCCTCTGAGTAAAATGTGTCCCACTCTCTGTAGTGATCTCCCGTCTGTGTAAAATGTGTCCCACTCACTGTGGCGATCTCCCCTCTGTGTTCAAAGTGTCCAACTCAACAAGTTGTCCCACTCACCGTGGTGATCTCCCCTCTGCGAGCAATGTGTCCCACTCACTGAGGTGATCTGCCGACTGTGTACAATGTATCCACTCACTGTGGTGATCTCCGCTCTCTGTACAATGTGTCACACTCACTGTGGTGATCTGCCCTCTGTGTACAATGTGTCCCACGAACTGCGGTGATCTCCCCTCTGTGTAAAATGTATCCCACTCACTGTGGTGATCTCTCTTCTGCGAACAATGTGTCTCACTCAGTGTGATAATCTCTGCTATGTGTACAATGTGTTTCACTCACTGTGGTGATCGCCCCTCTGTGTTCAATGTGTCCTACTCACTCTGGTGATATCCCCTCTGTGTAAAATGTTTCCCCTCATTGTGATAATCTCCCATCTGTGTACAATGTGTCCCACTCACTGTGATCTCCCCTCTGTGTAAAATGTATCCCACTCACTGTGGTGATCTCTCTTCTGCGAACAATGTGTCTCACTCACTGTGATAATCTCTGCTATGTGTACAATGTGTTTCACTCACTGTGGTGATCGCCCCTCTGTTTTCAATGTGTCCTACTCACTCTGGTGATATCCCCTCTGTGTAAAATGTTTCCCCTCATTGTGATAATCTCCCAACTGTGTACAATGTGTCCCACTCACTGTGATCTCCCCTCTGTGTATAATGTGTCCCACTCACTCTGGTGATCTCACCTCGGTGTAAAATGTGTCCCACTCACTGTGGTTATCTCCCCTCTGTGTTAAATGTGTCCCACTCACTGTGGTGATCTCCCCTCTGTGTACAATGTGTCTCACTCACTGTGGTGATCTCCCCTCCGTGTAAAATGTGTCACTCACGGTAGTGATCTCCCCTCTGTGTACAATGTGTCCAACTCAATGTGATCTCCCCTCTGCGAACAATTTGTCGCACTCACTGTGGTGATATCCCCTCTGTGTTCAATGTGTCCGACTCACTGTGGTGATCTCCCATCTGTGTAAATTGCGTCCCACTCATGGTGGTGATCTCCGCTCTGTGTACAATCTGTCGCACTCACTGTGGTGATCTCCCCACTGTGTAAATTGTGTCGCACTCACTGTGGTGATCTCTCCTCTGCGAACAATGTGTCTCACTCACTGTGGTGATCTCCCCACTGTGTTCAATGTGTCCAACTCACTGTGGTGATCTCCCCTCTGTGTTTGAAGTGTCCAACTCACTATGGTGATCTCCCCTCGGTGTAAAATGTGTCCCACTCACTATGCTAATCTCCACTCTGTATAAAATGTGTCCCACTCACTGTGGTGATCTCCCCTCTGCGAACAATGTGTCTCCCTCACTGTGGTGATCTCCCCTCTGTTTAAAATGTGTCCCACTCACTGTGGTGATCTCCCCTCGGCGAACAATGTGTCTCACTCACTGTGGTGATCTCCCCTCTGTGTTCAATGTGTCTCACTGACTGTGGTGATCTCCCCTCTGTGTACAATGTGTCTCACTCACTGTGGTGATCTCTCCTGTGTGTACAATGTGTCCAACGCACTGTGATCTCCCCTCTGTGTACAATGTGTCCAACTCACTGTGATCTCCACTCTGCGAACAATTTATCTCACTGACTGTGGTGATCTCCTCTCTGCGAGCAATGTGTCCCAGTCACTGTGATCTCCCCTCTGTGTAAAATGTGTCCCACTCACTGTGGTGATCTGCCCTCTGTATACAATGTATCCACTCACTGTGGTGATCTCCGCTCTCTGTACAATGTGTCTCACTCACTGTGGTGATCTCCCCTCTGTGTACAATGTGTCCCACGAACTGCGGTGATCTCCCCTCTGCGTAAAATGTGGCCCCCTCACTGTGGTGATCTGCCCTCTGTATACAATGTATCCACTCATTGTGGTGATCTCCGCTCTCTGTACAATGTGTCCAACTCACTGTGATCTCCCCTCTGCGAACAATGTGTCTCACTCACTGTGGTGATCTCCCCTCTGTGTACAAGATGTCACACTCACTGTGGTGATCTCCCCTCTGCGAACAATGTGTCTCACTCACTGTGGTGATCTCCCCTCCGTGTAAAATGTGTTACACTCACTGTGGTGATCTCCCCTCTGTGTTCAATGTGACTCACTGACTGTGGTGATCTCCCGTCTGTGTACAATGTGTCTCACTCACTGTGGTGGTCTCCCCAGTGTGCACAATGTGTCCAACGCACTGTGATCTCCCCTCTGTGTACAATGTGTCCAACTCACTGTGATCTCCCCTCTGCGAACAATTTGTCTCACTCACTGTGGTGATCTCCTCTCTGCGAGCAATGTGTCCCACTCACTCTGATAATCTCCCCTCTGTGTACAAGTTGTCCCAGTCACCGTGGTGATCTCCCCTCTGCGAGCTATGTGTCCCACTCACTGTGGTGATCTGCCCTCTGTATACAATGTGTCCCACGAACTGCGGTGATCTCCCCTCTGTGTAAAATGTGTCCCACTCACTGTGGTGATCTGCCCTCTGTATACAATGTATCCACTCATTGTGGTGATCTCTGCTCTCTGTACAATGTGTCCAACTCACTGTGATCTCCCCTCTTCGAACAATGTGTCTCACTCACTGTGGTGATCTCCCCTCTGAGTTCAATGTGCCCAACTCACTGTGGTGATCTCCCGTCTTGTGTAAAATGCGTCCCACTCACTGTGCTGATCTCCCCTCTGTGTACAAGTTGTCCCACTCACCGTGGTGATCTCCCCTCTACGAGCAATGTGTCCCACTCACTGTGGTGATCTGCCCTCTGTGTACAATGTATCCACTCACTGTGGTGATCTCCGCTCTCTGTAAAATGTGTCCCACTCACTGTGGCGATCTCCCCTCTGTGTTCAAAGTGTCCAACTCAACAAGTTGTCCCACTCACCGTGGTGATCTCCCCTCTGCGAGCAATGTGTCCCACTCACTGTGGTGATCTGCCCACTGTGTACAATGTATCCACTCACTGTGATAATCTCTGCTATGTGTACAATGTGTCTCACTCACTGTGGTGATCTCCTCTCTGCGAGCAATGTGTCCCTCTCACTGTGATCTCCCCTCCGTGTAAAATGTGTCACACTCACGGTAGTGATCTCCCCTCTGTGTACAATGTGTCCAACTCAATGTGATCTCCCCTCTGCGAACAATTTGTCGCACTCACTGTGGTGATATCCCCTCTGTGTTCAATCTCTCCGACTCACTGTGGTGATCTCCCGTCTGTGTAAATTGCGTCCCACTCATGGTGGTGATCTCCGCTCTGTGTACAATCTGTCGCACTCACTGTGGTGATCTCCCCTCTGTGTAAATTGTGTCGCACTCACTGTGGTGATCTCTCCTCTGCGAACAATGTGTCTCACTCACTGTGGTGATCTCCCCACTGTGTTCAATGTGTCCAACTCACTGTGGTGATCTCCCCTCTGTGTTTGAAGTGTCCAACTCACTATGGTGATCTCCCCTCGGTGTAAAATGTGTCCCACTCACTATGCTAATCTCCACTCTGTATAAAATGTGTCCCACTCACTGTGGTGATCTCCCCTCTGCGAACAATGTATCTTTCTCACTGTGGTGATATCCCCTCTGAGTAAAATGTGTCCCACTCTCTGTAGTGATCTCCCGTCTGTGTAAAATGTGTCCCACTCACTGTGGCGATCTCCCCTCTGTGTTCAAAGTGTCCAACTCAACAAGTTGTCCCACTCACCGTGGTGATCTCCCCTCTGCGAGCAATGTGTCCCACTCACTGAGGTGATCTGCCGACTGTGTACAATGTATCCACTCACTGTGGTGATCTCCGCTCTCTGTACAATGTGTCTCACTCACTGTGGTGATCTGCCCTCTGTGTACAATGTGTCCCACGAACTGCGGTGATCTCCCCTCTGTGTAAAATGTATCCCACTCACTGTGGTGATCTCTCTTCTGCGAACAATGTGTCTCACTCACTGTGATAATCTCTGCTATGTGTACAATGTGTTTCACTCACTGTGGTGATCGCCCCTCTGTGTTCAATGTGTCCTACTCACTCTGGTGATATCCCCTCTGTGTAAAATGTTTCCCCTCATTGTGATAATCTCCCATCTGTGTACAATGTGTCCCACTCACTGTGATCTCCCCTCTGTGTAAAATGTATCCCACTCACTGTGGTGATCTCTCTTCTGCGAACAATGTGTCTCACTCACTGTGATAATCTCTGCTATGTGTACAATGTGTTTCACTCACTGTGGTGATCGCCCCTCTGTTTTCAATGTGTCCTACTCACTCTGGTGATATCCCCTCTGTATAAAATGTTTCCCCTCATTGTGATAATCTCCCATCTGTGTACAATGTGTCCCACTCACTGTGATCTCCCCTCTGTGTATAATGTGTCCCACTCACTGTGGTGATCTCACCTCGGTGTAAAATGTGTCCCACTCACTGTGGTTATCTCCCCTCTGTGTTAAATGTGTCCCACTCACTGTGGTGATCTCCCCTCTGTGTACAATGTGTCTCACTCACTGTGGTGATCTCCCCTCCGTGTAAAATGTGTCACTCACGGTAGTGATCTCCCCTCTGTGTACAATGTGTCCAACTCAATGTGATCTCCCCTCTGCGAACAATTTGTCGCACTCACTGTGGTGATATCCCCTCTGTGTTCAATGTGTCCGACTCACTGTGGTGATCTCCCATCTGTGTAAATTGCGTCCCACTCATGGTGGTGATCTCCGCTCTGTGTACAATCTGTCGCACTCACTGTGGTGATCTCCCCACTGTGTAAATTGTGTCGCACTCACTGTGGTGATCTCCCCACTGTGTTCAATGTGTCCAACTCACTGTGGTGATCTCCCCTCTGTGTTTGAAGTGTCCAACTCACTATGGTGATCTCCCCTCGGTGTAAAATGTGTCCCACTCACTATGCTAATCTCCACTCTGTATAAAATGTGTCCCACTCACTGTGGTGATCTCCCCTCTGCGAACAATGTGTCTCCCTCACTGTGGTGATCTCCCCTCTGTTTAAAATGTGTCCCACTCACTGTGGTGATCTCCCCTCGGCGAACAATGTGTCTCACTCACTGTGGTGATCTCCCCTCTGTGTTCAATGTGTCTCACTGACTGTGGTGATCTCCCCTCTGTGTACAATGTGTCTCACTCACTGTGGTGATCTCTCCTGTGTGTACAATGTGTCCAACGCACTGTGATCTCCCCTCTGTGTACAATGTGTCCAACTCACTGTGATCTCCACTCTGCGAACAATTTATCTCACTGACTGTGGTGATCTCCTCTCTGCGAGCAATGTGTCCCAGTCACTGTGATCTCCCCTCTGTGTAAAATGTGTCCCACTCACTGTGGTGATCTGCCCTCTGTATACAATGTATCCACTCACTGTGGTGATCTCCGCTCTCTGTACAATGTGTCTCACTCACTGTGGTGATCTCCCCTCTGTGTACAATGTGTCCCACGAACTGCGGTGATCTCCCCTCTGCGTAAAATGTGGCCCCCTCACTGTGGTGATCTGCCCTCTGTATACAATGTATCCACTCATTGTGGTGATCTCCGCTCTCTGTACAATGTGTCCAACTCACTGTGATCTCCCCTCTGCGAACAATGTGTCTCACTCACTGTGGTGATCTCCCCTCTGTGTTCAATGTGCCCAACTCACTGTGGTGATCTCCCGTCTTGTGTAAAATGCGTCCCACTCACTGTGCTGATCTCCCCTCTGTGTTCAAAGTGTCCAACTCAACAAGTTGTCCCACTCACCGTGGTGATCTCCCCTCTGCGAGCAATGTGTCCCACTCACTGTGGTGATCTGCCCACTGTGTACAATGTTTCCACTCACTGTGATAATCTCTGCTATGTGTACAATGTGTCTCACTCACTGTGGTGATCTCCTCTCTGCGAGCAATGTGTCCCTCTCACTGTGATCTCCCCTCCGTGTAAAATGTGTCACACTCACGGTAGTGATCTCCCCTCTGTGTACAATGTGTCCAACTCAATGTGATCTCCCCTCTGCGAACAATTTGTCGCACTCACTGTGGTGATATCCCCTCTGTGTTCAATCTCTCCGACTCACTGTGGTGATCTCCCGTCTGTGTAAATTGCGTCCCACTCATGGTGGTGATCTCCGCTCTGTGTACAATCTGTCGCACTCACTGTGGTGATCTCCCCTCTGTGTAAATTGTGTCGCACTCACTGTGGTGATCTCTCCTCTGCGAACAATGTGTCTCACTCACTGTGGTGATCTCCCCACTGTGTTCAATGTGTCCAACTCACTGTGGTGATCTCCCCTCTGTGTTTGAAGTGTCCAACTCACTATGGTGATCTCCCCTCGGTGTAAAATGTGTCCCACTCACTATGCTAATCTCCACTCTGTATAAAATGTGTCCCACTCACTGTGGTGATCTCCCCTCTGCGAACAATGTATCTTTCTCACTGTGGTGATATCCCCTCTGAGTAAAATGTGTCCCACTCTCTGTAGTGATCTCCCGTCTGTGTAAAATGTGTCCCACTCACTGTGGCGATCTCCCCTCTGTGTTCAAAGTGTCCAACTCAACAAGTTGTCCCACTCACCGTGGTGATCTCCCCTCTGCGAGCAATGTGTCCCACTCACTGAGGTGATCTGCCGACTGTGTACAATGTATCCACTCACTGTGGTGATCTCCGCTCTCTGTACAATGTGTCACACTCACTGTGGTGATCTGCCCTCTGTGTACAATGTGTCCCACGAACTGCGGTGATCTCCCCTCTGTGTAAAATGTATCCCACTCACTGTGGTGATCTCTCTTCTGCGAACAATGTGTCTCACTCAGTGTGATAATCTCTGCTATGTGTACAATGTGTTTCACTCACTGTGGTGATCGCCCCTCTGTGTTCAATGTGTCCTACTCACTCTGGTGATATCCCCTCTGTGTAAAATGTTTCCCCTCATTGTGATAATCTCCCATCTGTGTACAATGTGTCCCACTCACTGTGATCTCCCCTCTGTGTAAAATGTATCCCACTCACTGTGGTGATCTCTCTTCTGCGAACAATGTGTCTCACTCACTGTGATAATCTCTGCTATGTGTACAATGTGTTTCACTCACTGTGGTGATCGCCCCTCTGTTTTCAATGTGTCCTACTCACTCTGGTGATATCCCCTCTGTGTAAAATGTTTCCCCTCATTGTGATAATCTCCCAACTGTGTACAATGTGTCCCACTCACTGTGATCTCCCCTCTGTGTATAATGTGTCCCACTCACTCTGGTGATCTCACCTCGGTGTAAAATGTGTCCCACTCACTGTGGTTATCTCCCCTCTGTGTTAAATGTGTCCCACTCACTGTGGTGATCTCCCCTCTGTGTACAATGTGTCTCACTCACTGTGGTGATCTCCCCTCCGTGTAAAATGTGTCACTCACGGTAGTGATCTCCCCTCTGTGTACAATGTGTCCAACTCAATGTGATCTCCCCTCTGCGAACAATTTGTCGCACTCACTGTGGTGATATCCCCTCTGTGTTCAATGTGTCCGACTCACTGTGGTGATCTCCCATCTGTGTAAATTGCGTCCCACTCATGGTGGTGATCTCCGCTCTGTGTACAATCTGTCGCACTCACTGTGGTGATCTCCCCACTGTGTAAATTGTGTCGCACTCACTGTGGTGATCTCTCCTCTGCGAACAATGTGTCTCACTCACTGTGGTGATCTCCCCACTGTGTTCAATGTGTCCAACTCACTGTGGTGATCTCCCCTCTGTGTTTGAAGTGTCCAACTCACTATGGTGATCTCCCCTCGGTGTAAAATGTGTCCCACTCACTATGCTAATCTCCACTCTGTATAAAATGTGTCCCACTCACTGTGGTGATCTCCCCTCTGCGAACAATGTGTCTCCCTCACTGTGGTGATCTCCCCTCTGTTTAAAATGTGTCCCACTCACTGTGGTGATCTCCCCTCGGCGAACAATGTGTCTCACTCACTGTGGTGATCTCCCCTCTGTGTTCAATGTGTCTCACTGACTGTGGTGATCTCCCCTCTGTGTACAATGTGTCTCACTCACTGTGGTGATCTCTCCTGTGTGTACAATGTGTCCAACGCACTGTGATCTCCCCTCTGTGTACAATGTGTCCAACTCACTGTGATCTCCACTCTGCGAACAATTTATCTCACTGACTGTGGTGATCTCCTCTCTGCGAGCAATGTGTCCCAGTCACTGTGATCTCCCCTCTGTGTAAAATGTGTCCCACTCACTGTGGTGATCTGCCCTCTGTATACAATGTATCCACTCACTGTGGTGATCTCCGCTCTCTGTACAATGTGTCTCACTCACTGTGGTGATCTCCCCTCTGTGTACAATGTGTCCCACGAACTGCGGTGATCTCCCCTCTGCGTAAAATGTGGCCCCCTCACTGTGGTGATCTGCCCTCTGTATACAATGTATCCACTCATTGTGGTGATCTCCGCTCTCTGTACAATGTGTCCAACTCACTGTGATCTCCCCTCTGCGAACAATGTGTCTCACTCACTGTGGTGATCTCCCCTCTGTGTACAAGATGTCACACTCACTGTGGTGATCTCCCCTCTGCGAACAATGTGTCTCACTCACTGTGGTGATCTCCCCTCCGTGTAAAATGTGTTACACTCACTGTGGTGATCTCCCCTCTGTGTTCAATGTGACTCACTGACTGTGGTGATCTCCCGTCTGTGTACAATGTGTCTCACTCACTGTGGTGGTCTCCCCAGTGTGCACAATGTGTCCAACGCACTGTGATCTCCCCTCTGTGTACAATGTGTCCAACTCACTGTGATCTCCCCTCTGCGAACAATTTGTCTCACTCACTGTGGTGATCTCCTCTCTGCGAGCAATGTGTCCCACTCACTCTGATAATCTCCCCTCTGTGTACAAGTTGTCCCAGTCACCGTGGTGATCTCCCCTCTGCGAGCTATGTGTCCCACTCACTGTGGTGATCTGCCCTCTGTATACAATGTGTCCCACGAACTGCGGTGATCTCCCCTCTGTGTAAAATGTGTCCCACTCACTGTGGTGATCTGCCCTCTGTATACAATGTATCCACTCATTGTGGTGATCTCTGCTCTCTGTACAATGTGTCCAACTCACTGTGATCTCCCCTCTTCGAACAATGTGTCTCACTCACTGTGGTGATCTCCCCTCTGAGTTCAATGTGCCCAACTCACTGTGGTGATCTCCCGTCTTGTGTAAAATGCGTCCCACTCACTGTGCTGATCTCCCCTCTGTGTACAAGTTGTCCCACTCACCGTGGTGATCTCCCCTCTACGAGCAATGTGTCCCACTCACTGTGGTGATCTGCCCTCTGTGTACAATGTATCCACTCACTGTGGTGATCTCCGCTCTCTGTAAAATGTGTCCCACTCACTGTGGCGATCTCCCCTCTGTGTTCAAAGTGTCCAACTCAACAAGTTGTCCCACTCACCGTGGTGATCTCCCCTCTGCGAGCAATGTGTCCCACTCACTGTGGTGATCTGCCCACTGTGTACAATGTATCCACTCACTGTGATAATCTCTGCTATGTGTACAATGTGTCTCACTCACTGTGGTGATCTCCTCTCTGCGAGCAATGTGTCCCTCTCACTGTGATCTCCCCTCCGTGTAAAATGTGTCACACTCACGGTAGTGATCTCCCCTCTGTGTACAATGTGTCCAACTCAATGTGATCTCCCCTCTGCGAACAATTTGTCGCACTCACTGTGGTGATATCCCCTCTGTGTTCAATCTCTCCGACTCACTGTGGTGATCTCCCGTCTGTGTAAATTGCGTCCCACTCATGGTGGTGATCTCCGCTCTGTGTACAATCTGTCGCACTCACTGTGGTGATCTCCCCTCTGTGTAAATTGTGTCGCACTCACTGTGGTGATCTCTCCTCTGCGAACAATGTGTCTCACTCACTGTGGTGATCTCCCCACTGTGTTCAATGTGTCCAACTCACTGTGGTGATCTCCCCTCTGTGTTTGAAGTGTCCAACTCACTATGGTGATCTCCCCTCGGTGTAAAATGTGTCCCACTCACTATGCTAATCTCCACTCTGTATAAAATGTGTCCCACTCACTGTGGTGATCTCCCCTCTGCGAACAATGTATCTTTCTCACTGTGGTGATATCCCCTCTGAGTAAAATGTGTCCCACTCTCTGTAGTGATCTCCCGTCTGTGTAAAATGTGTCCCACTCACTGTGGCGATCTCCCCTCTGTGTTCAAAGTGTCCAACTCAACAAGTTGTCCCACTCACCGTGGTGATCTCCCCTCTGCGAGCAATGTGTCCCACTCACTGAGGTGATCTGCCGACTGTGTACAATGTATCCACTCACTGTGGTGATCTCCGCTCTCTGTACAATGTGTCTCACTCACTGTGGTGATCTGCCCTCTGTGTACAATGTGTCCCACGAACTGCGGTGATCTCCCCTCTGTGTAAAATGTATCCCACTCACTGTGGTGATCTCTCTTCTGCGAACAATGTGTCTCACTCACTGTGATAATCTCTGCTATGTGTACAATGTGTTTCACTCACTGTGGTGATCGCCCCTCTGTGTTCAATGTGTCCTACTCACTCTGGTGATATCCCCTCTGTGTAAAATGTTTCCCCTCATTGTGATAATCTCCCATCTGTGTACAATGTGTCCCACTCACTGTGATCTCCCCTCTGTGTAAAATGTATCCCACTCACTGTGGTGATCTCTCTTCTGCGAACAATGTGTCTCACTCACTGTGATAATCTCTGCTATGTGTACAATGTGTTTCACTCACTGTGGTGATCGCCCCTCTGTTTTCAATGTGTCCTACTCACTCTGGTGATATCCCCTCTGTATAAAATGTTTCCCCTCATTGTGATAATCTCCCATCTGTGTACAATGTGTCCCACTCACTGTGATCTCCCCTCTGTGTATAATGTGTCCCACTCACTGTGGTGATCTCACCTCGGTGTAAAATGTGTCCCACTCACTGTGGTTATCTCCCCTCTGTGTTAAATGTGTCCCACTCACTGTGGTGATCTCCCCTCTGTGTACAATGTGTCTCACTCACTGTGGTGATCTCCCCTCCGTGTAAAATGTGTCACTCACGGTAGTGATCTCCCCTCTGTGTACAATGTGTCCAACTCAATGTGATCTCCCCTCTGCGAACAATTTGTCGCACTCACTGTGGTGATATCCCCTCTGTGTTCAATGTGTCCGACTCACTGTGGTGATCTCCCATCTGTGTAAATTGCGTCCCACTCATGGTGGTGATCTCCGCTCTGTGTACAATCTGTCGCACTCACTGTGGTGATCTCCCCACTGTGTAAATTGTGTCGCACTCACTGTGGTGATCTCCCCACTGTGTTCAATGTGTCCAACTCACTGTGGTGATCTCCCCTCTGTGTTTGAAGTGTCCAACTCACTATGGTGATCTCCCCTCGGTGTAAAATGTGTCCCACTCACTATGCTAATCTCCACTCTGTATAAAATGTGTCCCACTCACTGTGGTGATCTCCCCTCTGCGAACAATGTGTCTCCCTCACTGTGGTGATCTCCCCTCTGTGTAAAATGTGTCCCACTCACTGTGGTGATCTCCCCTCGGCGAACAATGTGTCTCACTCACTGTGGTGATCTCCCCTCTGTGTTCAATGTGTCTCACTGACTGTGGTGATCTCCCCTCTGTGTACAATGTGTCTCACTCACTGTGGTGATCTCTCCTGTGTGTACAATGTGTCCAACGCACTGTGATCTCCCCTCTGTGTACAATGTGTCCAACTCACTGTGATCTCCACTCTGCGAACAATTTATCTCACTGACTGTGGTGATCTCCTCTCTGCGAGCAATGTGTCCCAGTCACTGTGATCTCCCCTCTGTGTAAAATGTGTCCCACTCACTGTGGTGATCTGCCCTCTGTATACAATGTATCCACTCACTGTGGTGATCTCCGCTCTCTGTACAATGTGTCTCACTCACTGTGGTGATCTCCCCTCTGTGTACAATGTGTCCCACGAACTGCGGTGATCTCCCCTCTGCGTAAAATGTGGCCCCCTCACTGTGGTGATCTGCCCTCTGTATACAATGTATCCACTCATTGTGGTGATCTCCGCTCTCTGTACAATGTGTCCAACTCACTGTGATCTCCCCTCTGCGAACAATGTGTCTCACTCACTGTGGTGATCTCCCCTCTGTGTACAAGATGTCACACTCACTGTGGTGATCTCCCCTCTGCGAACAATGTGTCTCACTCACTGTGGTGATCTCCCCTCGGTGTAAAATGTGTCCCACTCACTATGCTAATCTCCACTCTGTATAAAATGTGTCCCACTCACTGTGGTGATCTCCCCTCTGCGAACAATGTGTCTCCCTCACTGTGGTGATCTCCCCTCTGTGTAAAATGTGTCCCACTCACTGTGGTGATCTCCCCTCGGCGAACAATGTGTCTCACTCACTGTGGTGATCTCCCCTCTGTGTTCAATGTGTCTCACTGACTGTGGTGATCTCCCCTCTGTGTACAATGTGTCTCACTCACTGTGGTGATCTCTCCTGTGTGTACAATGTGTCCAACGCACTGTGATCTCCCCTCTGTGTACAATGTGTCCAACTCACTGTGATCTCCACTCTGCGAACAATTTATCTCACTGACTGTGGTGATCTCCTCTCTGCGAGCAATGTGTCCCAGTCACTGTGATCTCCCCTCTGTGTAAAATGTGTCCCACTCACTGTGGTGATCTGCCCTCTGTATACAATGTATCCACTCACTGTGGTGATCTCCGCTCTCTGTACAATGTGTCTCACTCACTGTGGTGATCTCCCCTCTGTGTACAATGTGTCCCACGAACTGCGGTGATCTCCCCTCTGCGTAAAATGTGGCCCCCTCACTGTGGTGATCTGCCCTCTGTATACAATGTATCCACTCATTGTGGTGATCTCCGCTCTCTGTACAATGTGTCCAACTCACTGTGATCTCCCCTCTGCGAACAATGTGTCTCACTCACTGTGGTGATCTCCCCTCTGTGTACAAGATGTCACACTCACTGTGGTGATCTCCCCTCTGCGAACAATGTGTCTCACTCACTGTGGTGATCTCCCCTCCGTGTAAAATGTGTTACACTCACTGTGGTGATCTCCCCTCTGTGTTCAATGTGACTCACTGACTGTGGTGATCTCCCGTCTGTGTACAATGTGTCTCACTCACTGTGGTGGTCTCCCCAGTGTGCACAATGTGTCCAACGCACTGTGATCTCCCCTCTGTGTACAATGTGTCCAACTCACTGTGATCTCCCCTCTGCGAACAATTTGTCTCACTCACTGTGGTGATCTCCTCTCTGCGAGCAATGTGTCCCACTCACTCTGATAATCTCCCCTCTGTGTACAAGTTGTCCCAGTCACCGTGGTGATCTCCCCTCTGCGAGCTATGTGTCCCACTCACTGTGGTGATCTGCCCTCTGTATACAATGTGTCCCACGAACTGCGGTGATCTCCCCTCTGTGTAAAATGTGTCCCACTCACTGTGGTGATCTGCCCTCTGTATACAATGTATCCACTCATTGTGGTGATCTCTGCTCTCTGTACAATGTGTCCAACTCACTGTGATCTCCCCTCTTCGAACAATGTGTCTCACTCACTGTGGTGATCTCCCCTCTGTGTTCAATGTGCCCAACTCACTGTGGTGATCTCCCGTCTTGTGTAAAATGCGTCCCACTCACTGTGCTGATCTCCCCTCTGTGTACAAGTTGTCCCACTCACCGTGGTGATCTCCCCTCTACGAGCAATGTGTCCCACTCACTGTGGTGATCTGCCCTCTGTGTACAATGTATCCACTCACTGTGGTGATCTCCGCTCTCTGTAAAATGTGTCCCACTCACTGTGGCGATCTCCCCTCTGTGTTCAAAGTGTCCAACTCAACAAGTTGTCCCACTCACCGTGGTGATCTCCCCTCTGCGAGCAATGTGTCCCACTCACTGTGGTGATCTGCCCACTGTGTACAATGTATCCACTCACTGTGATAATCTCTGCTATGTGTACAATGTGTCTCACTCACTGTGGTGATCTCCTCTCTGCGAGCAATGTGTCCCTCTCACTGTGATCTCCCCTCCGTGTAAAATGTGTCACACTCACGGTAGTGATCTCCCCTCTGTGTACAATGTGTCCAACTCAATGTGATCTCCCCTCTGCGAACAATTTGTCGCACTCACTGTGGTGATATCCCCTCTGTGTTCAATCTCTCCGACTCACTGTGGTGATCTCGCGTCTGTGTAAATTGCGTCCCACTCATGGTGGTGATCTCCGCTCTGTGTACAATCTGTCGCACTCACTGTGGTGATCTCCCCTCTGTGTAAATTGTGTCGCACTCACTGTGGTGATCTCTCCTCTGCGAACAATGTGTCTCACTCACTGTGGTGATCTCCCCACTGTGTTCAATGTGTCCAACTCACTGTGGTGATCTCCCCTCTGTGTTTGAAGTGTCCAACTCACTATGGTGATCTCCCCTCGGTGTAAAATGTGTCCCACTCACTATGCTAATCTCCACTCTGTATAAAATGTGTCCCACTCACTGTGGTGATCTCCCCTCTGCGAACAATGTATCTTTCTCACTGTGGTGATATCCCCTCTGAGTAAAATGTGTCCCACTCTCTGTAGTGATCTCCCGTCTGTGTAAAATGTGTCCCACTCACTGTGGCGATCTCCCCTCTGTGTTCAAAGTGTCCAACTCAACAAGTTGTCCCACTCACCGTGGTGATCTCACCTCGGTGTAAAATGTGTCCCACTCACTGTGGTTATCTCCCCTCTGTGTTAAATGTGTCCCACTCACTGTGGTGATCTCCCCTCTGTGTACAATGCGTCGCACTCACTGAGGTGATCTCCCCTCTGTGTAAATTGTGCTGCAGTCACTGTGGTGATCTCCCCTCTGCGAACAATGTGTCTCACTCACTGTGGTGATCTCCCCTCCGTGTAAAATGTGTCACACTCACGGTAGTGATCTCCCCTCTGTGTACAATGTGTCCAACTCAATGTGATCTCCCCTCTGTGAACAATTTGTCGCACTCACTGTGGTGATATCCCCTCTGTGTTCAATGTGTCCGACTCACTGTGGTGATCTCCCATCTGTGTAAATTGCGTCCCACTCATGGTGGTGATCTCCGCTCTGTGTACAATCTGTCGCACTCACTGTGGTGATCTCCCCACTGTGTAAATTGTGTCGCACTCACTGTGGTGATCTCTCCTCTGCGAACAATGTGTCTCACTCACTGTGGTGATCTCCCCACTGTGTTCAATGTGTCCAACTCACTGTGGTGATCTCCCCTCTGTGTTTGAAGTGTCCAACTCACTATGGTGATCTCCCCTCGGTGTAAAATGTGTCCCACTCACTATGCTAATCTCCACTCTGTATAAAATGTGTCCCACTCACTGTGGTGATCTCCCCTCTGCGAACAATGTGTCTCACTCACTGTGGTGATCTCCCCTCTGTGTACAAGATGTCACACTCACTGTGGTGATCTCCCCTCTGCGAACAATGTGTCTCACTCACTGTGGTGATCTCCCCTCCGTGTAAAATGTGTTACACTCACTGTGGTGATCTCCCCTCTGTGTTCAATGTGACTCACTGACTGTGGTGATCTCCCGTCTGTGTACAATGTGTCTCACTCACTGTGGTGGTCTCCCCAGTGTGCACAATGTGTCCAACGCACTGTGATCTCCCCTCTGTGTACAATGTGTCCAACTCACTGTGATCTCCCCTCTGCGAACAATTTGTCTCACTCACTGTGGTGATCTCCTCTCTGCGAGCAATGTGTCCCACTCACTCTGATAATCTCCCCTCTGTGTACAAGTTGTCCCAGTCACCGTGGTGATCTCCCCTCTGCGAGCTATGTGTCCCACTCACTGTGGTGATCTGCCCTCTGTATACAATGTGTCCCACGAACTGCGGTGATCTCCCCTCTGTGTAAAATGTGTCCCACTCACTGTGGTGATCTGCCCTCTGTATACAATGTATCCACTCATTGTGGTGATCTCTGCTCTCTGTACAATGTGTCCAACTCACTGTGATCTCCCCTCTTCGAACAATGTGTCTCACTCACTGTGGTGATCTCCCCTCTGTGTTCAATGTGCCCAACTCACTGTGGTGATCTCCCGTCTTGTGTAAAATGCGTCCCACTCACTGTGCTGATCTCCCCTCTGTGTACAAGTTGTCCCACTCACCGTGGTGATCTCCCCTCTACGAGCAATGTGTCCCACTCACTGTGGTGATCTGCCCTCTGTGTACAATGTATCCACTCACTGTGGTGATCTCCGCTCTCTGTAAAATGTGTCCCACTCACTGTGGCGATCTCCCCTCTGTGTTCAAAGTGTCCAACTCAACAAGTTGTCCCACTCACCGTGGTGATCTCCCCTCTGCGAGCAATGTGTCCCACTCACTGTGGTGATCTGCCCACTGTGTACAATGTATCCACTCACTGTGATAATCTCTGCTATGTGTACAATGTGTCTCACTCACTGTGGTGATCTCCTCTCTGCGAGCAATGTGTCCCTCTCACTGTGATCTCCCCTCCGTGTAAAATGTGTCACACTCACGGTAGTGATCTCCCCTCTGTGTACAATGTGTCCAACTCAATGTGATCTCCCCTCTGCGAACAATTTGTCGCACTCACTGTGGTGATATCCCCTCTGTGTTCAATCTCTCCGACTCACTGTGGTGATCTCCCGTCTGTGTAAATTGCGTCCCACTCATGGTGGTGATCTCCGCTCTGTGTACAATCTGTCGCACTCACTGTGGTGATCTCCCCTCTGTGTAAATTGTGTCGCACTCACTGTGGTGATCTCTCCTCTGCGAACAATGTGTCTCACTCACTGTGGTGATCTCCCCACTGTGTTCAATGTGTCCAACTCACTGTGGTGATCTCCCCTCTGTGTTTGAAGTGTCCAACTCACTATGGTGATCTCCCCTCGGTGTAAAATGTGTCCCACTCACTATGCTAATCTCCACTCTGTATAAAATGTGTCCCACTCACTGTGGTGATCTCCCCTCTGCGAACAATGTATCTTTCTCACTGTGGTGATATCCCCTCTGAGTAAAATGTGTCCCACTCTCTGTAGTGATCTCCCGTCTGTGTAAAATGTGTCCCACTCACTGTGGCGATCTCCCCTCTGTGTTCAAAGTGTCCAACTCAACAAGTTGTCCCACTCACCGTGGTGATCTCACCTCGGTGTAAAATGTGTCCCACTCACTGTGGTTATCTCCCCTCTGTGTTAAATGTGTCCCACTCACTGTGGTGATCTCCCCTCTGTGTACAATGCGTCGCACTCACTGAGGTGATCTCCCCTCTGTGTAAATTGTGCTGCAGTCACTGTGGTGATCTCCCCTCTGCGAACAATGTGTCTCACTCACTGTGGTGATCTCTCCTCCGTGTAAAATGTGTCACACTCACGGTAGTGATCTCCCCTCTGTGTACAATGTGTCCAACTCAATGTGATCTCCCCTCTGTGAACAATTTGTCGCACTCACTGTGGTGATATCCCCTCTGTGTTCAATGTGTCCGACTCACTGTGGTGATCTCCCATCTGTGTAAATTGCGTCCCACTCATGGTGGTGATCTCCGCTCTGTGTACAATCTGTCGCACTCACTGTGGTGATCTCCCCACTGTGTAAATTGTGTCGCACTCACTGTGGTGATCTCTCCTCTGCGAACAATGTGTCTCACTCACTGTGGTGATCTCCCCACTGTGTTCAATGTGTCCAACTCACTGTGGTGATCTCCCCTCTGTGTTTGAAGTGTCCAACTCACTATGGTGATCTCCCCTCGGTGTAAAATGTGTCCCACTCACTATGCTAATCTCCACTCTGTATAAAATGTGTCCCACTCACTGTGGTGATCTCCCCTCTGCGAACAATGTGTCTCCCTCACTGTGGTGATCTCCCCTCTGTGTAAAATGTGTCCCACTCACTGTGGTGATCTCCCCTCGGCGAACAATGTGTCTCACTCACTGTGGTGATCTCCCCTCTGTGTTCAATGTGTCTCACTGACTGTGGTGATCTCCCCTCTGTGTACAATGTGTCTCACTCACTGTGGTGATCTCTCCTGTGTGTACAATGTGTCCAACGCACTGTGATCTCCCCTCTGTGTACAATGTGTCCAACTCACTGTGATCTCCACTCTGCGAACAATTTGTCTCACTGACTGTGGTGATCTCCTCTCTGCGAGCAATGTGTCCCACTCACTGTGATCTCCCCTCTGTGTAAAATGTGTCCCACTCACTGTGGTGATCTGCCCTCTGTATACAATGTATCCACTCACTGTGGTGATCTCCGCTCTCTGTACAATGTGTCTCACTCACTGTGGTGATCTCCCCTCTGTGTACAATGTGTCCCACGAACTGCGGTGATCTCCCCTCTGCGTAAAATGTGGCCCCCTCACTGTGGTGATCTGCCCTCTGTATACAATGTATCCACTCATTGTGGTGATCTCCGCTCTCTGTACAATGTGTCCAACTCACTGTGATCTCCCCTCTGCGAACAATGTGTCTCACTCACTGTGGTGATCTCCCCTCTGTGTTCAATGTGCCCAACTCACTGTGGTGATCTCCTGTCTTGTGTAAAATGCGTCCCACTCAAAGTGCTGATCTCCCCTCTGTGCACAAGTTGTCCCACTCACTGTGGTGATCTGCCCTCTGTGTACAATGTATCCACTCACTGTGGTGATCTCCGCTCTCTGTACAATGTGTCCCACTCACTGTGGGGATCTCCCCTCTGTGTAAAATATGTCCCACTCACTGTGATCATCTCACCTCCGTGTACAATGTGTCCCACTCACTGTGATAATCTCCCCTCTGTGTACAAGTTCTCCCACTCACCGTGGTGATCTCCCCTCTACGAGCAATGTGTCCCACTCACTGTGGTGATCTGCCCTCTGTGTACAATGTATCCACTCACTGTGGTGATCTCCGCTCTCTGTACAATGTGTCTCACTCACTGTTGTGATCTCCCCTCTGCGAACAATGTATCTTTCTCACTGTGGTGATATCCCCTCTGAGTAAAATTGTCCCACTCACTGTAGTGATCTCCCGTCTGTGTAAAATGTGTCCCACTCACTGTGGTGATCTCCCCTCTGTTTTCAATGAGCCCACTCACTGTGGTGATCTCCCCTCTGTGTAAAATGTGTCCCACTCACTGTGATGATATCCCCTCTGTGTAAAATATGTCCCACTCACTGTGGTGATCTCCTCTCTGCGAGCAATGTGTCTCACTCACTGTGGTGATCTCCCCTTTGTGTAAAATGTGTCCCATTCACTGTGGTGATCTCCCCTCTGTGTAGAATGTGTCCAATTCACTGTAATCTCCCATCTGCGAACAATTTGTCGCACTCACTGTGGTGATCTCCCCTCTGAGAACAACGTGTCTCACTCACTGTGATGATCTCCCCTCTGTGTTCAGTGTGTCCAACTCACGGTGGTGATCTCCCCTCTGTGTAAAATGTGTCCCACTCAGTCTGGTGATCTCCCCTCTGCGAACAATGTATCTTTCTCACTGTGGTGACATCCCCTCTGTGTAAAATGTGTCCTACTCACTGTAGTGATCACCAGTATGTGTAAAATGTGTCCCACTCACTGTGGTGATCTCCCCTCTGTGTTCAAAGTGTCCAACTCACTATGGTGATCTCCCCTCTGTGTAAAATGTGTCCCACTCACTGTGATGATCTCCCCTCTGTGTAAAATGTGTCCCACTCACTGTGATGATCTCCCCTCTGTGTAAAATATGTCCCACTCACTGTGGTGATCTCCTCTCTGCGAGCAATGTGTCTCACTCACTGTGGTGATCTCCCCTCCGTGTAAAATGTGTCACCATCACGGTAGTGATCTCCCCTCTGTGTACAATGTGTCCAACTCAATGTGATCTCCCCTCTGCGAACAATTTGTCGCACTCACTGTGGTGATATCCCGTCTGTGTTCAATGTGTCCGACTCACTGTGGTGATCTCCCGTCTGTGTAAATTGCGTCCCACTCATGGTGGTGATCTCCGCTCTGTGTACAATCTGTCTCACTCACTGTGGTGATCTCCCCTCTGTGTAAATTGTGTCGCACTCACTGTGGTGATCTCCCCACTGTGTTCAATGTGTCCAACTCACTGTGGTGATCTCCCCTCTGTGTAAAATGTGTCACACTCACTGTGGTGATCTCCCCTCTGTGTTTGAAGTGTCCAACTCACTATGGTGATCTCCCCTCAGCGTAAAATGTGTCCCACTCACTGTGGTGATCTCCCCTCTGCGAGCAATGTGTCTCACTCACTGTGGTGATCTGCCCTCTGTGTACAATGTATCCACTCACTGAGGTGATCTCCGCTCTCTGTACAATGTGTCCCACTCACTGTGGGGATCTGCCCTCTGTGTACAATGTATCCACTCACTGAGGTGATCTCCGCTCTCTGTACAATGTGTCCCACTCACTGTGGGGATCTGCCCTCTGTGTTCAATGTGCCCACTCACTGGGGTGATCTCCCCTCTGTGTAAAATGTGTCCCACTCACTGTGATCATCTCACCTCCGTGTACAATGTGTCCCACTCACTGTGATAATCTCCCCTCTGTGTACAAGTTCTCCCACTCACCGTGGTGATCTCCCCTCTACGAGCAATGTGTCCCACTCACTGTGGTGATCTGCCCTCTGTGTACAATGTATCCACTCACTGTGGTGATCTCCGCTCTCTGTAAAATGTGTCCCACTCACTGTGGCGATCTCCCCTCTGTGTTCAAAGTGTCCTACTCAACAAGTTGTCCCACTCACCGTGGTGATCTCCCCTCTGCGAGCAATGTGTCCCACTCACTGTGGTGATCTGCCCACTGTGTACAATGTATCCACTCACTGTGATAATCTCTGCTATGTGTACAATGTGTCTCACTCACTGTGGTGATCTCCTCTCTGCGAGCAATGTGTCCCTCTCACTGTGATCTCCCCTCCGTGTAAAATGTGTCACACTCACGGTAGTGATCTCCCCTCTGTGTACAATGTGTCCAACTCAATGTGATCTCCCCTCTGCGAACAATTTGTCGCACTCACTGTGGTGATATCCCCTCTGTGTTCAATCTCTCCGACTCACTGTGGTGATCTCCCGTCTGTGTAAATTGCGTCCCACTCATGGTGGTGATCTCCGCTCTGTGTACAATCTGTCACACTCACTGTGGTGATCTCCCCTCTGTGTAAATTGTGTCGCACTCACTGTGGTGATCTCTCCTCTGCGAACAATGTGTCTCACTCACTGTGGTGATCTCCCCACTGTGTTCAATGTGTCCAACTCACTGTGGTGATCTCCCCTCTGTGTTTGAAGTGTCCAACTCACTATGGTGATCTCCCCTCGGTGTAAAATGTGTCCCACTCACTATGCTAATCTCCACTCTGTATAAAATGTGTCCCACTCACTGTGGTGATCTCCCCTCTGCGAACAATGTATCTTTCTCACTGTGGTGATATCCCCTCTGAGTAAAATGTGTCCCACTCTCTGTAGTGATCTCCCGTCTGTGTAAAATGTGTCCCACTCACTGTGGCGATCTCCCCTCTGTGTTCAAAGTGTCCAACTCAACAAGTTGTCCCACTCACCGTGGTGATCTCCCCTCTGCGAGCAATGTGTCCCACTCACTGAGGTGATCTGCCGACTGTGTACAATGTATCCACTCACTGTGGTGATCTCCGCTCTCTGTACAATGTGTCTCACTCACTGTGGTGATCTGCCCTCTGTGTACAATGTGTCCCACTCACTGTGATCTCCCCTCTGTGTAAAATGTATCCCACTCACTGTGGTGATCTCTCTTCTGCGAACAATGTGTCTCACTCACTGTGATAATCTCTGCTATGTGTACAATGTGTTTCACTCACTGTGGTGATCGCCCCTCTGTTTTCAATGTGTCCTACTCACTCTGGTGATATCCCCTCTGTGTAAAATGTTTCCCCTCATTGTGTTAATCTCCCATCTGTGTACAATGTGTCCCACTCACTGTGATCTCCCCTCTGTGTATAATGTGTCCCACTCACTGTGGTGATCTCACCTCGGTGTAAAATGTGTCCCACTCACTGTGGTTATCTCCCCTCTGTGTTAAATGTGTCCCACTCACTGTGGTGATCTCCCCTCTGTGTACAATGTGTCTCACTCACTGTGGTGATCTCCCCTCCGTGTAAAATGTGTCACTCACGGTAGTGATCTCCCCTCTGTGTACAATGTGTCCAACTCAATGTGATCTCCCCTCTGCGAACAATTTGTCGCACTCACTGTGGTGATATCCCCTCTGTGTTCAATGTGTCCGACTCACTGTGGTGATCTCCCATCTGTGCAAATTGCGTCCCACTCATGGTGGTGATCTCCGCTCTGTGTACAATCTGTCGCACTCACTGTGGTGATCTCCCCACTGTGTAAATTGTGTCGCACTCACTGTGGTGATCTCTCCTCTGCGAACAATGTGTCTCACTCACTGTGGTGATCTCCCCACTGTGTTCAATGTGTCCAACTCACTGTGGTGATCTCCCCTCTGTGTTTGAAGTGTCCAACTCACTATGGTGATCTCCCCTCGGTGTAAAATGTGTCCCACTCACTATGCTAATCTCCACTCTGTATAAAATGTGTCCCACTCACTGTGGTGATCTCCCCTCTGCGAACAATGTGTCTCCCTCACTGTGGTGATCTCCCCTCTGTGTAAAATGTGTCCCACTCACTGTGGTGATCTCCCCTCGGCGAACAATGTGTCTCACTCACTGTGGTGATCTCCCCTCTGTGTTCAATGTGTCTCACTGACTGTGGTGATCTCCCCTCTGTGTACAATGTGTCCAACGCACTGTGATCTCCCCTCTGTGTACAATGTGTCCAACTCACTGTGATCTCCACTCTGCGAACAATTTATCTCACTGACTGTGGTGATCTCCTCTCTGCGAGCAATGTGTCCCAGTCACTGTGATCTCCCCTCTGTGTAAAATGTGTCCCACTCACTGTGGTGATCTGCCCTCTGTATACAATGTATCCACTCACTGTGGTGATCTCCGCTCTCTGTACAATGTGTCTCACTCACTGTGGTGATCTCCCCTCTGTGTACAATGTGTCCCACGAACTGCGGTGATCTCCCCTCTGCGTAAAATGTGGCCCCCTCACTGTGGTGATCTGCCCTCTGTATACAATGTATCCACTCATTGTGGTGATCTCTGCTCTCTGTACAATGTGTCCAACTCACTGTGATCTCCCCTCTGCGAACAATGTGTCTCACTCACTGTGGTGATCTCCCCTCTGTGTACAAGATGTCACACTCACTGTGGTGATCTCCCCTCTGCGAACAATGTGTCTCACTCACTGTGGTGATCTCCCCTCCGTGTAAAATGTGTTACACTCACTGTGGTGATCTCCCCTCTGTGTTCAATGTGACTCACTGACTGTGGTGATCTCCCGTCTGTGTACAATGTGTCTCACTCACTGTGGTGGTCTCCCCAGTGTGCACAATGTGTCCAACGCACTGTGATCTCCCCTCTGTGTACAATGTGTCCAACTCACTGTGATCTCCCCTCTGCGAACAATTTGTCTCACTCACTGTGGTGATCTCCTCTCTGCGAGCAATGTTTCCCACTCACTCTGATAATCTCCCCTCTGTGTACAAGTTGTCCCAGTCACCGTGGTGATCTCCCCTCTGCGAGCTATGTGTCCCACTCACTGTGGTGATCTGCCCTCTGTATACAATGTGTCCCACGAACTGCGGTGATCTCCCCTCTGTGTAAAATGTGTCCCACTCACTGTGGTGATCTGCCCTCTGTATACAATGTATCCACTCATTGTGGTGATCTCTGCTCTCTGTACAATGTGTCCAACTCACTGTGATCTCCCCTCTTCGAACAATGTGTCTCACTCACTGTGGTGATCTCCCCTCTGTGTTCAATGTGCCCAACTCACTGTGGTGATCTCCCGTCTTGTGTAAAATGCGTCCCACTCACTGTGCTGATCTCCCCTCTGTGTACAAGTTGTCCCACTCACCGTGGTGATCTCCCCTCTACGAGCAATGTGTCCCACTCACTGTGGTGATCTGCCCTCTGTGTACAATGTATCCACTCACTGTGGTGATCTCCGCTCTCTGTAAAATGTGTCCCACTCACTGTGGCGATCTCCCCTCTGTGTTCAAAGTGTCCAACTCAACAAGTTGTCCCACTCACCGTGGTGATCTCCCCTCTGCGAGCAATGTGTCCCACTCACTGTGGTGATCTGCCCACTGTGTACAATGTATCCACTCACTGTGATAATCTCTGCTATGTGTACAATGTGTCTCACTCACTGTGGTGATCTCCTCTCTGCGAGCAATGTGTCCCTCTCACTGTGATCTCCCCTCCGTGTAAAATGTGTCACACTCACGGTAGTGATCTCCCCTCTGTGTACAATGTGTCCAACTCAATGTGATCTCCCCTCTGCGAACAATTTGTCGCACTCACTGTGGTGATATCCCCTCTGTGTTCAATCTCTCCGACTCACTGTGGTGATCTCCCGTCTGTGTAAATTGCGTCCCACTCATGGTGGTGATCTCCGCTCTGTGTACAATCTGTCGCACTCACTGTGGTGATCTCCCCTCTGTGTAAATTGTGTCGCACTCACTGTGGTGATCTCTCCTCTGCGAACAATGTGTCTCACTCACTGTGGTGATCTCCCCACTGTGTTCAATGTGTCCAACTCACTGTGGTGATCTCCCCTCTGTGTTTGAAGTGTCCAACTCACTATGGTGATCTCCCCTCGGTGTAAAATGTGTCCCACTCACTATGCTAATCTCCACTCTGTATAAAATGTGTCCCACTCACTGTGGTGATCTCCCCTCTGCGAACAATGTATCTTTCTCACTGTGGTGATATCCCCTCTGAGTAAAATGTGTCCCACTCTCTGTAGTGATCTCCCGTCTGTGTAAAATGTGTCCCACTCACTGTGGCGATCTCCCCTCTGTGTTCAAAGTGTCCAACTCAACAAGTTGTCCCACTCACCGTGGTGATCTCCCCTCTGCGAGCAATGTGTCCCACTCACTGAGGTGATCTGCCGACTGTGTACAATGTATCCACTCACTGTGGTGATCTCCGCTCTCTGTACAATGTGTCTCACTCACTGTGGTGATCTGCCCTCTGTGTACAATGTGTCCCACGAACTGCGGTGATCTCCCCTCTGTGTAAAATGTATCCCACTCACTGTGGTGATCTCTCTTCTGCGAACAATGTGTCTCACTCACTGTGATAATCTCTGCTATGTGTACAATGTGTTTCACTCACTGTGGTGATCGCCCCTCTGTGTTCAATGTGTCCTACTCACTCTGGTGATATCCCCTCTGTGTAAAATGTTTCCCCTCATTGTGATAATCTCCCATCTGTGTACAATGTGTCCCACTCACTGTGATCTCCCCTCTGTGTAAAATGTATCCCACTCACTGTGGTGATCTCTCTTCTGCGAACAATGTGTCTCACTCACTGTGATAATCTCTGCTATGTGTACAATGTGTTTCACTCACTGTGGTGATCGCCCCTCTGTTTTCAATGTGTCCTACTCACTCTGGTGATATCCCCTCTGTGTAAAATGTTTCCCCTCATTGTGATAATCTCCCATCTGTGTACAATGTGTCCCACTCACTGTGATCTCCCCTCTGTGTATAATGTGTCCCACTCACTGTGGTGATCTCACCTCGGTGTAAAATGTGTCCCACTCACTGTGGTTATCTCTCCTCTGTGTTAAATGTGTCCCACTCACTGTGGTGATCTCCCCTCTGTGTACAATGTGTCTCACTCACTGTGGTGATCTCCCCTCCGTGTAAAATGTGTCACTCACGGTAGTGATCTCCCCTCTGTGTACAATGTGTCCAACTCAATGTGATCTCCCCTCTGCGAACAATTTGTCGCACTCACTGTGGTGATATCCCCTCTGTGTTCAATGTGTCCGACTCACTGTGGTGATCTCCCATCTGTGTAAATTGCGTCCAACTCATGGTGGTGATCTCCGCTCTGTGTACAATCTGTCGCACTCACTGTGGTGATCTCCCCACTGTGTAAATTGTGTCGCACTCACTGTGGTGATCTCTCCTCTGCGAACAATGTGTCTCACTCACTGTGGTGATCTCCCCACTGTGTTCAATGTGTCCAACTCACTGTGGTGATCTCCCCTCTGTGTTTGAAGTGTCCAACTCACTATGGTGATCTCCCCTCGGTGTAAAATGTGTCCCACTCACTATGCTAATCTCCACTCTGTATAAAATGTGTCCCACTCACTGTGGTGATCTCCCCTCTGCGAACAATGTGTCTCCCTCACTGTGGTGATCTCCCCTCTGTGTAAAATGTGTCCCACTCACTGTGGTGATCTCCCCTCGGCGAACAATGTGTCTCACTCACTGTGGTGATCTCCCCTCTGTGTTCAATGTGTCTCACTGACTGTGGTGATCTCCCCTCTGTGTACAATGTGTCTCACTCACTGTGGTGATCTCTCCTGTGTGTACAATGTGTCCAACGCACTGTGATCTCCCCTCTGTGTACAATGTGTCCAACTCACTGTGATCTCCACTCTGCGAACAATTTATCTCACTGACTGTGGTGATCTCCTCTCTGCGAGCAATGTGTCCCAGTCACTGTGATCTCCCCTCTGTGTAAAATGTGTCCCACTCACTGTGGTGATCTGCCCTCTGTATACAATGTATCCACTCACTGTGGTGATCTCCGCTCTCTGTACAATGTGTCTCACTCACTGTGGTGATCTCCCCTCTGTGTACAATGTGTCCCACGAACTGCGGTGATCTCCCCTCTGCGTAAAATGTGGCCCCCTCACTGTGGTGATCTGCCCTCTGTATACAATGTATCCACTCATTGTGGTGATCTCCGCTCTCTGTACAATGTGTCCAACTCACTGTGATCTCCCCTCTGCGAACAATGTGTCTCACTCACTGTGGTGATCTCCCCTCTGTGTACAAGATGTCACACTCACTGTGGTGATCTCCCCTCTGCGAACAATGTGACTCACTGACTGTGGTGATCTCCCGTCTGTGTACAATGTGTCTCACTCACTGTGGTGGTCTCCCCAGTGTGCACAATGTGTCCAACGCACTGTGATCTCCCCTCTGTGTACAATGTGTCCAACTCACTGTGATCTCCCCTCTGCGAACAATTTGTCTCACTCACTGTGGTGATCTCCTCTCTGCGAGCAATGTGTCCCACTCACTCTGATAATCTCCCCTCTGTGTACAAGTTGTCCCAGTCACCGTGGTGATCTCCCCTCTGCGAGCTATGTGTCCCACTCACTGTGGTGATCTGCCCTCTGTATACAATGTGTCCCACGAACTGCGGTGATCTCCCCTCTGTGTAAAATGTGTCCCACTCACTGTGGTGATCTGCCCTCTGTATACAATGTATCCACTCATTGTGGTGATCTCTGCTCTCTGTACAATGTGTCCAACTCACTGTGATCTCCCCTCTTCGAACAATGTGTCTCACTCACTGTGGTGATCTCCCCTCTGTGTTCAATGTGCCCAACTCACTGTGGTGATCTCCCGTCTTGTGTAAAATGCGTCCCACTCACTGTGCTGATCTCCCCTCTGTGTACAAGTTGTCCCACTCACTGTGGTGATCTGCCCTCTGTGTACAATGTATCCACTCACTGTGGTGATCTCCGCTCTCTGTACAATGTGTCCCACTCACTGTGGGGATCTGCCCTCTGTGTACAATGTATCCACTCACTGTGGTGTTCTCCCCTCTGTGTTCAATGTGCCCACTCACTGTGGTGATCTCCCCTCTGTGTAAAATGTATCCCACTCACTGTGGTGATCTCTCTTCTGCGAACAATGTGTCTCACTCACTGTGATAATCTCTGCTATGTGTACAATGTGTTTCACTCACTGTGGTGATCTCCCCTCTGTGTTCAATGTGTCCTACTCACTCTGGTGATATCCCCTCTGTGTAAAATGTTTCCCACTCATTGTGATAATCTCCCATCTGTGTACAATGTGTCCCACTCACTGTGATCTCCCGTCTGTGTATAATGTGTCCCACTCACTGTGGTGATCTCACCTTGGTGTACAAAGTGTCCAACTCACTGTGATCTCCCCTCTGCGAACAATTTGTCTCACTCACTGTGGTGATCTCCTCTCTGCGAGCAATGTGTCCCTCTCACTGTGATCTCCCCTCCATGTACAATGTGTCCCACTCACTGTGATAATCTCCCCTCTGCGAACAATGTGTCCAACTCACTGTGGTGATCTCCCCTCTGTGTAAAATGTGTCCCACTCACTGTGGTTATCTCCCCTCTGTGTTAAATGTGTCCCACTCACAGTGGTGATCTCCCCTCTGTGTACAATGTGTCCAACTCAATGTGATCTCCCCTCTGCGAACAATTTGTCGCACTCACTGTGGTGATCTCCCCTCTGCGAACAATGTGTCCAACTCACTGTGGTGATCTCCCCTCTGTGTAAAATGTGTCCCACTCACTGTGGTTATCTCCCCTCTGTGTTAAATGTGTCCCACTCACTGTGGTGATCTCCCCTCTGTGTACAATGTGTCCAACTCAATGTGATCTCCCCTCTGCGAACAATTTGTCGCACTCACTGTGGTGATCTCCCCTCTGCGAACAATGTGTCTCACTCACTTTGGTGATCTCCCCTCTGTGATCAATGTGTCCAACTCACTCTGGTGATCTCCCGTCTGTGTAAAATGCGTCCCACTCACTGTGGTGATCTCCCCTCTGTGTACAAGATGTCACACTCACTGTGGTGATCTCCCCTCTGCGAACAATGTGTCTCACTCACTGTGGTGATCTCCCTTCCGTGTAAAATGTGTTACACTCACTGTGGTGATCTCCCCTCTGTGTTCAATGTGACTCACTGACTGTGGTGATCTCCCGACTGTGTACAATGTGTCTCACTCACTGTGGTGCTCTCCCCTGTGTGTACAATGTGTCCAACGCACTGTGATCTCCCCTCTGTGTAAAATGTGTCCCACTCACTGTGGTGATCTCCCCACTGTGTACAATGTGTCCAACTCACTGTGATCTCCCCTCTGCGAACAATTTGTCTCACTCACTGTGGTGATCTCCTCTCTGCGAGCAATGTGTCCCACTCACTGTGATAATCTCCCCTCTGTGTACAAGTTGTCCCACTCACCGTGGTGATCTCCCCTCTGTGAGCTATGTGTCCCACTCACTGTGGTGATCTGCCCTCTGTATACAATGTGTCCCACGAACTGCGGTGATCTCCCCTCTGTGTAAAATGTGTCCGACTCACTGTGGTGATCTGCCCTCTGTATACAATGTATCCACTCACTGTGGTGATCTCCGCTCTCTGTACAATGTGTCTCACTCACTGTGGTGATCTCCCCTCTGTGTACAATGTGTCCCAAGAACTGCGGTGATCTCCCCTCTGCGTAAAATGTGGCCCCCTCACTGTGGTGATCTGCCCTCTGTATACAATGTATCCACTCATTGTGGTGATCTCTGCTCTCTGTAGAATGTGTCCAACTCACTGTGATCTCCCCTCTGCGAACAATTTGTCTCACTCACTGTGGTGATCTCCTCTCTGCGAGCAATGTGTCCCTCTCACTGTGATCTCCCCTCCATGTACAATGTGTCCCACTCACTGTGATAATCTCCCCTCTGCGAACAATGTGTCCAACTCACTGTGGTGATCTCCCCTCTGTGTAAAATGTGTCCCACTCACTGTGGTTATCTCCCCTCTGTGTTATATGTGTCCCACTCACTGTGGTGATCTCCGCTCTCTGTACAATGTGTCCCACTCATTGTGGGGATCTGCCCTCTGTGTACAATGTATCCACTCACTGTGGTGTTCTCCCCTCTGTGTTCAATGTGCCCACTCACTGTGGTGATCTCCCCTCTGTGTAAAATATGTCCCACTGACTGTGGTGATCTCCTCTTTGCGAGCAATGTGTCTCACTCACTGTGGTGATCTCACCTCCGTGTACAATGTGTCCCACTCACTGTGATAATCTCCCCTCTGTGTACAAGTTCTCCCACTCACCGTGGTGATCTCCCCTCTACGAGCAATGTGTTCCACTCACTGTGGTGATCTCCCCTCTGCGAACAATGTATCTTTCTCACTGTGGTGATATCCCCTCTGAGTAAAATGTGTCCCACTCACTGTAGTGATCTCCCGTCTGTGTAAAATGCGTCCCACTCACTGTGGTGATCTCCCCTCTGTGTAGAAGATGTCGCACTCACTGTGATGATCTCCCCTCTGTGTACAATGCGTCGCACTCACTGAGGTGATCTCCCCTCTGTGTAAATTGTGCTGCACTCACTTTGGTGATCTCCCCTCTGCGAACAATGTGTCTCACTCACTGTGGTGATCTCCCCTCCGTGTAAAATGTGTTACACTCACTGTGGTGATCTCCCCTCTGTGTACAATGTGTCTCACTCACTGTGGTGATCTCCCCTGTGTGTACAATGTGTCCAACGCACTGTGATCTCCCCTCTGTGTAAAATGTGTCCCACTCACTGTGGTGATCTCCCCTCTGTGTACAATGTGTCCAACTCACTGTGATCTCCCCTCTGCGAGCAATGTGTCCCACTCACTGTGATAATCTCCCCTCTGTGTACGAGTTGTCCCACTCACCGTGGTGATCTCCCCTCTGCGATCTATGTGTCCCACTCACTGTGGTGATCTGCCCTCTGTATACAATGTGTCCCACGTACTGCGGTGATCTCCCCTCTGTGTAAAATGTGTCCCACTCACTGTGGTGATCTGCCCTCTGTGTACAAGTTGTCCCACTCACTGTGGTGATCTGTCCTCTGTGTTCAATGTATCCACTCACTGTGGTGATCTCCGCTCTCTGTACAATGTGTCCCACTCACTGTGGGGATCTGCCCTCTGTGTACAATGTATCCACTCACTGTGGTGTTCTCCCCTCTGTGTTCAATGTGCCCACTCACTGTGGTGATCTCCCCTCTGTGTAAAATGTGTCCCACTCACTGTGATGATCTCCCCTCTGTGTAAAATATGTCCCACTCACTGTGGTGATCTCCTCTCTGCGAGCAATGTGTCTCACTCACTGTGGTGATCTCACCTCCGTGTACAATGTGTCCCACTCACTGTGATAATCTCCCCTCTGTGTACAAGTTCTCCCACTCACCGTGGTGATCTCCCCTCTACGAGCAATGTGTCCCACTCACTGTGGTGATCTCCCCTCTGCGAACAATGTATCTTTCTCACTGTGGAGATATCCCCTCTGAGTAAAATGTGTCCCACTCACTGTAGTGATCTCCCGTCTGTGTAAAATGTGTCACACTCACTGTGGCGATCTCCCCTCTGTGTTCAAAGTGTCCAACTCAACAAGTTGTCCCACTCACCGTGGTGATCTCCCCTCTGCGAGCAATGTGTCCCACTCACTGTGCTGATCTCCGCTCTCTGTACAATGTGTCTCACTCACTGTGGTGATCTGCCCTCTGTGTACAATGTGTCCCACGAACTGCGGTGATCTCCCTTCTGTGTAAAAGGTATCCCACTCACTGTGGTGATCTCTCTTCTGCGAACAATGTGTCTCACTCACTGTGATAATCTCTGCTATGTGTACAATGTGTTTCACTCACTGTGGTGATCTCCCCTCTGTGTTCAATGTGTCCTACTCACTCTGGTGATATCCCCTCTGTGTAAAATGTTTCCCACTCATTGTGATAATCTCCCATCTGTGTACAATGTGTCCCACTCACTGTGATCTCCCCTCTGTGTATAATGTGTCCCACTCACTGTGGTGATCTCACCTTGGTGTACAAAGTGTCCAACTCACTGTGATCTCCCCTCTGCGAACAATTTGTCTCACTCACTGTGGTGATCTCCTCTCTGCGAGCAATGTGTCCCTCTCACTGTGATCTCCCCTCCATGTACAATGTGTCCCACTCACTGTGATAATCTCCCCTCTGCGAACAATGTGTCCAACTCACTGTGGTGATCTCCCCTCTGTGTAAAATGTGTCCCACTCACTGTGGTTATCTCCCCTCTGTGTTAAATGTGTCCCACTCACTGTGGTGATCTCCCCTCTGTGTACAATGTGTCCAACTCAATGTGATCTCCCCTCTGCGAACAATTTGTCGCACTCACTGTGATAATCTCCCCTCTGTGTACAAGTTGTCCCAGTCACCGTGGTGATCTCCCCTCTGCGAGCTATGTGTCCCACTCACTGTGGTGATCTGCCCTCTGTATACAATGTGTCCCTCGAACTGCGGTGATCTCCCCTCTGTGTAAAATGTGTCCCATTCACTGTGGTGATCTGCCCTCTGTATACAATGTATCCACTCTGTGGTGATCTCCGCTCTCTGTACAATGTGTCTCACTCACTGTGGTGATCTCCCCTCTGTGTACAATGTGTCCCACTCACTGTGGTGATCTGCCCTCTGTATACAATGTATCCACTCATTGTGGTGATCTCTGCTCTCTGTACAATGTGTCCAACTCACTGTGATCTCCCCTCTGCAAACAATGTGTCTCACTCACTGTGGTGATCTCCCCTCCGTGTAAAATGTGTCACACTCACTGTGGTGATCTCCCCTCTGTGTACAATGTGTCCAACTCAATGTGGTCTCCCCTCTGGGAACAATTTGTCGCACTCACTGTGGTGATATCCCCTCTGTGTTCAATGTGTCCGACTCACTGTGGTGATCTCCCGTCTGTGTAAAATGCGTCCCACTCACTGTGGTGATCTCCCCTCTGTGTTCAATGTACCCACGCACTGTGTTGATCTCCCCTCTGTGTAAAATGTGTCCCACTCACTGTGGTGATTTCCCCTTGGCGAACAATGTGTCTCACTCACTGTGGTGATCTCCCCTCTGTGTTCAATGTGTCTCACTGACTGTGGTGATCTCCCCTCTGTGAACTATTTGTCTCACACACTGTGGTGATCTCCTCTCTGCGAGCAATGTGTCCCACTCACTGTGATCTCCCCTCTGTGTAAAATGTGTCCCACTCACTGTGATGATCTGCCCTCTGTGTACAATGTATCCACTCACTGTGGTGATCACCGCTCTCTGTACAATGTGTCCCACTCACTGTGGGGATCTGCCCTCTGTGTTCAATGTGCCCACTCACTGTGGTGATCTCCCCTCTATGTAAAATGTGTCCCACTCACTGTGATCATCTTACCTCCGTGTACAATGTGTCCCACTCACTGTGATAATCTCCCCTCTGTGTACAAGTTCTCCCACTCACCGTGGTGATCTCCCGTCTACGAGCAATGTGTCCCACTCACTGTGGTGATCTGCCCTCTGTATACAATGTATCCACTCACTGTGGTGATCTCCACTCTCTGTACAATGTGTTTCACTCACTGTGGTGATCTCCCCTCTGTGTACAATGTGTCCCAAGAACTGCGGTGATCTCCCGTCTGCGTAAAATGTGGCCCCCTCACTGTGGTGATCTGCCCTCTGTATACAATGTATCCACTAATTGTGGTGATCTCTGCTCTCTGTACAATGTGTCCAACTCACTGTGATCTTCCCTCTGTGTATAATGTGTCCCACTCACTGTGGTGATCTCACCTTGGTGTACAAAGTGTCCAACTCACTGTGATCTCCCCTCTGCGAACAATTTGTCTCACTCACTGTGGTGATCTCCTCTCTGCGAGCAATGTGTCCCTCTCACTGTGATCTCCCCTCCATGTACAATGTGTCTGTGGTGAACTAGATATACCTGTCTGACTACCCCTGTGGCTCCTCCCACAGACCCCTGTATAAAGGCGACCGTGGCCTGCTGCTCTCCCTCATTTTCCCCAGGATGTAGTGTTGTTCTTCAGTCAATAAAAGCCGATATCTCACTTCCTAAGTCTCGGCGTGAGTTATTGATGGTGCATCAATTTTATTGACTGAAGAACAACACTACATCCTGGGGAAAATGAGGGAGAGCAGCAGGCCACAGTCGCCTTTATACAGGGGTCTTGGGAGGAGCCACAGGAGCAGTCAGACAGGTATATCTAGTTCACCACAGTGTCCCACTCACTGTGATAATCTCCCCTCTGCGAACAATGTGTCCAACTCACTGTGGTGATCTCCCCTCTGTGTAAAATGTGTCCCACTCACTGTGGTTATCTCCCCTCTGTGTTAAATGTGTCCCACTCACTGTGGTGATCTCCCCTCTGTGTACAATGTGTCCAACTCAATGTGATCTCCCCTCTGCGAACAATTTGTCGCACTCACTGTGGTGATCTCCCATCTGCGAACAATGTGTCTCACTCACTTTGGTGATCTCCCCTCTGTGATCAATGTGTCCAACTCACTCTGGTGATCTCCTGTCTGTGTAAAATGCGTCCCACTCACTGTGGTGATCTCCCCTCTGTGTACAAGATGTCACACTCACTGTGGTGATCTCCCCTCTGCGAACAATGTGTCCAACTCACTGTGGTGATCTCCCCTCTGTGTAAAATGTGTCCCACTCACTGTGGTTATCTCCCCTCTGTGTTAAATGTGTCCCACTCACTGTGGTGATCTCCCCTCTGTGTACAATGTGTCCAACTCAATGTGATCTCCCCTCTGCGAACAATTTGTCGCACTCACTGTGATAATCTCCCCTCTGTGTACAAGTTGTCCCAGTCACCGTGGTGATCTCCCCTCTGCGAGCTATGTGTCCCACTCACTGTGGTGATCTGCCCTCTGTATACAATGTGTCCCTCGAACTGCGGTGATCTCCCCTCTGTGTAAAATGTGTCCCATTCACTGTGGTGATCTGCCCTCTGTATACAATGTATCCACTCACTGTGGTGATCTCCGCTCTCTGTACAATGTGTCTCACTCACTGTGGTGATCTCCCCTCTGTGTACAATGTGTCCCACTCACTGTGGTGATCTGCCCTCTGTATACAATGTATCCACTCATTGTGGTGATCTCTGCTCTCTGTACAATGTGTCCAACTCACTGTGATCTCCCCTCTGCAAACAATGTGTCTCACTCACTGTGGTGATCTCCCCTCCGTGTAAAATGTGTCACACTCACTGTGGTGATCTCCCCTCTGTGTACAATGTGTCCAACTCAATGTGGTCTCCCCTCTGGGAACAATTTGTCGCACTCACTGTGGTGATATCCCCTCTGTGTTCAATGTGTCCGACTCACTGTGGTGATCTCCCGTCTGTGTAAAATGCGTCCCACTCATGGTGGTGATCTCCCCACTGTGTTTGAAGTGTCCAACTCACTATGGTGATCTCCCCTCGGTGTAAAATGTGTCCCACTCACTGTGCTAATCTCCACTCTGTATAAAATGTGTCCAACTCACAGTGCTAATCTCCACTCTGTATAAAATGTGTCCCACTCACTGTGGTGATCTCTCCTCTGCGAACAATGTGTCTCACTCACTGTGGTGATCTCCCCTCTGTGTTCAATGTACCCACGCACTGTGTTGATCTCCCCTCTGTGTAAAATGAGTCCCACTCACTGTGATGATCTCCGCTCTGTGTAAAATGTGTCCCACTCACTGTGGTGATTTCCCCTTGGCGAACAATGTGTCTCACTCACTGTGGTGATCTCCCCTCTGTGTTCAATGTGTCTCACTGACTGTGGTGATCTCCCCTCTGTGAACTATTTGTCTCACTCACTGTGGTGATCTCCTCTCTGCGAGCAATGTGTCCCACTCACTGTGATCTCCCCTCTGTGTAAAATGTGTCCCACTCACTGTGTTGATCTGCCCTCTGTGTTCAATGTATCCACTCACTGTGGTGATCACCGCTCTCTGTACAATGTGTCCCACTCACTGTGGGGATCTGCCCTCTGTGTTCAATGTGCCCACTCACTGTGGTGATCTCCCCTCTATGTAAAATGTGTCCCACTCACTGTGATCATCTTACCTCCGTGTACAATGTGTCCCACTCACTGTGATAATCTCCCCTCTGTGTACAAGTTCTCCCACTCACCGTGGTGATCTCCCCTCTACGAGCAATGTGTCCCACTCACTGTGGTGATCTGCCCTCTGTATACAATGTATCCACTCACTGTGGTGATCTCCACTCTCTGTACAATGTGTTTCACTCACTGTGGTGATCTCCCCTCTGTGTACAATGTGTCCCAAGAACTGCGGTGATCTCCCCTCTGCGTAAAATGTGGCCCACTCACTGTGGTGATCTGCCCTCTGTATACAATGTATCCACTAATTGTGGTGATCTCTGCTCTCTGTACAATGTGTCCAACTCACTGTGATCTTCCCTCTGTGTATAATGTGTCCCACTCACTGTGGTGATCTCACCTTGGTGTATAAAGTGTCCAACTCACTGTGATCTCCCCTCTGCGAACAATTTGTCTCACTCACTGTGGTGATCTCCTCTCTGCGAGCAATGTGTCCCTCTCACTGTGATCTCCCCTCCATGTACAATGTGTCCCACTCACTGTGATAATCTCCCCTCTGCGAACAATGTGTCCAACTCACTGTGGTGATCTCCCCTCTGTGTAAAATGTGTCCCACTCACTGTGGTTATCTCCCCTCTGCGAGCAATGTGTCCCACTCACTGTGCTGATCTCCGCTCTCTGTACAATGTGTCTCACTCACTGTGGTGATCTGCCCTCTGTGTACAATGTGTCCCACGAACTGCGGTGATCTCCCTTCTGTGTAAAAGGTATCCCACTCACTGTGGTGATCTCTCTTCTGCGAACAATGTGTCTCACTCACTGTGATAATCTCTGCTATGTGTACAATGTGTTTCACTCACTGTGGTGATCTCCCCTCTGTGTTCAATGTGTCCTACTCACTCTGGTGATATCCCCTCTGTGTAAAATGTTTCCCACTCATTGTGATAATCTCCCATCTGTGTACAATGTGTCCCACTCACTGTGATCTCCCCTCTGTGTATAATGTGTCCCACTCACTGTGGTGATCTCACCTTGGTGTACAAAGTGTCCAACTCACTGTGATCTCCCCTCTGCGAACAATTTGTCTCACTCACTGTGGTGATCTCCTCTCTGCGAGCAATGTGTCCCTCTCACTGTGATCTCCCCTCCATGTACAATGTGTCCCACTCACTGTGATAATCTCCCCTCTGCGAACAATGAGTCCAACTCACTGTGGTGATCTCCCCTCTGTGTAAAATGTGTCCCACTCACTGTGGTTATCTCCCCTCTGTGTTAAATGTGTCCCACTCACTGTGGTGATCTCCCCTCTGTGTACAATGTGTCCAACTCAATGTGATCTCCCCTCTGCGAACAATTTGTCGCACTCACTGTGATAATCTCCCCTCTGTGTACAAGTTGTCCCAGTCACCGTGGTGATCTCCCCTCTGCGAGCTATGTGTCCCACTCACTGTGGTGATCTGCCCTCTGTATACAATGTGTCCCTCGAACTGCGGTGATCTCCCCTCTGTGTACAATGTGTCCCACTCACTGTGGTGATCTGCCCTCTGTATACAATGTATCCACTCATTGTGGTGATCTCTGCTCTCTGTACAATGTGTCCAACTCACTGTGATCTCCCCTCTGCAAACAATGTGTCTCACTCACTGTGGTGATCTCCCCTCCGTGTAAAATGTGTCACACTCACTGTGGTGATCTCCCCTCTGTGTACAATGTGTCCAACTCAATGTGGTCTCCCCTCTGGGAACAATTTGTCGCACTCACTGTGGTGATATCCCCTCTGTGTTCAATGTGTCCGACTCACTGTGGTGATCTCCCGTCTGTGTAAAATGCGTCCCACTCATGGTGGTGATCTCCCCTCTGTGTTTGAAGTGTCCAACTCACTATGGTGATCTCCCCTCGGTGTAAAATGTGTCCCACTCACTGTGCTAAT
The DNA here is from genome assembly GCF_048418815.1 of Hemitrygon akajei. Lineage (NCBI taxonomy): Eukaryota > Metazoa > Chordata > Chondrichthyes > Myliobatiformes > Dasyatidae > Hemitrygon > Hemitrygon akajei. Next base: position 144,876,813 of record NC_133124.1, on the reverse strand, counting down.
CTCCACTCTGTATAAAATGTGTCCCACTCACTGTGCTAATCTCCACTCTGTATAAAATGTGTCCCACTCACTGTGGTGATCTCTCCTCTGCGAACAATGTGTCTCACTCACTGTGGTGATCTCCCCTCTGTGTTCAATGTACCCACGCACTGTGTTGATCTCCCCTCTGTGTAAAATGAGTCCCACTCACTGTGATGATTTCCCCTTGGCGAACAATGTGTCCCACTCACTGTGATGATCTCCCCTCTGTGTAAAATGTGTCCCACTCACTGTGGTGATTTCCCCTTGGCGAACAATGTGTCTCACTCACTGTGGTGATCTCCCCTCTGTGTTCAATGTGTCTCACTGACTGTGGTGATCTCCCCTCTGTGAACTATTTGTCTCACTCACTGTGGTGATCTCCTCTCTGCGAGCAATATGTCCCACTCACTGTGATCTCCCCTCTGTGTAAAATGTGTCCCACTCACTGTGATGATCTGCCCTCTGTGTACAATGTATCCACTCACTGTGGTGATCACCGCTCTCTGTACAATGTGTCCCACTCACTGTGGGGATCTGCCCTCTGTGTTCAATGTGCCCACTCACTGTGGTGATCTCCCCTCTATGTAAAATGTGTCCCACTCACTGTGATCATCTTACCTCCGTGTACAATGTGTCCCACTCACTGTGATAATCTCCCCTCTGTGTACAAGTTCTCCCACTCACCGTGGTGATCTCCCCTCTACGAGCAATGTGTCCCACTCACTGTGGTGATCTGCCCTCTGTATACAATGTATCCACTCACTGTGGTGATCTCCACTCTCTGTACAATGTGTTTCACTCACTGTGGTGATCTCCCCTCTGTGTACAATGTGTCCCAAGAACTGCGGTGATCTCCCCTCTGCGTAAAATGTGGCCCCCTCACTGTGGTGATCTGACCTCTGTATACAATGTATCCACTAATTGTGGTGATCTCTGCTCTCTGTACAATGTGTCCAACTCACTGTGATCTTCCCTCTGTGTATAATGTGTCCCACTCACTGTGGTGATCTCACCTTGGTGTACAAAGTGTCCAACTCACTGTGATCTCCCCTCTGCGAACAATTTGTCTCACTCACTGTGGTGATCTCCTCTCTGCGAGCAATGTGTCCCTCTCACTGTGATCTCCCCTCCATGTACAATGTGTCTGTGGTGAACTAGATATACCTGTCTGACTACCCCTGTGGCTCCTCCCACAGACCCCTGTATAAAGGCGACCGTGGCCTGCTGCTCTCCCTCATTTTCCCCAGGATGTAGTGTTGTTCTTCAGTCAATAAAAGCCGATATCTCACTTCCTAAGTCTCGGCGTCAGTTATTGATGGTGCATCAATTTTATTGACTGAAGAACAACACTACATCCTGGGGAAAATGAGGGAGAGCAGCAGGCCACAGTCGCCTTTATACAGGGGTCTTGGGAGGAGCCACAGGAGCAGTCAGACAGGTATATCTAGTTCACCACAGTGTCCCACTCACTGTGATAATCTCCCCTCTGCGAACAATGTGTCCAACTCACTGTGGTGATCTCCCCTCTGTGTAAAATGTGTCCCACTCACTGTGGTTATCTCCCCTCTGTGTTAAATGTGTCCCACTCACTGTGGTGATCTCCCCTCTGTGTACAATGTGTCCAACTCAATGTGATCTCCCCTCTGCGAACAATTTGTCGCACTCACTGTGGTGATCTCCCATCTGCGAACAATGTGTCTCACTCACTTTGGTGATCTCCCCTCTGTGATCAATGTGTCCAACTCACTCTGGTGATCTCCTGTCTGTGTAAAATGCGTCCCACTCACTGTGGTGATCTCCCCTCTGTGTACAAGATGTCACACTCACTGTGGTGATCTCCCCTCTGCGAACAATGTGTCCAACTCACTGTGGTGATCTCCGCTCTGTGTAAAATGTGTCCCACTCACTGTGGTTATCTCCCCTCTGTGTTAAATGTGTCCCACTCACTGTGGTGATCTCCCCTCTGTGTACAATGTGTCCAACTCAATGTGATCTCCCCTCTGCGAACAATTTGTCGCACTCACTGTGATAATCTCCCCTCTGTGTACAAGTTGTCCCAGTCACCGTGGTGATCTCCCCTCTGCGAGCTAAGTGTCCCACTCACTGTGGTGATCTGCCCTCTGTATACAATGTGTCCCTCGAACTGCGGTGATCTCCCCTCTGTGTAAAATGTGTCCCATTCACTGTGGTGATCTGCCCTCTGTATACAATGTATCCACTCACTGTGGTGATCTCCGCTCTCTGTACAATGTGTCTCACTCACTGTGGTGATCTCCCCTCTGTGTACAATGTGTCCCACTCACTGTGGTGATCTGCCCTCTGTGTACAATGTGTCCAACTCAATGTGGTCTCCCCTCTGCGAACAATTTGTCGCACTCACTGTGATAATCTCCCCTCTGTGTACAAGTTGTCCCAGTCACCGTGGTGATCTCCCCTCTGCGAGCTATGTGTCCCACTCACTGTGGTGATCTGCCCTCTGTATACAATGTGTCCCTCGAACTGCGGTGATCTCCCCTCTGTGTAAAATGTGTCCCATTCACTGTGGTGATCTGCCCTCTGTATACAATGTATCCACTCACTGTGGTGATCTCCGCTCTCTATACAATGTGTCTCACTCACTGTGGTGATCTCCCCTCTGTGTACAATGTGTCCCACTCACTGTGGTGATCTGCCCTCTGTATACAATGTATCCACTCATTGTGGTGATCTCTGCTCTCTGTACAATGTGTCCAACTCACTGTGATCTCCCCTCTGCAAACAATGTGTCTCACTCACTGTGGTGATCTCCCCTCTGTGTAAAATGTGTCACACTCACTGTGGTGATCTCCCCTCTGTGTACAATGTGTCCAACTCAATGTGGTCTCCCCTCTGGGAACAATTTGTCGCACTCACTGTGGTGATATCCCCTCTGTGTTCAATGTGTCCGACTCACTGTGGTGATCTCCCGTCTGTGTAAAATGCGTCCCACTCATGGTGGTGATCTCCCCACTGTGTTTGAAGTGTCCAACTCACTATGGTGATCTCCCCTCGGTGTAAAATGTGTCCCACTCACTGTGCTAATCTCCACTCTGTATAAAATGTGTCCCACTCACTGTGGTGATCTCTCTTCTGCGAACAATGTGTCTCACTCACTGTGGTGATCTCCCCTCTGTGTACAATGTGTCCCAAGAACTGCGGTGATCTCCCCTCTGCGTAAAATGTGGCCCCCTCACTGTGATAATCTCCCCTCTGCGAACAATGTGTCCAACTCATTGTGGTGATCTCCCCTCTGTGTAAAATGTGTCCCACTCACTGTGGTTATCTCCCCTCTGTGTTAAATGTGTCCCACTCACTGTGGTGATCTCCCCTCTGTGTACAATGTGTCCAACTCATTTTGATCTCCCCTCTGCGAACAATTTGTCGCACTCACTGTGGTGATCTCCCATCTGCGAACAATGTGTCTCACTCACTTTGGTGATCTCCCCTCTGTGATCAATGTGTCCAACTCACTCTGGTGATCTCCCGTCTGTGTAAAATGCGTCCCACTCACTGTGGTGATCTCCCCTCTGTGTACAAGAGGTCATACTCACTGTGGTGATCTCCCCTCTCCGAACAATGTGTCTCACTCACTGTGGTGATCTCCCCTCCGTGTAAAATGTGTTACACTCACTGTGGTGATCTCCCCTCTGTGTTCAATGTGACTCACTGACTGTGGTGATCTCCCGTCTGTGTACAATGTGTCTCACTCACTGTGGTGGTCTCCCCAGTGTGCACAATGTGTCCAACGCACTGTGATCTCCCCTCTGTGTACAATGTGTCCAACTCACTGTGATCTCCCCTCTGCGAACAATTTGTCTCACTCACTGTGGTGATCTCCTCTCTGCGAGCAATGTGTCCCACTCACTCTGATAATCTCCCCTCTGTGTACAAGTTGTCCCAGTCACCGTGGTGATCTCCCCTCTGCGAGCTATGTGTCCCACTCACTGTGGTGATCTGCCCTCTGTATACAATGTGTCCCACGAACTTCGGTGATCTCCCCTCTGTGTAAAATGTGTCCCACTCACTGTGGTGATCTGCCCTCTGTATACAATGTATCCACTCATTGTGGTGATCTCTTCTCTCTGTACAATGTGTCCAACTCACTGTGATCTCCCCTCTTCGAACAATGTGTCTCACTCACTGTGGTGATCTCCCCTCTGTGTTCAATGTGCCCAACTCACTGTGGTGATCTCCCGTCTTGTGTAAAATGCGTCCCACTCACTGTGCTGATCTCCCCTCTGTGTACAAGTTGTCCCACTCACTGTGGTGATCTGCCCTCTGTGTACAATGTATCCACTCACTGTGGTGATCTCCGCTCTCTGTACAATGTGTCCCACTCACTGTGGGGATCTGCCCTCTGTGTACAATGTATCCACTCACTGTGGTGTTCTCCCCTCTGTGTTCAATGTGCCCACTCACTGTGGTGATCTCCCCTCTGTGTAAAATGTATCCCACTCACTGTGGTGATCTCTCTTCTGCGAACAATGTGTCTCACTCACTGTGATAATCTCTGCTATGTGTACAATGTGTTTCACTCACTGTGGTGATCTCCCCTCTGTGTTCAATGTGTCCTACTCACTCTGGTGATATCCCCTCTGTGTAAAATGTTTCCCACTCATTGTGATAATCTCCCATCTGTGTACAATGTGTCCCACTCACTGTGATCTCCCCTCTGTGTATAATGTGTCCCACTCACTGTGGTGATCTCACCTTGGTGTACAAAGTGTCCAACTCACTGTGATCTCCCCTCTGCGAACAATTTGTCTCACTCACTGTGGTGATCTCCTCTCTGCGAGCAATGTGTCCCTCTCACTGTGATCTCCCCTCCATGTACAATGTGTCCCACTCACTGTGATAATCTCCCCTCTGCGAACAATGTGTCCAACTCACTGTGGTGATCTCCCCTCTGTGTAAAATGTGTCCCACTCACTGTGGTTATCTCCCCTCTGTGTTAAATGTGTCCCACTCACTGTGGTGATCTCCCCTCTGTGTACAATGTGTCCAACTCAATGTGATCTCCCCTCTGCGAACAATTTGTCGCACTCACTGTGGTGATCTCCCCTCTGCGAACAATGTGTCTCACTCACTTTGGTGATCTCCCCTCTGTGATCAATGTGTCCAACTCACTCTGGTGATCTCCCGTCTGTGTAAAATGCGTCCCACTCACTGTGGTGATCTCCCCTCTGTGTACAAGATGTCACACTCACTGTGGTGATCTCCCCTCTGCGAACAATGTGTCTCACTCACTGTGGTGATCTCCCTTCCGTGTAAAATGTGTTACACTCACTGTGGTGATCTCCCCTCTGTGTTCAATGTGACTCACTGACTGTGGTGATCTCCCGTCTGTGTACAATGTGTCTCAGTCACTGTGGTGCTCTCCCCTGTGTGTACAATGTGTCCAACGCACTGTGATCTCCCGTCTGTGTACAATGTGTCCAACTCACTGTGATCTCCCCTCTGCGAACAATTTGTCTCACTCACTGTGGTGATCTCCTCTCTGCGAGCAATGTGTCCCACTCACTCTGATAATCTCCCCTCTGTGTACAAGTTGTCCCAGTCACCGTGGTGATCTCCCCTCTGCGAGCTATGTGTCCCACTCACTGTGGTGATCTGCCCTCTGTGTACAATGTGTCCCACGAACTGCGGTGATCTCCCCTCTGTGTAAAATGTGTCCCACTCACTGTGGTGATCTGCCCTCTGTATACAATGTATCCACTCATTGTGGTGATCTCTGCTCTCTGTACAATGTGTCCAACTCACTGTGATCTCCCCTCTTCGAACAATGTGTCTCACTCACTGTGGTGATCTCCCCTCTGTGTTCAATGTGTCCAACTCACTCTGGTAATCTCCCGTCTGTGTAAAATGCGTCCCACTCACTGTGGTGATCTACCCTCTGTGTACAAGATGTCGCACTCACAGTGGTGATCTCCCCTCTGTGTACAATGCGTCCCACTCACTGAGGTGATCTCCCCTCTGTGTAAATTGTGCTGCACTCACTGTGGTGATCTCCCCTCCGTGTAAAATGTGTCACACTCACTGTGGTGATCTCCCCTCTGTGTACAATGTGTCCAACTCAATGTGATCTCCCTCTGGGAACAATTTGTCGCACTCTCTGTGGTGATATCCCCTCTGTGTTCAATGTGTCCGACTCACTGTGGTGATCTCCCGTCTGTGTAAAATGCGTCCCACTCATGGTGGTGATCTCCCTTCTGTGTTTGAAGTGTCCAACTCACTATGGTGATCTCCCCTCGGTGTAAAATGTATCCCACTCACTGTGCTAATCTCCACTCTGTATAAAATGTGTCCCACTCACTGTGCTAATCTCCACTCTGTATAAAATGTGACCCACTCACTGTGGTGATCTCTCTTCTGCGAACAATGTGTCTCACTCACTGTGGTGATCTCCCCTCTGTGTTCAATGTACCCACGCACTGTGTTGATCTCCCCTCTGTGTAAAATGAGTCCCACTCACTGTGATGATCTCCCCTCTGTGTAAAATGTGTCACACTCACTGTGGTGATTTCCCCTTGGCGAACAATGTGTCTCACTCACTGTGGTTATCTCCCCTCTGTGTTCAATGTGTCTCACTGACTGTGGTGATCTCCCCTCTGTGTACAATGTGTCTCACTCACTGTGGTGATCTCCCCTGTGTGTACAATGTGTCCAACGCACTGTGATCTCCCCTCTGTGTACAATGTGTCCAACTCACTGTGATCTCCCCTCTGTGAACTATTTGTCTCACTCACTGTGGTGATCTCCTCTCTGCGAGCAATGTGTCCCACTCACTGTGATCTCCCCTCTGTGTAAAATGTGTCCCACTCACTGTGGTGATCTGCCCTCTGTGTACAATGTATCCACTCACTGTGGTGATCTCTGCTCTCTGTACAATGTGTCCCACTCACTTTGGGGATCTGCCCTCTGTGTTCAATGTGCCCACTCACTGTGGTGATCTCCCCTCTGTGTAAAATGTGTCCCACTCACTGTGATCATCTTACCTCCGTGTACAATGTGTCCCACTCACTGTGATAATCTCCCCTCTGTGTACAAGTTCTCCCACTCACCGTGGTGATCTCCCCTCTACGAGCAATGTGTCCCACTCACTGTGGTGATCTGCCCTCTGTATACAATGTATCCACTCACTGTGGTGATCTCCGCTCTCTGTACAATATGTCTCACTCACTGTGGTGATCTCCCCTCTGTGTACAATGTGTCCCAAGAACTGCGGTGATCTCCCCTCTGCGTAAAATGTGGCCCATTCACTGTGGTGATCTGCCCTCTGTATACAATGTATCCACTAATTGTGGTGATCTCTGCTCTCTGTACAATGTGTCCAACTCACTGTGATCTCCCCTCTGCGAACAATGTGTCTCACTCACTGTGGTGATCTACCCTCTGTGTGCAATGTGCCCATCTCACTGTGGTGATCTCCCGTCTTGTGTAAAATGCGTCCCACTCACTGTGCTGATCTCCCCTCTGTGTTCAAGTTGTCCCACTCACTGTGGTGATCTGCCCTCTGTGTACAATGTATCCACTCACTGTGGTGATCTCCTCTCTCTGTACAATGTGTCCCACTCACTGTGGGGATCTGCCCTCTGTGTACAATGTATCCACTCACTGTGGTGTTCTCCCCTCTGTGTTCAATGTGCCCACTCACTGTGGTGATCTCCCCTCTTTGTAAAATGTGTCCCACTCACTGTGATGATCTCCCCTCTGTGTAAAATATGTCCCACTCACTGTGGTGATCTCCTCTCTGCGAGCAATGTGTCTCACTCACTGTGGTGATCTCACCTCCGTGTACAATGTGTCCCACTCACTGTGATAATCTCCCCTCTGTGTACAAGTTCTCACACTCACCGTGGTTATCTCCCCTCTACGAGCAATGTGTCCCACTCACTGTGGTGACCTCCCCTCTGCGAACAATGTATCTTTCTCACTGTGGTGATATCCCCTCTGAGTAAAATGTGTCCCACTCTCTGTAGTGATCTCCCGTCTGTGTAAAATGTGTCCCACTCACTGTGGCGATCTCCCCTCTGTGTTCAAAGTGTCCAACTCAACAAGTTGTCCCACTCACCCTGGTGATCTCCCCTCTGCGAGCAATGTGTCCCACTCACTGTGGTGATCTGCCCACTGTGTACAATGTATCCACTCACTGTGGTGATCTCCGCTCTCTGTACAATGTGTCTCACTCACTGTGGTGATCTGCCCACTGTGTACAATGTATCCACTCACTGTGGTGATCTCTCTTCTGCGAACAATGTGTCTCACTCACTGTGATAATCTCTGCTATGTGTACAATGTGTTTCACTCACTGTGGTGATCTCCCCTCTGTGTTCAATGTGTCCTACTCACTCTGGTGATATCCCCTCTGTGTAAAATGTTTCCCCTCATTGTGATAATCTCCCATCTGTGTACAATGTGTCCCACTCACTGTGATCTCCCCTCTGTGTATAATGTGTCCCACTCACTCTGGTGATCTCACCTCGGTGTTAAATGTGTCCCACTCACTGTGGTGATCTCCCCTCTGTGTACAATGTGTCCAACTCAATGTGATCTCCCCTCTGCGAACAATTTGTCGCACTCACTGTTGTGATCTCCCCTCTGCGAACAATGTGTCTCACTCACTGTGGTGATCTGCCCTCTCTGTTCAATGTGTCCAACTCACTCTGGTGATCTCCCGTCTGTGTAAAATGCGTCCCACTCACTGTGGTGATCTCCCCTCTGTGTACAATGCGTCGCACTCACTGAGGTGATCTCCCCTCTGTGTAAATTGTGCTGCACTCACTGTGGTGATCTCCCCTCTGCGAACAATGTGTCTCACTCACTGTGGTGATCTCCCCTCCGTGTAAAATGTGTCACACTCACGGTAGTGACCTCCCCTCTGTGTAAAATGTGTCCCACTCACTGTGATGATCTCCCCTCTGTGTAAAATATGTCCCACTCACTGTGGTGATCTCCTCTCTGCGAGCAATGTGTCTCACTCACTGTGGTGATCTCACCTCCGTGTACAATGTGTCCCACTCACTGTGATAATCTCGCCTCTGTGTACAAGTTCTCCCACTCACCGTGGTGATCTCCCCTCTACGAGCAATGTGTCCCACTCACTGTGGTGACCTCCCCTCTGCGAACAATGTATCTTTCTCACTGTGGTGATATCCCCTCTGAGTAAAATGTGTCCCACTCTCTGTAGTGATCTCCCGTCTGTGTAAAATGTGTCCCACTCACTGTGGCGATCTCCCCTCTGTGTTCAAAGTGTCCAACTCAACAAGTTGTCCCACTCACCGTGGTGATCTCCCCTCTGCGAGCAATGTGTCCCACTCACTGTGGTGATCTGCCCACTGTGTACAATGTATCCACTCACTGTGGTGATCTCCGCTCTCTGTACAATGTGTCTCACTCACTGTGGTGATCTGCCCACTGTGTACAATGTATCCACTCACTGTGGTGATCTGCCCTCTCTGTACAATGTGTCTCACTCACTGTGGTGATCTGCCCTCTGTGTACAATGTGTCCCACGAACTGCGGTGATCTCCCCTCTGTGTAAAATGTATCCCACTCACTGTGGTGATCTCCGCTCTCTGTACAATGTGTCTCACTCACTGTGGTGATCTGCCCACTGTGTACAATGTATCCACTCACTGTGGTGATCTCTCTTCTGCGAACAATGTGTCTCACTCACTGTGATAATCTCTGCTATGTGTACAATGTGTTTCACTCACTGTGGTGATCTCCCCTCTGTGTTCAATGTGTCCTAATCACTCTGGTGATATCCCCTCTGTGTAAAATGTTTCCCCTCATTGTGATAATCTCCCATCTGTGTACAATGTGTCCCACTCACTGTGATCTCCCCTCTGTGTATAATGTGTCCCACTCACTCTGGTGATCTCACCTCGGTGTTAAATGTGTCCCACTCACTGTGGTGATCTCCCCTCTGTGTACAATGTGTCCAACTCAATGTGATCTCCCCTCTGCGAACAATTTGTCGCACTCACTGTTGTGATCTCCCCTCTGCGAACAATGTGTCTCACTCACTGTGGTGATCTGCCCTCTGTGTTCAATGTGTCCAACTCACTCTGGTGATCTCCCGTCTGTGTAAAATGCGTCCCACTCACTGTGGTGATCTCCCCTCTGTGTACAATGCGTCGCACTCACTGAGGTGATCTCCCCTCTGTGTAAATTGTGCTGCACTCACTGTGGTGATCTCCCCTCTGCGAACAATGTGTCTCATTCACTGTGGTGATCTCCCCTCCATGTAAAATGTGTCACACTCACGGTAGTGACCTCCCCTCTGTGTAAAATGTGTCCCACTCACTGTGATGATCTCCCCTCTGTGTAAAATATGTCCCACTCACTGTGGTGATCTCCTCTCTGCGAGCAATGTGTCTCACTCACTGTGGTGATCTCACCTCCGTGTACAATGTGTCCCACTCACTGTGATAATCTCCCCTCTGTGTACAAGTTCTCCCACTCACCGTGGTGATCTCCCCTCTACGAGCAATGTGTCCCACTCACTGTGGTGACCTCCCCTCTGCGAACAATGTATCTTTCTCACTGTGGTGATATCCCCTCTGAGTAAAATGTGTCCCACTCTCTGTAGTGATCTCCCGTCTGTGTAAAATGTGTCCCACTCACTGTGGCGATCTCCCCTCTGTGTTCAAAGTGTCCAACTCAACAAGTTGTCCCACTCACCGTGGTGATCTCCCCTCTGCGAGCAATGTGTCCCACTCACTGTGGTGATCTGCCCACTGTGTACAATGTATCCACTCACTGTGGTGATCTCCGCTCTCTGTACAATGTGTCTCACTCACTGTGGTGATCTGCCCACTGTGTACAATGTATCCACTCACTGTGGTGATCTCCGCTCTCTGTACAATGTGTCTCACTCACTGTGGTGATCTGCCCTCTGTGTACAATGTGTCCAACTCACTGTGATCTCCCCTCTGTGAACTATTTGTCTCACTCACTGTGGTGATCTCCTCTCTGCGAGCAATGTGTCCCACTCACTGTGATCTCCCCTCTGTGTAAAATGTGTCCCACTCACTGTGGTGATCTGCCCTCTGTGTACAATGTATCCACTCACTGTGGTGATCTCTGCTCTCTGTACAATGTGTCCCACTCACTTTGGGGATCTGCCCTCTGTGTTCAATGTGCCCACTCACTGTGGTGATCTCCCCTCTGTGTAAAATGTGTCCCACTCACTGTGATCATCTTACCTCCGTGTACAATGTGTCCCACTCACTGTGATAATCTCCCCTCTGTGTACAAGTTCTCCCACTCACCGTGGTGATCTCCCCTCTACGAGCAATGTGTCCCACTCACTGTGGTGATCTGCCCTCTGTATACAATGTATCCACTCACTGTGGTGATCTCCGCTCTCTGTACAATATGTCTCACTCACTGTGGTGATCTCCCCTCTGTGTACAATGTGTCCCAAGAACTGCGGTGATCTCCCCTCTGCGTAAAATGTGGCCCATTCACTGTGGTGATCTGCCCTCTGTATACAATGTATCCACTAATTGTGGTGATCTCTGCTCTCTGTACAATGTGTCCAACTCACTGTGATCTCCCCTCTGCGAACAATGTGTCTCACTCACTGTGGTGATCTACCCTCTGTGTGCAATGTGCCCATCTCACTGTGGTGATCTCCCGTCTTGTGTAAAATGCGTCCCACTCACTGTGCTGATCTCCCCTCTGTGTTCAAGTTGTCCCACTCACTGTGGTGATCTGCCCTCTGTGTACAATGTATCCACTCACTGTGGTGATCTCCTCTCTCTGTACAATGTGTCCCACTCACTGTGGGGATCTGCCCTCTGTGTACAATGTATCCACTCACTGTGGTGTTCTCCCCTCTGTGTTCAATGTGCCCACTCACTGTGGTGATCTCCCCTCTTTGTAAAATGTGTCCCACTCACTGTGATGATCTCCCCTCTGTGTAAAATATGTCCCACTCACTGTGGTGATCTCCTCTCTGTGAGCAATGTGTCTCACTCACTGTGGTGATCTCACCTCCGTGTACAATGTGTCCCACTCACTGTGATAATCTCCCCTCTGTGTACAAGTTCTCACACTCACCGTGGTTATCTCCCCTCTACGAGCAATGTGTCCCACTCACTGTGGTGACCTCCCCTCTGCGAACAATGTATCTTTCTCACTGTGGTGATATCCCCTCTGAGTAAAATGTGTCCCACTCTCTGTAGTGATCTCCCGTCTGTGTAAAATGTGTCCCACTCACTGTGGCGATCTCCCCTCTGTGTTCAAAGTGTCCAACTCAACAAGTTGTCCCACTCACCCTGGTGATCTCCCCTCTGCGAGCAATGTGTCCCACTCACTGTGGTGATCTGCCCACGGTGTACAATGTATCCACTCACTGTGGTGATCTCCGCTCTCTGTACAATGTGTCTCACTCACTGTGGTGATCTGCCCACTGTGTACAATGTATCCACTCACTGTGGTGATCTCTCTTCTGCGAACAATGTGTCTCACTCACTGTGATAATCTCTGCTATGTGTACAATGTGTTTCAATCACTGTGGTGATCTCCCCTCTGTGTTCAATGTGTCCTACTCACTCTGGTGATATCCCCTCTGTGTAAAATGTTTCCCCTCATTGTGATAATCTCCCATCTGTGTACAATGTGTCCCACTCACTGTGATCTCCCCTCTGTGTATAATGTGTCCCACTCACTCTGGTGATCTCACCTCGGTGTTAAATGTGTCCCACTCACTGTGGTGATCTCCCCTCTGTGTACAATGTGTCCAACTCAATGTGATCTCCCCTCTGCGAACAATTTGTCGCACTCACTGTTGTGATCTCCCCTCTGCGAACAATGTGTCTCACTCACTGTGGTGATCTGCCCTCTGTGTTCAATGTGTCCAACTCACTCTGGTGATCTCCCGTCTGTGTAAAATGCGTCCCACTCACTGTGGTGATCTCCCCTCTGTGTACAATGCGTCGCACTCACTGAGGTGATCTCCCCTCTGTGTAAATTGTGCTGCACTCACTGTGGTGATCTCCCCTCTGCGAACAATGTGTCTCACTCACTGTGGTGATCTCCCCTCCGTGTAAAATGTGTCACACTCACGGTAGTGACCTCCCCTCTGTGTAAAATGTGTCCCACTCACTGTGATGATCTCCCCTCTGTGTAAAATATGTCCCACTCACTGTGGTGATCTCCTCTCTGCGAGCAATGTGTCTCACTCACTGTGGTGATCTCACCTCCGTGTACAATGTGTCCCACTCACTGTGATAATCTCGCCTCTGTGTACAAGTTCTCCCACTCACCGTGGTGATCTCCCCTCTACGAGCAATGTGTCCCACTCACTGTTGTGACCTCCCCTCTGCGAACAATGTATCTTTCTCACTGTGGTGATATCCCCTCTGAGTAAAATGTGTCCCACTCTCTGTAGTGATCTCCCGTCTGTGTAAAATGTGTCCCACTCACTGTGGCGATCTCCCCTCTGTGTTCAAAGTGTCCAACTCAACAAGTTGTCCCACTCACCGTGGTGATCTCCCCTCTGCGAGCAATGTGTCCCACTCACTGTGGTGATCTGCCCACTGTGTACAATGTATCCACTCACTGTGGTGATCTCCGCTCTCTGTACAATGTGTCTCACTCACTGTGGTGATCTGCCCACTGTGTACAATGTATCCACTCACTGTGGTGATCTGCCCTCTCTGTACAATGTGTCTCACTCACTGTGGTGATCTGCCCTCTGTGTACAATGTGTCCCACGAACTGCGGTGATCTCCCCTCTGTGTAAAATGTATCCCACTCACTGTGGTGATCTCCGCTCTCTGTACAATGTGTCTCACTCACTGTGGTGATCTGCCCACTGTGTACAATGTATCCACTCACTGTGGTGATCTCTCTTCTGCGAACAATGTGTCTCACTCACTGTGATAATCTCTGCTATGTGTACAATGTGTTTCACTCACTGTGGTGATCTCCCCTCTGTGTTCAATGTGTCCTAATCACTCTGGTGATATCCCCTCTGTGTAAAATGTTTCCCCTCATTGTGATAATCTCCCATCTGTGTACAATGTGTCCCACTCACTGTGATCTCCCCTCTGTGTATAATGTGTCCCACTCACTCTGGTGATCTCACCTCGGTGTTAAATGTGTCCCACTCACTGTGGTGATCTCCCCTCTGTGTACAATGTGTCCAACTCAATGTGATCTCCCCTCTGCGAACAATTTGTCGCACTCACTGTTGTGATCTCCCCTCTGCGAACAATGTGTCTCACTCACTGTGGTGATCTGCCCTCTGTGTTCAATGTGTCCAACTCACTCTGGTGATCTCCCGTCTGTGTAAAATGCGTCCCACTCACTGTGGTGATCTCCCCTCTGTGTACAATGCGTCGCACTCACTGAGGTGATCTCCCCTCTGTGTAAATTGTGCTGCACTCACTGTGGTGATCTCCCCTCTGCGAACAATGTGTCTCACTCACTGTGGTGATCTCCCCTCCGTGTAAAATGTGTCACACTCACGGTAGTGACCTCCCCTCTGTGTAAAATGTGTCCCACTCACTGTGATGATCTCCCCTCTGTGTAAAATATGACCCACTCACTGTGGTGATCTCCTCTCTGCGAGCAATGTGTCTCACTCACTGTGGTGATCTCACCTCCGTGTACAATGTGTCCCACTCACTGTGATAATCTCCCCTCTATGTACAAGTTCTCCCACTCACCGTGGTGATCTCCCCTCTACGAGCAATGTGTCCCACTCACTGTGGTGACCTCCCCTCTGCGAACAATGTATCTTTCTCACTGTGGTGATATCCCCTCTGAGTAAAATGTGTCCCACTCTCTGTAGTGATCTCCCGTCTGTGTAAAATGTGTCCCACTCACTGTGGCGATCTCCCCTCTGTGTTCAAAGTGTCCAACTCAACAAGTTGTCCCACTCACCGTGGTGATCTCCCCTCTGCGAGCAATGTGTCCCACTCACTGTGGTGATCTGCCCACTGTGTACAATGTATCCACTCACTGTGGTGATCTCCGCTCTCTGTACAATGTGTCTCACTCACTGTGGTGATCTGCCCACTGTGTACAATGTATCCACTCACTGTGGTGATCTCCGCTCTCTGTACAATGTGTCTCACTCACTGTGGTGATCTGCCCTCTGTGTACAATGTGTCCCACGAACTGCGGTGATCTCCCCTCTGTGTAAAATGTATCCCACTCACTGTGGTGATCTCTCTTCTGCGAACAATGTGTCTCACTCACTGTGATAATCTCTGCTATGTGTACAATGTGTTTCACTCACTGTGGTGATCTCCCCTCTGTGTTCAATGTGTCCTACTCACTCTGGTGATATCCCCTCTGTGTAAACTGTTTCCCCTCATTGTGATAATCTCCCATCTGTGGACAATGTGTCCCACTCACTGTGATCTCCCCTCTGTGTATAATGTGTCCCACTCACTGTGGTGATCTCACCTCGGTGTAAAATGTGTCCCACTCACTGTGGTTATCTCCCCTCTGTGTTAAATGTGTCCCACTCACTGTGGTGATCTCCCCTCTGTGTACAATGTGTCCAACTCAATGTGATCTCCCTTCTGCGAACAATTTGTCGCACTCACTGTGGTGATCTCCCCTCTGCGAACAATGTGTCTCACTCACTGTGGTGATCTGCCCTCTGTGTTCAATGTGTCCAACTCACTCTGGTGATCTCCCGTCTGTGTAAAATGCGTCCCACTCACTGTGGTGATCTCCCCTCTGTGTACAATGCGTCGCACTCACTGAGGTGATCTCCCCTCTGTGTAAATTGTGCTGCACTCACTGTTGTGATCTCCCCTCTGTGTACAATGTGTCCAACTCACGGTGATCTCCACTCTGCGAACAATTTGTCCCACTCACTGTGGTGATCTGCCCTCTGTATACAATGTATCCACTCATTGTGGTGATCTCCGCTCTCTGTACAATGTGTCCAACTCACTGTGATCTCCCCTCTGCGAACAATGTGTCTCACTCACTGTGGTGATATCCCCTCTGTGTTCAATGTGTCCGACTCACTGTGGTGATCTCCCGTCTGTGTAAAATGCGTCCCACTCATGGTGGTGATCTCCCTTCTCTGTTTGAAGTGTCCAACTCTCTATGGTGATCTCCCCTCGGTGTAAAATGTGTCCAACTCACTGTGCTAATCTCCACTCTGTATAAAATGTGTCCCACTCACTGTGCTAATCTCCACTCTGTATAAAATGTGTCCCACTCACTGTGGTGATCTCTCTTCTGCGAACAATGTGTCTCACTCACTGTGGTGATCTCCCCTCTGTGTTCAATGTACCCACGCACTGTGTTGATCTCCCCTCTGTGTAAAATGAGTCCCCTCACTGTGATGATCTCCCCTATGTGTAAAATGTGTCACACTCACTGTGGTGATTTCCCCTTGGCGAACAATGTGTCTCACTCACTGTGGTGATCTCCCCTCTGTGTTCAATGTGTCTCACTGACTGTGGTGATCTCCCCTCTGTGTACAATGTGTCTCACTCACTGTGGTGATCTCCCCTGTGTGTACAATGTGTCCAACGCACTGTGATCTCCCCTCTGTGTACAATGTGTCCAACTCACTGTGATCTCACCTCTGTGAACTATTTGTCTCACTCACTGTGGTGATCTCCTCTCTGCGAGCAATGTGTCCCACTCACTGTGATCTCCGCTCTCTGTACAATGTGTCCCACTCACTGTGGGGATCTGCCCTCTGTGTTCAATGTGCCCACTCACTGTGGTGATCTCCCCTCTGTGTAAAATGTGTCCCACTCACTGTGATCATCTTACCTCCGTGTACAATGTGTCCCACTCACTGTGATAATCTCCCCTCTGTGTACAAGTTCTCCCACTCACCGTGGTGATCTCCCCTCTACGAGCAATGTGTCCCACTCACTGTGGTGATCTGCCCTCTGTATACAATGTATCCACTCACTGTGGTGATCTCCGCTCTCTGTACAATATGTCTCACTCACTGTGGTGATCTCCCCTCTGTGTACAATGTGTCCCAAGAACTGCGGTGATCTCCCCTCTGTGTAAAATGTGTCCCACTCACTGTGATCATCTTACCTCCGTGTACAATGTGTCCCACTCACTGTGATAATCTCCCCTCTGTGTACAAGTTCTCCCACTCACCGTGGTGATCTCCCCTCTACGAGCAATGTGTCCCACTCACTGTGGTGATCTGCCCTCTGTATACAATGTATCCACTCACTGTGGTGATCTCCGCTCTCTGTACAATATGTCTCACTCACTGTGGTGATCTCACCTCCGTGTACAATGTGTCCCACTCACTGTGATAATCTCCCCTCTGTGTACAAGTTCTCACACTCACCGTGGTGATCTCCCCTCTACGAGCAATGTGTCCCACTCACTGTGGTGACCTCCCCTCTGCGAACAATGTATCTTTCTCACTGTGGTGATATCCCCTCTGAGTAAAATGTGTCCCACTCTCTGTAGTGATCTCCCGTCTGTGTAAAATGTGTCCCACTCACTGTGGCGATCTCCCCTCTGTGTTCAAAGTGTCCAACTCAACAAGTTGTCCCACTCACCGTGGTGATCTCCCCTCTGCGAGCAATGTGTCCCACTCACTGTGGTGATCTGCCCACTGTGTACAATGTATCCACTCACTGTGGTGATCTCCGCTCTCTGTACAATGTGTCTCACTCACTGTGGTGATCTGCCCACTGTGTACAATGTATCCACTCACTGTGGTGATCTCTCTTCTGCGAACAATGTGTCTCACTCACTGTGATAATCTCTGCTATGTGTACAATGTGTTTCACTCACTGTGGTGATCTCCCCTCAGTGTTCAATGTATCCTACTCACTCTGGTGATATCCCCTCTGTGTAAAATGTTTCCCCTCATTGTGATAATCTCCCATCTGTGTACAATGTGTCCCACTCACTGTGATCTCCCCTCTGTGTATAATGTGTCCCACTCACTCTGGTGATCTCACCTCGGTGTTAAATGTGTCCAACTCAATGTGATCTCCCCTCTGCGAACAATTTGTCGCACTCACTGTTGTGATCTCCCCTCTGCGAACAATGTGTCTCACTCACTGTGGTGATCTGCCCTCTGTGTTCAATGTGTCCAACTCACTCTGGTGATCTCCCGTCTGTGTAAAATGCGTCCCACTCACTGTGGTGATCTCCCCTCTGTGTACAATGCGTCGCACTCACTGAGGTGATCTCCCCTCTGTGTAAATTGTGCTGCACTCACTGTGGTGATCTCCCCTCTGCGAACAATGTGTCTCACTCACTGTGGTGATCTCCCCTCCGTGTAAAATGTGTCACACTCACGGTAGTGACCTCCCCTCTGTGTAAAATGTGTCCCACTCACTGTGATGATCTCCCCTCTGTGTAAAATATGTCCCACTCACTGTGGTGATCTCCTCTCTGCGAGCAATGTGTTTCACTCACTGTGGTGATCTCCCCTCTGTGTTCAATGTGTCCTACTCACTCTGGTGATATCCCCTCTGTGTAAAATGTTTCCCCTCATTGTGATAATCTCCCATCTGTGGACAATGTGTCCCACTCACTGTGGTGATCTGCCCACTGTGTACAATGTATCCACTCACTGTGGCGATCTCCCCTCTGTGTTCAAAGTGTCCAACTCAACAAGTTGTCCCACTCACCGTGGTGATCTCCCCTCTGCGAGCAATGTGTCCCACTCACTGTGGTGATCTGCCCACTGTGTACAATGTATCCACTCACTGTGGTGATCTCCGCTCTCTGTACAATGTGTCTCACTCACTGTGGTGATCTGCCCACTGTGTACAATGTATCCACTCACTGTGGTGATCTCCGCTCTCTGTACAATGTGTCTCACTCACTGTGGTGATCTGCCCTCTGTGTACAATGTGTCCCACGAACTGCGGTGATCTCCCCTCTGTGTAAAATGTATCCCACTCACTGTGGTGATCTCCGCTCTCTGTACAATGTGTCTCACTCACTGTGGTGATCTGCCCACTGTGTACAATGTATCCACTCACTGTGGTGATCTCTCTTCTGCGAACAATGTGTCTCACTCACTGTGATAATCTCTGCTATGTGTACAATGTGTTTCACTCACTGTGGTGATCTCCCCTCTGTGTTCAATGTGTCCTACTCACTCTGGTGATATCCCCTCTGTGTAAAATGTTTCCCCTCATTGTGATAATCTCCCATCTGTGTACAATGTGTCCCACTCACTGTGATCTCCCCTCTCTGTATAATGTGTCCCACTCACTCTGGTGATCTCACCTCGGTGTTAAATGTGTCCCACTCACTGTGGTGATCTCCCCTCTGTGTACAATGTGTCCAACTCAATGTGATCTCCCCTCTGCGAACAATTTGTCGCACTCACTGTTGTGATCTCCCCTCTGCGAACAATGTGTCTCACTCACTGTGGTGATCTGCCCTCTGTGTTCAATGTGTCCAACTCACTCTGGTGATCTCCCGTCTGTGTAAAATGCGTCCCACTCACTGTGGTGCCCTCCCCTCTGTCTACAATGCGTCGCACTCACTGAGGTGATCTCCCCTCTGTGTAAATTGTGCTGCACTCACTGTGGTGATCTCCCCTCTGCGAACAATGTGTCTCACTCACTGTGGTGATCTCCCCTCCGTGTAAAATGTGTCACACTCACGGTAGTGACCTCCCCTCTGTGTAAAATGTGTCCCACTCACTGTGATGATCTCCCCTCTGTGTAAAATATGTCCCACTCACTGTGGTGATCTCCTCTCTGCGAGCAATGTGTCTCACTCACTGTGGTGATCTCACCTCCGTGTACAATGTGTCCCACTCACTGTGATAATCTCCCCTCTGTGTACAAGTTCTCCCACTCACCGTGGTGATCTCCCCTCTACGAGCAATGTGTCCCACTCACTGTGGTGACCTCCCCTCTGCGAACAATGTATCTTTCTCACTGTGGTGATATCCCCTCTGAGTAAAATGTGTCCCACTCTCTGTAGTGATCTCCCGTCTGTGTAAAATGTGTCCCACTCACTGTGGCGATCTCCCCTCTGTGTTCAAAGTGTCCAACTCAACAAGTTGTCCCACTCACCGTGGTGATCTCCCCTCTGCGAGCAATGTGTCCCACTCACTGTGGTGATCTGCCCACTGTGTACAATGTATCCACTCACTGTGGTGATCTCCGCTCTCTGTACAATGTGTCTCACTCACTGTGGTGATCTGCCCACTGTGTACAATGTGTCTCACTCACTGTGGTGATCTGCCCTCTGTGTACAATGTGTCCCACGAACTGCGGTGATCTCCCCTCTGTGTAAAATGTATCCCACTCACTGTGGTGATCTCTCTTCTGTGAACAATGTGTCTCACTCACTGTGATAATCTCTGCTATGTGTACAATGTGTTTCACTCACTGTGGTGATCTCCCCTCTGTGTTCAATGTGTCCTACTCACTCTGGTGATATCCCCTCTGTGTAAAATGTTTCCCCTCATTGTGATAATCTCCCATCTGTGGACAATGTGTCCCACTCACTGTGATCTCCCCACTGTGTATAATGTGTCCCACTCACTGTGGTGATCTCACCTCGGTGTAAAATGTGTCCCACTCACTGTGGTTATCTCCCCTCTGTGTTAAATGTGTCCCACTCACTGTGGTGATCTCCCCTCTGTGTACAATGTGTCCAACTCAATGTGATCTCCCTTCTGCGAACAATTTGTCGCACTCACTGTGGTGATCTCCCCTCTGCGAACAATGTGTCTCACTCACTGTGGTGATCTGCCCTCTGTGTTCAATGTGTCCAACTCACTCTGGTGATCTCCCGTCTGTGTAAAATGCGTCCCACTCACTGTGGTGATCTCCCCTCTGTGTACAATGCGTCGCACTCACTGAGGTGATCTCCCCTCTGTGTAAATTGTGCTGCACTCACTGTTGTGATCTCCCCTCTGTGTACAATGTGTCCAACTCACTGTGATCTCCACTCTGCGAACAATTTGTCCCACTCACTGTGGTGATCTGCCCTCTGTATACAATGTATCCACTCATTGTGGTGATCTCCGCTCTCTGTACAATGTGTCCAACTCACTGTGATCTCCCCTCTGCGAACAATGTGTCTCACTCACTGTGGTGATATCCCCTCTGTGTTCAATGTGTCCGACTCACTGTGGTGATCTCCCGTCTGTGTAAAATGCGTCCCACTCATGGTGGTGATCTCCCTTCTGTGTTTGAAGTGTCCAACTCTCTATGGTGATCTCCCCTCGGTGTAAAATGTGTCCAACTCACTGTGCTAATCTCCACTCTGTATAAAATGTGTCCCACTCACTGTGCTAATCTCCACTCTGTATAAAATGTGTCCCACTCACTGTGGTGATCTCTCTTCTGCGAACAATGTGTCCCACTCACTGTGATGATCTCCCCTCTGTGTAAAATGTGTCACACTCACTGTGGTGATTTCCCCTTGGCGAACAATGTGTCTCACTCACTGTGGTGATCTCCCCTCTGTGTTCAATGTGTCTCACTGACTGTGGTGATCTCCCCTCTGTGTACAATGTGTCTCACTCACTGTGGTGATCTCCCCTGTGTGTACAATGTGTCCAACGCACTGTGATCTCCCCTCTGTGTACAATGTGTCCAACTCACTGTGATCTCACCTCTGTGAACTATTTGTCTCACTCACTGTGGTGATCTCCTCTCTGCGAGCAATGTGTCCCACTCACTGTGATCTCCGCTCTCTGTACAATGTGTCCCACTCACTGTGGGGATCTGCCCTCTGTGTTCAATGTGCCCACTCACTGTGGTGATCTCCCCTCTGTGTAAAATGTGTCCCACTCACTGTGATCATCTTACCTCCGTGTACAATGTGTCCCACTCACTGTGATAATCTCCCCTCTGTGTACAAGTTCTCCCACTCACCGTGGTGATCTCCCCTCTACGAGCAATGTGTCCCACTCACTGTGGTGATCTGCCCTCTGTATACAATGTATCCACTCACTGTGGTGATCTCCGCTCTCTGTACAATATGTCTCACTCACTGTGGTGATCTCCCCTCTGTGTACAATGTGTCCCAAGAACTGCGGTGATCTCCCCTCTGTGTAAAATGTGTCCCACTCACTGTGATCATCTTACCTCCGTGTACAATGTGTCCCACTCACTGTGATAATCTCCCCTCTGTGTACAAGTTCTCCCACTCACCGTGGTGATCTCCCCTCTACGAGCAATGTGTCCCACTCACTGTGGTGATCTGCCCTCTGTATACAATGTATCCACTCACTGTGGTGATCTCCGCTCTCTGTACAATATGTCTCACTCACTGTGGTGATCTCACCTCCGTGTACAATGTGTCCCACTCACTGTGATAATCTCCCCTCTGTGTACAAGTTCTCACACTCACCGTGGTGATCTCCCCTCTACGAGCAATGTGTCCCACTCACTGTGGTGACCTCCCCTCTGCGAACAATGTATCTTTCTCACTGTGGTGATATCCCCTCTGAGTAAAATGTGTCCCACTCTCTGTAGTGATCTCCCGTCTGTGTAAAATGTGTCCCACTCACTGTGGCGATCTCCCCTCTGTGTTCAAAGTGTCCAACTCAACAAGTTGTCCCACTCACCGTGGTGATCTCCCCTCTGCGAGCAATGTGTCCCACTCACTGTGGTGATCTGCCCACTGTGTACAATGTATCCACTCACTGTGGTGATCTCCGCTCTCTGTACAATGTGTCTCACTCACTGTGGTGATCTGCCCACTGTGTACAATGTATCCACTCACTGTGGTGATCTCTCTTCTGCGAACAATGTGTCTCACTCACTGTGATAATCTCTGCTATGTGTACAATGTGTTTCACTCACTGTGGTGATCTCCCCTCAGTGTTCAATGTATCCTACTCACTCTGGTGATATCCCCTCTGTGTAAAATGTTTCCCCTCATTGTGATAATCTCCCATCTGTGTACAATGTGTCCCACTCACTGTGATCTCCCCTCTGTGTATAATGTGTCCCACTCACTCTGGTGATCTCACCTCGGTGTTAAATGTGTCCAACTCAATGTGATCTCCCCTCTGCGAACAATTTGTCGCACTCACTGTTGTGATCTCCCCTCTGCGAACAATGTGTCTCACTCACTGTGGTGATCTGCCCTCTGTGTTCAATGTGTCCAACTCACTCTGGTGATCTCCCGTCTGTGTAAAATGCGTCCCACTCACTGTGGTGATCTCCCCTCTGTGTACAATGCGTCGCACTCACTGAGGTGATCTCCCCTCTGTGTAAATTGTGCTGCACTCACTGTGGTGATCTCCCCTCTGCGAACAATGTGTCTCACTCACTGTGGTGATCTCCCCTCCGTGTAAAATGTGTCACACTCACGGTAGTGACCTCCCCTCTGTGTAAAATGTGTCCCACTCACTGTGATGATCTCCCCTCTGTGTAAAATATGTCCCACTCACTGTGGTGATCTCCTCTCTGCGAGCAATGTGTTTCACTCACTGTGGTGATCTCCCCTCTGTGTTCAATGTGTCCTACTCACTCTGGTGATATCCCCTCTGTGTAAAATGTTTCCCCTCATTGTGATAATCTCCCATCTGTGGACAATGTATCCCACTCACTGTGGTGATCTGCCCACTGTGTACAATGTATCCACTCACTGTGGCGATCTCCCCTCTGTGTTCAAAGTGTCCAACTCAACAAGTTGTCCCACTCACCGTGGTGATCTCCCCTCTGCGAGCAATGTGTCCCACTCACTGTGGTGATCTGCCCACTGTGTACAATGTATCCACTCACTGTGGTGATCTCCGCTCTCTGTACAATGTGTCTCACTCACTGTGGTGATCTGCCCACTGTGAACAATGTATCCACTCACTGTGGTGATCTCCGCTCTCTGTACAATGTGTCTCACTCACTGTGGTGATCTGCCCTCTGTGTACAATGTGTCCCACTCACTGTGATCTCCGCTCTCTGTACAATGTGTCCCACTCACTGTGGGGATCTGCCCTCTGTGTTCAATGTGCCCACTCACTGTGGTGATCTCCCCTCTGTGTAAAATGTGTCCCACTCACTGTGATCATCTTACCTCCGTGTACAATGTGTCCCACTCACTGTGATAATCTCCCCTCTGTGTACAAGTTCTCCCACTCACCGTGGTGATCTCCCCTCTACGAGCAATGTGTCCCACTCACTGTGGTGATCTGCCCTCTGTATACAATGTATCCACTCACTGTGGTGATCTCCGCTCTCTGTACAATATGTCTCACTCACTGTGGTGATCTCCCCTCTGTGTACAATGTGTCCCAAGAACTGCGGTGATCTCCCCTCTGTGTAAAATGTGTCCCACTCACTGTGATCATCTTACCTCCGTGTACAATGTGTCCCACTCACTGTGATAATCTCCCCTCTGTGTACAAGTTCTCCCACTCACCGTGGTGATCTCCCCTCTACGAGCAATGTGTCCCACTCACTGTGGTGATCTGCCCTCTGTATACAATGTATCCACTCACTGTGGTGATCTCCGCTCTCTGTACAATATGTCTCACTCACTGTGGTGATCTCACCTCCGTGTACAATGTGTCCCACTCACTGTGATAATCTCCCCTCTGTGTACAAGTTCTCACACTCACCGTGGTGATCTCCCCTCTACGAGCAATGTGTCCCACTCACTGTGGTGACCTCCCCTCTGCGAACAATGTATCTTTCTCACTGTGGTGATATCCCCTCTGAGTAAAATGTGTCCCACTCTCTGTAGTGATCTCCCGTCTGTGTAAAATGTGTCCCACTCACTGTGGCGATCTCCCCTCTGTGTTCAAAGTGTCCAACTCAACAAGTTGTCCCACTCACCGTGGTGATCTCCCCTCTGCGAGCAATGTGTCCCACTCACTGTGGTGATCTGCCCACTGTGTACAATGTATCCACTCACTGTGGTGATCTCCGCTCTCTGTACAATGTGTCTCACTCACTGTGGTGATCTGCCCACTGTGTACAATGTATCCACTCACTGTGGTGATCTCTCTTCTGCGAACAATGTGTCTCACTCACTGTGATAATCTCTGCTATGTGTACAATGTGTTTCACTCACTGTGGTGATCTCCCCTCAGTGTTCAATGTATCCTACTCACTCTGGTGATATCCCCTCTGTGTAAAATGTTTCCCCTCATTGTGATAATCTCCCATCTGTGTACAATGTGTCCCACTCACTGTGATCTCCCCTCTGTGTATAATGTGTCCCACTCACTCTGGTGATCTCACCTCGGTGTTAAATGTGTCCAACTCAATGTGATCTCCCCTCTGCGAACAATTTGTCGCACTCACTGTTGTGATCTCCCCTCTGCGAACAATGTGTCTCACTCACTGTGGTGATCTGCCCTCTGTGTTCAATGTGTCCAACTCACTCTGGTGATCTCCCGTCTGTGTAAAATGCGTCCCACTCACTGTGGTGATCTCCCCTCTGTGTACAATGCGTCGCACTCACTGAGGTGATCTCCCCTCTGTGTAAATTGTGCTGCACTCACTGTGGTGATCTCCCCTCTGCGAACAATGTGTCTCACTCACTGTGGTGATCTCCCCTCCGTGTAAAATGTGTCACACTCACGGTAGTGACCTCCCCTCTGTGTAAAATGTGTCCCACTCACTGTGATGATCTCCCCTCTGTGTAAAATATGTCCCACTCACTGTGGTGATCTCCTCTCTGCGAGCAATGTGTTTCACTCACTGTGGTGATCTCCCCTCTGTGTTCAATGTGTCCTACTCACTCTGGTGATATCCCCTCTGTGTAAAATGTTTCCCCTCATTGTGATAATCTCCCATCTGTGGACAATGTGTCCCACTCACTGTGGTGATCTGCCCACTGTGTACAATGTATCCACTCACTGTGGCGATCTCCCCTCTGTGTTCAAAGTGTCCAACTCAACAAGTTGTCCCACTCACCGTGGTGATCTCCCCTCTGCGAGCAATGTGTCCCACTCACTGTGGTGATCTGCCCACTGTGTACAATGTATCCACTCACTGTGGTGATCTCCGCTCTCTGTACAATGTGTCTCACTCACTGTGGTGATCTGCCCACTGTGAACAATGTATCCACTCACTGTGGTGATCTCCGCTCTCTGTACAATGTGTCTCACTCACTGTGGTGATCTGCCCTCTGTGTACAATGTGTCCCACGAACTGCGGTGATCTCCCCTCTGTGTAAAATGTATCCCACTCACTGTGGTGATCTCCGCTCTCTGTACAATGTGTCTCACTCACTGTGGTGATCTGCCCACTGTGTACAATGTATCCACTCACTGTGGTGATCTCTCTTCTGCGAACAATGTGTCTCACTCACTGTGATAATCTCTGCTATGTGTACAATGTGTTTCACTCACTGTGGTGATCTCCCCTCTGTGTTCAATGTGTCCTACTCACTCTGGTGATATCCCCTCTGTGTAAAATGTTTCCCCTCATTGTGATAATCTCCCATCTGTGTACAATGTGTCCCACTCACTGTGATCTCCCCTCTCTGTATAATGTGTCCCACTCACTCTGGTGATCTCACCTCGGTGTTAAATGTGTCCCACTCACTGTGGTGATCTCCCCTCTGTGTACAATGTGTCCAACTCAATGTGATCTCCCCTCTGCGAACAATTTGTCGCACTCACTGTTGTGATCTCCCCTCTGCGAACAATGTGTCTCACTCACTGTGGTGATCTGCCCTCTGTGTTCAATGTGTCCAACTCACTCTGGTGATCTCCCGTCTGTGTAAAATGCGTCCCACTCACTGTGGTGCCCTCCCCTCTGTCTACAATGCGTCGCACTCACTGAGGTGATCTCCCCTCTGTGTAAATTGTGCTGCACTCACTGTGGTGATCTCCCCTCTGCGAACAATGTGTCTCACTCACTGTGGTGATCTCCCCTCCGTGTAAAATGTGTCACACTCACGGTAGTGACCTCCCCTCTGTGTAAAATGTGTCCCACTCACTGTGATGATCTCCCCTCTGTGTAAAATATGTCCCACTCACTGTGGTGATCTCCTCTCTGCGAGCAATGTGTCTCACTCACTGTGGTGATCTCACCTCCGTGTACAATGTGTCCCACTCACTGTGATAATCTCCCCTCTGTGTACAAGTTCTCCCACTCACCGTGGTGATCTCCCCTCTACGAGCAATGTGTCCCACTCACTGTGGTGACCTCCCCTCTGCGAACAATGTATCTTTCTCACTGTGGTGATATCCCCTCTGAGTAAAATGTGTCCCACTCTCTGTAGTGATCTCCCGTCTGTGTAAAATGTGTCCCACTCACTGTGGCGATCTCCCCTCTGTGTTCAAAGTGTCCAACTCAACAAGTTGTCCCACTCACCGTGGTGATCTCCCCTCTGCGAGCAATGTGTCCCACTCACTGTGGTGATCTGCCCACTGTGTACAATGTATCCACTCACTGTGGTGATCTCCGCTCTCTGTACAATGTGTCTCACTCACTGTGGTGATCTGCCCACTGTGTACAATGTGTCTCACTCACTGTGGTGATCTGCCCTCTGTGTACAATGTGTCCCACGAACTGCGGTGATCTCCCCTCTGTGTAAAATGTATCCCACTCACTGTGGTGATCTCTCTTCTGCGAACAATGTGTCTCACTCACTGTGATAATCTCTGCTATGTGTACAATGTGTTTCACTCACTGTGGTGATCTCCCCTCTGTGTTCAATGTGTCCTACTCACTCTGGTGATATCCCCTCTGTGTAAAATGTTTCCCCTCATTGTGATAATCTCCCATCTGTGGACAATGTGTCCCACTCACTGTGATCTCCCCACTGTGTATAATGTGTCCCACTCACTGTGGTGATCTCACCTCGGTGTAAAATGTGTCCCACTCACTGTGGTTATCTCCCCTCTGTGTTAAATGTGTCCCACTCACTGTGGTGATCTCCCCTCTGTGTACAATGTGTCCAACTCAATGTGATCTCCCTTCTGCGAACAATTTGTCGCACTCACTGTGGTGATCTCCCCTCTGCGAACAATGTGTCTCACTCACTGTGGTGATCTGCCCTCTGTGTTCAATGTGTCCAACTCACTCTGGTGATCTCCCGTCTGTGTAAAATGCGTCCCACTCACTGTGGTGATCTCCCCTCTGTGTAAATTGTGCTGCACTCACTGTTGTGATCTCCCCTCTGTGTACAATGTGTCCAACTCACTGTGATCTCCACTCTGCGAACAATTTGTCCCACTCACTGTGGTGATCTGCCCTCTGTATACAATGTATCCACTCATTGTGGTGATCTCCGCTCTCTGTACAATGTGTCCAACTCACTGTGATCTCCCCTCTGCGAACAATGTGTCTCACTCACTGTGGTGATATCCCCTCTGTGTTCAATGTGTCCGACTCACTGTGGTGATCTCCCGTCTGTGTAAAATGCGTCCCACTCATGGTGGTGATCTCCCTTCTGTGTTTGAAGTGTCCAACTCTCTATGGTGATCTCCCCTCGGTGTAAAATGTGTCCAACTCACTGTGCTAATCTCCACTCTGTATAAAATGTGTCCCACTCACTGTGGTGATCTCTCTTCTGCGAACAATGTGTCTCACTCACTGTGGTGATCTCCCCTCTGTGTTCAATGTACCCACGCACTGTGTTGATCTCCCCTCTGTGTAAAATGAGTCCCCTCACTGTGATGATCTCCCCTCTGTGTAAAATGTGTCACACTCACTGTGGTGATTTCCCCTTGGCGAACAATGTGTCTCACTCACTGTGGTGATCTCCCCTCTGTGTTCAATGTGTCTCACTGACTGTGGTGATCTCCCCTCTGTGTACAATGTGTCTCACTCACTGTGGTGATCTCCCCTGTGTGTACAATGTGTCCAACGCACTGTGATCTCCCCTCTGTGTACAATGTGTCCAACTCACTGTGATCTCACCTCTGTGAACTATTTGTCTCACTCACTGTGGTGATCTCCTCTATGCGAGCAATGTGTCCCACTCACTGTGATCTCCGCTCTCTGTACAATGTGTCCCACTCACTGTGGGGATCTGCCCTCTGTGTTCAATGTGCCCACTCACTGTGGTGATCTCCCCTCTGTGTAAAATGTGTCCCACTCACTGTGATCATCTTACCTCCGTGTACAATGTGTCCCACTCACTGTGATAATCTCCCCTCTGTGTACAAGTTCTCCCACTCACCGTGGTGATCTCCCCTCTACGAGCAATGTGTCCCACTCACTGTGGTGATCTGCCCTCTGTATACAATGTATCCACTCACTGTGGTGATCTCCGCTCTCTGTACAATATGTCTCACTCACTGTGGTGATCTCCCCTCTGTGTACAATGTGTCCCAAGAACTGCGGTGATCTCCCCTCTGTGTAAAATGTGTCCCACTCACTGTGATCATCTTACCTCCGTGTACAATGTGTCCCACTCACTGTGATAATCTCCCCTCTGTGCACAAGTTCTCCCACTCACCGTGGTGATCTCCCCTCTACGAGCAATGTGTCCCACTCACTGTGGTGATCTGCCCTCTGTATACAATGTATCCACTCACTGTGGTGATCTCCGCTCTCTGTACAATATGTCTCACTCACTGTGGTGATCTCACCTCCGTGTACAATGTGTCCCACTCACTGTGATAATCTCCCCTCTGTGTACAAGTTCTCACACTCACCGTGGTGATCTCCCCTCTACGAGCAATGTGTCCCACTCACTGTGGTGACCTCCCCTCTGCGAACAATGTATCTTTCTCACTGTGGTGATATCCCCTCTGAGTAAAATGTGTCCCACTCTCTGTAGTGATCTCCCGTCTGTGTAAAATGTGTCCCACTCACTGTGGCGATCTCCCCTCTGTGTTCAAAGTGTCCAACTCAACAAGTTGTCCCACTCACCGTGGTGATCTCCCCTCTGCGAGCAATGTGTCCCACTCACTGTGGTGATCTGCCCACTGTGTACAATGTATCCACTCACTGTGGTGATCTCCGCTCTCTGTACAATGTGTCTCACTCACTGTGGTGATCTGCCCACTGTGTACAATGTATCCACTCACTGTGGTGATCTCTCTTCTGCGAACAATGTGTCTCACTCACTGTGATAATCTCTGCTATGTGTACAATGTGTTTCACTCACTGTGGTGATCTCCCCTCAGTGTTCAATGTATCCTACTCACTCTGGTGATATCCCCTCTGTGTAAAATGTTTCCCCTCATTGTGATAATCTCCCATCTGTGTACAATGTGTCCCACTCACTGTGATCTCCCCTCTGTGTATAATGTGTCCCACTCACTCTGGTGATCTCACCTCGGTGTTAAATGTGTCCAACTCAATGTGATCTCCCCTCTGCGAACAATTTGTCGCACTCACTGTTGTGATCTCCCCTCTGCGAACAATGTGTCTCACTCACTGTGGTGATCTGCCCTCTGTGTTCAATGTGTCCAACTCACTCTGGTGATCTCCCGTCTGTGTAAAATGCGTCCCACTCACTGTGGTGATCTTCCCTCTGTGTACAATGCGTCGCACTCACTGAGGTGATCTCCCCTCTGTGTAAATTGTGCTGCACTCACTGTGGTGATCTCCCCTCTGCGAACAATGTGTCTCACTCACTGTGGTGATCTCCCCTCCGTGTAAAATGTGTCACACTCACGGTAGTGACCTCCCCTCTGTGTAAAATGTGTCCCACTCACTGTGATGATCTCCCCTCTGTGTAAAATATGTCCCACTCACTGTGGTGATCTCCTCTCTGCGAGCAATGTGTTTCACTCACTGTGGTGATCTCCCCTCTGTGTTCAATGTGTCCTACTCACTCTGGTGATATCCCCTCTGTGTAAAATGTTTCCCCTCATTGTGATAATCTCCCATCTGTGGACAATGTGTCCCACTCACTGTGATCTCCCCTCTGTGTTCAATGTGTCCTACTCACTGTGGTTATCTCCCCTCTGTGTTAAATGTGTCCCACTCACTGTGGTGATCTCCCCTCTGTGTACAATGTGTCCAACTCAATGTGATCTCCCCTCTGCGAACAATTTGTCGCACTCACTGTGGTGATCTCCCCTCTGCGAACAATGTGTCTCACTCACTGTGGTGATCTGCCCTCTGTGTTCAATGTGTCCAACTCATTCTGGTGATCTGCCGTCTGTGTAAAATGCGTCCCACTCATGGTGGTGATCTCCCTTCTGTGTTTGAAGTGTCCAACTCACTATGGTGATCTCCCCTCGGTGTAAAATGTGTCCCACTCACTGTGCTAATCTCCACTCTGTATAAAATGTGTCCCACTCACTGTGCTAATCTCCACTCTGTATAAAATGTGTCCCACTCACTGTGGTGATCACTCTTCTGCGAACAATGTGTCTCACTCACTGTGGTGATCTGCCCTCTGTGTTCAATGTGTCCAACTCACTCTGGTGATCTCCCGTCTGTGTAAAATGCGTCCCACTCACTGTGGTGATCTCCCCTCTGTGTACAATGCGTCGCACTCACTGAGGTGATCTCCCCTCTGTGTAAATTGTGCTGCACTCACTGTTGTGATCTCCCCTCTGTGTACAATGTGTCCAACTCACTGTGATCTCCACTCTGCGAACAATTTGTCCCACTCACTGTGGTGATCTGCCCTCTGTATACAATGTATCCACTCATTGTGGTGATCTCCGCTCTCTGTACAATGTGTCCAACTCACTGTGATCTCCCCTCTGCGAACAATGTGTCTCACTCACTGTGGTGATATCCCCTCTGTGTTCAATGTGTCCGACTCACTGTGGTGATCTCCCGTCTGTGTAAAATGCGTCCCACTCATGGTGGTGATCTCCCTTCTGTGTTTGAAGTGTCCAACTCTCTATGGTGATCTCCCCTCGGTGTAAAATGTGTCCAACTCACTGTGCTAATCTCCACTCTGTATAAAATGTGTCCCACTCACTGTGCTAATCTCCACTCTGTATAAAATGTGTCCCACTCACTGTGGTGATCTCTCTTCTGCGAACAATGTGTCTCACTCACTGTGGTGATCTCCCCTCTGTGTTCAATGTACCCACGCACTGTGATGATCTCCCCTCTGTGTAAAATGTGTCACACTCACTGTGGTGATTTCCCCTTGGCGAACAATGTGTCTCACTCACTGTGGTGATCTCCCCTCTGTGTTCAATGTGTCTCACTGACTGTGGTGATCTCCCCTCTGTGTACAATGTGTCTCACTCACTGTGGTGATCTCCCCTGTGTGTACAATGTGTCCAACGCACTGTGATCTCCCCTCTGTGTACAATGTGTCCAACTCACTGTGATCTCACCTCTGTGAACTATTTGTCTCACTCACTGTGGTGATCTCCTCTCTGCGAGCAATGTGTCCCACTCACTGTGATCTCCGCTCTCTGTACAATGTGTCCCACTCACTGTGGGGATCTGCCCTCTGTGTTCAATGTGCCCACTCACTGTGGTGATCTCCCCTCTGTGTAAAATGTGTCCCACTCACTGTGATCATCTTACCTCCGTGTACAATGTGTCCCACTCACTGTGATAATCTCCCCTCTGTGTACAAGTTCTCCCACTCACCGTGGTGATCTCCCCTCTACGAGCAATGTGTCCCACTCACTGTGGTGATCTGCCCTCTGTATACAATGTATCCACTCACTGTGGTGATCTCCGCTCACTGTACAATATGTCTCACTCACTGTGGTGATCTCCCCTCTGTGTACAATGTGTCCCAAGAACTGCGGTGATCTCCCCTCTGTGTAAAATGTGTCCCACTCACTGTGATCATCTTACCTCCGTGTACAATGTGTCCCACTCACTGTGATAATCTCCCCTCTGTGTACAAGTTCTCCCACTCACCGTGGTGATCTCCCCTCTACGAGCAATGTGTCCCACTCACTGTGGTGATCTGCCCTCTGTATACAATGTATCCACTCACTGTGGTGATCTCCGCTCTCTGTACAATATGTCTCACTCACTGTGGTGATCTCACCTCCGTGTACAATGTGTCCCACTCACTGTGATAATCTCCCCTCTGTGTACAAGTTCTCACACTCACCGTGGTGATCTCCCCTCTACGAGCAATGTGTCCCACTCACTGTGGTGACCTCCCCTCTGCGAACAATGTATCTTTCTCACTGTGGTGATATCCCCTCTGAGTAAAATGTGTCCCACTCTCTGTAGTGATCTCCCGTCTGTGTAAAATGTGTCCCACTCACTGTGGCGATCTCCCCTCTGTGTTCAAAGTGTCCAACTCAACAAGTTGTCCCACTCACCGTGGTGATCTCCCCTCTGCGAGCAATGTGTCCCACTCACTGTGGTGATCTGCCCACTGTGTACAATGTATCCACTCACTGTGGTGATCTCCGCTCTCTGTACAATGTGTCTCACTCACTGTGGTGATCTGCCCACTGTGTACAATGTATCCACTCACTGTGGTGATCTCTCTTCTGCGAACAATGTGTCTCACTCACTGTGATAATCTCTGCTATGTGTACAATGTGTTTCACTCACTGTGGTGATCTCCCCTCAGTGTTCAATGTATCCTACTCACTCTGGTGATATCCCCTCTGTGTAAAATGTTTCCCCTCATTGTGATAATCTCCCATCTGTGTACAATGCGTCCCACTCACTGTGATCTCCCCTCTGTGTATAATGTGTCCCACTCACTCTGGTGATCTCACCTCGGTGTTAAATGTGTCCAACTCAATGTGATCTCCCCTCTGCGAACAATTTGTCGCACTCACTGTTGTGATCTCCCCTCTGCGAACAATGTGTCTCACTCACTGTGGTGATCTGCCCTCTGTGTTCAATGTGTCCAACTCACTCTGGTGATCTCCCGTCTGTGTAAAATGCGTCCCA
Organism: Hemitrygon akajei; assembly: GCF_048418815.1. Classification (NCBI taxonomy): domain Eukaryota; kingdom Metazoa; phylum Chordata; class Chondrichthyes; order Myliobatiformes; family Dasyatidae; genus Hemitrygon; species Hemitrygon akajei. The sequence continues at coordinate 144,843,100 of NC_133124.1, read as the reverse complement.
CTCACTGTGGTGATCTCCCCTCTGTGTACAATGCGTCGCACTCACTGAGGTGATCTCCCCTCTGTGTAAATTGTGCTGCACTCACTGTGGTGATCTCCCCTCTGCGAACAATGTGTCTCACTCACTGTGGTGATCTCCCCTCCGTGTAAAATGTGTCACACTCACGGTAGTGACCTCCCCTCTGTGTAAAATGTGTCCCACTCACTGTGATGATCTCCCCTCTGTGTAAAATATGTCCCACTCACTGTGGTGATCTCCTCTCTGCGAGCAATGTGTTTCACTCACTGTGGTGATCTCCCCTCTGTGTTCAATGTGTCCTACTCACTCTGGTGATATCCCCTCTGTGTAAAATGTTTCCCCTCATTGTGATAATCTCCCATCTGTGGACAATGTGTCCCACTCACTGTGATCTCCCCTCTGTGTTCAATGTGTCCTACTCACTGTGGTTATCTCCCCTCTGTGTTAAATGTGTCCCACTCACTGTGGTGATCTCCCCTCTGTGTACAATGTGTCCAACTCAATGTGATCTCCCCTCTGCGAACAATTTGTCGCACTCACTGTGGTGATCTCCCCTCTGCGAACAATGTGTCTCACTCACTGTGGTGATCTGCCCTCTGTGTTCAATGTGTCCAACTCATTCTGGTGATCTGCCGTCTGTGTAAAATGCGTCCCACTCACTGTGGTGATCTCCCCTCTGTGTACAATGCGTCGCACTCACTGAGGTGATCTCCCCTCTGTGTAAATTGTGCTGCACTCACTGTTGTGATCTCCCCTCTGTGTACAATGTGTCCAACTCACTGTGATCTCCACTCTGCGAACAATTTGTCCCACTCACTGTGGTGATCTCCCCTCTGTGTTCAATGTACCCACGCACTGTGTTGATCTCCCCTCTGTGTAAAATGAGTCCCCTCACTGTGATGATCTCCCCTCTGTGTAAAATGTGTCACACTCACTGTGGTGATTTCCCCTTGGCGAACAATGTGTCTCACTCACTGTGGTGATCTCCCCTCTGTGTTCAATGTGTCTCACTGACTGTGGTGATCTCCCCTCTGTGTACAATGTGTCCAACTCAATGTGATCTCCCCTCTGCGAACAATTTGTCGCACTCACTGTGGTGATCTCCCCTCTGCGAACAATGTGTCTCACTCACTGTGGTGATCTGCCCTCTGTGTTCAATGTGTCCAACTCATTCTGGTGATCTGCCGTCTGTGTAAAATGCGTCCCACTCACTGTGGTGATCTCCCCTCTGTGTACAATGCGTCGCACTCACTGAGGTGATCTCCCCTCTGTGTAAATTGTGCTGCACTCACTGTTGTGATCTCCCCTCTGTGTACAATGTGTCCAACTCACTGTGATCTCCACTCTGCGAACAATTTGTCCCACTCACTGTGGTGATCTCCCCTCTGTGTTCAATGTACCCACGCACTGTGTTGATCTCCCCTCTGTGTAAAATGAGTCCCCTCACTGTGATGATCTCCCCTCTGTGTAAAATGTGTCACACTCACTGTGGTGATTTCCCCTTGGCGAACAATGTGTCTCACTCACTGTGGTGATCTCCCCTCTGTGTTCAATGTGTCTCACTGACTGTGGTGATCTCCCCTCTGTGTACAATGTGTCTCACTCACTGTGGTGATCTCCCCTGTGTGTACAATGTGTCCAACGCACTGTGATCTCCCCTCTGTGTACAATGTGTCCAACTCACTGTGATCTCACCTCTGTGAACTATTTGTCTCACTCACTGTGGTGATCTCCTCTCTGCGAGCAATGTGTCCCACTCACTGTGATCTCCGCTCTCTGTACAATGTGTCCCACTCACTGTGGGGATCTGCCCTCTGTGTTCAATGTGCCCACTCACTGTGGTGATCTCCCCTCTGTGTAAAATGTGTCCCACTCACTGTGATCATCTTACCTCCGTGTACAATGTGTCCCACTCACTGTGATAATCTCCCCTCTGTGTACAAGTTCTCCCACTCACCGTGGTGATCTCCCCTCTACGAGCAATGTGTCCCACTCACTGTGGTGATCTGCCCTCTGTATACAATGTATCCACTCACTGTGGTGATCTCCGCTCACTGTACAATATGTCTCACTCACTGTGGTGATGTCCCCTCTGTGTACAATGTGTCCCAAGAACTGCGGTGATCTCCCCTCTGTGTAAAATGTGTCCCACTCACTGTGATCATCTTACCTCCGTGTACAATGTGTCCCACTCACTGTGATAATCTCCCCTCTGTGTACAAGTTCTCCCACTCACCGTGGTGATCTCCCCTCTACGAGCAATGTGTCCCACTCACTGTGGTGATCTGCCCTCTGTATACAATGTATCCACTCACTGTGGTGATCTCCGCTCTCTGTACAATATGTCTCACTCACTGTGGTGATCTCACCTCCGTGTACAATGTGTCCCACTCACTGTGATAATCTCCCCTCTGTGTACAAGTTCTCACACTCACCGTGGTGATCTCCCCTCTACGAGCAATGTGTCCCACTCACTGTGGTGACCTCCCCTCTGCGAACAATGTATCTTTCTCACTGTGGTGATATCCCCTCTGAGTAAAATGTGTCCCACTCTCTGTAGTGATCTCCCGTCTGTGTAAAATGTGTCCCACTCACTGTGGCGATCTCCCCTCTGTGTTCAAAGTGTCCAACTCAACAAGTTGTCCCACTCACCGTGGTGATCTCCCCTCTGCGAGCAATGTGTCCCACTCACTGTGGTGATCTGCCCACTGTGTACAATGTATCCACTCACTGTGGTGATCTCCGCTCTCTGTACAATGTGTCTCACTCACTGTGGTGATCTGCCCACTGTGTACAATGTATCCACTCACTGTGGTGATCTCTCTTCTGCGAACAATGTGTCTCACTCACTGTGATAATCTCTGCTATGTGTACAATGTGTTTCACTCACTGTGGTGATCTCCCCTCAGTGTTCAATGTATCCTACTCACTCTGGTGATATCCCCTCTGTGTAAAATGTTTCCCCTCATTGTGATAATCTCCCATCTGTGTACAATGCGTCCCACTCACTGTGATCTCCCCTCTGTGTATAATGTGTCCCACTCACTCTGGTGATCTCACCTCGGTGTTAAATGTGTCCAACTCAATGTGATCTCCCCTCTGCGAACAATTTGTCGCACTCACTGTTGTGATCTCCCCTCTGCGAACAATGTGTCTCACTCACTGTGGTGATCTGCCCTCTGTGTTCAATGTGTCCAACTCACTCTGGTGATCTCCCGTCTGTGTAAAATGCGTCCCACTCACTGTGGTGATCTCCCCTCTGTGTACAATGCGTCGCACTCACTGAGGTGATCTCCCCTCTGTGTAAATTGTGCTGCACTCACTGTGGTGATCTCCCCTCTGCGAACAATGTGTCTCACTCACTGTGGTGATCTCCCCTCCGTGTAAAATGTGTCACACTCACGGTAGTGACCTCCCCTCTGTGTAAAATGTGTCCCACTCACTGTGATGATCTCCCCTCTGTGTAAAATATGTCCCACTCACTGTGGTGATCTCCTCTCTGCGAGCAATGTGTTTCACTCACTGTGGTGATCTCCCCTCTGTGTTCAATGTGTCCTACTCACTCTGGTGATATCCCCTCTGTGTAAAATGTTTCCCCTCATTGTGATAATCTCCCATCTGTGGACAATGTGTCCCACTCACTGTGATCTCCCCTCTGTGTTCAATGTGTCCTACTCACTGTGGTTATCTCCCCTCTGTGTTAAATGTGTCCCACTCACTGTGGTGATCTCCCCTCTGTGTACAATGTGTCCAACTCAATGTGATCTCCCTTCTGCGAACAATTTGTCGCACTCACTGTGGTGATCTCCCCTCTGCGAACAATGTGTCTCACTCACTGTGGTGATCTGCCCTCTGTGTTCAATGTGTCCAACTCATTCTGGTGATCTGCCGTCTGTGTAAAATGCGTCCCACTCACTGTGGTGATCTCCCCTCTGTGTACAAAGCGTCGCACTCACTGAGGTGATCTCCCCTCTGTGTAAATTGTGCTGCACTCACTGTTGTGATCTCCCCTCTGTGTACAATGTGTCCAACTCACTGTGATCTCCACTCTGCGAACAATTTGTCCCACTCACTGTGGTGATCTGCCCTCTGTATACAATGTATCCACTCATTGTGGTGATCTCCGCTCTCTGTACAATGTGTCCAACTCACTGTGATCTCCCCTCTGCGAACAATGTGTCTCACTCACTGTGGTGATATCCCCTCTGTGTTCAATGTGTCCGACTCACTGTGGTGATCTCCCGTCTGTGTAAAATGCGTCCCACTCATGGTGGTGATCTCCCTTCTGTGTTTGAAGTGTCCAACTCACTATGGTGATCTCCCCTCGGTGTAAAATGTGTCCCACTCACTGTGCTAATCTCCACTCTGTATAAAATGTGTCCCACTCACTGTGCTAATCTCCACTCTGTATAAAATGTGTCCCACTCACTGTGGTGATCACTCTTCTGCGAACAATGTGTCTCACTCACTGTGGTGATCTCCCCTCTGTGTTCAATGTACCCACGCACTGTGATGATCTCCCCTCTGTGTAAAATGTGTCACACTCACTGTGGTGATTTCCCCTTGGCGAACAATGTGTCTCACTCACTGTGATCTCCCCTCTGTGTAAAATGTGTCCCACTCACTGTGGTGATCTCCTCTCTGCGAGCAATGTGTCCCACTCACTGTGATCTCCCCTCTGTGTAAAATGTGTCCCACTCACTGTGGTGATCTGCCCTCTGTGTACAATGTATCCACTCACTGTGGTGATCTCCGATCTCTGTACAATGTGTCCCACTCACTGTGGGGATCTGCCCTCTGTGTTCAATGTGCCCACTCACTGTGGTGATCTCCCCTCGGTGTAAAATGTGTCCCACTCACTGTGCTAATCTCCACTCTGTATAAAATGTGTCCCACTCACTGTGCTAATCTCCACTCTGTATAAAATGTGTCCCACTCACTGTGGTGATCACTCTTCTGCGAACAATGTGTCTCACTCACTGTGGTGATCTCCCCTCTGTGTTCAATGTACCCACGCACTGTGTTGATCTCCCCTCTGTGTAAAATGTGTCACACTCACTGTGGTGATTTCCCCTTGGCGAACAATGTGTCTCACTCACTGTGATCTCCCCTCTGTGTAAAATGTGTCCCACTCACTGTGGTGATCTCCTCTCTGCGAGCAATGTGTCCCACTCACTGTGATCTCCCCTCTGTGTAAAATGTGTCCCACTCACTGTGGTGATCTGCCCTCTGTGTACAATGTATCCACTCACTGTGGTGATCTCCGATCTCTGTACAATGTGTCCCACTCACTGTGGGGATCTGCCCTCTGTGTTCAATGTACCCACGCACTGTGTTGATCTCCCCTCTGTGTAAAATGAGTCCCCTCACTGTGATGATCTCCCCTCTGTGTAAAATGTGTCACACTCACTGTGGTGATTTCCCCTTGGCGAACAATGTGTCTCACTCACTGTGGTGATCTCCCCTCTGTGTTCAATGTGTCTCACTGACTGTGGTGATCTCCCCTCTGTGTACAATGTGTCTCACTCACTGTGGTGATCTCCCCTGTGTGTACAATGTGTCCAACGCACTGTGATCTCCCCTCTGTGTACAATGTGTCCAACTCACTGTGATCTCACCTCTGTGAACTATTTGTCTCACTCACTGTGGTGATCTCCTCTCTGCGAGCAATGTGTCCCACTCACTGTGATCTCCGCTCTCTGTACAATGTGTCCCACTCACTGTGGGGATCTGCCCTCTGTGTTCAATGTGCCCACTCACTGTGGTGATCTCCCCTCTGTGTAAAATGTGTCCCACTCACTGTGATCATCTTACCTCCGTGTACAATGTGTCCCACTCACTGTGATAATCTCCCCTCTGTGTACAAGTTCTCCCACTCACCGTGGTGATCTCCCCTCTACGAGCAATGTGTCCCACTCACTGTGGTGATCTGCCCTCTGTATACAATGTATCCACTCACTGTGGTGATCTCCGCTCACTGTACAATATGTCTCACTCACTGTGGTGATCTCCCCTCTGTGTACAATGTGTCCCAAGAACTGCGGTGATCTCCCCTCTGTGTAAAATGTGTCCCACTCACTGTGATCATCTTACCTCCGTGTACAATGTGTCCCACTCACTGTGATAATCTCCCCTCTGTGTACAAGTTCTCCCACTCACCGTGGTGATCTCCCCTCTACGAGCAATGTGTCCCACTCACTGTGGTGATCTCCCCTCTGTGTTCAAAGTGTCCAACTCAACAAGTTGTCCCACTCACCGTGGTGATCTCCCCTCTGCGAGCAATGTGTCCCACTCACTGTGATCATCTTACCTCCGTGTACAATGTGTCCCACTCACTGTGATAATCTCCCCTCTGTGTACAAGTTCTCCCACTCACTGTGGTGATCTCCCCTCTACGAGCAATGTGTCCCACTCACTGTGGTGATCTGCCCTCTGTATACAATGTATCCACTCACTGTGGTGATCTCCGCTCTCTGTACAATATGTCTCACTCACTGTGGTGATCTCCCCTGTGTGTACAATGTGTCCCAAGAACTGCGGTGATCTCCCCTCTGTGTAAAATGTGGCCCCCTGACTGTGGTGATCTGCCCTCTGTATACAATGTATCCACTAATTGTGGTGATCTCTGCTCTCTGTACAATGTGTCCAACTCACTGTGATCTCCCCTCTGCGTACAATGTGTCTCACTCACTGTGGTGATCTACCCTCTGTGTTCAATGTGCCCATCTCACTGTGGTGATCTCCCGTCTTGTGTAAAATGCGTCCCACTCACTGTGCTGATCTCCCCTCTGTGTTCAAGTTGTCCCACTGACTGTGGTGATCTGCCCTCTGTGTACAATGTATCCACTCACTGTGGTGATCTCCGCTCTCTGTACAATGTGTCCCACTCACTGTGATGATCTCCCCTCTGTGTAAAATATGTCCCACTCACTGTGGTGATCTCCTCTCTGCGAGCAATGTGTCTCACTCACTGTGGTGATCTCACCTCCGTGTACAATGTGTCCCACTCACTGTGATAATCTCCCCTCTGTGTACAAGTTCTCCCACTCACCGTGGTGATCTCCCCTCTACGAGCAATGTATCCCACTCACTGTGGTGACCTCCCCTCTGCGAACAATGTATCTTTCTCACTGTGGTGATATCCCCTCTGAGTAAAATGTGTCCCACTCTCTGTAGTGATCTCCCGTCTGTGTAAAATGTGTCCCACTCACTGTGGCGATCTCCCCTCTGTGTTCAAAGTGTCCAACTCAACAAGTTGTCCCACTCACCGTGGTGATCTCCCCTCTGCGAGCAATGTGTCCCACTCACTGTGGTGATCTGCCCACTGTGTGCAATGTATCCACTCACTGTGGTGATCTCCACTCTCTGTACAATGGTCTCACTCACTGTGGTGATCTGCCCACTGTGTACAATGTATCCACTCACTGTGGTGATCTCTCTTCTGCGAACAATGTGTCTCACTCACTGTGATAATCTCTGCTATGTGTACAATGTGTTTCAATCACTGTGGTGATCTCCACTCTGTGTTCAATGTGTCCTACTCACTCTGGTGATATCCCCTCTGTGTACAAGTTCTCCCACTCACCGTGGTGATCTCCCCTCTACGAGCAATGTGTCCCACTCACTGTGGTGATCTCCCCTCTGTGTTCAAAGTGTCCAACTCAACAAGTTGTCCCACTCACCGTGGTGATCTCCCCTCTGCGAGCAATGTGTCCCACTCACTGTGATCATCTTACCTCCGTGTACAATGTGTCCCACTCACTGTGATAATCTCCCCTCTGTGTACAAGTTCTCCCACTCACTGTGGTGATCTCCCCTCTACGAGCAATGTGTCCCACTCACTGTGGTGATCTGCCCTCTGTATACAATGTATCCACTCACTGTGGTGATCTCCGCTCTCTGTACAATATGTCTCACTCACTGTGGTGATCTCCCCTGTGTGTACAATGTGTCCCAAGAACTGCGGTGATCTCCCCTCTGTGTAAAATGTGGCCCCCTGACTGTGGTGATCTGCCCTCTGTATACAATGTATCCACTAATTGTGGTGATCTCTGCTCTCTGTACAATGTGTCCAACTCACTGTGATCTCCCCTCTGCGTACAATGTGTCTCACTCACTGTGGTGATCTACCCTCTGTGTTCAATGTGCCCATCTCACTGTGGTGATCTCCCGTCTTGTGTAAAATGCGTCCCACTCACTGTGCTGATCTCCCCTCTGTGTTCAAGTTGTCCCACTGACTGTGGTGATCTGCCCTCTGTGTACAATGTATCCACTCACTGTGGTGATCTCCGCTCTCTGTACAATGTGTCCCACTCACTGTGGGGATCTGCCCTCTGTGTACAATGTATCCACTCACTGTGGTGTTCTCCCCTCTGTGTTCAATGTGCCCACTCACTGTGGTGATCTCCCCTCTTTGTAAAATGTGTCCCACTCACTGTGATGATCTCCCCTCTGTGTAAAATATGTCCCACTCACTGTGGTGATCTCCTCTCTGCGAGCAATGTGTCTCACTCACTGTGGTGATCTCACCTCCGTGTACAATGTGTCCCACTCACTGTGATAATCTCCCCTCTGTGTACAAGTTCTCCCACTCACCGTGGTGATCTCCCCTCTACGAGCAATGTATCCCACTCACTGTGGTGACCTCCCCTCTGCGAACAATGTATCTTTCTCACTGTGGTGATATCCCCTCTGAGTAAAATGTGTCCCACTCTCTGTAGTGATCTCCCGTCTGTGTAAAATGTGTCCCACTCACTGTGGCGATCTCCCCTCTGTGTTCAAAGTGTCCAACTCAACAAGTTGTCCCACTCACCGTGGTGATCTCCCCTCTGCGAGCAATGTGTCCCACTCACTGTGGTGATCTGCCCACTGTGTGCAATGTATCCACTCACTGTGGTGATCTCCACTCTCTGTACAATGGTCTCACTCACTGTGGTGATCTGCCCACTGTGTACAATGTATCCACTCACTGTGGTGATCTCTCTTCTGCGAACAATGTGTCTCACTCACTGTGATAATCTCTGCTATGTGTACAATGTGTTTCAATCACTGTGGTGATCTCCACTCTGTGTTCAATGTGTCCTACTCACTCTGGTGATATCCCCTCTGTGTAAAATGTTTCCCCTCATTGTGATAATCTCCCATCTGTGTACAATGTGTCCCACTCACTGTGATCTCCCCTCTGTGTATAATGTGTCCCACTCACTCTGGTGATCTCACCTCGGTGTTAAATGTGTCCCACTCACTGTGGTGATCTCCCCTCTGTGTACAATGTGTCCAACTCAATGTGATCTCCCCTCTGCGAACAATTTGTCGCACTCACTGTTGTGATCTCCCCTCTGCGAACAATGTGTCTCACTCACTGTGGTCATCTGCCCTCTGTGTTCAATGTGTCCAACTCACTCTGGTGATCTCCCGTCTGTGTAAAATGCGTCCCACTCACTGTGGTGATCTCCCCTCTGTGTACAATGCGTCGCACTCACTGAGGTGATCTCCCCTCTGTGTAAATTGTGCTGCACTCACTGTGGTGATCTCCCCTCTGCGAACAATGTTTCTCACTCACTGTGGTGATCTCCCCTCCGTGTAAAATGTGTCACACTCACGGTAGTGACCTCCCCTCTGTGGAAAATGTGTCCCACTCACTGTGGTGATCTCCCCTCCGTGTAAAATGTGTCACACTCACGGTAGTGACCTCCCCTCTGTGTAAAATGTGTCCCACTCACTGTGGTGATCTCCTCTCTGCGAGCAATGTGTCTCACTCACTGTGGTGTTCTCACCTCCGTGTACAATGTGTCCCACTCAGTGCGATAATCTCCCCTCTGTGTACAAGTTCTCCCTCTCACCGTAGTGATGTCCCCTCTACGAGCAATGTGTCCCACTCACTGTGATGACCTCCCCTCTGCGAACAATGTATCTTTCTCACTGTGGTGATATCCCCTCTGAGTAAAATGTGTCCCACTCTCTGTAGTGATCTCCCGTCTGTGTAAAATGTGTCCCACTCACTGTGGCGATCTCCCCTCTGTGTTCAAAGTGTCCAACTCAACAAGTTGTCCCACTCACCGTGGTGATCTCCCCTCTGCGAGCAATGTGCCCAACTCACTGTGGTAATCTCCTGTCTTGTGAAAAATGCGTCCCACTCAATGTGCTGATCTCCCCTCTGTGTTCAAGTTGTCCCACTCACTGTGGTGATCTGCCCTCTGTGTACAATGTATCCACTCACTGTGGTGATCTCCGCTCTCTGTACAATGTGTCCCACTCACTGTGGGGATCTGCCCTCTGTGTACAATGTATCCACTCACTGTGGTGTTCTCCCCTCTGTGTTCAATGTGCCCACTCACTGTGGTGATCTCCCCTCTGTGTAAAATATGTCCCACTCACTGTGGTGATCTCCTCTCTGCGAGCAATGTGTCTCACTCACTGTGGTGATCTCACCTCCGTGTACAATGTGTCCCACTCACTGTGATAATCTCCCCTCTGTGTACAAGTTCTCACACTCACCGTGGTGATCTCCCCTCTACGAGCAATGTGTCCCACTCACTGTGGTGACCTCCCCTCTGCGAACAATGTATCTTTCTCACTGTGGTGATATCCCCTCTGAGTAAAATGTGTTCCACTCTCTGTAGAGATCTCCCCTCTGTGTTCAAAGTGTCCAACTCAACAAGTTGTCCCACTCACCGTGGTGTTCTCCCCTCTGCGAGCAATGTGTCCCACTCACTGTGGTGATCTGCCCACTGTGTACAATGTATCCACTCACTGTGGTGATCTCCACTCTCTGTACAATGTGTCTCACTCACTGTGGTGATCTGCCCACTGTGTACAATGTATCCACTCACTGTGGTGATCTCTCTTCTGCGAACAATGTGTCTCACTCACTGTGATAATCTCTGCTATGTGTACAATGTGTTTCAATCACTGTGGTGATCTCCACTCTGTGTTCAATGTGTCCTACTCACTCTGGTGATATCCCCTCTGTGTAAAATGTTTCCCCTCATTGTGATAATCTCCCATCTGTGTACAATGTGTCCCACTCACTGTGATCTCCCCTCTGTGTATAATGTGTCCCACTCACTCTGGTGATCTCACCTCGGTGTTAAATGTGTCCCACTCACTGTGGTGATCTCCCCTCTGTGTACAATGTGTCCAACTCAATGTGATCTCCCCTCTGCGAACAATTTGTCGCACTCACTGTTGTGATCTCCCCTCTGCGAACAATGTGTCTCACTCACTGTGGTGATCTGCCCTCTGTGTTCAATGTGTCCAACTCACTCTGGTGATCTCCCGTCTGTGTAAAATGCGTCCCACTCACTGTGGTGATCTCCCCTCTGTGTACAATGCGTCGCACTCACTGAGGTGATCTCCCCTCTGTGTAAATTGTGCTGCACTCACTGTGGTGATCTCCCCTCTGCGAACAATGTTTCTCACTCACTGTGGTGATCTCCCCTCCGTGTAAAATGTGTCACACTCACGGTAGTGACCTCCCCTCTGTGTAAAATGTGTCCCACTCACTGTGATGATCTCCCCTCTGTGTAAAATATGTCCCACTCACTGTGGTGATCTCCTCTCTGCGAGCAATGTGTCTCACTCACTGTGGTGATCTCACCTCCGTGTACAATGTGTCCCACTCACTGTGATAATCTCCCCTCTGTGTACAAGTTCTCCCACTCACCGTGGTGATCTCCCCTCTACGAGCAATGTGTCCCACTCACTGTGGTGACCTCCCCTCTGCGAACAATGTATCTTTCTCACTGTGGTGATATCCCCTCTGAGTAAAATGTGTCCCACCCTCTGTAGTGATCTCCCGTCTGTGTAAAATGTGTCCCACTCACTGTGGTGATCTCCGCTCTCTGTACAATGTGTCTCACTCACTGTGGTGATCTGCCCACTGTGTACAATGTATCCACTCACTGTGGTGATCTCCGCTCTCTGTACAATGTGTCTCACTCACTGTGGTGATCTGCCCTCTGTGTACAATGTGTCCCACGAACTGCGGTGATCTCCCCTCTGTGTAAAATGTATCCCACTCACTGTGGTGATCTCTCTTCTGCGAACAATGTGTCTCACTCACTGTGATAATCTCTGCTATGTGTACAATGTGTTTCACTCACTGTGGCGATCTCCCCTCTGTGTTCAAAGTGTCCAACTCAACAAGTTGTCCCACTCACCGTGGTGATCTCCCCTCTGCGAGCAATGTGCCCAACTCACTGTGGTAATCTCCTGTCTTGTGAAAAATGCGTCCCACTCAATGTGCTGATCTCCCCTCTGTGTTCAAGTTGTCCCACTCACTGTGGTGATCTGCCCTCTGTGTACAATGTATCCACTCACTGTGGTGATCTCCGCTCTCTGTACAATGTGTCCCACTCACTGTGGGGATCTGCCCTCTGTGTACAATGTATCCACTCACTGTGGTGTTCTCCCCTCTGTGTTCAATGTGCCCACTCACTGTGGTGATCTCCCCTCTGTGTAAAATATGTCCCACTCACTGTGGTGATCTCCTCTCTGCGAGCAATGTGTCTCACTCACTGTGGTGATCTCACCTCCGTGTACAATGTGTCCCACTCACTGTGATAATCTCCCCTCTGTGTACAAGTTCTCACACTCACCGTGGTGATCTCCCCTCTACGAGCAATGTGTCCCACTCACTGTGGTGACCTCCCCTCTGCGAACAATGTATCTTTCTCACTGTGGTGATATCCCCTCTGAGTAAAATGTGTTCCACTCTCTGTAGAGATCTCCCCTCTGTGTTCAAAGTGTCCAACTCAACAAGTTGTCCCACTCACCGTGGTGTTCTCCCCTCTGCGAGCAATGTGTCCCACTCACTGTGGTGATCTGCCCACTGTGTACAATGTATCCACTCACTGTGGTGATCTCCACTCTCTGTACAATGTGTCTCACTCACTGTGGTGATCTGCCCACTGCTTACAATGTATCCACTCACTGTGGTGATCTCTCTTCTGCGAACAATGTGTCTCACTCACTGTGATAATCTCTGCTATGTGTACAATGTGTTTCAATCACTGTGGTGATCTCCACTCTGTGTTCAATGTGTCCTACTCACTCTGGTGATATCCCCTCTGTGTAAAATGTTTCCCCTCATTGTGATAATCTCCCATCTGTGTACAATGTGTCCCACTCACTGTGATCTCCCCTCTGTGTATAATGTGTCCCACTCACTCTGGTGATCTCACCTCGGTGTTAAATGTGTCCCACTCACTGTGGTGATCTCCCCTCTGTGTACAATGTGTCCAACTCAATGTGATCTCCCCTCTGCGAACAATTTGTCGCACTCACTGTTGTGATCTCCCCTCTGCGAACAATGTGTCTCACTCACTGTGGTGATCTGCCCTCTGTGTTCAATGTGTCCAACTCACTCTGGTGATCTCCCGTCTGTGTAAAATGCGTCCCACTCACTGTGGTGATCTCCCCTCTGTGTACAATGCGTCGCACTCACTGAGGTGATCTCCCCTCTGTGTAAATTGTGCTGCACTCACTGTGGTGATCTCCCCTCTGCGAACAATGTTTCTCACTCACTGTGGTGATCTCCCCTCCGTGTAAAATGTGTCACACTCACGGTAGTGACCTCCCCTCTGTGTAAAATGTGTCCCACTCACTGTGATGATCTCCCCTCTGTGTAAAATATGTCCCACTCACTGTGGTGATCTCCTCTCTGCGAGCAATGTGTCTCACTCACTGTGGTGATCTCACCTCCGTGTACAATGTGTCCCACTCACTGTGATAATCTCCCCTCTGTGTACAAGTTCTCCCACTCACCGTGGTGATCTCCCCTCTACGAGCAATGTGTCCCACTCACTGTGGTGACCTCCCCTCTGCGAACAATGTATCTTTCTCACTGTGGTGATATCCCCTCTGAGTAAAATGTGTCCCACCCTCTGTAGTGATCTCCCGTCTGTGTAAAATGTGTCCCACTCACTGTGGTGATCTCCGCTCTCTGTACAATGTGTCTCACTCACTGTGGTGATCTGCCCACTGTGTACAATGTATCCACTCACTGTGGTGATCTCCGCTCTCTGTACAATGTGTCTCACTCACTGTGGTGATCTGCCCTCTGTGTACAATGTGTCCCACGAACTGCGGTGATCTCCCCTCTGTGTAAAATGTATCCCACTCACTGTGGTGATCTCTCTTCTGCGAACAATGTGTCTCACTCACTGTGATAATCTCTGCTATGTGTACAATGTGTTTCACTCACTGTGGTGATCTCCCCTCTGTGTTCAATGTGTCCTACTCACTCTGGTGATATCCCCTCTGTGTAAAATGTTTCCCCTCATTGTGATAATCTCCCATCTGTGGACAATGTGTCCCACTCACTGTGATCTCCCCTCTGTGTATAATGTGTCGCACTCACTGTGGTGATCTCACCTCGGTGTAAAATGTGTCCCACTCACTGTGGTTATCTCCCCTCTGTGTTAAATGTGTCCCACTCACTGTGGTGATCTCCCCTCTGTGTACAATGTGTCCAACTCAATGTGATCTCCCCTCTGCGAACAATTTGTCGCACTCACTGTGGTGATCTCCCCTCTGCGAACAATGTGTCTCACTCACTGTGGTGATCTGCCCTCTGTGTTCAATGTGTCCAACTCACTCTGGTGATCTCCCGTCTGTGTAAAATGCGTCCCACTCACTGTGGTGATCTCCCCTCTGTGTACAATGCGTCGCACTCACTGAGGTGATCTCCCCTCTGTGTAAATTGTGCTGCACTCACTGTTGTGATCTCCCCTCTGTGTACAATGTGTCCAACTCACTGTGATCTCCACTCTGCGAACAATTTGTCCCACTCACTGTGGTGATCTGCCCTCTGTATACAATGTATCCACTCATTGTGGTGATCTCCGCTCTCTGTACAATGTGTCCAACTCACTGTGATCTCCCCTCTGCGAACAATGTGTCTCACTCACTGTGGTGATCTCCCCTCTGTGTTCAATGTGCCCAACTCACTGTGGTGATCTCCTGTCTTGTGTAAAATGCGTCCCACTCAATGTGCTGATCTCCCCTCTGTGTACAAGTTGTCCCACTCACTGTGGTGATCTGCCCTCTGTGTACAATGTATCCACTCACTGTGGTGATCTCCGCTCTCTGTACAATGTGTCCCACTCACTGTGGGGATCTGCCCTCTGTGTTCAATGTGCCCACTCACTGGGGTGATCTCCCCTCTGTGTAAAATGTGTCCCACTCACTGTGATCATCTCACCTCCGTGTACAAGTTCTCCCACTCACTGTGCTGATCTGCCCTCTGTGTACAATGTATCCACTCACTGTGGTGATCTCCGCTCTCTGTACAATGTGTCTCACTCACTGTGGTGATCTACCCTCTGCGAACAATGTATCTTTCTCGCCGTGGTTATCTCCCCTCTGTGTAGAATGTGTCCAATTCACTGTAATCTCCCATCTGCGAACAATTTGTCGCACTCTCTGTGGTGATCTCCCCTCTGAGAACAACGTGTCTAACTCACTGTGGTGATCTGCCCTCTGTGTTCAGTGTGTCCAACTCACTGTGGTGATCTCCCCTCTGTGTAAAATGTGTCCCACTTAGTGTGGTGATCACCCCTCTGCGAACAATGTGTCTCACTCACTGTGATCTCCCCTCTGTGTAAAATGTGTCCCACTCACTGTGGTGATCTGCCCTCTGTATACAATGTATCCACTCACTGTGGTGCTCTCCGCTCTCTGTACAATGTGTCTCACTCACTGTGGTGATCTCCCCTCTGTGTACAATGTGTCCCACGAACTGCGGTGATCTCCCCTCTGCGTAAAATGTGGCCCCCTCACTGTGGTGATCTGCACTCTGTATACAATGTATCCACTAATTGTGGTGATCTGGGCTCTCTGTACAATGTGTCCAACTCACTGTGATCTCCCCTCTACGAACAATGTGTCTCACTCACTGTGGTGATCTACCCTCTGTGTTCAATGTGCCCATCTCACTGTGGTGATCTCCCGTCTTGTGTAAAATGCGTCCCACTCACTGTGCTGATATCCCCTCTGTGTTCAAGTTGTCCCACTCACTGTGGTGATCTGCCCTCTGTGTACAATGTATCCACTCACTGTGGTGATCTCCGCTCTCTGTACAATGTGTCCCACTCAATGTGGGGATCTGCCCTCTGTGTACAATGTATCCACACACTGTGGTGTTCTCCCCTCTGTGTTCAATGTGCCCACTCACTGTGGTGATCTCCCCTCTGTGTAAAATGTGTCCCACTCACTGTGATGATCTCCCCTCTGTGTAAAATATGTCCCACTCACTGTGGTGATCTCCTCTCTGCGAGCAATGTGTCTCACTCACTGTGGTGATCTCACCTCCGTGTACAATGTGTCCCACTCACTGTGATAATCTCCCCTCTGTGTACAAGTTCTCCCACTCACCGTGGTGATCTCCCCTCTACGAGCAATGTGTCCCACTCACTGTGGTGATCTCCCCTCTGCGAACAATGTATCTTTCTCACTGTGGTGATATCCCCTCTGAGTAAAATGTGTCCCACTCTCTGTAGTGATCTCCCGTCTGTGTAAAATGTGTCCCACTCACTGTGGCGATCTCCCCTCTGTGTTCAAAGTGTCCAGCTCAACAAGTTGTCCCACTCACCGTGGTGATCTCCCCTCTGCGAGCAATGTGTCCCACTCACTGAGGTGATCTGCCCACCTTGTACAATGTATCCACTCACTGTGGTGATCTCCGCTCTCTGTACAATGTGTCTCACTCACTGTGGTGATCTGCCCTCTGTGTACAATGTGTCCCACGAACTGCGGTGATCTCCCCTCTGTGTAAAATGTATCCCACTCACTGTGGTGATCTCTCTTCTGCGAACAATGTGTCTCACTCACTGTGATAATCTCTGCTATGTGTACAATGTGTTTCACTCACTGTGGTGATCTCCCCTCTGTGTTCAATGTGTCCTACTCACTCTGGTGATATCCCCTCTGTGTAAAATGTTTCCAGTCATTGTGATAATCTCCCATCTGTGTACAATGTGTCCCACTCACTGTGATCTCCCCTCTGTGTATAATGTGTCCCACTCACTGTGGTGATCTCACCTCGGTGTAAAATGTGTCCCACTCACTGTGGTTATCTCCCCTCTGTGTTAAATGTGTCCCACTCACTGTGGTGATCTCCCCTCTGTGTACAATGTGTCCAACTCAATGTGATCTCCCCTCTGCGAACAATTTGTCACACTCACTGTGGTGATCTCCCCTCTGCGAACAATGTGTCTCACTCACTGTGGTGATCTGCCCTCTGTGTTCAATGTGTCCAACTCACTCTGGTGATCTCCCGTCTGTGTAAAATGCGTCCCACTCACTGTGGTGATCTCCCCTCTGTGTACAATGCGTCGCACTCACTGATGTGATCTCCCCTCTGTGTAAATTGTGTCTCACTCACTGTGGTGATCTCCCCTCTGTGTACAATGTGTCCCACGAACTGCGGTGATCTCCCCTCTGCGTAAAATGTGGCCCCCTCACTGTGGTGATCTGCACTCTGTATACAATGTATCCACTAATTGTGGTGATCTGGGCTCTCTGTACAATGTGTCCAACTCACTGTGATCTCCCCTCTACGAACAATGTGTCTCACTCACTGTGGTGATCTACCCTCTGTGTTCAATGTGCCCATCTCACTGTGGTGATCTCCCGTCTTGTGTAAAATGCGTCCCACTCACTGTGCTGATATCCCCTCTGTGTTCAAGTTGTCCCACTCACTGTGGTGATCTGCCCTCTGTGTACAATGTATCCACTCACTGTGGTGATCTCCGCTCTCTGTACAATGTGTCCCACTCAATGTGGGGATCTGCCCTCTGTGTACAATGTATCCACACACTGTGGTGTTCTCCCCTCTGTGTTCAATGTGCCCACTCACTGTGGTGATCTCCCCTCTGTGTAAAATGTGTCCCACTCACTGTGATGATCTCCCCTCTGTGTAAAATATGTCCCACTCACTGTGGTGATCTCCTCTCTGCGAGCAATGTGTCTCACTCACTGTGGTGATCTCACCTCCGTGTACAATGTGTCCCACTCACTGTGATAATCTCCCCTCTGTGTACAAGTTCTCCCACTCACCGTGGTGATCTCCCCTCTACGAGCAATGTGTCCCACTCACTGTGGTGATCTCCCCTCTGCGAACAATGTATCTTTCTCACTGTGGTGATATCCCCTCTGAGTAAAATGTGTCCCACTCTCTGTAGTGATCTCCCGTCTGTGTAAAATGTGTCCCACTCACTGTGGCGATCTCCCCTCTGTGTTCAAAGTGTCCAGCTCAACAAGTTGTCCCACTCACCGTGGTGATCTCCCCTCTGCGAGCAATGTGTCCCACTCACTGAGGTGATCTGCCCACCTTGTACAATGTATCCACTCACTGTGGTGATCTCCGCTCTCTGTACAATGTGTCTCACTCACTGTGGTGATCTGCCCTCTGTGTACAATGTGTCCCACGAACTGCGGTGATCTCCCCTCTGTGTAAAATGTATCCCACTCACTGTGGTGATCTCTCTTCTGCGAACAATGTGTCTCACTCACTGTGATAATCTCTGCTATGTGTACAATGTGTTTCACTCACTGTGGTGATCTCCCCTCTGTGTTCAATGTGTCCTACTCACTCTGGTGATATCCCCTCTGTGTAAAATGTTTCCAGTCATTGTGATAATCTCCCATCTGTGTACAATGTGTCCCACTCACTGTGATCTCCCCTCTGTGTATAATGTGTCCCACTCACTGTGGTGATCTCACCTCGGTGTAAAATGTGTCCCACTCACTGTGGTTATCTCCCCTCTGTGTTAAATGTGTCCCACTCACTGTGGTGATCTCCCCTCTGTGTACAATGTGTCCAACTCAATGTGATCTCCCCTCTGCGAACAATTTGTCACACTCACTGTGGTGATCTCCCCTCTGCGAACAATGTGTCTCACTCACTGTGGTGATCTGCCCTCTGTGTTCAATGTGTCCAACTCACTCTGGTGATCTCCCGTCTGTGTAAAATGCGTCCCACTCACTGTGGTGATCTCCCCTCTGTGTACAATGCGTCGCACTCACTGATGTGATCTCCCCTCTGTGTAAATTGTGCTGCACTCACTGTGGTGATCTCCCCTCTGCGAACAATGTGTCTCACTCACTGTGGTGATCTCCCCTCCGTGTAAAATGTGTCACACTCACGGTAGTGATCTCCCCTCTGTGTACAATGTGTCCAACTCAATGTGATCTCCCCTCTGCGAACAATTTGTCGCACTCACTGTGGTGATATCCCCTCTGTGTTCAATGTCTCCGACTCACTGTGGTGATCTCCCGTCTGTGTAAATTGCGTCCCACTCATGGTGGTGATCTCCGCTCTGTGTACAATCTGTCGCAGTCACTGTGGTGATCTCCCCTCTGTGTAAATTGTGTCGCACTCACTGTGGTGATCTCTCCTCTGCGAACAATGTGTCTCACTCACTGTGGTGATCTCCCCACTGTGTTCAATGTGTCCAACTCACTGTGGTGATCTCCCCTCTGTGTTTGAAGTGTCCAACTCACTATGGTGATCTCCCCTCGGTGTAAAATGTGTCCCACTCACTATGCTAATCTCCACTCTGTATAAAATGTGTCCCACTCACTGTGGTGATCTCCCCTCTGCGAACAATGTATCTTTCTCACTGTGGTGATATCCCCTCTGAGTAAAATGTGTCCCACTCTCTGTAGTGATCTCCCGTCTGTGTAAAATGTGTCCCACTCACTGTGGCGATCTCCCCTCTGTGTTCAAAGTGTCCAACTCAACAAGTTGTCCCACTCACCGTGGTGATCTCCCCTCTGCGAGCAATGTGTCCCACTCACTGAGGTGATCTGCCGACTGTGTACAATGTATCCACTCACTGTGGTGATCTCCGCTCTCTGTACAATGTGTCTCACTCACTGTGGTGATCTGCCCTCTGTGTACAATGTGTCCCACGAACTGCGGTGATCTCCCCTCTGTATAAAATGTATCCCACTCACTGTGGTGATCTCTCTTCTGCGAACAATGTGTCTCACTCACTGTGATAATCTCTGCTATGTGTACAATGTGTTTCACTCACTGTGGTGATCGCCCCTCTGTGTTCAATGTGTCCTACTCACTCTGGTGATATCCCCTCTGTGTAAAATGTTTCCCCTCATTGTGATAATCTCCCATCTGTGTATAATGTGTCCCACTCACTGTGGTGATCTCACCTCGGTGTAAAATGTGTCCCACTCACTGTGGTTATCTCCCCTCTGTGTTAAATGTGTCCCACTCACTGTGGTGATCTCCCCTCTGTGTACAATGCGTCGCACTCACTGAGGTGATCTCCCCTCTGTGTAAATTGTGCTGCACTCACTGTGGTGATCACCCCTCTGCGAACAATGTGTCTCACTCACTGTGGTGATCTCCCCTCCGTGTAAAATGTGTCACACTCACGGTAGTGATCTCCCCTCTGTGTACAATGTGTCCAACTCAATGTGATCTCCCCTCTGCGAACAATTTGTCGCACTCACTGTGGTGATATCCCCTCTGTGTTCAATGTGTCCGACTCACTGTGGTGATCTCCCATCTGTGTAAATTGCGTCCCACTCATGGTGGTGATCTCCGCTCTGTGTACAATCTGTCGCACTCACTGTGGTGATCTCCCCACTGTGTAAATTGTGTCGCACTCACTGTGGTGATCTCTCCTCTGCGAACAATGTGTCTCACTCACTGTGGTGATCTCCCCACTGTGTTCAATGTGTCCAACTCACTGTGGTGATCTCCCCTCTGTGTTTGAAGTGTCCAACTCACTATGGTGATCTCCCCTCGGTGTAAAATGTGTCCCACTCACTATGCTAATCTCCACTCTATAAAATGTGTCCCACTCACTGTGGTGATCTCCCCTCGGCGAACAATGTGTCTCACTCACTGTGGTGATCTCCCCTCTGTGTTCAATGTGTCTCACTGACTGTGGTGATCTCCCCTCTGTGTACAATGTGTCTCACTCACTGTGGTGATCTCTCCTGTGTGTACAATGTGTCCAACGCACTGTGATCTCCCCTCTGTGTACAATGTGTCCAACTCACTGTGATCTCCACTCTGCGAACAATTTGTCTCACTGACTGTGGTGATCTCCTCTCTGCGAGCAATGTGTCCCACTCACTGTGATCTCCCCTCTGTGTAAAATGTGTCCCACGCACTGTGGTGATCTGCCCTCTGTATACAATGTATCCACTCACTGTGGTGATCTCCGCTCTCTGTACAATGTGTCTCACTCACTGTGGTGATCTCCCCTCTGTGTACAATGTGTCCCACGAACTGCGGTGATCTCCCCTCTGCGTAAAATGTGGCCCCCTCACTGTGGTGATCTGCCCTCTGTATACAATGTATCCACTCATTGTGGTGATCTCCGCTCTCTGTACAATGTGTCCAACTCACTGTGATCTCCCCTCTGCGAGCAATGTGTCCCACTCACTGAGGTGATCTGCCGACTGTGTACAATGTATCCACTCACTGTGGTGATCTCCGCTCTCTGTACAATGTGTCTCACTCACTGTGGTGATCTGCCCTCTGTGTACAATGTGTCCCACGAACTGCGGTGATCTCCCCTCTGTGTAAAATGTATCCCACTCACTGTGGTGATCTCTCTTCTGCGAACAATGTGTCTCACTCACTGTGATAATCTCTGCTATGTGTACAATGTGTTTCACTCACTGTGGTGATCGCCCCTCTGTGTTCAATGTGTCCTACTCACTCTGGTGATATCCCCTCTGTGTAAAATGTTTCCCCTCATTGTGATTATCTCCCATCTGTGTACAATGTGTCCCACTCACTGTGATCTCCCCTCTGTGTAAAATGTATCCCACTCACTGTGGTGATCTCTCTTCTGCGAACAATGTGTCTCACTCACTGTGATAATCTCTGCTATGTGTACAATGTGTTTCACTCACTGTGGTGATCGCCCCTCTGTTTTCAATGTGTCCTACTCACTCTGGTGATATCCCCTCTGTGTAAAATGTTTCCCCTCATTGTGATAATCTCCCATCTGTGTACAATGTGTCCCACTCACTGTGATCTCCCCTCTGTGTATAATGTGTCCCACTCACTGTGGTGATCTCACCTCGGTGTAAAATGTGTCCCACTCACTGTGGTTATCTCCCCTCTGTGTTAAATGTGTCCCACTCACTGTGGTGATCTCCCCTCTGTGTACAATGCGTCGCACTCACTGAGGTGATCTCCCCTCTGTGTAAATTGTGCTGCACTCACTGTGGTGATCTCCCCTCTGCGAACAATGTGTCTCACTCACTGTGGTGATCTCCCCTCCGTGTAAAATGTGTCACACTCACGGTAGTGATCTCCCCTCTGTGTACAATGTGTCCAACTCAATGTGATCTCCCCTCTGCGAACAATTTGTCGCACTCACTGTGGTGATATCCCCTCTGTGTTCAATGTGTCCGACTCACTGTGGTGATCTCCCATCTGTGTAAATTGCGTCCCACTCATGGTGGTGATCTCCGCTCTGTGTACAATCTGTCGCACTCACTGTGGTGATCTCCCCACTGTGTAAATTGTGTCGCACTCACTGTGGTGATCTCTCCTCTGCGAACAATGTGTCTCACTCACTGTGGTGATCTCCCCACTGTGTTCAATGTGTCCAACTCACTGTGGTGATCTCCCCTCTGTGTTTGAAGTGTCCAACTCACTATGGTGATCTCCCCTCGGTGTAAAATGTGTCCCACTCACTATGCTAATCTCCACTCTGTATAAAATGTGTCCCACTCACTGTGGTGATCTCCCCTCTGCGAACAATGTGTCTCCCTCACTGTGGTGATCTCCCCTCTGTGTAAAATGTGTCCCACTCACTGTGGTGATCTCCCCTCGGCGAACAATGTGTCTCACTCACTGTGGTGATCTCCCCTCTGTGTTCAATGTGTCTCACTGACTGTGGTGATCTCCCCTCTGTGTACAATGTGTCTCACTCACTGTGGTGATCTCTCCTGTGTGTACAATGTGTCCAACGCACTGTGATCTCCCCTCTGTGTACAATGTGTCCAACTCACTGTGATCTCCACTCTGCGAACAATTTGTCTCACTGACTGTGGTGATCTCCTCTCTGCGAGCAATGTGTCCCAGTCACTGTGATCTCCCCTCTGTGTAAAATGTGTCCCACTCACTGTGGTGATCTGCCCTCTGTATACAATGTATCCACTCACTGTGGTGATCTCCGCTCTCTGTACAATGTGTCTCACTCACTGTGGTGATCTCCCCTCTGTGTACAATGTGTCCCACGAACTGCGGTGATCTCCCCTCTGCGTAAAATGTGGCCCCCTCACTGTGGTGATCTGCCCTCTGTATACAATGTATCCACTCATTGTGGTGATCTCCGCTCTCTGTACAATGTGTCCAACTCACTGTGATCTCCCCTCTGCGAACAATGTGTCTCACTCACTGTGGTGATCTCCCCTCTGTGTTCAATGTGCCCAACTCACTGTGGTAATCTCCTGTCTTGTGTAAAATGCGTCCCACTCAATGTGCTGATCTCCCCTCTGTGTACAAGTTGTCCCACTCACTGTGGTGATCTGCCCTCTGTGTACAATGTATCCACTCACTGTGGTGATCTCCGCTCTCTGTACAATGTGTCCCACTCACTGTGGGGATCTGCCCTCTGTGTTCAATGTGCCCACTCACTGGGGTGATCTCCCCTCTGTGTAAAATATGTCCCACTCACTGTGATCATCTCACCTCCGTGTACAATGTGTCCCACTCACTGTGATAATCTCCCCTCTGTGTACAAGTTCTCCCACTCACCGTGGTGATCTCCCCTCTACGAGCAATGTGTCTCACTCACTGTTGTGATCTCCCCTCTGCGAACAATGTATCTTTCTCACTGTGGTGATATCCCCTCTGAGTAAAATTGTCCCACTCACTGTAGTGATCTCCCGTCTCTGTAAAATGTGTCCCACTCACTGTGGTGATCTCCCCTCTGTTTTCAATGAGCCCAATCACTGTGGTGATCTCCCCTCTGTGTAAAATGTGTCCCACTCACTGTGATGATATCCCCTCTGTGTAAAATATGTCCCACTCACTGTGGTGATCTCCTCTCTGCGAGCAATGTGTCTCACTCACTGTGGTGATCTCCCCTTTGTGTAAAATGTGTCCCATTCACTGTGGTGATCTCCCCTCTGTGTAGAATGTGTCCAATTCACTGTAATCTCCCATCTGCGAACAATTTGTCGCACTCACTGTGGTGATCTCCCCTCTGAGAACAACGTGTCTCACTCACTGTGGTGATCTCCCCTCTGTGTAAAATGTGTCCCACTCAGTCTGGTGATCTCCCCTCTGTGTACAATGAGTCTCACTCACTGTGGTGATCTCCCCTCTGTGTAAAATGTGTCTCACTCACTGTGGTGATCTCCCCTCTGTGTACAAGGTGTCCAACTCACTGTGATCTCCCCTCTGTGTACAATGTGTCTCACTCACTGAGGTGATCTCCCCTCTGTGTACAATGTGTCCCACGTACTGCGGTGATCTCCCCTCTGCGTAAAATGTGGCCCCCTCACTGTGGTGATCTGCCCTCTGTATACAATGTATCCACTCATTGTGGTGATCTCCGCTCTCTGTACAATGTGTCCAACTCACTGTGATCTCCCCTCTGCGAACAATGTGTCTCACTCACTGTGGTGATCTCCCCTCTGTGTTCAATGTGCCCAACTCACTGTGGTGATCTCCTGTCTTGTGTAAAATGCGTCCCACTCAATGTGCTGATCTCCCCTCTGTGTACAAGTTGTCCCACTCACTGTGGTGATCTGCCCTCTGTGTACAATGTATCCACTCACTGTGGTGATCTCCGCTCTCTGTACAATGTGTCCCACTCACTGTGGGGATCTGCCCTCTGTGTTCAATGTGCCCACTCACTGGGGTGATCTCCCCTCTGTGTAAAATATGTCCCACTCACTGTGATCATCTCACCTCCGTGTACAATGTGTCCCACTCACTGTGATAATCTCCCCTCTGTGTACAAGTTCTCCCACTCACCGTGGTGATCTCCCCTCTACGAGCAATGTGTCTCACTCACTGTTGTGATCTCCCCTCTGCGAACAATGTATCTTTCTCACTGTGGTGATATCCCCTCTGAGTAAAATTGTCCCACTCACTGTAGTGATCTCCCGTCTCTGTAAAATGTGTCCCACTCACTGTGGTGATCTCCCCTCTGTTTTCAATGAGCCCACTCACTGTGGTGATCTCCCCTCTGTGTAAAATGTGTCCCACTCACTGTGATGATATCCCCTCTGTGTAAAATATGTCCCACTCACTGTGGTGATCTCCTCTCTGCGAGCAATGTGTCTCACTCACTGTGGTGATCTCCCCTTTGTGTAAAATGTGTCCCATTCACTGTGGTGATCTCCCCTCTGTGTAGAATGTGTCCAATTCACTGTAATCTCCCATCTGCGAACAATTTGTCGCACTCACTGTGGTGATCTCCCCTCTGAGAACAACGTGTCTCACTCACTGTGATGATCTCCCCTCTGTGTTCAGTGTGTCCAACTCACTGTGGTGATCTCCCCTCTGTGTAAAATGTGTCCCACTCAGTCTGGTGATCTCCCCTCTGCGAACAATGAGTCTCACTCACTGTGGAGATCTCCCCTCTGTGTACAATGAGTCTCACTCACTGTGGTGATCTCCCCTCTGTGTAAAATGTGTCTCACTCACTGTGGTGATCTCCCCTCTGTGTACAAGGTGTCCAACTCACTGTGATCTCCCCTCTGTGTACAATGTGTCCCACTCACTTTGGTGATCTCCCCTCTGTGTACAATGTGTCCAACTCACTATGATCTCCCCTCTCTGAACAATGTGTCCCACTCACTGTGGTGATCTCCCCTCTGTGTACAATTTGTCCCACTCACTGTGCTGATCTCCCCTCTGTGTACAATGTGTCACACTCACTCTGGTGATCTCCCCTCTGCGAACAATGTGTCTCACTCACTGTGGTGATCTCCCCTCTGCGAACAATGTATCTTTCTCACTGTGGTGACATCCCCTCTGTGTAAAATGTGTCCTACTCACTGTAGTGATCTCCAGTATGTGTAAAATGTGTCCCACTCACTGTGGTGATCTCCCCTCTGTGTTCAAAGTGTCCAACTCACTATGGTGATCTCCGCTCTGTGTAAAATGTGTCCCACTCACTGTGATGATCTCCCCTCTGTGTAAAATGTGTCCCACTCACTGTGATGATCTCCCCTCTGTGTAAAATATGTCCCACTCACTGTGGTGATCTCCTCTCTGCGAGCAATGTGTCTCACTCACTGTGGTGATCTCCCCTCCGTGTAAAATGTGTCACCATCACGGTAGTGATCTCCCCTCTGTGTACAATGTGTCCAACTCAATGTGATCTCCCCTCTGCGAACAATTTGTCGCACTCACTGTGGTGATATCCCGTCTGTGTTCAATGTGTCCGACTCACTGTGGTGATCTCCCGTCTGTGTAAATTGCGTCCCACTCATGGTGGTGATCTCCGCTCTGTGTACAATCTGTCTCACTCACTGTGGTGATCTCCCCTCTGTGTAAATTGTGTCGCACTCACTGTGGTGATCTCCCCACTGTGTTCAATGTGTCCAACTCACTGTGGTGATCTCCCCTCTGTGTAAAATGTGTCACACTCACTGTGGTGATCTCCCCTCTGTGTTTGAAGTGTCCAACTCACTATGGTGATCTCCCCTCGGCGTAAAATGTGTCCCACTCACTGTGGTGATCTCCCCTCTGCGAGCAATGTGTCTCACTCACTGTGGTGATCTGCCCTCTGTGTACAATGTATCCACTCACTGAGGTGATCTCCGCTCTCTGTACAAT
Source organism: Hemitrygon akajei (assembly GCF_048418815.1). NCBI lineage: Eukaryota > Metazoa > Chordata > Chondrichthyes > Myliobatiformes > Dasyatidae > Hemitrygon > Hemitrygon akajei. The sequence goes on along the minus strand of NC_133124.1, from coordinate 144,816,288 downwards.
GTGTCCCACTCACTGTGGCGATCTGCCCTCTGTGTACAATGTATCCACTCACTGAGGTGATCTCCGCTCTCTGTACAATGTGTCCCACTCACTGTGGGGATCTGCCCTCTGTGTTCAATGTGCCCACTCACTGGGGTGATCTCCCCTCTGTGTAAAATGTGTCCCACTCACTGTGATCATCTCACCTCCGTGTACAATGTGTCCCACTCACTGTGATAATCTCCCCTCTGTGTACAAGTTCTCCCACTCACCGTGGTGATCTCCCCTCTACGAGCAATGTGTCCCACTCACTGTGGTGATCTGCCCTCTGTGTACAATGTATCCACTCACTGTGGTGATCTCCGCTCTCTGTAAAATGTGTCCCACTCACTGTGGCGATCTCCCCTCTGTGTTCAAAGTGTCCAACTCAACAAGTTGTCCCACTCACCGTGGTGATCTCCCCTCTGCGAGCAATGTGTCCCACTCACTGTGGTGATCTGCCCACTGTGTACAATGTATCCACTCACTGTGATAATCTCTGCTATGTGTACAATGTGTCTCACTCACTGTGGTGATCTCCTCTCTGCGAGCACTGTGTCCCTCTCACTGTGATCTCCCCTCCGTGTAAAATGTGTCACACTCACGGTAGTGATCTCCCCTCTGTGTACAATGTGTCCAACTCAATGTGATCTCCCCTCTGCGAACAATTTGTCGCACTCACTGTGGTGATATCCCCTCTGTGTTCAATGTCTCCGACTCACTGTGGTGATCTCCCGTCTGTGTAAATTGCGTCCCACTCATGGTGGTGATCTCCGCTCTGTGTACAATCTGTCGCACTCACTGTGGTGATCTCCCCTCTGTGTAAATTGTGTCGCACTCACTGTGGTGATCTCTCCTCTGCGAACAATGTGTCTCACTCACTGTGGTGATCTCCCCACTGTGTTCAATGTGTCCAACTCACTGTGGTGATCTCCCCTCTGTGTTTGAAGTGTCCAACTCACTATGGTGATCTCCCCTCGGTGTAAAATGTGTCCCACTCACTATGCTAATCTCCACTCTGTATAAAATGTGTCCCACTCACTGTGGTGATCTCCCCTCTGCGAACAATGTATCTTTCTCACTGTGGTGATATCCCCTCTGAGTAAAATGTGTCCCACTCTCTGTAGTGATCTCCCGTCTGTGTAAAATGTGTCCCACTCACTGTGGCGATCTCCCCTCTGTGTTCAAAGTGTCCAACTCAACAAGTTGTCCCACTCACTGTGGTGATCTCCCCTCTGCGAACAATGTATCTTTCTCACTGTGGTGATATCCCCTCTGAGTAAAATGTGTCCCACTCTCTGTAGTGATCTCCCGTCTGTGTAAAATGTGTCCCACTCACTGTGGCGATCTCCCCTCTGTGTTCAAAGTGTCCAACTCAACAAGTTGTCCCACTCACCGTGGTGATCTCCCCTCTGCGAACAATGTGTCTCCCTCACTGTGGTGATCTCCCCTCTGTATAAAATGTGTCCCACTCACTGTGGTGATCTCCCCTCTGCGAACAATGTGTCTCCCTCACTGTGGTGATCTCCCCTCTGTGTAAAATGTGTCCCACTCACTGTGGTGATCTCCCCTCGGCGAACAATGTGTCTCACTCACTGTGGTGATCTCCCCTCTGTGTTCAATGTGTCTCACTGACTGTGGTGATCTCCCCTCTGTGTACAATGTGTCTCACTCACTGTGGTGATCTCTCCTGTGTGTACAATGTGTCCAACGCACTGTGATCTCCCCTCTGTGTACAATGTGTCCAACTCACTGTGATCTCCACTCTGCGAACAATTTGTCTCACTGACTGTGGTGATCTCCTCTCTGCGAGCAATGTGTCCCAGTCACTGTGATCTCCCCTCTGTGTAAAATGTGTCCCACTCACTGTGGTGATCTGCCCTCTGTATACAATGTATCCACTCACTGTGGTGATCTCCGCTCTCTGTACAATGTGTCTCACTCACTGTGGTGATCTCCCCTCTGTGTACAATGTGTCCCACGAACTGCGGTGATCTCCCCTCTGCGTAAAATGTGGCCCCCTCACTGTGGTGATCTGCCCTCTGTATACAATGTATCCACTCATTGTGGTGATCTCCGCTCTCTGTACAATGTGTCCAACTCACTGTGATCTCCCCTCTGCGAACAATGTGTCTCACTCACTGTGGTGATCTCCCCTCTGTGTTCAATGTGCCCAACTCACTGTGGTGATCTCCTGTCTTGTGTAAAATGCGTCCCACTCAATGTGCTGATCTCCCCTCTGTGTACAAGTTGTCCCACTCACTGTGGTGATCTGCCCTCTGTGTACAATGTATCCACTCACTGTGGTGATCTCCGCTCTCTGTACAATGTGTCCCACTCACTGTGGGGATCTGCCCTCTGTGTTCAATGTGCCCACTCACTGGGGTGATCTCCCCTCTGTGTAAAATATGTCCCACTCACTGTGATCATCTCACCTCCGTGTACAATGTGTCCCACTCACTGTGATAATCTCCCCTCTGTGTACAAGTTCTCCCACTCACCGTGGTGATCTCCCCTCTACGAGCAATGTGTCTCACTCACTGTTGTGATCTCCCCTCTGCGAACAATGTATCTTTCTCACTGTGGTGATATCCCCTCTGAGTAAAATTGTCCCACTCACTGTAGTGATCTCCCGTCTCTGTAAAATGTGTCCCACTCACTGTGGTGATCTCCCCTCTGTTTTCAATGAGCCCAATCACTGTGGTGATCTCCCCTCTGTGTAAAATGTGTCCCACTCACTGTGATGATATCCCCTCTGTGTAAAATATGTCCCACTCACTGTGGTGATCTCCTCTCTGCGAGCAATGTGTCTCACTCACTGTGGTGATCTCCCCTTTGTGTAAAATGTGTCCCATTCACTGTGGTGATCTCCCCTCTGTGTAGAATGTGTCCAATTCACTGTAATCTCCCATCTGCGAACAATTTGTCGCACTCACTGTGGTGATCTCCCCTCTGAGAACAACGTGTCTCACTCACTGTGATGATCTCCCCTCTGTGTTCAGTGTGTCCAGCTCACTGTGGTGATCTCCCCTCTGTGTAAAATGTGTCCCACTCAGTCTGGTGATCTCCCCTCTGTGTACAATGAGTCTCACTCACTGTGGTGATCTCCCCTCTGTGTAAAATGTGTCTCACTCACTGTGGTGATCTCCCCTCTGTGTACAAGGTGTCCAACTCACTGTGATCTCCCCTCTGTGTACAATGTGTCTCACTCACTGTGGTGATCTCCCCTCTGTGTACAATGTGTCCCACGTACTGCGGTGATCTCCCCTCTGCGTAAAATGTGGCCCCGTCACTGTGGTGATCTGCCCTCTGTATACAATGTATCCACTCATTGTGGTGATCTCCGCTCTCTGTACAATGTGTCCAACTCACTGTGATCTCCCCTCTGCGAACAATGTGTCTCACTCACTGTGGTGATCTCCCCTCTGTGTTCAATGTGCCCAACTCACTGTGGTGATCTCCTGTCTTGTGTAAAATGCGTCCCACTCAATGTGCTGATCTCCCCTCTGTGTACAAGTTGTCCCACTCACTGTGGTGATCTGCCCTCTGTGTACAATGTATCCACTCACTGTGGTGATCTCCGCTCTCTGTACAATGTGTCCCACTCACTGTGGGGATCTGCCCTCTGTGTTCAATGTGCCCACTCACTGGGGTGATCTCCCCTCTGTGTAAAATATGTCCCACTCACTGTGATCATCTCACCTCCGTGTACAATGTGTCCCACTCACTGTGATAATCTCCCCTCTGTGTACAAGTTCTCCCACTCACCGTGGTGATCTCCCCTCTACGAGCAATGTGTCTCACTCACTGTTGTGATCTCCCCTCTGCGAACAATGTATCTTTCTCACTGTGGTGATATCCCCTCTGAGTAAAATTGTCCCACTCACTGTAGTGATCTCCCGTCTCTGTAAAATGTGTCCCACTCACTGTGGTGATCTCCCCTCTGTTTTCAATGAGCCCACTCACTGTGGTGATCTCCCCTCTGTGTAAAATGTGTCCCACTCACTGTGATGATATCCCCTCTGTGTAAAATATGTCCCACTCACTGTGGTGATCTCCTCTCTGCGAGCAATGTGTCTCACTCACTGTGGTGATCTCCCCTTTGTGTAAAATGTGTCCCATTCACTGTGGTGATCTCCCCTCTGTGTAGAATGTGTCCAATTCACTGTAATCTCCCATCTGCGAACAATTTGTCGCACTCACTGTGGTGATCTCCCCTCTGAGAACAACGTGTCTCACTCACTGTGATGATCTCCCCTCTGTGTTCAGTGTGTCCAACTCACTGTGGTGATCTCCCCTCTGTGTAAAATGTGTCCCACTCAGTCTGGTGATCTCCCCTCTGCGAACAATGAGTCTCACTCACTCTGGAGATCTCCCCTCTGTGTACAATGAGTCTCACTCACTGTGGTGATCTCCCCTCTGTGTAAAATGTGTCTCACTCACTGTGGTGATCTCCCCTCTGTGTACAAGGTGTCCAACTCACTGTGATCTCCCCTCTGTGTACAATGTGTCCCACTCACTTTGGTGATCTCCCCTCTGTGTACAATGTGTCCAACTCACTATGATCTCCCCTCTCTGAACAATGTGTCCCACTCACTGTGGTGATCTCCCCTCTGTGTACAATTTGTCCCACTCACTGTGCTGATCTCCCCTCTGTGTACAATGTGTCACACTCACTCTGGTGATCTCCCCTCTGCGAACAATGTGTCTCACTCACTGTGGTGATCTCCCCTCTGCGAACAATGTATCTTTCTCACTGTGGTGACATCCCCTCTGTGTAAAATGTGTCCTACTCACTGTAGTGATCTCCAGTATGTGTAAAATGTGTCCCACTCACTGTGGTGATCTCCCCTCTGTGTTCAAAGTGTCCAGCTCACTATGGTGATCTCCCCTCTGTGTAAAATGTGTCCCACTCACTGTGATGATCTCCCCTCTGTGTAAAATGTGTCCCACTCACTGTGATGATCTCCCCTCTGTGTAAAATATGTCCCACTCACTGTGGTGATATCCCGTCTGTGTTCAATGTGTCCGACTCACTGTGGTGATCTCCCGTCTGTGTAAATTGCGTCCCACTCATGGTGGTGATCTCCGCTCTGTGTACAATCTGTCTCACTCACTGTGGTGATCTCCCCTCTGTGTAAATTGTGTCGCACTCACTGTGGTGATCTCCCCACTGTGTTCAATGTGTCCAACTCACTGTGGTGATCTCCCCTCTGTGTAAAATGTGTCACACTCACTGTGGTGATCTCCCCTCTGTGTTTGAATTGTCCAACTCACTATGGTGATCTCCCCTCGGCGTAAAATGTGTCCCACTCACTGTGGTGATCTCCCCTCTGCGAGCAATGTGTCTCACTCACTGTGGTGATCTGCCCTCTGTGTACAATGTATCCACTCACTGAGGTGATCTCCGCTCTCTGTACAATGTGTCCCACTCACTGTGGGGATCTGCCCTCTGTGTACAATGTATCCACTCACTGAGGTGATCTCCGCTCTCTGTACAATGTGTCCCACTCACTGTGGGGATCTGCCCTCTGTGTTCAATGTGCCCACTCACTGGGGTGATCTCCCCTCTGTGTAAAATGTGTCCCACTCACTGTGATCATCTCACCTCCGTGTACAATGTGTCCCACTCACTGTGATAATCTCCCCTCTGTGTACAAGTTCTCCCACTCACCGTGGTGATCTCCCCTCAACGAGCAATGTGTCCCACTCACTGTGGTGATCTGCCCTCTGTGTACAATGTATCCACTCACTGTGGTGATCTCCGCTCTCTGTAAAATGTGTCCCACTCACTGTGGCGATCTCCCCTCTGTGTTCAAAGTGTCCAACTCAACAAGTTGTCCCACTCACCGTGGTGATCTCCCCTCTGCGAGCAATGTGTCCCACTCACTGTGGTGATCTGCCAACTGTGTACAATGTATCCACTCACTGTGATAATCTCTGCTATGTGTACAATGTGTCTCACTCACTGTGGTGATCTCCTCTCTGCGAGCAATGTGTCCAACTCAATGTGATCTCCCCTCTGCGAACAATTTGTCGCACTCACTGTGGTGATATCCCCTCTGTGTTCAATGTCTCCGACTCACTGTGGTGATCTCCCGTCTGTGTAAATTGCGTCCCACTCATGGTGGTGATCTCCGCTCTGTGTACAATCTGTCGCACTCACTGTGGTGATCTCCCCTCTGTGTAAATTGTGTCGCACTCACTGTGGTGATCTCTCCTCTGCGAACAATGTGTCTCACTCACTGTGGTGATCTCCCCACTGTGTTCAATGTGTCCAACTCACTGTGGTGATCTCCCCTCTGTGTTTGAAGTGTCCAACTCACTATGGTGATCTCCCCTCGGTGTAAAATGTGTCCCACTCACTATGCTAATCTCCACTCTGTATAAAATGTGTCCCACTCACTGTGGTGATCTCCCCTCTGCGAACAATGTATCTTTCTCACTGTGGTGATATCCCCTCTGAGTAAAATGTGTCCCACTCTCTGTAGTGATCTCCCGTCTGTGTAAAATGTGTCCCACTCACTGTGGCGATCTCCCCTCTGTGTTCAAAGTGTCCAACTCAACAAGTTGTCCCACTCACCGTGGTGATCTCCCCTCTGCGAGCAATGTGTCCCACTCACTGAGGTGATCTGCCGACTGTGTACAATGTATCCACTCACTGTGGTGATCTCCGCTCTCTGTACAATGTGTCTCACTTACTGTGGTGATCTGCCCTCTGTGTACAATGTGTCCCACGAACTGCGGTGATCTCCCCTCTGTGTAAAATGTATCCCACTCACTGTGGTGATCTCTCTTCTGCGAACAATGTGTCTCACTCACTGTGATAATCTCTGCTATGTGTACAATGTGTTTCACTCACTGTGGTGATCGCCCCTCTGTGTTCAATGTGTCCTACTCACTCTGGTGATATCCCCTCTGTGTAAAATGTTTCCCCTCATTGTGATAATCTCCCATCTGTGTACAATGTGTCCCACTCACTGTGATCTCCCCTCTGTGTAAAATGTATCCCACTCACCGTGGTGATCTCCCCTCTGCGAACAATGTGTCTCCCTCACTGTGGTGATCTCCCCTCTGTATAAAATGTGTCCCACTCACTGTGGTGATCTCCCCTCTGCGAACAATGTGTCTCCCTCACTGTGGTGATCTCCCCTCTGTGTAAAATGTGTCCCACTCACTGTGGTGATCTCCCCTCGGCGAACAATGTGTCTCACTCACTGTGGTGATCTCCCCTCTGTGTTCAATGTGTCTCACTGACTGTGGTGATCTCCCCTCTGTGTACAATGTGTCTCACTCACTGTGGTGATCTCTCCTGTGTGTACAATGTGTCCAACGCACTGTGATCTCCCCTCTGTGTACAATGTGTCCAACTCACTGTGATCTCCACTCTGCGAACAATTTGTCTCACTGACTGTGGTGATCTCCTCTCTGCGAGCAATGTGTCCCAGTCACTGTGATCTCCCCTCTGTGTAAAATGTGTCCCACTCACTGTGGTGATCTGCCCTCTGTATACAATGTATCCACTCACTGTGGTGATCTCCGCTCTCTGTACAATGTGTCTCACTCACTGTGGTGATCTCCCCTCTGTGTACAATGTGTCCCACGAACTGCGGTGATCTCCCCTCTGCGTAAAATGTGGCCCCCTCACTGTGGTGATCTGCCCTCTGTATACAATGTATCCACTCATTGTGGTGATCTCCGCTCTCTGTACAATGTGTCCAACTCACTGTGATCTCCCCTCTGCGAACAATGTGTCTCACTCACTGTGGTGATCTCCCCTCTGTGTTCAATGTGCCCAACTCACTGTGGTGATCTCCTGTCTTGTGTAAAATGCGTCCCACTCAATGTGCTGATCTCCCCTCTGTGTACAAGTTGTCCCACTCACTGTGGTGATCTGCCCTCTGTGTACAATGTATCCACTCACTGTGGTGATCTCCGCTCTCTGTACAATGTGTCCCACTCACTGTGGGGATCTGCCCTCTGTGTTCAATGTGCCCACTCACTGGGGTGATCTCCCCTCTGTGTAAAATATGTCCCACTCACTGTGATCATCTCACCTCCGTGTACAATGTGTCCCACTCACTGTGATAATCTCCCCTCTGTGTACAAGTTCTCCCACTCACCGTGGTGATCTCCCCTCTACGAGCAATGTGTCTCACTCACTGTTGTGATCTCCCCTCTGCGAACAATGTATCTTTCTCACTGTGGTGATATCCCCTCTGAGTAAAATTGTCCCACTCACTGTAGTGATCTCCCGTCTCTGTAAAATGTGTCCCACTCACTGTGGTGATCTCCCCTCTGTTTTCAATGAGCCCAATCACTGTGGTGATCTCCCCTCTGTGTAAAATGTGTCCCACTCACTGTGATGATATCCCCTCTGTGTAAAATATGTCCCACTCACTGTGGTGATCTCCTCTCTGCGAGCAATGTGTCTCACTCACTGTGGTGATCTCCCCTTTGTGTAAAATGTGTCCCATTCACTGTGGTGATCTCCCCTCTGTGTAGAATGTGTCCAATTCACTGTAATCTCCCATCTGCGAACAATTTGTCGCACTCACTGTGGTGATCTCCCCTCTGAGAACAACGTGTCTCACTCACTGTGATGATCTCCCCTCTGTGTTCAGTGTGTCCAGCTCACTGTGGTGATCTCCCCTCTGTGTAAAATGTGTCCCACTCAGTCTGGTGATCTCCCCTCTGTGTACAATGAGTCTCACTCACTGTGGTGATCTCCCCTCTGTGTAAAATGTGTCTCACTCACTGTGGTGATCTCCCCTCTGTGTACAAGGTGTCCAACTCACTGTGATCTCCCCTCTGTGTACAATGTGTCTCACTCACTGTGGTGATCTCCCCTCTGTGTACAATGTGTCCCACGTACTGCGGTGATCTCCCCTCTGCGTAAAATGTGGCCCCGTCACTGTGGTGATCTGCCCTCTGTATACAATGTATCCACTCATTGTGGTGATCTCCGCTCTCTGTACAATGTGTCCAACTCACTGTGATCTCCCCTCTGCGAACAATGTGTCTCACTCACTGTGGTGATCTCCCCTCTGTGTTCAATGTGCCCAACTCACTGTGGTGATCTCCTGTCTTGTGTAAAATGCGTCCCACTCAATGTGCTGATCTCCCCTCTGTGTACAAGTTGTCCCACTCACTGTGGTGATCTGCCCTCTGTGTACAATGTATCCACTCACTGTGGTGATCTCCGCTCTCTGTACAATGTGTCCCACTCACTGTGGGGATCTGCCCTCTGTGTTCAATGTGCCCACTCACTGGGGTGATCTCCCCTCTGTGTAAAATATGTCCCACTCACTGTGATCATCTCACCTCCGTGTACAATGTGTCCCACTCACTGTGATAATCTCCCCTCTGTGTACAAGTTCTCCCACTCACCGTGGTGATCTCCCCTCTACGAGCAATGTGTCTCACTCACTGTTGTGATCTCCCCTCTGCGAACAATGTATCTTTCTCACTGTGGTGATATCCCCTCTGAGTAAAATTGTCCCACTCACTGTAGTGATCTCCCGTCTCTGTAAAATGTGTCCCACTCACTGTGGTGATCTCCCCTCTGTTTTCAATGAGCCCACTCACTGTGGTGATCTCCCCTCTGTGTAAAATGTGTCCCACTCACTGTGATGATATCCCCTCTGTGTAAAATATGTCCCACTCACTGTGGTGATCTCCTCTCTGCGAGCAATGTGTCTCACTCACTGTGGTGATCTCCCCTTTGTGTAAAATGTGTCCCATTCACTGTGGTGATCTCCCCTCTGTGTAGAATGTGTCCAATTCACTGTAATCTCCCATCTGCGAACAATTTGTCGCACTCACTGTGGTGATCTCCCCTCTGAGAACAACGTGTCTCACTCACTGTGATGATCTCCCCTCTGTGTTCAGTGTGTCCAACTCACTGTGGTGATCTCCCCTCTGTGTAAAATGTGTCCCACTCAGTCTGGTGATCTCCCCTCTGCGAACAATGAGTCTCACTCACTCTGGAGATCTCCCCTCTGTGTACAATGAGTCTCACTCACTGTGGTGATCTCCCCTCTGTGTAAAATGTGTCTCACTCACTGTGGTGATCTCCCCTCTGTGTACAAGGTGTCCAACTCACTGTGATCTCCCCTCTGTGTACAATGTGTCCCACTCACTTTGGTGATCTCCCCTCTGTGTACAATGTGTCCAACTCACTATGATCTCCCCTCTCTGAACAATGTGTCCCACTCACTGTGGTGATCTCCCCTCTGTGTACAATTTGTCCCACTCACTGTGCTGATCTCCCCTCTGTGTACAATGTGTCACACTCACTCTGGTGATCTCCCCTCTGCGAACAATGTGTCTCACTCACTGTGGTGATCTCCCCTCTGCGAACAATGTATCTTTCTCACTGTGGTGACATCCCCTCTGTGTAAAATGTGTCCTACTCACTGTAGTGATCTCCAGTATGTGTAAAATGTGTCCCACTCACTGTGGTGATCTCCCCTCTGTGTTCAAAGTGTCCAGCTCACTATGGTGATCTCCCCTCTGTGTAAAATGTGTCCCACTCACTGTGATGATCTCCCCTCTGTGTAAAATGTGTCCCACTCACTGTGATGATCTCCCCTCTGTGTAAAATATGTCCCACTCACTGTGGTGATATCCCGTCTGTGTTCAATGTGTCCGACTCACTGTGGTGATCTCCCGTCTGTGTAAATTGCGTCCCACTCATGGTGGTGATCTCCGCTCTGTGTACAATCTGTCTCACTCACTGTGGTGATCTCCCCTCTGTGTAAATTGTGTCGCACTCACTGTGGTGATCTCCCCACTGTGTTCAATGTGTCCAACTCACTGTGGTGATCTCCCCTCTGTGTAAAATGTGTCACACTCACTGTGGTGATCTCCCCTCTGTGTTTGAATTGTCCAACTCACTATGGTGATCTCCCCTCGGCGTAAAATGTGTCCCACTCACTGTGGTGATCTCCCCTCTGCGAGCAATGTGTCTCACTCACTGTGGTGATCTGCCCTCTGTGTACAATGTATCCACTCACTGAGGTGATCTCCGCTCTCTGTACAATGTGTCCCACTCACTGTGGGGATCTGCCCTCTGTGTACAATGTATCCACTCACTGAGGTGATCTCCGCTCTCTGTACAATGTGTCCCACTCACTGTGGGGATCTGCCCTCTGTGTTCAATGTGCCCACTCACTGGGGTGATCTCCCCTCTGTGTAAAATGTGTCCCACTCACTGTGATCATCTCACCTCCGTGTACAATGTGTCCCACTCACTGTGATAATCTCCCCTCTGTGTACAAGTTCTCCCACTCACCGTGGTGATCTCCCCTCAACGAGCAATGTGTCCCACTCACTGTGGTGATCTGCCCTCTGTGTACAATGTATCCACTCACTGTGGTGATCTCCGCTCTCTGTAAAATGTGTCCCACTCACTGTGGCGATCTCCCCTCTGTGTTCAAAGTGTCCAACTCAACAAGTTGTCCCACTCACCGTGGTGATCTCCCCTCTGCGAGCAATGTGTCCCACTCACTGTGGTGATCTGCCAACTGTGTACAATGTATCCACTCACTGTGATAATCTCTGCTATGTGTACAATGTGTCTCACTCACTGTGGTGATCTCCTCTCTGCGAGCAATGTGTCCAACTCAATGTGATCTCCCCTCTGCGAACAATTTGTCGCACTCACTGTGGTGATATCCCCTCTGTGTTCAATGTCTCCGACTCACTGTGGTGATCTCCCGTCTGTGTAAATTGCGTCCCACTCATGGTGGTGATCTCCGCTCTGTGTACAATCTGTCGCACTCACTGTGGTGATCTCCCCTCTGTGTAAATTGTGTCGCACTCACTGTGGTGATCTCTCCTCTGCGAACAATGTGTCTCACTCACTGTGGTGATCTCCCCACTGTGTTCAATGTGTCCAACTCACTGTGGTGATCTCCCCTCTGTGTTTGAAGTGTCCAACTCACTATGGTGATCTCCCCTCGGTGTAAAATGTGTCCCACTCACTATGCTAATCTCCACTCTGTATAAAATGTGTCCCACTCACTGTGGTGATCTCCCCTCTGCGAACAATGTATCTTTCTCACTGTGGTGATATCCCCTCTGAGTAAAATGTGTCCCACTCTCTGTAGTGATCTCCCGTCTGTGTAAAATGTGTCCCACTCACTGTGGCGATCTCCCCTCTGTGTTCAAAGTGTCCAACTCAACAAGTTGTCCCACTCACCGTGGTGATCTCCCCTCTGCGAGCAATGTGTCCCACTCACTGAGGTGATCTGCCGACTGTGTACAATGTATCCACTCACTGTGGTGATCTCCGCTCTCTGTACAATGTGTCTCACTTACTGTGGTGATCTGCCCTCTGTGTACAATGTGTCCCACGAACTGCGGTGATCTCCCCTCTGTGTAAAATGTATCCCACTCACTGTGGTGATCTCTCTTCTGCGAACAATGTGTCTCACTCACTGTGATAATCTCTGCTATGTGTACAATGTGTTTCACTCACTGTGGTGATCGCCCCTCTGTGTTCAATGTGTCCTACTCACTCTGGTGATATCCCCTCTGTGTAAAATGTTTCCCCTCATTGTGATAATCTCCCATCTGTGTACAATGTGTCCCACTCACTGTGATCTCCCCTCTGTGTAAAATGTATCCCACTCACTGTGGTGATCTCTCTTCTGCGAACAATGTGTCTCACTCACTGTGATAATCTCTGCTATGTGTACAATGTGTTTCACTCACTGTGGTGATCGCCCCTCTGTTTTCAATGTGTCCTACTCACTCTGGTGATATCCCCTCTGTGTAAAATGTTTCCCCTCATTGTGATAATCTCCCATCTGTGTACAATGTGTCCCACTCACTGTGATCTCCCCTCTGTGTATAATGTGTCCCACTCACTGTGGTGATCTCACCTCGGTGTAAAATGTGTCCCACTCACTGTGGTTATCTCCCCTCTGTGTTAAATGTGTCCCACTCACTGTGGTGATCTCCCCTCTGTGTACAATGTGTCTCACTCACAGTGGTGATCTCCCCTCCGTGTAAAATGTGTCACTCACGGTAGTGATCTCCCCTCTGTGTACAATGTGTCCAACTCAATGTGATCTCCCCTCTGCGAACAATTTGTCGCACTCACTGTGGTGATATCCCCTCTGTGTTCAATGTGTCCGACTCACTGTGGTGATCTCCCATCTGTGTAAATTGCGTCCCACTCATGGGGGTGATCTCCGCTCTGTGTACAATCTGTCGCACTCACTGTGGTGATCTCCCCATTGTGTAAATTGTGTCGCACTCACTGTGGTGATCTCTCCTCTGCGAACAATGTGTCTCACTCACTGTGGTGATCTCCCCACTGTGTTCAATGTGTCCAACTCACTGTGGTGATCTCCCCTCTGTGTTTGAAGTGTCCAACTCACTATGGTGATCTCCCCTCTGTGTAAAATGTGTCCCACTCACTGTGATGATCTCCCCTCTGTGTAAAATATGTCCCACTCACTGTGGTGATCTCCTCTCTGCGAGCAATGTGTCTCACTCACTGTGGTGATCTCCCCTCCGTGTAAAATGTGTCACCATCACGGTAGTGATCTCCCCTCTGTGTACAATGTGTCCAACTCAATGTGATCTCCCCTCTGCGAACAATTTGTCGCACTCACTGTGGTGATATCCCGTCTGTGTTCAATGTGTCCGACTCACTGTGGTGATCTCCCGTCTGTGTAAATTGCGTCCCACTCATGGTGGTGATCTCCGCTCTGTGTACAATCTGTCTCACTCACTGTGGTGATCTCCCCTCTGTGTAAATTGTGTCGCACTCACTGTGGTGATCTCCCCACTGTGTTCAATGTGTCCAACTCACTGTGGTGATCTCCCCTCTGTGTAAAATGTGTCACACTCACTGTGGTGATCTCCCCTCTGTGTTTGAATTGTCCAACTCACTATGGTGATCTCCCCTCGGCGTAAAATGTGTCCCACTCACTGTGGTGATCTCCCCTCTGCGAGCAATGTGTCTCACTCACTGTGGTGATCTGCCCTCTGTGTACAATGTATCCACTCACTGAGGTGATCTCCGCTCTCTGTACAATGTGTCCCACTCACTGTGGGGATCTGCCCTCTGTGTACAATGTATCCACTCACTGAGGTGATCTCCGCTCTCTGTACAATGTGTCCCAATCACTGTGGGGATCTGCCCTCTGTGTTCAATGTGCCCACTCACTGGGGTGATCTCCCCTCTGTGTAAAATGTGTCCCACTCACTGTGATCATCTCCCCTCCGTGTACAATGTGTCCCACTCACTGTGATAATCTCCCCTCTGTGTACAAGTTCTCCCACTCACCGTGGTGATCTCCCCTCTACGAGCAATGTGTCCCACTCACTGTGGTGATCTGCCCTCTGTGTACAATGTATCCACTCACTGTGGTGATCTCCGCTCTCTGTAAAATGTGTCCCACTCACTGTGGCGATCTCCCCTCTGTGTTCAAAGTGTCCAACTCAACAAGTTGTCCCACTCACCGTGGTGATCTCCCCTCTGCGAGCAATGTGTCCCACTCACTGTGGTGATCTGCCCACTGTGTACAATGTATCCACTCACTGTGATAATCTCTGCTATGTGTACAATGTGTCTCACTCACTGTGGTGATCTCCTCTCTGCGAGCAATGTGTCCAACTCAATGTGATCTCCCCTCTGCGAACAATTTGTCGCACTCACTGTGGTGATATCCCCTCTGTGTTCAATGTCTCCGACTCACTGTGGTGATCTCCCGTCTGTGTAAATTGCGTCCCACTCATGGTGGTGATCTCCGCTCTGTGTACAATCTGTCGCACTCACTGTGGTGATCTCCCCTCTGTGTAAATTGTGTCGCACTCACTGTGGTGATCTCTCCTCTGCGAACAATGTGTCTCACTCACTGTGGTGATCTCCCCACTGTGTTCAATGTGTCCAACTCACTGTGGTGATCTCCCCTCTGTGTTTGAAGTGTCCAACTCACTATGGTGATCTCCCCTCGGTGTAAAATGTGTCCCACTCACTATGCTAATCTCCACTCTGTATAAAATGTGTCCCACTCACTGTGGTGATCTCCCCTCTGCGAACAATGTATCTTTCTCACTGTGGTGATATCCCCTCTGAGTAAAATGTGTCCCACTCTCTGTAGTGATCTCCCGTCTGTGTAAAATGTGTCCCACTCACTGTGGCGATCTCCCCTCTGTGTTCAAAGTGTCCAACTCAACAAGTTGTCCCACTCACCGTGGTGATCTCCCCTCTGCGAGCAATGTGTCCCACTCACTGAGGTGATCTGCCGACTGTGTACAATGTATCCACTCACTGTGGTGATCTCCGCTCTCTGTACAATGTGTCTCACTTACTGTGGTGATCTGCCCTCTGTGTACAATGTGTCCCACGAACTGCGGTGATCTCCCCTCTGTGTAAAATGTATCCCACTCACTGTGGTGATCTCTCTTCTGCGAACAATGTGTCTCACTCACTGTGATAATCTCTGCTATGTGTACAATGTGTTTCACTCACTGTGGTGATCGCCCCTCTGTGTTCAATGTGTCCTACTCACTCTGGTGATATCCCCTCTGTGTAAAATGTTTCCCCTCATTGTGATAATCTCCCATCTGTGTACAATGTGTCCCACTCACTGTGATCTCCCCTCTGTGTAAAATGTATCCCACTCACTGTGGTGATCTCTCTTCTGCGAACAATGTGTCTCACTCACTGTGATAATCTCTGCTATGTGTACAATGTGTTTCACTCACTGTGGTGATCGCCCCTCTGTTTTCAATGTGTCCTACTCACTCTGGTGATATCCCCTCTGTGTAAAATGTTTCCCCTCATTGTGATAATCTCCCATCTGTGTACAATGTGTCCCACTCACTGTGATCTCCCCTCTGTGTATAATGTGTCCCACTCACTGTGGTGATCTCACCTCGGTGTAAAATGTGTCCCACTCACTGTGGTTATCTCCCCTCTGTGTTAAATGTGTCCCACTCACTGTGGTGATCTCCCCTCTGTGTACAATGTGTCTCACTCACTGTGGTGATCTCCCCTCCGTGTAAAATGTGTCACTCACGGTAGTGATCTCCCCTCTGTATACAATGTGTCCAACTCAATGTGATCTCCCCTCTGCGAACAATTTGTCGCACTCACTGTGGTGATATCCCCTCTGTGTTCAATGTGTCCGACTCACTGTGGTGATCTCCCATCTGTGTAAATTGCGTCCCACTCATGGTGGTGATCTCCGCTCTGTGTACAATCTGTCGCACTCACTGTGGTGATCTCCCCACTGTGTAAATTGTGTCGCACTCACTGTGGTGATCTCTCCTCTGCGAACAATGTGTCTCACTCACGGTGGTGATCTCCCCACTGTGTTCAATGTGTCCAACTCACTGTGGTGATCTCCCCTCTGTGTTTGAAGTGTCCAACTCACTATGGTGATCTCCCCTCGGTGTAAAATGTGTCCCACTCACTATGCTAATCTCCACTCTGTATAAAATGTGTCCCACTCACTGTGGTGATCTCCCCTCTGCGAACAATGTGTCTCCCTCACTGTGGTGATCTCCCCTCTGTGTAAAATGTGTCCCACTCACTGTGGTGATCTCCCCTCGGCGAACAATGTGTCTCACTCACTGTGGTGATCTCCCCTCTGTGTTCAATGTGTCTCACTGACTGTGGTGATCTCCCCTCTGTGTACAATGTGTCTCACTCACTGTGGTGATCTCTCCTGTGTGTACAATGTGTCCAACGCACTGTGATCTCCCCTCTGTGTACAATGTGTCCAACTCACTGTGATCTCCACTCTGCGAACAATTTGTCTCACTGACTGTGGTGATCTCCTCTCTGCGAGCAATGTGTCCCAGTCACTGTGATCTCCCCTCTGTGTAAAATGTGTCCCACTCACTGTGGTGATCTGCCCTCTGTATACAATGTATCCACTCACTGTGGTGATCTCCGCTCTCTGTACAATGTGTCTCACTCACTGTGGTGATCTCCCCTCTGTGTACAATGTGTCCCACGAACTGCGGTGATCTCCCCTCTGCGTAAAATGTGGCCCCCTCACTGTGGTGATCTGCCCTCTGTATACAATGTATCCACTCATTGTGGTGATCTCCGCTCTCTGTACAATGTGTCCAACTCACTGTGATCTCCCCTCTGCGAACAATGTGTCTCACTCACTGTGGTGATCTCCCCTCTGTGTTCAATGTGCCCAACTCACTGTGGTGATCTCCTGTCTTGTGTAAAATGCGTCCCACTCAATGTGCTGATCTCCCCTCTGTGTACAAGTTGTCCCACTCACTGTGGTGATCTGCCCTCTGTGTACAATGTATCCACTCACTGTGGTGATCTCCGCTCTCTGTACAATGTGTCCCACTCACTGTGGGGATCTGCCCTCTGTGTTCAATGTGCCCACTCACTGGGGTGATCTCCCCTCTGTGTAAAATATGTCCCACTCACTGTGATCATCTCACCTCCGTGTACAATGTGTCCCACTCACTGTGATAATCTCCCCTCTGTGTACAAGTTCTCCCACTCACCGTGGTGATCTCCCCTCTACGAGCAATGTGTCCCACTCACTGTGGTGATCTGCCCTCTGTGTACAATGTATCCACTCACTGTGGTGATCTCCGCTCTCTGTACAATGTGTCTCACTCACTGTTGTGATCTCCCCTCTGCGAACAATGTATCTTTCTCACTGTGGTGATATCCCCTCTGAGTAAAATTGTCCCACTCACTGTAGTGATCTCCCGTCTGTGTAAAATGTGTCCCACTCACTGTGGTGATCTCCCCTCTGTTTTCAATGAGCCCACTCACTGTGGTGATCTCCCCTCTGTGTAAAATGTGTCCCACTCACTGTGATGATATCCCCTCTGTGTAAAATATGTTCCACTCACTGTGGTGATCTCCTCTCTGCGAGCAATGTGTCTCACTCACTGTGGTGATCTCCCCTTTGTGTAAAATGTGTCCCATTCACTGTGGTGATCTCCCCTCTGTGTAGAATGTGTCCAATTCACTGTAATCTCCCATCTGCGAACAATTTGTCGCACTCACTGTGGTGATCTCCCCTCTGAGAACAACGTGTCTAACTCACTGTGATGATCTCCCCTCTGTATTCAGTGTGTCCAACTCAATGTGGTGATCTCCCCTCTGTGTAAAATGTGTCCCACTCAGTCTGGTGATCTCCCCTCTGCGAACAATGAGTCTCACTCACTGTGGAGATCTCCCCTCTGTGTACAATGTGTCTCACTCACTGTGGTGATCTCCCCTCTGTGTAAAATGTGTCTCACTCACTGTGGTGATCTCCCCTCTGTGTACAATGTGTCCAACTCACTATGATCTCCCCTCTCTGAACAATGTGTCCCACTCACTGTGGTGATCTCCCCTCTGTGTACAATTTGTCCCACTCACTGTGCTGATCTCCCCTCTGTGTACAATGTGTCACACTCACTCTGGTGATCTCCCCTCTGCGAACAATGTGTCTCACTCACTGTGGTGATCTCCCCTCTGCGAACAATGTATCTTTCTCACTGTGGTGACATCCCCTCTGTGTAAAATGTGTCCTACTCACTGTAGTGATCTCCAGTATGTGTAAAATGTGTCCCACTCACTGTGGTGATCTCCCCTATGTGTTCAAAGTGTCCAACTCACTATGGTGATCTCCCCTCTGTGTAAAATGTGTCCCACTCACTGTGATGATCTCCCCTCTGTTTAAAATGTGTCCCACTCACTGTGATGATCTCCCCTCTGTGTAAAATATGTCCCACTCACTGTGGTGATCTCCTCTCTGCGAGCAATGTGTCTCACTCACTGTGGTGATCTCCCCTCCGTGTTAAATGTGTCACCATCACGGTAGTGATCTCCCCTCTGTGTACAATGTGTCCAACTCAATGTGATCTCCCCTCTGCGAACAATTTGTCGCACTCACTGTGGTGATATCCCGTCTGTGTTCAATGTGTCCGACTCACTGTGGTGATCTCCCGTCTGTGTAAATTGCGTCCCACTCATGGTGGTGATCTCCGCTCTGTGTACAATCTGTCTCACTCACTGTGGTGATCTCCCCTCTGTGTAAATTGTGTCGCACTCACTGTGGTGATCTCCCCACTGTGTTCAATGTGTCCAACTCACTGTGGTGATCTCCCCTCTGTGTAAAATGTGTCACACTCACTGTGGTGATCTCCCCTCTGTGTTTGAAGTGTCCAACTCACTATGGTGATCTCCCCTCGGCGTAAAATGTGTCCCACTCACTGTGGTGATCTCCCCTCTGCGAGCAATGTGTCTCACTCACTGTGGTGATCTGCCCTCTGTGTACAATGTATCCACTCACTGAGGTGATCTCCGCTCTCTGTACAATGTGTCCCACTCACTGTGGGGATCTGCCCTCTGTGTACAATGTATCCACTCACTGAGGTGATCTCCGCTCTCTGTACAATGTGTCCCACTCACTGTGGGGATCTGCCCTCTGTGTTCAATGTGCCCACTCACTGGGGTGATCTCCCCTCTGTGTAAAATGTGTCCCACTCACTGTGATCATCTCACCTCCGTGTACAATGTGTCCCACTCACTGTGATAATCTCCCCTCTGTGTACAAGTTCTCCCACTCACCGTGGTGATCTCCCCTCTACGAGCAATGTGTCCCACTCACTGTGGTGATCTGCCCTCTGTGTTCAAAGTGTCCAACTCAACAAGTTGTCCCACTCACCGTGGTGATCTCCCCTCTGCGAGCAATGTGTCCCACTCACTGTGGTGATCTGCCCACTGTGTACAATGTATCCACTCACTGTGGTGATCTCCGCTCTCTGTACAATGTGTCTCACTCACTGTGGTGATCTCCCCTCTTGTGTAAAATGTATCCCACTCACTGTGGTGATCTCCCCTCTGTGTAAATTGTGCTGCACTCACTTTGGTGTTCTCACCTCTGCGAACAATGTGTCTCACTCACTGTGGTGATCTCCCCTCCATGTAAAATGTGTTACACTCACTGTGGTGATCTCCCCTCTGTGTTCAATGTGACTCATTGACTGTGGTGATCTCCCCTCTGTGTACAATGTGTCTCACTCACTGTGGTGATCTCCCCTGTGTGTACAATGTGTCCAACGCACTGTGATCTCCCCTCTGTGTAAAATGTGTCCAACTCACTGTGATCTCCCCTCTGCGAGCTATGTGTCCCACTCACTGTCGTGATCTGCCCTCTGTATACAATGTGTCCCACGAACTGCGGTGATCTCCCCTCTGTGTAAAATGTGTCCCACTCACTGTAGTGATCTCCCGTCTGTGTAAAATGTGTCCCACTCACTGTGATCATCTCACCTCCGTGTACAATGTGTCCCACTCACTGTGATAATCTCCCCTCTGTGTACAAGTTCTCCCACTCACCGTGGTGATCTCCCCTCTACGAGCAATGTGTCCCACTCACTGTGGTGATCTGCCCACTGTGTACAATGTATCCACTCACTGTGGTGATCTCCGCTCTCTGTACAATGTGTCTCACTCACTGTGGTGATCTGCCCTCTCTGTACAATGTGTCTCACTCACTGTGGTGATCTGCCCTCTGTGTACAATGTGTCCCACGAACTGCGGTGATCTCCCCTCTGTGTAAAATGTATCCCACTCACTGTGGTGATCTCTCTTCTGCGAACAATGTGTCTCATTCACTGTGATAATCTCTGCTATGTGTACAATGTGTTTCACTCACTGTGGTGATCTCCCCTCTGTGTTCAATGTGTCCTACTCACTCTGGTGATATCCCCTCTGTGTAAAATGTTTCCCACTCATTGTGATAATCTCCCATCTGTGTACAATGTGTCCCACTCACTGTGATCTCCCCTCTGTGTATAATGTGTCCCACTCACTGTGGTGATCTCACCTCGGTGTACAAAGTGTCCAACTCACTGTGATCTCCCCTCTGCGAACAATTTGTCTCACTCACTGTGGTGATCTCCTCTCTGCGAGCAATGTGTCCCTCTCACTGTGATCTCCCCTCCATGTACAATGTGTCCCACTCACTCTGATAATCTCCCCTCTGCGAACAATGTGTCCAACTCACTGTGGTGATCTCCACTCTGTGTAAAATGTGTCCCACTCACTGTGGTTATCTCCCCTCTGTGTTAAATGTGTCCCACTCACTGTGGTGATCTCCCCTCTGTGTACAATGTGTCCAACTCAATGTGATCTCCCCTCTGCGAACAATTTGTCGCACTCACTGTGGTGATCTCCCCTCTGCGAACAATGTGTCTCACTCACTGTGGTTATCTCCCCTCTGTGTTCAACGTGTCCAACTCACTCTGGTGATCTCCCGTCTGTGTAAAATGCGTCCCACTCACTGTGGTGTTTTCCCCTCTGTGTACAAGATGTCGCACTCACTGTGGTGATCTCCCCTCTGTGTACAATGCGTCGCACACACTGAGGTGATCTCCCCTCTGTGTAAATTGTGCTGCACTCACTTTGGTGTTCTCACCTCTGCGAACAATGTGTCTCACTCACTGTGGTGATCTCCCCTCCGTGTAAAATGTGTTACACTCACTGTGGTGATCTCCCCTCTGTGTTCAATGTGACTCATTGACTGTGGTGATCTCCCCTCTGTGTACAATGTGTCTCACTCACTGTGGTGATCTCCCCTGTGTGTACAATGTGTCCAACGCACTGTGATCTCCCCTCTGTGTAAAATGTGTCCAACTCACTGTGATCTCCCCTCTGCGAGCTATGTGTCCCACTCACTGTCGTGATCTGCCCTCTGTATACAATGTGTCCCACGAACTGCGGTGATCTCCCCTCTGTGTAAAATGTGTCCCACTCACTGTAGAGATCTCCCGTCTGTGTAAAATGTGTCCCACTCACTGTGGCGATCTCCCCTCTGTGTTCAAAGTGTCCAAATCAACAAGTTGTCCCACTCACCGTGGTGATCTCCCCTCTGCGAGCATTGTGTCCCACTCACTGTGGTGATCTGCCCACTGTGTACAATGTATCCACTCACTGTGGTTATCACCGCTCTCTGTACAATGTGTCCCACTCACTGTGGTGATCTCCCCTCTGTGTAAAATGTGTCCCACTCAGTGTGGTGATCTCCCCTCTGCGAACAATGAGTCTCACTCACTGTGGAGATCTCCCCTCTGTGTACAATGAGTCTCACTCACTGTGGTGATCTCCCCTCTGTGTAAAATGTGTCTCACTCACTGTGGTGATCTCCCCTCTGTGTAAAATGTGTCTCACTCACTGTGGTGATCTCCCCTCTGTGTACAAGGTGTCCAACTCACTGTGATCTCCCCTCTGTGTACAATGTGTCCCACTCACTTTGGTGATCTCCCCTCTGTGTACAATGTGTCCAACTCACTATGATCTCCCCTCTCTGAACAATGTGTCACACTCACTCTGGTGATCTCCCCTGTGCGAACAATGTGTCTCACTCACTGTGGTGATCTCCCCTCTGCGAACAATGTATCTTTCTCACTGTGGTGACATCCCCTCTGTGTAAAATGTGTCCTACTCACTGTAGTGATCTCCAGTATGTGTAAAATGTGTCCCACTCACTGTGGTGATCACCCCTCTGTGTTCAAAGTGTCCAACTCACTATGGTGATCTCCCCTCTGTGTAAAATGTGTCCCACTCACTGTGATGATCTCCCCTCTGTGTAAAATGTGTCCCACTCACTGTGATGATCTCCCCTCTGTGTAAAATATGTCCCACTCACTGTGGTGATCTCCTCTCTGCGAGCAATGTGTCTCACTCACTGTGGTGATCTCCCCTCCGTGTAAAATGTGTCACCATCACGGTAGTGATCTCCCCTCTGTGTACAATGTGTCCAACTCAATGTGATCTCCCCTCTGCGAACAATTTGTCGCACTCACTGTGGTGATATCCCGTCTGTGTTCAATGTGTCCGACTCACTGTGGTGATCTCCCGTCTGTGTAAATTGCGTCCCACTCATGGTGGTGATCTCCGCTCTGTGTACAATCTGTCTCACTCACTGTGGTGATCTCCCCTCTGTGTAAATTGTGTCGCACTCACTGTGGTGATCTCCCCTCTGCGAACAATGTGTCTCACTCACTGTGGTTATCTCCCCTCTGTGTTCAACGTGTCCAACTCACTCTGGTGATCTCCCGTCTGTGTAAAATGCGTCCCACTCACTGTGGTGATTTCCCCTCTGTGTACAAGATGTCGCACTCTCTGTGGTGATCTCCCCTCTGTGTACAATGCGTCGCACTCACTGAGGTGATCTCCCCTCTGTGTAAATTGTGCTGCACTCACTTTGGTGTTCTCACCTCTGCGAACAATGTGTCTCACTCACTGTGGTGATCTCCCCTCCGTGTAAAATGTGTTACACTCACTGTGGTGATCTCCCCTCTGTGTTCAATGTGACTCATTGACTGTGGTGATCTCCCCTCTGTGTACAATGTGTCTCACTCACTGTGGTGATCTCCCCTGTGTGTACAATGTGTCCAACGCACTGTGATCTCCCCTCTGTACAATGTGTCCCACTCACTGTCGTGATCTGCCCTCTGTATACAATGTGTCCCACGAACTGCGGTGATCTCCCCTCTGTGTAAAATGTGTCCCACTCACTGTAGTGATCTCCCGTCTGTGTAAAATGTGTCCCACTCACTGTGATCATCTCACCTCCGTGTACAATGTGTCCCACTCACTGTGATAATCTCCCCTCTGTGTACAAGTTCTCCCACTCACCGTGGTGATGTCCCCTTTACGAGCAATGTGTCCCACTCACTGTGGTGATCTGCCCACTGTGTACAATGTATCCACTCACTGTGGTGATCTCCGCTCTCTGTACAATGTGTCTCACTCACTGTGGTGATCTGCCCTCTCTGTACAATGTGTCTCACTCACTGTGGTGATCTGCCCTCTGTGTACAATGTGTCCCACGAACTGCGGTGATCTCCCCTCTGTGTAAAATGTATCCCACTCACTGTGGTGATCTCTCTTCTGCGAACAATGTGTCTCACTCACTGTGATAATCTCTGCTATGTGTACAATGTGTTTCACTCACTGTGGTGATCTCCCCTCTGTGTTCAATGTGTCCTACTCAGTCTGGTGATATCCCCTCTGTGTAAAATGTTTCCCACTCATTGTGATAATCTCCCATCTGTGTACAATGTGTCCCACTCACTGTGATCTCCCCACTGTGTATAATGTGTCCCACTCACTGTGGTGATCTCACCTCGGTGTACAAAGTGTCCAACTCACTGTGATCTCCCCTCTGCGAACAATTTGTCTCACTCACTGTGGTGATCTCCTCTCTGCGAGCAATGTGTCCCTCTCACTGTGATCTCCCCTCCATGTACAATGTGTCCCACTCACTCTGATAATCTCCCCTCTGCGAACAATGTGTCCAACTCACTGTGGTGATCTCCACTCTGTGTAAAATGTGTCCCACTCACTGTGGTTATCTCCCCTCTGTGTTAAATGTGTCCCACTCACTGTGGTGATCTCCCCTCTGTGTACAATGTGTCCAACTCAATGTGATCTCCCCTCTGCGAACAACTTGTCGCACTCACTGTGGTGATCTCCCCTCTGCGAACAATGTGTCTCACACACTGTGGTTATCTCCCCTCTGTGTTCAACGTGTCCAACTCACTCTGGTGATCTCCCGTCTGTGTAAAATGCGTCCCACTCACTGTGGTGTTTTCCCCTCTGTGTACAAGATGTCGCACTCACTGTGGTGATCTCCCCTCTGTGTACAATGCGTCGCACACACTGAGGTGATCTCCCCTCTGTGTAAATTGTGCTGCACTCACTTTGGTGTTCTCACCTCTGCGAACAATGTGTCTCACTCACTGTGGTGATCTCCCCTCCGTGTAAAATGTGTTACACTCACTGTGGTGATCTCCCCTCTGTGTTCAATGTGACTCATTGACTGTGGTGATCTCCCCTCTGTGTACAATGTGTCTCACTCACTGTGGTGATCTCCCCTGTGTGTACAATGTGTCCAACGCACTGTGATCTCCCCTCTGTGTAAAATGTGTCCAACTCACTGTGATCTCCCCTCTGCGAGCTATGTGTCCCACTCACTGTCGTGATCTGCCCTCTGTATACAATGTGTCCCACGAACTGCGGTGATCTCCCCTCTGTGTAAAATGTGTCCCACTCACTGTAGAGATCTCCCGTCTGTGTAAAATGTGTCCCACTCACTGTGGCGATCTCCCCTCTGTGTTCAAAGTGTCCAAATCAACAAGTTGTCCCACTCACCGTGGTGATCTCCCCTCTGCGAGCATTGTGTCCCACTCACTGTGGTGATCTGCCCACTGTGTACAATGTATCCACTCACTGTGGTTATCACCGCTCTCTGTACAATGTGTCCCACTCACTGTGGTGATCTCCCCTCTGTGTAAAATGTGTCCCACTCAGTGTGGTGATCTCCCCTCTGCGAACAATGAGTCTCACTCACTGTGGAGATCTCCCCTCTGTGTACAATGAGTCTCACTCACTGTGGTGATCTCCCCTCTGTGTAAAATGTGTCTCACTCACTGTGGTGATCTCCCCTCTGTGTAAAATGTGTCTCACTCACTGTGGTGATCTCCCCTCTGTGTACAAGGTGTCCAACTCACTGTGATCTCCCCTCTGTGTACAATGTGTCCCACTCACTTTGGTGATCTCCCCTCTGTGTACAATGTGTCCAACTCACTATGATCTCCCCTCTCTGAACAATGTGTCACACTCACTCTGGTGATCTCCCCTGTGCGAACAATGTGTCTCACTCACTGTGGTGATTTCCCCTCTGCGAACAATGTATCTT
This sequence comes from Hemitrygon akajei, assembly GCF_048418815.1. Lineage (NCBI taxonomy): Eukaryota > Metazoa > Chordata > Chondrichthyes > Myliobatiformes > Dasyatidae > Hemitrygon > Hemitrygon akajei. The sequence goes on along the minus strand of NC_133124.1, from coordinate 144,790,561 downwards.
TCTCACTGTGGTGACATCCCCTCTGTGTAAAATGTGTCCTACTCACTGTAGTGATCTCCAGTATGTGTAAAATGTGTCCCACTCACTGTGGTGATCACCCCTCTGTGTTCAAAGTGTCCAACTCACTATGGTGATCTCCCCTCTGTGTAAAATGTGTCCCACTCACTGTGATGATCTCCCCTCTGTGTAAAATGTGTCCCACTCACTGTGATGATCTCCCCTCTGTGTAAAATATGTCCCACTCACTGTGGTGATCTCCTCTCTGCGAGCAATGTGTCTCACTCACTGTGGTGATCTCCCCTCCGTGTAAAATGTGTCACCATCACGGTAGTGATCTCCCCTCTGTGTACAATGTGTCCAACTCAATGTGATCTCCCCTCTGCGAACAATTTGTCGCACTCACTGTGGTGATATCCCGTCTGTGTTCAATGTGTCCGACTCACTGTGGTGATCTCCCGTCTGTGTAAATTGCGTCCCACTCATGGTGGTGATCTCCGCTCTGTGTACAATCTGTCTCACTCACTGTGGTGATCTCCCCTCTGTGTAAATTGTGTCGCACTCACTGTGGTGATCTCCCCTCTGCGAACAATGTGTCTCACTCACTGTGGTTATCTCCCCTCTGTGTTCAACGTGTCCAACTCACTCTGGTGATCTCCCGTCTGTGTAAAATGCGTCCCACTCACTGTGGTGATTTCCCCTCTGTGTACAAGATGTCGCACTCTCTGTGGTGATCTCCCCTCTGTGTACAATGCGTCGCACTCACTGAGGTGATCTCCCCTCTGTGTAAATTGTGCTGCACTCACTTTGGTGTTCTCACCTCTGCGAACAATGTGTCTCACTCACTGTGGTGATCTCCCCTCCGTGTAAAATGTGTTACACTCACTGTGGTGATCTCCCCTCTGTGTTCAATGTGACTCATTGACTGTGGTGATCTCCCCTCTGTGTACAATGTGTCTCACTCACTGTGGTGATCTCCCCTGTGTGTACAATGTGTCCAACGCACTGTGATCTCCCCTCTGTACAATGTGTCCCACTCACTGTCGTGATCTGCCCTCTGTATACAATGTGTCCCACGAACTGCGGTGATCTCCCCTCTGTGTAAAATGTGTCCCACTCACTGTAGTGATCTCCCGTCTGTGTAAAATGTGTCCCACTCACTGTGATCATCTCACCTCCGTGTACAATGTGTCCCACTCACTGTGATAATCTCCCCTCTGTGTACAAGTTCTCCCACTCACCGTGGTGATGTCCCCTTTACGAGCAATGTGTCCCACTCACTGTGGTGATCTGCCCACTGTGTACAATGTATCCACTCACTGTGGTGATCTCCGCTCTCTGTACAATGTGTCTCACTCACTGTGGTGATCTGCCCTCTCTGTACAATGTGTCTCACTCACTGTGGTGATCTGCCCTCTGTGTACAATGTGTCCCACGAACTGCGGTGATCTCCCCTCTGTGTAAAATGTATCCCACTCACTGTGGTGATCTCTCTTCTGCGAACAATGTGTCTCACTCACTGTGATAATCTCTGCTATGTGTACAATGTGTTTCACTCACTGTGGTGATCTCCCCTCTGTGTTCAATGTGTCCTACTCAGTCTGGTGATATCCCCTCTGTGTAAAATGTTTCCCACTCATTGTGATAATCTCCCATCTGTGTACAATGTGTCCCACTCACTGTGATCTCCCCACTGTGTATAATGTGTCCCACTCACTGTGGTGATCTCACCTCGGTGTACAAAGTGTCCAACTCACTGTGATCTCCCCTCTGCGAACAATTTGTCTCACTCACTGTGGTGATCTCCTCTCTGCGAGCAATGTGTCCCTCTCACTGTGATCTCCCCTCCATGTACAATGTGTCCCACTCACTCTGATAATCTCCCCTCTGCGAACAATGTGTCCAACTCACTGTGGTGATCTCCACTCTGTGTAAAATGTGTCCCACTCACTGTGGTTATCTCCCCTCTGTGTTAAATGTGTCCCACTCACTGTGGTGATCTCCCCTCTGTGTACAATGTGTCCAACTCAATGTGATCTCCCCTCTGCGAACAACTTGTCGCACTCACTGTGGTGATCTCCCCTCTGCGAACAATGTGTCTCACACACTGTGGTTATCTCCCCTCTGTGTTCAACGTGTCCAACTCACTCTGGTGATCTCCCGTCTGTGTAAAATGCGTCCCACTCACTGTGGTGTTTTCCCCTCTGTGTACAAGATGTCGCACTCACTGTGGTGATCTCCCCTCTGTGTACAATGCGTCGCACACACTGAGGTGATCTCCCCTCTGTGTAAATTGTGCTGCACTCACTTTGGTGTTCTCACCTCTGCGAACAATGTGTCTCACTCACTGTGGTGATCTCCCCTCCGTGTAAAATGTGTTACACTCACTGTGGTGATCTCCCCTCTGTGTTCAATGTGACTCATTGACTGTGGTGATCTCCCCTCTGTGTACAATGTGTCTCACTCACTGTGGTGATCTCTGCTGTGTGTACAATGTGTCCAACGCACTGTGATCTCCCCTCTGTGTAAAATGTGTCCAACTCACTGTGATCTCCCCTCTGCGAGCTATGTGTCCCACTCACTGTCGTGATCTGCCCTCTGTATACAATGTGTCCCACGAACTGCGGTGATCTCCCCTCTGTGTAAAATGTGTCCCACTCACTGTAGTGATCTCCCGTCTGTGTAAAATGTGTCCCACTCACTGTGGCGATCTCCCATCTGTGTTCAAAGTGTCCAACTCAACAAGTTGTCCCACTCACCGTGGTGATCTCCCCTCTGCGAGCATTGTGTCCCACTCACTGTGGTGATCTGCCCACTGTGTACAATGTATCCACTCACTGTGGTGATCACCGCTCTCTGTACAATGTGTCTCACTCACTGTGGGGATCTCCCCTCTGTGTAAAATGTGTCCCACTCAGTGTGGTGATCTCCCCTCTGCGAACAATGAGTCTCACTCACTGTGGATATCTCCCCTCTGTGTACAATGAGTCTCACTCACTGTGGTGATCTCCCCTCTGTGTAAAATGTGTCTCACTCACTGTGGTGATCTCCCCTCTGTGTACAAGGTGTCCAACTCACTGTGATCTCCCCTCTGTGTACAATGTGTCCCACTCACTTTGGTGATCTCCCCTCTGTGTACAATGTGTCCAACTCACTATGATCTCCCCTCTCTGAACAATGTGTCACACTCACTCTGGTGATCTCCCCTGTGCGAACAATGTGTCTCACTCACTGTGGTGATCTCCCCTCTGCGAACAATGTATCTTTCTCACTGTGGTGACATCCCCTCTGTGTAAAATGTGTCCTACTCACTGTAGTGATCTCCAGTATGTGTAAAATGTGTCCCACTCACTGTGGTGATCACCCCTCTGTGTTCAAAGTGTCCAACTCACTATGGTGATCTCCCCTCTGTGTAAAATGTGTCCCACTCACTGTGATGATCTCCCCTCTGTGTAAAATGTGTCCCACTCACTGTGATGATCTCCCCTCTGTGTAAAATATGTCCCACTCACTGTGGTGATCTCCTCTCTGCGAGCAATGTGTCTCACTCACTGTGGTGATCTCCCCTCCGTGTAAAATGTGTCACCATCACGGTAGTGATCTCCCCTCTGTGTACAATGTGTCCAACTCAATGTGATCTCCCCTCTGCGAACAATTTGTCGCACTCACTGTGGTGATATCCCGTCTGTGTTCAATGTGTCCGACTCACTGTGGTGATCTCCCGTCTGTGTAAATTGCGTCCCACTCATGGTGGTGATCTCCGCTCTGTGTACAATCTGTCTCACTCACTGTGGTGATCTCCCCTCTGTGTAAATTGTGTCGCACTCACTGTGGTGATCTCCCCTCTGCGAACAATGTGTCTCACTCACTGTGGTTATCTCCCCTCTGTGTTCAACGTGTCCAACTCACTCTGGTGATCTCCCGTCTGTGTAAAATGCGTCCCACTCACTGTGGTGATTTCCCCTCTGTGTACAAGATGTCGCACTCTCTGTGGTGATCTCCCCTCTGTGTACAATGCGTCGCACTCACTGAGGTGATCTCCCCTCTGTGTAAATTGTGCTGCACTCACTTTGGTGTTCTCACCTCTGCGAACAATGTGTCTCACTCACTGTGGTGATCTCCCCTCCGTGTAAAATGTGTTACACTCACTGTGGTGATCTCCCCTCTGTGTTCAATGTGACTCATTGACTGTGGTGATCTCCCCTCTGTGTACAATGTGTCTCACTCACTGTGGTGATCTCCCCTGTGTGTACAATGTGTCCAACGCACTGTGATCTCCCCTCTGTACAATGTGTCCCACTCACTGTCGTGATCTGCCCTCTGTATACAATGTGTCCCACGAACTGCGGTGATCTCCCCTCTGTGTAAAATGTGTCCCACTCACTGTAGTGATCTCCCGTCTGTGTAAAATGTGTCCCACTCACTGTGATCATCTCACCTCCGTGTACAATGTGTCCCACTCACTGTGATAATCTCCCCTCTGTGTACAAGTTCTCCCACTCACCGTGGTGATGTCCCCTTTACGAGCAATGTGTCCCACTCACTGTGGTGATCTGCCCACTGTGTACAATGTATCCACTCACTGTGGTGATCTCCGCTCTCTGTACAATGTGTCTCACTCACTGTGGTGATCTGCCCTCTCTGTACAATGTGTCTCACTCACTGTGGTGATCTGCCCTCTGTGTACAATGTGTCCCACGAACTGCGGTGATCTCCCCTCTGTGTAAAATGTATCCCACTCACTGTGGTGATCTCTCTTCTGCGAACAATGTGTCTCACTCACTGTGATAATCTCTGCTATGTGTACAATGTGTTTCACTCACTGTGGTGATCTCCCCTCTGTGTTCAATGTGTCCTACTCAGTCTGGTGATATCCCCTCTGTGTAAAATGTTTCCCACTCATTGTGATAATCTCCCATCTGTGTACAATGTGTCCCACTCACTGTGATCTCCCCACTGTGTATAATGTGTCCCACTCACTGTGGTGATCTCACCTCGGTGTACAAAGTGTCCAACTCACTGTGATCTCCCCTCTGCGAACAATTTGTCTCACTCACTGTGGTGATCTCCTCTCTGCGAGCAATGTGTCCCTCTCACTGTGATCTCCCCTCCATGTACAATGTGTCCCACTCACTCTGATAATCTCCCCTCTGCGAACAATGTGTCCAACTCACTGTGGTGATCTCCACTCTGTGTAAAATGTGTCCCACTCACTGTGGTTATCTCCCCTCTGTGTTAAATGTGTCCCACTCACTGTGGTGATCTCCCCTCTGTGTACAATGTGTCCAACTCAATGTGATCTCCCCTCTGCGAACAACTTGTCGCACTCACTGTGGTGATCTCCCCTCTGCGAACAATGTGTCTCACACACTGTGGTTATCTCCCCTCTGTGTTCAACGTGTCCAACTCACTCTGGTGATCTCCCGTCTGTGTAAAATGCGTCCCACTCACTGTGGTGTTTTCCCCTCTGTGTACAAGATGTCGCACTCACTGTGGTGATCTCCCCTCTGTGTACAATGCGTCGCACACACTGAGGTGATCTCCCCTCTGTGTAAATTGTGCTGCACTCACTTTGGTGTTCTCACCTCTGCGAACAATGTGTCTCACTCACTGTGGTGATCTCCCCTCCGTGTAAAATGTGTTACACTCACTGTGGTGATCTCCCCTCTGTGTTCAATGTGACTCATTGACTGTGGTGATCTCCCCTCTGTGTACAATGTGTCTCACTCACTGTGGTGATCTCTGCTGTGTGTACAATGTGTCCAACGCACTGTGATCTCCCCTCTGTGTAAAATGTGTCCAACTCACTGTGATCTCCCCTCTGCGAGCTATGTGTCCCACTCACTGTCGTGATCTGCCCTCTGTATACAATGTGTCCCACGAACTGCGGTGATCTCCCCTCTGTGTAAAATGTGTCCCACTCACTGTAGTGATCTCCCGTCTGTGTAAAATGTGTCCCACTCACTGTGGCGATCTCCCATCTGTGTTCAAAGTGTCCAACTCAACAAGTTGTCCCACTCACCGTGGTGATCTCCCCTCTGCGAGCATTGTGTCCCACTCACTGTGGTGATCTGCCCACTGTGTACAATGTATCCACTCACTGTGGTGATCACCGCTCTCTGTACAATGTGTCTCACTCACTGTGGGGATCTCCCCTCTGTGTAAAATGTGTCCCACTCAGTGTGGTGATCTCCCCTCTGCGAACAATGAGTCTCACTCACTGTGGATATCTCCCCTCTGTGTACAATGAGTCTCACTCACTGTGGTGATCTCCCCTCTGTGTAAAATGTGTCTCACTCACTGTGGTGATCTCCCCTCTGTGTACAAGGTGTCCAACTCACTGTGATCTCCCCTCTGTGTACAATGTGTCCCACTCACTTTGGTGATCTCCCCTCTGTGTACAATGTGTCCAACTCACTATGATCTCCCCTCTCTGAACAATGTGTCCCACTCACTGTGGTGATCTCCCCTCTGTGTACAATTTGTCCCACTCACTGTGCTGATCTCCCCTCTGTGTACAATGTGTCACACTCACTCTGGTGATCTCCCCTGTGCGAACAATGTGTCTCACTCACTGTGGTGATCTCCCCTCTGTGTACAATGTGTCACACTCACTCTGGTGATCTCCCCTGTGCGAACAATGTGTCTCACTCACTGTGGTGATCTCCCCTCTGCGAACAATGTATCTTTCTCACTGTGGTGACATCCCCTCTGTGTAAAATGTGTCCTACTCACTGTAGTGATCTCCAGTATGTGTAAAATGTATCCCACTCACTGTGGTGATCTCCCCTCTGTGTTCAAAGTGTCCAACTCACTATGGTGATCTCCCCTCTGTGTAAAATGTGTCCCACTCACTGTGATGATCTCCCCTCTGTGTAAAATGTGTCCCACTCACTGTGATGATCTCCCCTCTGTGTAAAATATGACCCACTCACTGTGGTGATCTCCTCTCTGCGAGCAATGTGTCTCACTCACTGTGGTGATCTCCCCTCCGTGTAAAATGTGTCACCATCACGGTAGTGATCTCCCCTCTGTGTACAATGTGTCCAACTCAATGTGATCTCCCCTCTGCGAACAATTTGTCGCACTCACTGTGGTGATATCCCGTCTGTGTTCAATGTGTCCGACTCACTGTGGTGATCTCCCGTCTGTGTAAATTGCGTCCCACTCATGGTGGTGATCTCCGCTCTGTGTACAATCTGTCTCACTCACTGTGGTGATCTCCCCTCTGTGTAAATTGTGTCGCACTCACTGTGGTGATCTCCCCACTGTGTTCAATGTGTCACACTCACTGTGGTGATCTCCCCTCTGTGCTTGAAGTGTCCAACTCACTATGGTGATCTCCCCTCGGCGTAAAATGTGTCCCACTCACTGTGGTGATCTCCCCTCTGCGAGCAATGTGTCTCACTCACTGTGGTGATCTGCCCTCTGTGTACAATGTGTCCCACTCACTGTGGGGATCTGCCCTCTGTGTACAATGTATCCACTCACTGAGGTGATCTCCGCTCTCTGTACAATGTGTCCCACTCACTGTGGGGATCTGCCCTCTGTGTTCAATGTGCCCACTCACTGGGGTGATCTCCCCTCTGTGTAAAACGTGTCCCACTCACTGTGATCATCTCACCTCCGTGTACAATGTGTCCCACTCACTGTGATAATCTCCCCTCTGTGTACAAGATCTCCCACTCACCGTGGTGATCTCCCCTCTACGAGCAATGTGTCCCACTCACTGTGGTGATCTGCCCTCTGTGTACAATGTGTCCCACGAACTGCGGTGATCTCCCCTCTGTGTAAAATGTATCCCACTCACTGTGGTGATCTCTCTTCTGCGAACAATGTGTCTCACTCACTGTGGTGATCTCCCCTCCGTGTACAATGTGTCCCACTCACTGTGATAATCTCCCCTCTGTGTACAAGTTCTCCCACTCACCGTGGTGATCTCCCCTCTACGAGCAATGTGTCCCACTCACTGTGTTGATCTGCCCTCTGTGTACAATGTATCCACTCACTGTGGTGATCTCCGCTCTCTGTACAATGTGTCCCACTCACTGTGGCGATCTCCCCTCTGTGTTCAAAGTGTCCAACTCAACAAGTTGTCCCACTCACCGTGGTGATCTCCCCTCTGCGAGCAATGTGTCCCACTCACTGTGGTGAACTGCCCACTGTGTACAATGTATCCACTCACTGTGGTGATCTCCGCTCTCTGTACAATGTGTCTCACTCACTGTGGTGATCTGCCCTCTCTGTACAATTTGTCTCACTCACTGTGGTGATCTGCCCTCTGTGTACAATGTGTCCCACGAACTGCGGTGATCTCCCCTCTGTGTAAAATGTATCCCACTCACTGTGGTGATCTCTCTTCTGCGAACAATGTGTCTCACTCACTGTGATAATCTCTGCTATGTGTACAATGTGTTTCACTCACTGTGGTGATCTCCCCTCTGTGTTCAATGTGTCCTACTCACTCTGGTGATATCCCCTCTGTGTAAAATGTTTCCCACTCATTGTGATAATCTCCCATCTGTGTACAATGTGTCCCACTCACTGTGATCTCCCCTCTGTGTATAATGTGTCCCACTCACTGTGGTGATCTCACCTCGGTGTACAAAGTGTCCAACTCACTGTGATCTCCCCTCTGCGAACAATTTGTCTCACTCACTGTGGTAATCTCCTCTCTGCGAGCAATGTGTCCCTCTCACTGTGATCTCCCCTCCATGTACAATGTGTCCCACTCACTGTGATAATCTCCCCTCTGCGAACAATGTGTCTCACTCACTGTGGTTATCTCCCCTCTGTGTTCAACGTGTCCAACTCACTCTGGTGATCTCCCGTCTGTGTAAAATGCGTCCCACTCACTGTGGTGATTTCCCCTCTGTGTACAAGATGTCGCACTCACTGAGGTGATCTCCCCTCTGTGTAAATTGTGCTGCACTCACTTTGGTGTTCTCACCTCTGCGAACAATGTGTCTCACTCACTGTGGTGATCTCCCCTCCGTGTAAAATGTGTTACACTCACTGTGGTGATCTCCCCTCTGTGTTCAATGTGACTCATTGACTGTGGTGATCTCCCCTCTGTGTACAATGTGTCTCACTCACTGTGGTGATCTCCCCTGTGTGTACAATGTGTCCAACGCACTGTGATCTCCCCTCTGTGTAAAATGTGTCCAACTCACTGTGATCTCCCCTCTGCGAGCTATGTGTCCCACTCACTGTCGTGATCTGCCCTCTGTATACAATGTGTCCCACGAACTGCGGTGATCTCCCCTCTGTGTAAAATGTGTCCCACTCACTGTAGTGATCTCCCGTCTGTGTAAAATGTGTCCCACTCACTGTGGCGATCTCCCCTCTGTGTTCAAAGTGTCCAACTCAACAAGTTGTCCCACTCACCGTGGTGATCTCCCCTCTGCGAGCATTGTGTCCCACTCACTGTGGTGATCTGCCCACTGTGTACAATGTATCCACTCACTGTGGTGATCTCCGCTCTCTGTACAATGTGTCTCACTCACTGTGGTGATCTGCCCTCTGTGTACAATGTGTCCCACGAACTGCGGTGATCTCCCCTCTGTGTAAAATGTATCCCACTCACTGTGGTGATCTCTCTTCTGCGAACAATGTGTCTCACTCTCTGTGGTGATCTCCGCTCTATGTACAATGTGTTTCACTCACTGTGGTGATCTCCCCTCTGTGTTCAATGTGTCCTACTCACTCTGGTGATAACCCCTCTGTGTAAAATTTATCCCACTCACTGTGGTGATCTCACCTTGGTGTACAAAGTGTCCAACTCACTGTGATCTCCCCTCTGCGAACAATTTGTCTCACTCACTGTGGTGATCTCCTCTCTGCGAGCAATGTGTCCCTCTGACTGTGATCTCCCCTCCATGTACAATGTGTCCCACTCACTGTGATAATCTCCGCTCTGCGAACAATGTGTCCCACTCACTATGGTTATCTCCCCTCTTTGTTAAATGTGTCCCACTCACTGTGGTGATCTCCCCTCTGTGTACAATGTGTCCAACTCAATGTGATCTCCCCTCTGCGAACAATTAGTCGCACTCACTGTGGTGATCTCCCCTCTGCGAACAATGTGTCTCACTCACTGTGGTGATCTCCCCTCTGTGTTCAATGTGTCCAACTCACTCTGGTGATCTCCCGTCTGTGTAAAATGCGTCCCACTCACTGTGGTGATCTCCCCTCTGTGTACAAGATGTCGCACTCACTGTGGTGATCTCCCCTCTGTGTACAATGCGTCGCACTCACTGAGGTGATCTCCCCTCTGTGTAAATTGTGCTGCACTCACTGTGGTGATCTCCCCTCCGTGTAAAATGTGTCACACTCACTGTGGTGATCTCCCCTCTGTGTACAATGTGTCCAACTCAATGTGATCTCCCCTCTGCGAACAATTTGTCGCACTCACTGTGGTGATATCCCCTCCGTGTTCAATGTGTCCGACTCACTGTGGTAATCTCCCGTCTGTGTAAAATGCGTCCCACTCATGGTGGTGATCTCCCCTCTGTGTTTGAAGTGTCCAACTCACTATGGTGATCTCCCCTCGGTGTAATATGTGTCCCACTCACTGTGCTAATCTCCACTCTGTATAAAATGTGTCCCACTCACTGTGCTAATCTCCACTCTGTATAAAATGTGTCCCACTCACTGTGGTGATCTCTCTTCTGCGAACAATGTGTCTCACTCACTGTGGTGATCTCCCCTCTGTGTTCAATGTACCCACGCACTGTGTTGATCTCCCCTCTGTGTAAAATGAGTCCCACTCACTGTGATGATCTCCCCTCTGTGTAAAATGTGTCACACTCACTGTGGTGATTTCCCCTTGGCGAACAATGTGTCTCACTCACTGTGGTGATCTCCCCTCTGTGTTCAATGTGTCTCACTGACTGTGGTGATCTCCCCTCTGTGTACAATGTGTCTCACTCACTGTGGTGATCTCCCCTGTGTGTACAATGTGTCCAACGCACTGTGATCTCCCCTCTGTGTACAATGTGTCCCACTCACTGTGGTGATCTCCCCTCGGTGTACAATGTGTCCAACTCACTGTGATCTCCCCTCTGTGTAAAATGTGTCCCACTCACTGTGGTGATCTGCCCTCTGTGTACAATGTATCCACTCACTGTGGTGATCTCCGCTCTCTGTACAATGTGTCCCACTCACTGTGGGGATCTGCCCTCTGTGTTCAATGTGCCCACTCGCTGTGGTGATCTCCCCTCTGTGTAAAATGTGTCCCACTCACTGTGATCATCTTACCTCCGTGTTCAATGTGTCCCACTCACTGTAATAATCTCCCCTCTGTGTACGTTCTCCCACTCACCGTGGTGATCTCCCCTCTACGAGCAATGTGTCCCACTCACTGTGGTGATCTGCCCTCTGTGTACAATGTGTCCCACGAACTGCGGTGATCTCCCCTCTGTGTAAAATGTATCCCACTCACTGTGGTGATCTCTCTTCTGCGAACAATGTGTCTCACTCACTGTGGTGATCTCCCCTCCGTGTACAATGTGTCCCACTCACTGTGATAATCTCCCCTCTGTGTACAAGTTCTCCCACTCACCGTGGTGATCTCCCCTCTACGAGCAATGTGTCCCACTCACTGTGTTGATCTGCCCTCTGTGTACAATGTATCCACTCACTGTGGTGATCTCCGCTCTCTGTACAATGTGTCCCACTCACTGTGGCGATCTCCCCTCTGTGTTCAAAGTGTCCAACTCAACAAGTTGTCCCACTCACCGTGGTGATCTCCCCTCTGCGAGCAATGTGTCCCACTCACTGTGGTGAACTGCCCACTGTGTACAATGTATCCACTCACTGTGGTGATCTCCGCTCTCTGTACAATGTGTCTCACTCACTGTGGTGATCTGCCCTCTCTGTACAATTTGTCTCACTCACTGTGGTGATCTGCCCTCTGTGTACAATGTGTCCCACGAACTGCGGTGATCTCCCCTCTGTGTAAAATGTATCCCACTCACTGTGGTGATCTCTCTTCTGCGAACAATGTGTCTCACTCACTGTGATAATCTCTGCTATGTGTACAATGTGTTTCACTCACTGTGGTGATCTCCCCTCTGTGTTCAATGTGTCCTACTCACTCTGGTGATATCCCCTCTGTGTAAAATGTTTCCCACTCATTGTGATAATCTCCCATCTGTGTACAATGTGTCCCACTCACTGTGATCTCCCCTCTGTGTATAATGTGTCCCACTCACTGTGGTGATCTCACCTCGGTGTACAAAGTGTCCAACTCACTGTGATCTCCCCTCTGCGAACAATTTGTCTCACTCACTGTGGTAATCTCCTCTCTGCGAGCAATGTGTCCCTCTCACTGTGATCTCCCCTCCATGTACAATGTGTCCCACTCACTGTGATAATCTCCCCTCTGCGAACAATGTGTCTCACTCACTGTGGTTATCTCCCCTCTGTGTTCAACGTGTCCAACTCACTCTGGTGATCTCCCGTCTGTGTAAAATGCGTCCCACTCACTGTGGTGATTTCCCCTCTGTGTACAAGATGTCGCACTCACTGAGGTGATCTCCCCTCTGTGTAAATTGTGCTGCACTCACTTTGGTGTTCTCACCTCTGCGAACAATGTGTCTCACTCACTGTGGTGATCTCCCCTCCGTGTAAAATGTGTTACACTCACTGTGGTGATCTCCCCTCTGTGTTCAATGTGACTCATTGACTGTGGTGATCTCCCCTCTGTGTACAATGTGTCTCACTCACTGTGGTGATCTCCCCTGTGTGTACAATGTGTCCAACGCACTGTGATCTCCCCTCTGTGTAAAATGTGTCCAACTCACTGTGATCTCCCCTCTGCGAGCTATGTGTCCCACTCACTGTCGTGATCTGCCCTCTGTATACAATGTGTCCCACGAACTGCGGTGATCTCCCCTCTGTGTAAAATGTGTCCCACTCACTGTAGTGATCTCCCGTCTGTGTAAAATGTGTCCCACTCACTGTGGCGATCTCCCCTCTGTGTTCAAAGTGTCCAACTCAACAAGTTGTCCCACTCACCGTGGTGATCTCCCCTCTGCGAGCATTGTGTCCCACTCACTGTGGTGATCTGCCCACTGTGTACAATGTATCCACTCACTGTGGTGATCTCCGCTCTCTGTACAATGTGTCTCACTCACTGTGGTGATCTGCCCTCTGTGTACAATGTGTCCCACGAACTGCGGTGATCTCCCCTCTGTGTAAAATGTATCCCACTCACTGTGGTGATCTCTCTTCTGCGAACAATGTGTCTCACTCTCTGTGGTGATCTCCGCTCTATGTACAATGTGTTTCACTCACTGTGGTGATCTCCCCTCTGTGTTCAATGTGTCCTACTCACTCTGGTGATAACCCCTCTGTGTAAAATTTATCCCACTCACTGTGGTGATCTCACCTTGGTGTACAAAGTGTCCAACTCACTGTGATCTCCCCTCTGCGAACAATTTGTCTCACTCACTGTGGTGATCTCCTCTCTGCGAGCAATGTGTCCCTCTGACTGTGATCTCCCCTCCATGTACAATGTGTCCCACTCACTGTGATAATCTCCGCTCTGCGAACAATGTGTCCCACTCACTATGGTTATCTCCCCTCTTTGTTAAATGTGTCCCACTCACTGTGGTGATCTCCCCTCTGTGTACAATGTGTCCAACTCAATGTGATCTCCCCTCTGCGAACAATTAGTCGCACTCACTGTGGTGATCTCCCCTCTGCGAACAATGTGTCTCACTCACTGTGGTGATCTCCCCTCTGTGTTCAATGTGTCCAACTCACTCTGGTGATCTCCCGTCTGTGTAAAATGCGTCCCACTCACTGTGGTGATCTCCCCTCTGTGTACAAGATGTCGCACTCACTGTGGTGATCTCCCCTCTGTGTACAATGCGTCGCACTCACTGAGGTGATCTCCCCTCTGTGTAAATTGTGCTGCACTCACTGTGGTGATCTCCCCTCCGTGTAAAATGTGTCACACTCACTGTGGTGATCTCCCCTCTGTGTACAATGTGTCCAACTCAATGTGATCTCCCCTCTGCGAACAATTTGTCGCACTCACTGTGGTGATATCCCCTCCGTGTTCAATGTGTCCGACTCACTGTGGTAATCTCCCGTCTGTGTAAAATGCGTCCCACTCATGGTGGTGATCTCCCCTCTGTGTTTGAAGTGTCCAACTCACTATGGTGATCTCCCCTCGGTGTAATATGTGTCCCACTCACTGTGCTAATCTCCACTCTGTATAAAATGTGTCCCACTCACTGTGCTAATCTCCACTCTGTATAAAATGTGTCCCACTCACTGTGGTGATCTCTCTTCTGCGAACAATGTGTCTCACTCACTGTGGTGATCTCCCCTCTGTGTTCAATGTACCCACGCACTGTGTTGATCTCCCCTCTGTGTAAAATGAGTCCCACTCACTGTGATGATCTCCCCTCTGTGTAAAATGTGTCACACTCACTGTGGTGATTTCCCCTTGGCGAACAATGTGTCTCACTGACTGTGGTGATCTCCCCTCTGTGTTCAATGTGTCTCACTGACTGTGGTGATCTCCCCTCTGTGTACAATGTGTCTCACTCACTGTGGTGATCTCCCCTGTGTGTACAATGTGTCCAACGCACTGTGATCTCCCCTCTGTGTACAATGTGTCCCACTCACTGTGGTGATCTCCCCTCGGTGTACAATGTGTCCAACTCACTGTGATCTCCCCTCTGTGTAAAATGTGTCCCACTCACTGTGGTGATCTGCCCTCTGTGTACAATGTATCCACTCACTGTGGTGATCTCCGCTCTCTGTACAATGTGTCCCACTCACTGTGGGGATCTGCCCTCTGTGTTCAATGTGCCCACTCGCTGTGGTGATCTCCCCTCTGTGTAAAATGTGTCCCACTCACTGTGATCATCTTACCTCCGTGTTCAATGTGTCCCACTCACTGTAATAATCTCCCCTCTGTGTACGTTCTCCCACTCACCGTGGTGATCTCCCCTCTACGAGCAATGTGTCCCACTCACTGTGGTGATCTGCCCTCTGTATTCAATGTATCCACTCACTGTGGTGATCTCCGCTCTCTGTACAATGTGTCTCACTCACTGTGGTGATCTCCCCTCTGTGTACAATGTGTCCCAAGAACTGCGGTGATCTCCCCTCTGCGTAAAATGTGGCCCCCTCACTGTGGTGATCTGCCCTCTGTATACAATGTACCCACTAATTGTGGTGATCTCTGCTCTCTGTACAATGTGTCCAACTCACTGTGATCTCCCCTCTGCGAACAATGTGTCTCACTCACTGTGGTGATCTACCCTCTGTGTTCAATGTGCCCATCTCACTGTGGTGATCTCCCCTCTGTGTAAAATGTGTCCCACTCACTGTGATGATCTCCCCTCTGTGTAAAATATGTCCCACTCACTGTGGTGATCTCCTCTCTGCGAGCAATGTGTCTCACTCACTGTGGTGATCTCACCACCGTGTACAATGTGTCCCACTCACTGTGATAATCTCCCCTCTGTGTACAAGTTGTCCCACTGACCGTGGTGATCTCCCCTCTGCGAGCAATGTGTCCCACTCACTGTATTGATCTGCCCTCTGTGTACAATGTATCCACTCACTGTGGTGATCTCCCCTCTGTTTAGAAGTTGTCCCACTCACCGTGGTGATCTCCCCTCTGCGAGCAATGTGTCCCACTCACTGTGGTGATCTGCCCTCTGTGTACAATGTATCCACTCACTGTGGTGATCTCCGCTCTCTGTACAATGTGTCTCACTCACTGTGGTGATCTTTCTTCTGCGAACAATGTGTCTTACTCACTGTGGTGATCTGCCCTCTGTGTACAATGTGTCCCACGAACTGCGGTGATCTCCCCTCTGGTTAAAATGTATCCCACTCACTGTGGTGATCTCTCTTCTGCGAACAATGTGTCTCACTCACTGTGATAATCTCTGCTATGTGTACAATGTGTTTCACTCACTGTGGTGATCTCCCCTCTGTGTCCAATGTGTCCTACTCCCTATGGTGATATCCCCTCTGTGTAAAATGTTTCCCACTCATTGTGATAATCTCCCATCTGTCTACCATGTGTCCCACTCACTGTGATCTCCCCTCTGTGTATAATGTGTCCCACTCACTGTGGTGATCTCCCCTCGGTGTACAAAGTGTCCAACTCACTGTGATCTCCCCTCTGCGAAGAATTTGTCTCACTCACTGTGGTGATCTCCTCTCTGCGAGCAATGTGTCCCTCTCACTGTGATCTCCCCTCTGTGTACAATGTGTCCCACTCACTGTGATAATCTCCCCTCTGCGAACAATGTGTCCAACTCACTGTGGTGATCTCCCCTCTGTGTAAAATGTTTCCCACTCATTGTGATAATCTCCCCTCAGTGTACAATTTGTCCCACTCACTGTGGTGATCTCCCCTCTGTGTTCAAAGTGTCCAACTCACTGTGGTGATCTCCCCTCTGTGTGAAATGTGTCCCACTCACTGTGCTGATCTCCCCTCTGCGAAAAATGTGTCTCAATGACTGTGGTGATCTCCCCTCTGCGAACAATGTGTCTCACTCACTGTGGTGATCTCCCCTCTGTGTTCAATGTGCCCACTCACTGTGGTGATCTCCCCTCTGTGTAAAATGTTTCCCACTCATTGTGATAATCTCCCCTCTGTGTACAATTTGTCCCACTCACTGTGTTGACTCCCCGCTGTGTACAATGTGTCCAACTCACTGTGATCTCCCCTCTGCGAACAATTAGTCACACTCACTGTGGTGATCTCCCGTCTGTGAAAAATGTGTCCCACTCACTGTGCTAATCTCCCCTCTGTGTACAATCTGTCGCACTCACTGTGGTGATCTCCCCTCTGTGTAAAATGTGTCGCACTCACTGTGGTGATCTCCCCTCTGCGAACAATGTGTCTCACTCTCTGTGGTGATCTCCCCTCTGCGAACAATGTATCTTTCTCACTGTGGTGATATCCCCTCTGTGTAAAATGTGTCCCACTCACTGTAGTGCTCTCCAGTCTGTGTAAAATGTGTCCCACTCACTGTGGTGATCTCCCCTCTGTGTTCAAAGTGTCCAACTCACTGTGGTGATCTCCCCTCTGTGTGAAATGTGTCCCACTCACTGTGCTGATCTCCCCTCTGCGAAAAATGTGTCTCAAGGACTGTGGTGATCTCCCCTCTGCGAACAATGTGTCTCACTCACTGTGGTGATCTCCCCTCTGTGTTCAATGTGCCCACTCACTGTGGTGATCTCCCCTCTGTGTAAAATGTGTCCCACTCACTGTGATGATATCCTCTCTGTGTAAAATATGTCCCACTCACTGTGGTGATCTCCTCTCTGCGAACAATGTGTCTCACTCACTGTGGTGATCTCCCATTTGTGTAAAAAGTGTCCCTCTCACTGTGGTGATCTCCCCTCTGTGTACAATGTGTCCAACTCACTGTGATCTCCCCTCTGTGTAAAATGTGTCCCATTCACTGTGGTGATCTCCCCTCTGTGTAGAATGTGTCCAATTCACTGTAATTTCCCATCTGTGAACAATTTGTCTCACTCACTGTGGTGATCTCCCCTCTGAGAACAAGGTGTCTAACTCACTGTGGTGATCTCCCCTCTGTGTACAAGGTGTCCAACTCACTGTGATCTCCCCTCTGTGTACAATGTGTCCCACTCACTTTGGTGATCTCCCCTCTGTGTACAATGTGTCCAACTCACTATGATCTCCCCTCTCTGAACAATGTGTCCCACTCACTGTGGTGATCTCCGCTCTCTGTACAATGTGTCTCACTCACTGTGGTGATCTTTCTTCTGCGAACAATGTGTCTTACTCACTGTGGTGATCTGCCCTCTGTGTACAATGTGTCCCACGAACTGCGGTGATCTCCCCTCTGGTTAAAATGTATCCCACTCACTGTGGTGATCTCTCTTCTGCGAACAATGTGTCTCACTCACTGTGATAATCTCTGCTATGTGTACAATGTGTTTCACTCACTGTGGTGATCTCCCCTCTGTGTCCAATGTGTCCTACTCCCTATGGTGATATCCCCTCTGTGTAAAATGTTTCCCATTCATTGTGATAATCTCCCATCTGTCTACCATGTGTCCCACTCACTGTGATCTCCCCTCTGTGTATAATGTGTCCCACTCACTGTGGTGATCTCCCCTCGGTGTACAAAGTGTCCAACTCACTGTGATCTCCCCTCTGCGAAGAATTTGTCTCACTCACTGTGGTGATCTCCTCTCTGCGAGCAATGTGTCCCTCTCACTGTGATCTCCCCTCTGTGTACAATGTGTCCCACTCACTGTGATAATCTCCCCTCTGCGAACAATGTGTCCAACTCACTGTGGTGATCTCCCCTCTGTGTAAAATGTTTCCCACTCATTGTGATAATCTCCCCTCAGTGTACAATTTGTCCCACTCACTGTGGTGATCTCCCCTCTGTGTTCAAAGTGTCCAACTCACTGTGGTGATCTCCCCTCTGTGTGAAATGTGTCCCACTCACTGTGCTGATCTCCCCTCTGCGAAAAATGTGTCTCAATGACTGTGGTGATCTCCCCTCTGCGAACAATGTGTCTCACTCACTGTGGTGATCTCCCCTCTGTGTTCAATGTGCCCACTCACTGTGGTGATCTCCCCTCTGTGTAAAATGTTTCCCACTCATTGTGATAATCTCCCCTCTGTGTACAATTTGTCCCACTCACTGTGTTGACTCCCCGCTGTGTACAATGTGTCCAACTCACTGTGATCTCCCCTCTGCGAACAATTAGTCACACTCACTGTGGTGATCTCCCGTCTGTGAAAAATGTGTCCCACTCACTGTGCTAATCTCCCCTCTGTGTACAATGTGTCGCACTCACTGTGGTGATCTCCCCTCTGTGTAAAATGTGTCGCACTCACTGTGGTGATCTCCCCTCTGCGAACAATGTGTCTCACTCTCTGTGGTGATCTCCCCTCTGCGAACAATGTATCTTTCTCACTGTGGTGATATCCCCTCTGTGTAAAATGTGTCCCACTCACTGTAGTGCTCTCCAGTCTGTGTAAAATGTGTCCCACTCACTGTGGTGATCTCCCCTCTGTGTGAAATGTGTCCCACTCACTGTGCTGATCTCCCCTCTGCGAAAAATGTGTCTCAAGGACTGTGGTGATCTCCCCTCTGCGAACAATGTGTCTCACTCACTGTGGTGATCTCCCCTCTGTGTTCAATGTGCCCACTCACTGTGGTGATCTCCCCTCTGTGTAAAATGTGTCCCATTCACTGTGATGATATCCTCTCTGCGAACAATGTGTCTCACTCACTGTGGTGATCTCCCATTTGTGTAAAAAGTGTCCCTCTCACTGTGGTGATCTCCCCTCTGTGTACAATGTGTCCAACTCACTGTGATCTCCCCTCTGTGTAAAATGTGTCCCATTCACTGTGGTGATCTCCCCTCTGTGTAGAATGTGTCCAATTCACTGTAATTTCCAATCTGTGAACAATTTGTCTCACTCACTGTGGTGATCTCCCCTCTGAGAACAAGGTGTCTAACTCACTGTGGTGATCTCCCCTCTGTGTACAAGGTGTCCAACTCACTGTGATCTCCCCTCTGTGTACAATGTGTCCCACTCACTTTGGTGATCTCCCCTCTGTGTACAATGTGTCCAACTCACTATGATCTCTCCTCTCTGAACAATGTGTCCCACTCACTGTGGTGATCTCCCCTCTGTGTACAATTTGTCCCACTCACTTTGGTGATCTCCCCTCTGTGTAAAATGTGTCCCATTCACTGTGCTGATCTCACCTCTGTGTACAATGTGTCGCACTCACTCTGGTGATCTCCCCTCTGTGTAAAATGTGTCGCACTCACTGTGGTGATCTCCCCTCTGCGAACAATGTATCTTTCTCACTGTGGTGCCATCCCCTCTGTGTAAAATGTGTCCCACTCACTGTGGTGATCTCCCCTCTGTGTTCAAAGTGTCCAACTCACTATGGTGATCTCCCCTCTGTGTGAAATGTGTCCCACTCACTGTGCTGATCTCCCCTCTGTATAAAATGTGTCCCACTCACTGAGCTGATCTCCCCTCTGCGAACAATGTGTCTCACTGACTGTGGTGATCTCCCCTCTGCGAACAATGTGTCTCACTCACTGTGGTAATCTCCCCTCTGTGTAAAATGTGTCCCACTCACTGTGATGATCTCCCCTCTGTGTAAAATATGTCCCACTCACTGTGGTGATCTCCTCTCTGCGAGCAATGTGTCTCACTCACTGTGGTGATCTCACCACCGTGTACAATGTGTCCCACTCACTGTGATAATCTCCCCTCTGTGTACAAGTTGTCCCACTGACCGTGGTGATCTCCCCTCTGCGAGCAATGTGTCCCACTCACTGTATTGATCTGCCCTCTGTGTACAATGTATCCACTCACTGTGGTGATCTCCCCTCTGTTTAGAAGTTGTCCCACTCACCGTGGTGATCTCCCCTCTGCGAGCAATGTGTCCCACTCACTGTGGTGATCTGCCCTCTGTGTACAATGTATCCACTCACTGTGGTGATCTCCGCTCTCTGTACAATGTGTCTCACTCACTGTGGTGATCTTTCTTCTGCGAACAATGTGTCTTACTCACTGTGGTGATCTGCCCTCTGTGTACAATGTGTCCCACGAACTGCGGTGATCTCCCCTCTGGTTAAAATGTATCCCACTCACTGTGGTGATCTCTCTTCTGCGAACAATGTGTCTCACTCACTGTGATAATCTCTGCTATGTGTACAATGTGTTTCACTCACTGTGGTGATCTCCCCTCTGTGTCCAATGTGTCCTACTCCCTATGGTGATATCCCCTCTGTGTAAAATGTTTCCCACTCATTGTGATAATCTCCCATCTGTCTACCATGTGTCCCACTCACTGTGATCTCCCCTCTGTGTATAATGTGTCCCACTCACTGTGGTGATCTCCCCTCGGTGTACAAAGTGTCCAACTCACTGTGATCTCCCCTCTGCGAAGAATTTGTCTCACTCACTGTGGTGATCTCCTCTCTGCGAGCAATGTGTCCCTCTCACTGTGATCTCCCCTCTGTGTACAATGTGTCCCACTCACTGTGATAATCTCCCCTCTGCGAACAATGTGTCCAACTCACTGTGGTGATCTCCCCTCTGTGTAAAATGTTTCCCACTCATTGTGATAATCTCCCCTCAGTGTACAATTTGTCCCACTCACTGTGGTGATCTCCCCTCTGTGTTCAAAGTGTCCAACTCACTGTGGTGATCTCCCCTCTGTGTGAAATGTGTCCCACTCACTGTGCTGATCTCCCCTCTGCGAAAAATGTGTCTCAATGACTGTGGTGATCTCCCCTCTGCGAACAATGTGTCTCACTCACTGTGGTGATCTCCCCTCTGTGTTCAATGTGCCCACTCACTGTGGTGATCTCCCCTCTGTGTAAAATGTTTCCCACTCATTGTGATAATCTCCCCTCTGTGTACAATTTGTCCCACTCACTGAGTTGACTCCCCGCTGTGTACAATGTGTCCAACTCACTGTGATCTCCCCTCTGCGAACAATTAGTCACACTCACTGTGGTGATCTCCCGTCTGTGAAAAATGTGTCCCACTCACTGTGCTAATCTCCCCTCTGTGTACAATCTGTCGCACTCACTGTGGTGATCTCCCCTCTGTGTAAAATGTGTCGCACTCACTGTGGTGATCTCCCCTCTGCGAACAATGTGTCTCACTCTCTGTGGTGATCTCCCCTCTGCGAACAATGTATCTTTCTCACTGTGGTGATATCCCCTCTGTGTAAAATGTGTCCCACTCACTGTAGTGCTCTCCAGTCTGTGTAAAATGTGTCCCACTCACTGTGGTGATCTCCCCTCTGTGTTCAAAGTGTCCAACTCACTGTGGTGATCTCCCCTCTGTGTGAAATGTGTCCCACTCACTGTGCTGATCTCCCCTCTGCGAAAAATGTGTCTCAAGGACTGTGGTGATCTCCCCTCTGCGAACAATGTGTCTCACTCACTGTGGTGATCTCCCCTCTGTGTTCAATGTGCCCACTCACTGTGGTGATCTCCCCTCTGTGTAAAATGTGTCCCACTCACTGTGATGATATCCTCTCTGTGTAAAATATGTCCCACTCACTGTGGTGATCTCCTCTCTGCGAACAATGTGTCTCACTCACTGTGGTGATCTCCCATTTGTGTAAAAAGTGTCCCTCTCACTGTGGTGATCTCCCCTCTGTGTACAATGTGTCCAACTCACTGTGATCTCCCCTCTGTGTAAAATGTGTCCCATTCACTGTGGTGATCTCCCCTCTGTGTAGAATGTGTCCAATTCACTGTAATTTCCCATCTGTGAACAATTTGTCTCACTCACTGTGGTGATCTCCCCTCTGAGAACAAGGTGTCTAACTCACTGTGGTGATCTCCCCTCTGTGTACAAGGTGTCCAACTCACTGTGATCTCCCCTCTGTGTACAATGTGTCCCACTCACTTTGGTGATCTCCCCTCTGTGTACAATGTGTCCAACTCACTATGATCTCCCCTCTCTGAACAATGTGTCCCACTCACTGTGGTGATCTCCGCTCTCTGTACAATGTGTCTCACTCACTGTGGTGATCTTTCTTCTGCGAACAATGTGTCTTCCTCACTGTGGTGATCTGCCCTCTGTGTACAATGTGTCCCACGAACTGCGGTGATCTCCCCTCTGGTTAAAATGTATCCCACTCACTGTGGTGATCTCTCTTCTGCGAACAATGTGTCTCACTCACTGTGATAATCTCTGCTATGTGTACAATGTGTTTCACTCACTGTGGTGATCTCCCCTCTGTGTCCAATGTGTCCTACTCCCTATGGTGATATCCCCTCTGTGTAAAATGTTTCCCACTCATTGTGATAATCTCCCATCTGTCTACCATGTGTCCCACTCACTGTGATCTCCCCTCTGTGTATAATGTGTCCCACTCACTGTGGTGATCTCCCCTCGGTGTACAAAGTGTCCAACTCACTGTGATCTCCCCTCTGCGAAGAATTTGTCTCACTCACTGTGGTGATCTCCTCTCTGCGAGCAATGTGTCCCTCTCACTGTGATCTCCCCTCTGTGTACAATGTGTCCCACTCACTGTGATAATCTCCCCTCTGCGAACAATGTGTCCAACTCACGGTGGTGATCTCCCCTCTGTGTAAAATGTTTCCCACTCATTGTGATAATCTCCCCTCAGTGTACAATTTGTCCAACTCACTGTGGTGATCTCCCCTCTGTGTGAAATGTGTCCCACTCACTGTGCTGATCTCCCCTCTGCGAAAAATGTGTCTCAATGACTGTGGTGATCTCCCCTCTGCGAACAATGTGTCTCACTCACTGTGGTGATCTCCCCTCTGTGTTCAATGTGCCCACTCACTGTGGTGATCTCCCCTCTGTGTAAAATGTTTCCCACTCATTGTGATAATCTCCCCTCTGTGTACAATTTGTCCCACTCACTGTGTTGACTCCCCGCTGTGTACAATGTGTCCAACTCACTGTGATCTCCCCTCTGCGAACAATTAGTCACACTCACTGTGGTGATCTCCCGTCTGTGAAAAATGTGTCCCACTCACTGTGCTAATCTCCCCTCTGTGTACAATGTGTCGCACTCACTGTGGTGATCTCCCCTCTGTGTAAAATGTGTCGCACTCACTGTGGTGATCTCCCCTCTGCGAACAATGTGTCTCACTCTCTGTGGTGATCTCCCCTCTGCGAACAATGTATCTTTCTCACTGTGGTGATATCCCCTCTGTGTAAAATGTGTCCCACTCACTGTAGTGCTCTCCAGTCTGTGTAAAATGTGTCCCACTCACTGTGGTGATCTCCCCTCTGTGTGAAATGTGTCCCACTCACTGTGCTGATCTCCCCTCTGCGAAAAATGTGTCTCAAGGACTGTGGTGATCTCCCCTCTGCGAACAATGTGTCTCACTCACTGTGGTGATCTCCCCTCTGTGTTCAATGTGCCCACTCACTGTGGTGATCTCCCCTCTGTGTAAAATGTGTCCCATTCACTGTGATGATATCCTCTCTGTGTAAAATATGTCCCACTCACTGTGGTGATCTCCTCTCTGCGAACAATGTGTCTCACTCACTGTGGTGATCTCCCATTTGTGTAAAAAGTGTCCCTCTCACTGTGGTGATCTCCCCTCTGTGTACAATGTGTCCAACTCACTGTGATCTCCCCTCTGTGTAAAATGTGTCCCATTCACTGTGGTGATCTCCCCTCTGTGTAGAATGTGTCCAATTCACTGTAATTTCCCATCTGTGAACAATTTGTCTCACTCACTGTGGTGATCTCCCCTCTGAGAACAAGGTGTCTAACTCACTGTGGTGATCTCCCCTCTGTGTACAAGGTGTCCAACTCACTGTGATCTCCCCTCTGTGTACAATGTGTCCCACTCACTTTGGTGATCTCCCCTCTGTGTACAATGTGTCCAACTCACTATGATCTCTCCTCTCTGAACAATGTGTCCCACTCACTGTGGTGATCTCCCCTCTGTGTACAATTTGTCCCACTCACTTTGGTGATCTCCCCTCTGTGTAAAATGTGTCCCATTCACTGTGCTGATCTCACCTCTGTGTACAATGTGTCGCACTCACTCTGGTGATCTCCCCTCTGTGTAAAATGTGTCGCACTCACTGTGGTGATCTCCCCTCTGCGAACAATGTATCTTTCTCACTGTGGTGCCATCCCCTCTGTGTAAAATGTGTCCCACTCACTGTGGTGATCTCCCCTCTGTGTTCAAAGTGTCCAACTCACTATGGTGATCTCCCCTCTGTGTGAAATGTATCCCACTCACTGTGCTGATCTCCCCTCTGTATAAAATGTGTCCCACTCACTGAGCTGATCTCCCCTCTGCGAACAATGTGTCTCACTGACTGTGGTGATCTCCCCTCTGCGAACAATGTGTCTCACTCACTGTGGTAATCTCCCCTCTGTGTAAAATGTGTCCCACTCACTGTGATGATCTCCCCTCTGTGTAAAATATGTCCCACTCACTGTGGTGATCTCCTCTCTGCGAGCAATGTGTCTCACTCACTGTGGTGATCTCACCACCGTGTACAATGTGTCCCACTCACTGTGATAATCTCCCCTCTGTGTACAAGTTGTCCCACTGACCGTGGTGATCTCCCCTCTGCGAGCAATGTGTCCCACTCACTGTATTGATCTGCCCTCTGTGTACAATGTATCCACTCACTGTGGTGATCTCCCCTCTGTTTAGAAGTTGTCCCACTCACCGTGGTGATCTCCCCTCTGCGAGCAATGTGTCCCACTCACTGTGGTGATCTGCCCTCTGTGTACAATGTATCCACTCACTGTGGTGATCTCCGCTCTCTGTACAATGTGTCTCACTCACTGTGGTGATCTTTCTTCTGCGAACAATGTGTCTTACTCACTGTGGTGATCTGCCCTCTGTGTACAATGTGTCCCACGAACTGCGGTGATCTCCCCTCTGGTTAAAATGTATCCCACTCACTGTGGTGATCTCTCTTCTGCGAACAATGTGTCTCACTCACTGTGATAATCTCTGCTATGTGTACAATGTGTTTCACTCACTGTGGTGATCTCCCCTCTGTGTCCAATGTGTCCTACTCCCTATGGTGATATCCCCTCTGTGTAAAATGTTTCCCACTCATTGTGATAATCTCCCATCTGTCTACCATGTGTCCCACTCACTGTGATCTCCCCTCTGTGTATAATGTGTCCCACTCACTGTGGTGATCTCCCCTCGGTGTACAAAGTGTCCAACTCACTGTGATCTCCCCTCTGCGAAGAATTTGTCTCACTCACTGTGGTGATCTCCTCTCTGCGAGCAATGTGTCCCTCTCACTGTGATCTCCCCTCTGTGTACAATGTGTCCCACTCACTGTGATAATCTCCCCTCTGCGAACAATGTGTCCAACTCACTGTGGTGATCTCCCCTCTGTGTAAAATGTTTCCCACTCATTGTGATAATCTCCCCTCAGTGTACAATTTGTCCCACTCACTGTGGTGATCTCCCCTCTGTGTTCAAAGTGTCCAACTCACTGTGGTGATCTCCCCTCTGTGTGAAATGTGTCCCACTCACTGTGCTGATCTCCCCTCTGCGAAAAATGTGTCTCAATGACTGTGGTGATCTCCCCTCTGCGAACAATGTGTCTCACTCACTGTGGTGATCTCCCCTCTGTGTTCAATGTGCCCACTCACTGTGGTGATCTCCCCTCTGTGTAAAATGTTTCCCACTCATTGTGATAATCTCCCCTCTGTGTACAATTTGTCCCACTCACTGTGTTGACTCCCCGCTGTGTACAATGTGTCCAACTCACTGTGATCTCCCCTCTGCGAACAATTAGTCACACTCACTGTGGTGATCTCCCGTCTGTGAAAAATGTGTCCCACTCACTGTGCTAATCTCCCCTCTGTGTACAATGTGTCGCACTCACTGTGGTGATCTCCCCTCTGTGTAAAATGTGTCGCACTCACTGTGGTGATCTCCCCTCTGCGAACAATGTGTCTCACTCTCTGTGGTGATCTCCCCTCTGCGAACAATGTATCTTTCTCACTGTGGTGATATCCCCTCTGTGTAAAATGTGTCCCACTCACTGTAGTGCTCTCCAGTCTGTGTAAAATGTGTCCCACTCACTGTGGTGATCTCCCCTCTGTGTGAAATGTGTCCCACTCACTGTGCTGATCTCCCCTCTGCGAAAAATGTGTCTCAAGGACTGTGGTGATCTCCCCTCTGCGAACAATGTGTCTCACTCACTGTGGTGATCTCCCCTCTGTGTTCAATGTGCCCACTCACTGTGGTGATCTCCCCTCTGTGTAAAATGTGTCCCATTCACTGTGATGATATCCTCTCTGCGAACAATGTGTCTCACTCACTGTGGTGATCTCCCATTTGTGTAAAAAGTGTCCCTCTCACTGTGGTGATCTCCCCTCTGTGTACAATGTGTCCAACTCACTGTGATCTCCCCTCTGTGTAAAATGTGTCCCATTCACTGTGGTGATCTCCCCTCTGTGTAGAATGTGTCCAATTCACTGTAATTTCCAATCTGTGAACAATTTGTCTCACTCACTGTGGTGATCTCCCCTCTGAGAACAAGGTGTCTAACTCACTGTGGTGATCTCCCCTCTGTGTACAAGGTGTCCAACTCACTGTGATCTCCCCTCTGTGTACAATGTGTCCCACTCACTTTGGTGATCTCCCCTCTGTGTACAATGTGTCCAACTCACTATGATCTCTCCTCTCTGAACAATGTGTCCCACTCACTGTGGTGATCTCCCCTCTGTGTACAATTTGTCCCACTCACTTTGGTGATCTCCCCTCTGTGTAAAATGTGTCCCATTCACTGTGCTGATCTCACCTCTGTGTACAATGTGTCGCACTCACTCTGGTGATCTCCCCTCTGTGTAAAATGTGTCGCACTCACTGTGGTGATCTCCCCTCTGCGAACAATGTATCTTTCTCACTGTGGTGCCATCCCCTCTGTGTAAAATGTGTCCCACTCACTGTGGTGATCTCCCCTCTGTGTTCAAAGTGTCCAACTCACTATGGTGATCTCCCCTCTGTGTGAAATGTGTCCCACTCACTGTGCTGATCTCCCCTCTGTATAAAATGTGTCCCACTCACTGAGCTGATCTCCCCTCTGCGAACAATGTGTCTCACTGACTGTGGTGATCTCCCCTCTGCGAACAATGTGTCTCACTCACTGTGGTAATCTCCCCTCTGTGTAAAATGTGTCCCACTCACTGTGATGATCTCCCCTCTGTGTAAAATATGTCCCACTCACTGTGGTGATCTCCTCTCTGCGAGCAATGTGTCTCACTCACTGTGGTGATCTCACCACCGTGTACAATGTGTCCCACTCACTGTGATAATCTCCCCTCTGTGTACAAGTTGTCCCACTGACCGTGGTGATCTCCCCTCTGCGAGCAATGTGTCCCACTCACTGTATTGATCTGCCCTCTGTGTACAATGTATCCACTCACTGTGGTGATCTCCCCTCTGTTTAGAAGTTGTCCCACTCACCGTGGTGATCTCCCCTCTGCGAGCAATGTGTCCCACTCACTGTGGTGATCTGCCCTCTGTGTACAATGTATCCACTCACTGTGGTGATCTCCGCTCTCTGTACAATGTGTCTCACTCACTGTGGTGATCTTTCTTCTGCGAACAATGTGTCTTACTCACTGTGGTGATCTGCCCTCTGTGTACAATGTGTCCCACGAACTGCGGTGATCTCCCCTCTGGTTAAAATGTATCCCACTCACTGTGGTGATCTCTCTTCTGCGAACAATGTGTCTCACTCACTGTGATAATCTCTGCTATGTGTACAATGTGTTTCACTCACTGTGGTGATCTCCCCTCTGTGTCCAATGTGTCCTACTCCCTATGGTGATATCCCCTCTGTGTAAAATGTTT
The DNA here is from genome assembly GCF_048418815.1 of Hemitrygon akajei. Lineage (NCBI taxonomy): Eukaryota > Metazoa > Chordata > Chondrichthyes > Myliobatiformes > Dasyatidae > Hemitrygon > Hemitrygon akajei. The sequence goes on along the minus strand of NC_133124.1, from coordinate 144,762,205 downwards.
CCCACTCATTGTGATAATCTCCCATCTGTCTACCATGTGTCCCACTCACTGTGATCTCCCCTCTGTGTATAATGTGTCCCACTCACTGTGGTGATCTCCCCTCGGTGTACAAAGTGTCCAACTCACTGTGATCTCCCCTCTGCGAAGAATTTGTCTCACTCACTGTGGTGATCTCCTCTCTGCGAGCAATGTGTCCCTCTCACTGTGATCTCCCCTCTGTGTACAATGTGTCCCACTCACTGTGATAATCTCCCCTCTGCGAACAATGTGTCCAACTCACTGTGGTGATCTCCCCTCTGTGTAAAATGTTTCCCACTCATTGTGATAATCTCCCCTCAGTGTACAATTTGTCCCACTCACTGTGGTGATCTCCCCTCTGTGTTCAAAGTGTCCAACTCACTGTGGTGATCTCCCCTCTGTGTGAAATGTGTCCCACTCACTGTGCTGATCTCCCCTCTGCGAAAAATGTGTCTCAATGACTGTGGTGATCTCCCCTCTGCGAACAATGTGTCTCACTCACTGTGGTGATCTCCCCTCTGTGTTCAATGTGCCCACTCACTGTGGTGATCTCCCCTCTGTGTAAAATGTTTCCCACTCATTGTGATAATCTCCCCTCTGTGTACAATTTGTCCCACTCACTGAGTTGACTCCCCGCTGTGTACAATGTGTCCAACTCACTGTGATCTCCCCTCTGCGAACAATTAGTCACACTCACTGTGGTGATCTCCCGTCTGTGAAAAATGTGTCCCACTCACTGTGCTAATCTCCCCTCTGTGTACAATCTGTCGCACTCACTGTGGTGATCTCCCCTCTGTGTAAAATGTGTCGCACTCACTGTGGTGATCTCCCCTCTGCGAACAATGTGTCTCACTCTCTGTGGTGATCTCCCCTCTGCGAACAATGTATCTTTCTCACTGTGGTGATATCCCCTCTGTGTAAAATGTGTCCCACTCACTGTAGTGCTCTCCAGTCTGTGTAAAATGTGTCCCACTCACTGTGGTGATCTCCCCTCTGTGTTCAAAGTGTCCAACTCACTGTGGTGATCTCCCCTCTGTGTGAAATGTGTCCCACTCACTGTGCTGATCTCCCCTCTGCGAAAAATGTGTCTCAAGGACTGTGGTGATCTCCCCTCTGCGAACAATGTGTCTCACTCACTGTGGTGATCTCCCCTCTGTGTTCAATGTGCCCACTCACTGTGGTGATCTCCCCTCTGTGTAAAATGTGTCCCACTCACTGTGATGATATCCTCTCTGTGTAAAATATGTCCCACTCACTGTGGTGATCTCCTCTCTGCGAACAATGTGTCTCACTCACTGTGGTGATCTCCCATTTGTGTAAAAAGTGTCCCTCTCACTGTGGTGATCTCCCCTCTGTGTACAATGTGTCCAACTCACTGTGATCTCCCCTCTGTGTAAAATGTGTCCCATTCACTGTGGTGATCTCCCCTCTGTGTAGAATGTGTCCAATTCACTGTAATTTCCCATCTGTGAACAATTTGTCTCACTCACTGTGGTGATCTCCCCTCTGAGAACAAGGTGTCTAACTCACTGTGGTGATCTCCCCTCTGTGTACAAGGTGTCCAACTCACTGTGATCTCCCCTCTGTGTACAATGTGTCCCACTCACTTTGGTGATCTCCCCTCTGTGTACAATGTGTCCAACTCACTATGATCTCCCCTCTCTGAACAATGTGTCCCACTCACTGTGGTGATCTCCGCTCTCTGTACAATGTGTCTCACTCACTGTGGTGATCTTTCTTCTGCGAACAATGTGTCTTCCTCACTGTGGTGATCTGCCCTCTGTGTACAATGTGTCCCACGAACTGCGGTGATCTCCCCTCTGGTTAAAATGTATCCCACTCACTGTGGTGATCTCTCTTCTGCGAACAATGTGTCTCACTCACTGTGATAATCTCTGCTATGTGTACAATGTGTTTCACTCACTGTGGTGATCTCCCCTCTGTGTCCAATGTGTCCTACTCCCTATGGTGATATCCCCTCTGTGTAAAATGTTTCCCACTCATTGTGATAATCTCCCATCTGTCTACCATGTGTCCCACTCACTGTGATCTCCCCTCTGTGTATAATGTGTCCCACTCACTGTGGTGATCTCCCCTCGGTGTACAAAGTGTCCAACTCACTGTGATCTCCCCTCTGCGAAGAATTTGTCTCACTCACTGTGGTGATCTCCTCTCTGCGAGCAATGTGTCCCTCTCACTGTGATCTCCCCTCTGTGTACAATGTGTCCCACTCACTGTGATAATCTCCCCTCTGCGAACAATGTGTCCAACTCACGGTGGTGATCTCCCCTCTGTGTAAAATGTTTCCCACTCATTGTGATAATCTCCCCTCAGTGTACAATTTGTCCAACTCACTGTGGTGATCTCCCCTCTGTGTGAAATGTGTCCCACTCACTGTGCTGATCTCCCCTCTGCGAAAAATGTGTCTCAATGACTGTGGTGATCTCCCCTCTGCGAACAATGTGTCTCACTCACTGTGGTGATCTCCCCTCTGTGTTCAATGTGCCCACTCACTGTGGTGATCTCCCCTCTGTGTAAAATGTTTCCCACTCATTGTGATAATCTCCCCTCTGTGTACAATTTGTCCCACTCACTGTGTTGACTCCCCGCTGTGTACAATGTGTCCAACTCACTGTGATCTCCCCTCTGCGAACAATTAGTCACACTCACTGTGGTGATCTCCCGTCTGTGAAAAATGTGTCCCACTCACTGTGCTAATCTCCCCTCTGTGTACAATGTGTCGCACTCACTGTGGTGATCTCCCCTCTGTGTAAAATGTGTCGCACTCACTGTGGTGATCTCCCCTCTGCGAACAATGTGTCTCACTCTCTGTGGTGATCTCCCCTCTGCGAACAATGTATCTTTCTCACTGTGGTGATATCCCCTCTGTGTAAAATGTGTCCCACTCACTGTAGTGCTCTCCAGTCTGTGTAAAATGTGTCCCACTCACTGTGGTGATCTCCCCTCTGTGTGAAATGTGTCCCACTCACTGTGCTGATCTCCCCTCTGCGAAAAATGTGTCTCAAGGACTGTGGTGATCTCCCCTCTGCGAACAATGTGTCTCACTCACTGTGGTGATCTCCCCTCTGTGTTCAATGTGCCCACTCACTGTGGTGATCTCCCCTCTGTGTAAAATGTGTCCCATTCACTGTGATGATATCCTCTCTGTGTAAAATATGTCCCACTCACTGTGGTGATCTCCTCTCTGCGAACAATGTGTCTCACTCACTGTGGTGATCTCCCATTTGTGTAAAAAGTGTCCCTCTCACTGTGGTGATCTCCCCTCTGTGTACAATGTGTCCAACTCACTGTGATCTCCCCTCTGTGTAAAATGTGTCCCATTCACTGTGGTGATCTCCCCTCTGTGTAGAATGTGTCCAATTCACTGTAATTTCCCATCTGTGAACAATTTGTCTCACTCACTGTGGTGATCTCCCCTCTGAGAACAAGGTGTCTAACTCACTGTGGTGATCTCCCCTCTGTGTACAAGGTGTCCAACTCACTGTGATCTCCCCTCTGTGTACAATGTGTCCCACTCACTTTGGTGATCTCCCCTCTGTGTACAATGTGTCCAACTCACTATGATCTCTCCTCTCTGAACAATGTGTCCCACTCACTGTGGTGATCTCCCCTCTGTGTACAATTTGTCCCACTCACTTTGGTGATCTCCCCTCTGTGTAAAATGTGTCCCATTCACTGTGCTGATCTCACCTCTGTGTACAATGTGTCGCACTCACTCTGGTGATCTCCCCTCTGTGTAAAATGTGTCGCACTCACTGTGGTGATCTCCCCTCTGCGAACAATGTATCTTTCTCACTGTGGTGCCATCCCCTCTGTGTAAAATGTGTCCCACTCACTGTGGTGATCTCCCCTCTGTGTTCAAAGTGTCCAACTCACTATGGTGATCTCCCCTCTGTGTGAAATGTATCCCACTCACTGTGCTGATCTCCCCTCTGTATAAAATGTGTCCCACTCACTGAGCTGATCTCCCCTCTGCGAACAATGTGTCTCACTGACTGTGGTGATCTCCCCTCTGCGAACAATGTGTCTCACTCACTGTGGTAATCTCCCCTCTGTGTAAAATGTGTCCCACTCACTGTGATGATCTCCCCTCTGTGTAAAATATGTCCCACTCACTGTGGTGATCTCCTCTCTGCGAGCAATGTGTCTCACTCACTGTGGTGATCTCACCACCGTGTACAATGTGTCCCACTCACTGTGATAATCTCCCCTCTGTGTACAAGTTGTCCCACTGACCGTGGTGATCTCCCCTCTGCGAGCAATGTGTCCCACTCACTGTATTGATCTGCCCTCTGTGTACAATGTATCCACTCACTGTGGTGATCTCCCCTCTGTTTAGAAGTTGTCCCACTCACCGTGGTGATCTCCCCTCTGCGAGCAATGTGTCCCACTCACTGTGGTGATCTGCCCTCTGTGTACAATGTATCCACTCACTGTGGTGATCTCCGCTCTCTGTACAATGTGTCTCACTCACTGTGGTGATCTTTCTTCTGCGAACAATGTGTCTTACTCACTGTGGTGATCTGCCCTCTGTGTACAATGTGTCCCACGAACTGCGGTGATCTCCCCTCTGGTTAAAATGTATCCCACTCACTGTGGTGATCTCTCTTCTGCGAACAATGTGTCTCACTCACTGTGATAATCTCTGCTATGTGTACAATGTGTTTCACTCACTGTGGTGATCTCCCCTCTGTGTCCAATGTGTCCTACTCCCTATGGTGATATCCCCTCTGTGTAAAATGTTTCCCACTCATTGTGATAATCTCCCATCTGTCTACCATGTGTCCCACTCACTGTGATCTCCCCTCTGTGTATAATGTGTCCCACTCACTGTGGTGATCTCCCCTCGGTGTACAAAGTGTCCAACTCACTGTGATCTCCCCTCTGCGAAGAATTTGTCTCACTCACTGTGGTGATCTCCTCTCTGCGAGCAATGTGTCCCTCTCACTGTGATCTCCCCTCTGTGTACAATGTGTCCCACTCACTGTGATAATCTCCCCTCTGCGAACAATGTGTCCAACTCACTGTGGTGATCTCCCCTCTGTGTAAAATGTTTCCCACTCATTGTGATAATCTCCCCTCAGTGTACAATTTGTCCCACTCACTGTGGTGATCTCCCCTCTGTGTTCAAAGTGTCCAACTCACTGTGGTGATCTCCCCTCTGTGTGAAATGTGTCCCACTCACTGTGCTGATCTCCCCTCTGCGAAAAATGTGTCTCAATGACTGTGGTGATCTCCCCTCTGCGAACAATGTGTCTCACTCACTGTGGTGATCTCCCCTCTGTGTTCAATGTGCCCACTCACTGTGGTGATCTCCCCTCTGTGTAAAATGTTTCCCACTCATTGTGATAATCTCCCCTCTGTGTACAATTTGTCCCACTCACTGTGTTGACTCCCCGCTGTGTACAATGTGTCCAACTCACTGTGATCTCCCCTCTGCGAACAATTAGTCACACTCACTGTGGTGATCTCCCGTCTGTAAAAAATGTGTCCCACTCACTGTGCTAATCTCCCCTCTGTGTACAATCTGTCGCACTCACTGTGGTGATCTCCCCTCTGTGTAAAATGTGTCGCACTCACTGTGGTGATCTCCCCTCTGCGAACAATGTGTCTCACTCTCTGTGGTGATCTCCCCTCTGCGAACAATGTATCTTTCTCACTGTGGTGATATCCCCTCTGTGTAAAATGTGTCCCACTCACTGTAGTGCTCTCCAGTCTGTGTAAAATGTGTCCCACTCACTGTGGTGATCTCCCCTCTGTGTTCAAAGTGTCCAACTCACTGTGGTGATCTCCCCTCTGTGTGAAATGTGTCCCACTCACTGTGCTGATCTCCCCTCTGCGAAAAATGTGTCTCAAGGACTGTGGTGATCTCCCCTCTGCGAACAATGTGTCTCACTCACTGTGGTGATCTCCCCTCTGTGTTCAATGTGCCCACTCACTGTGGTGATCTCCCCTCTGTGTAAAATGTGTCCCACTCACTGTGATGATATCCTCTCTGTGTAAAATATGTCCCACTCACTGTGGTGATCTCCTCTCTGCGAACAATGTGTCTCACTCACTGTGGTGATCTCCCATTTGTGTAAAAAGTGTCCCTCTCACTGTGGTGATCTCCCCTCTGTGTACAATGTGTCCAACTCACTGTGATCTCCCCTCTGTGTAAAATGTGTCCCATTCACTGTGGTGATCTCCCCTCTGTGTAGAATGTGTCCAATTCACTGTAATTTCCCATCTGTGAACAATTTGTCTCACTCACTGTGGTGATCTCCCCTCTGAGAACAAGGTGTCTAACTCACTGTGGTGATCTCCCCTCTGTGTACAAGGTGTCCAACTCACTGTGATCTCCCCTCTGTGTACAATGTGTCCCACTCACTTTGGTGATCTCCCCTCTGTGTACAATGTGTCCAACTCACTATGATCTCCCCTCTCTGAACAATGTGTCCCACTCACTGTGGTGATCTCCCATTTGTGTAAAAAGTGTCCCTCTCACTGTGGTGATCTCCCCTCTGTGTACAATGTGTCCAACTCACTGTGATCTCCCCTCTGTGTAAAATGTGTCCCATTCACTGTGGTGATCTCCCCTCTGTGTAGAATGTGTCCAATTCACTGTAATTTCCCATCTGTGAACAATTTGTCTCACTCACTGTGGTGATCTCCCCTCTGAGAACAAGGTGTCTAACTCACTGTGGTGATCTCCCCTCTGTGTACAAGGTGTCCAACTCACTGTGATCTCCCCTCTGTGTACAATGTGTCCCACTCACTTTGGTGATCTCCCCTCTGTGTACAATGTGTCCAACTCACTATGATCTCTCCTCTCTGAACAATGTGTCCCACTCACTGTGGTGATCTCCCCTCTGTGTACAATTTGTCCCACTCACTTTGGTGATCTCCCCTCTGTGTAAAATGTGTCCCATTCACTGTGCTGATCTCACCTCTGTGTACAATGTGTCGCACTCACTCTGGTGATCTCCCCTCTGTGTAAAATGTGTCGCACTCACTGTGGTGATCTCCCCTCTGCGAACAATGTATCTTTCTCACTGTGGTGCCATCCCCTCTGTGTAAAATGTGTCCCACTCACTGTGGTGATCTCCCCTCTGTGTTCAAAGTGTCCAACTCACTATGGTGATCTCCCCTCTGTGTGAAATGTATCCCACTCACTGTGCTGATCTCCCCTCTGTATAAAATGTGTCCCACTCACTGAGCTGATCTCCCCTCTGCGAACAATGTGTCTCACTGACTGTGGTGATCTCCCCTCTGCGAACAATGTGTCTCACTCACTGTGGTAATCTCCCCTCTGTGTAAAATGTGTCCCACTCACTGTGATGATCTCCCCTCTGTGTAAAATATGTCCCACTCACTGTGGTGATCTCCTCTCTGCGAGCAATGTGTCTCACTCACTGTGGTGATCTCACCACCGTGTACAATGTGTCCCACTCACTGTGATAATCTCCCCTCTGTGTACAAGTTGTCCCACTGACCGTGGTGATCTCCCCTCTGCGAGCAATGTGTCCCACTCACTGTATTGATCTGCCCTCTGTGTACAATGTATCCACTCACTGTGGTGATCTCCCCTCTGTTTAGAAGTTGTCCCACTCACCGTGGTGATCTCCCCTCTGCGAGCAATGTGTCCCACTCACTGTGGTGATCTGCCCTCTGTGTACAATGTATCCACTCACTGTGGTGATCTCCGCTCTCTGTACAATGTGTCTCACTCACTGTGGTGATCTTTCTTCTGCGAACAATGTGTCTTACTCACTGTGGTGATCTGCCCTCTGTGTACAATGTGTCCCACGAACTGCGGTGATCTCCCCTCTGGTTAAAATGTATCCCACTCACTGTGGTGATCTCTCTTCTGCGAACAATGTGTCTCACTCACTGTGATAATCTCTGCTATGTGTACAATGTGTTTCACTCACTGTGGTGATCTCCCCTCTGTGTCCAATGTGTCCTACTCCCTATGGTGATATCCCCTCTGTGTAAAATGTTTCCCACTCATTGTGATAATCTCCCATCTGTCTACCATGTGTCCCACTCACTGTGATCTCCCCTCTGTGTATAATGTGTCCCACTCACTGTGGTGATCTCCCCTCGGTGTACAAAGTGTCCAACTCACTGTGATCTCCCCTCTGCGAAGAATTTGTCTCACTCACTGTGGTGATCTCCTCTCTGCGAGCAATGTGTCCCTCTCACTGTGATCTCCCCTCTGTGTACAATGTGTCCCACTCACTGTGATAATCTCCCCTCTGCGAACAATGTGTCCAACTCACTGTGGTGATCTCCCCTCTGTGTAAAATGTTTCCCACTCATTGTGATAATCTCCCCTCAGTGTACAATTTGTCCCACTCACTGTGGTGATCTCCCCTCTGTGTTCAAAGTGTCCAACTCACTGTGGTGATCTCCCCTCTGTGTGAAATGTGTCCCACTCACTGTGCTGATCTCCCCTCTGCGAAAAATGTGTCTCAATGACTGTGGTGATCTCCCCTCTGCGAACAATGTGTCTCACTCACTGTGGTGATCTCCCCTCTGTGTTCAATGTGCCCACTCACTGTGGTGATCTCCCCTCTGTGTAAAATGTTTCCCACTCATTGTGATAATCTCCCCTCTGTGTACAATTTGTCCCACTCACTGTGTTGACTCCCCGCTGTGTACAATGTGTCCAACTCACTGTGATCTCCCCTCTGCGAACAATTAGTCACACTCACTGTGGTGATCTCCCGTCTGTAAAAAATGTGTCCCACTCACTGTGCTAATCTCCCCTCTGTGTACAATCTGTCGCACTCACTGTGGTGATCTCCCCTCTGTGTAAAATGTGTCGCACTCACTGTGGTGATCTCCCCTCTGCGAACAATGTGTCTCACTCTCTGTGGTGATCTCCCCTCTGCGAACAATGTATCTTTCTCACTGTGGTGATATCCCCTCTGTGTAAAATGTGTCCCACTCACTGTAGTGCTCTCCAGTCTGTGTAAAATGTGTCCCACTCACTGTGGTGATCTCCCCTCTGTGTTCAAAGTGTCCAACTCACTGTGGTGATCTCCCCTCTGTGTGAAATGTGTCCCACTCACTGTGCTGATCTCCCCTCTGCGAAAAATGTGTCTCAAGGACTGTGGTGATCTCCCCTCTGCGAACAATGTGTCTCACTCACTGTGGTGATCTCCCCTCTGTGTTCAATGTGCCCACTCACTGTGGTGATCTCCCCTCTGTGTAAAATGTGTCCCACTCACTGTGATGATATCCTCTCTGTGTAAAATATGTCCCACTCACTGTGGTGATCTCCTCTCTGCGAACAATGTGTCTCACTCACTGTGGTGATCTCCCATTTGTGTAAAAAGTGTCCCTCTCACTGTGGTGATCTCCCCTCTGTGTACAATGTGTCCAACTCACTGTGATCTCCCCTCTGTGTAAAATGTGTCCCATTCACTGTGGTGATCTCCCCTCTGTGTAGAATGTGTCCAATTCACTGTAATTTCCCATCTGTGAACAATTTGTCTCACTCACTGTGGTGATCTCCCCTCTGAGAACAAGGTGTCTAACTCACTGTGGTGATCTCCCCTCTGTGTACAAGGTGTCCAACTCACTGTGATCTCCCCTCTGTGTACAATGTGTCCCACTCACTTTGGTGATCTCCCCTCTGTGTACAATGTGTCCAACTCACTATGATCTCCCCTCTCTGAACAATGTGTCCCACTCACTGTGGTGATCTCCGCTCTCTGTACAATGTGTCTCACTCACTGTGGTGATCTTTCTTCTGCGAACAATGTGTCTTCCTCACTGTGGTGATCTGCCCTCTGTGTACAATGTGTCCCACGAACTGCGGTGATCTCCCCTCTGGTTAAAATGTATCCCACTCACTGTGGTGATCTCTCTTCTGCGAACAATGTGTCTCACTCACTGTGATAATCTCTGCTATGTGTACAATGTGTTTCACTCACTGTGGTGATCTCCCCTCTGTGTCCAATGTGTCCTACTCCCTATGGTGATATCCCCTCTGTGTAAAATGTTTCCCACTCATTGTGATAATCTCCCATCTGTCTACCATGTGTCCCACTCACTGTGATCTCCCCTCTGTGTATAATGTGTCCCACTCACTGTGGTGATCTCCCATCGGTGTACAAAGTGTCCAACTCACTGTGATCTCCCCTCTGCGAAGAATTTGTCTCACTCACTGTGGTGATCTCCTCTCTGCGAGCAATGTGTCCCTCTCACTGTGATCTCCCCTCTGTGTACAATGTGTCCCACTCACTGTGATAATCTCCCCTCTGCGAACAATGTGTCCAACTCACGGTGGTGATCTCCCCTCTGTGTAAAATGTTTCCCACTCATTGTGATAATCTCCCCTCAGTGTACAATTTGTCCAACTCACTGTGGTGATCTCCCCTCTGTGTGAAATGTGTCCCACTCACTGTGCTGATCTCCCCTCTGCGAAAAATGTGTCTCAATGACTGTGGTGATCTCCCCTCTGCGAACAATGTGTCTCACTCACTGTGGTGATCTCCCCTCTGTGTTCAATGTGCCCACTCACTGTGGTGATCTCCCCTCTGTGTAAAATGTTTCCCACTCATTGTGATAATCTCCCCTCTGTGTACAATTTGTCCCACTCACTGTGTTGACTCCCCGCTGTGTACAATGTGTCCAACTCACTGTGATCTCCCCTCTGCGAACAATTAGTCACACTCACTGTGGTGATCTCCCGTCTGTGAAAAATGTGTCCCACTCACTGTGCTAATCTCCCCTCTGTGTACAATGTGTCGCACTCACTGTGGTGATCTCCCCTCTGTGTAAAATGTGTCGCACTCACTGTGGTGATCTCCCCTCTGCGAACAATGTGTCTCACTCTCTGTGGTGATCTCCCCTCTGCGAACAATGTATCTTTCTCACTGTGGTGATATCCCCTCTGTGTAAAATGTGTCCCACTCACTGTAGTGCTCTCCAGTCTGTGTAAAATGTGTCCCACTCACTGTGGTGATCTCCCCTCTGTGTGAAATGTGTCCCACTCACTGTGCTGATCTCCCCTCTGCGAAAAATGTGTCTCAAGGACTGTGGTGATCTCCCCTCTGCGAACAATGTGTCTCACTCACTGTGGTGATCTCCCCTCTGTGTTCAATGTGCCCACTCACTGTGGTGATCTCCCCTCTGTGTAAAATGTGTCCCATTCACTGTGATGATATCCTCTCTGTGTAAAATGTGTCCCACTCACTGTGGTGATCTCCTCTCTGCGAACAATGTGTCTCACTCACTGTGGTGATCTCCCATTTGTGTAAAAAGTGTCCCTCTCACTGTGGTGATCTCCCCTCTGTGTACAATGTGTCCAACTCACTGTGATCTCCCCTCTGTGTAAAATGTGTCCCATTCACTGTGGTGATCTCCCCTCTGTGTAGAATGTGTCCAATTCACTGTAATTTCCCATCTGTGAACAATTTGTCTCACTCACTGTGGTGATCTCCCCTCTGAGAACAAGGTGTCCAACTCACTGTGATCTCCCCTCTGTGTACAATGTGTCCCACTCACTTTGGTGATCTCCCCTCTGTGTACAATGTGTCCAACTCACTATGATCTCTCCTCTCTGAACAATGTGTCCCACTCACTGTGGTGATCTCCCCTCTGTGTACAATTTGTCCCACTCACTTTGGTGATCTCCCCTCTGTGTAAAATGTGTCCCATTCACTGTGCTGATCTCACCTCTGTGTACAATGTGTCGCACTCACTCTGGTGATCTCCCCTCTGTGTAAAATGTGTCGCACTCACTGTGGTGATCTCCCCTCTGCGAACAATGTATCTTTCTCACTGTGGTGCCATCCCCTCTGTGTAAAATGTGTCCCACTCACTGTGGTGATCTCCCCTCTGTGTTCAAAGTGTCCAACTCACTATGGTGATCTCCCCTCTGTGTGAAATGTATCCCACTCACTGTGCTGATCTCCCCTCTGTATAAAATGTGTCCCACTCACTGAGCTGATCTCCCCTCTGCGAACAATGTGTATCACTGACTGTGGTGATCTCCCCTCTGCGAACAATGTGTCTCACTCACTGTGGTAATCTCCCCTCTGTGTAAAATGTGTCCCACTCACTGTGATGATCTCCCCTCTGTGTAAAATATGTCCCACTCACTGTGGTGATCTCCTCTCTGCGAGCAATGTGTCTCACTCACTGTGGTGATCTCACCACCGTGTTCAATGTGCCCACTCACTGTGGTGATCTCCCCTCTGTGTAAAATGTGTCCCATTCACTGTGATGATATCCTCTCTGTGTAAAATATGTCCCACTCACTGTGGTGATCTCCTCTCTGCGAACAATGTGTCTCACTCACTGTGGTGATCTCCCATTTGTGTAAAAAGTGTCCCTCTCACTGTGGTGATCTCCCCTCTGTGTACAATGTGTCCAACTCACTGTGATCTCCCCTCTGTGTAAAATGTGTCCCATTCACTGTGGTGATCTCCCCTCTGTGTAGAATGTGTCCAATTCACTGTAATTTCCCATCTGTGAACAATTTGTCTCACTCACTGTGGTGATCTCCCCTCTGAGAACAAGGTGTCCAACTCACTGTGATCTCCCCTCTGTGTACAATGTGTCCCACTCACTTTGGTGATCTCCCCTCTGTGTACAATGTGTCCAACTCACTATGATCTCTCCTCTCTGAACAATGTGTCCCACTCACTGTGGTGATCTCCCCTCTGTGTACAATTTGTCCCACTCACTTTGGTGATCTCCCCTCTGTGTAAAATGTGTCCCATTCACTGTGCTGATCTCACCTCTGTGTACAATGTGTCGCACTCACTCTGGTGATCTCCCCTCTGTGTAAAATGTGTCGCACTCACTGTGGTGATCTCCCCTCTGCGAACAATGTATCTTTCTCACTGTGGTGCCATCCCCTCTGTGTAAAATGTGTCCCACTCACTGTGGTGATCTCCCCTCTGTGTTCAAAGTGTCCAACTCACTATGGTGATCTCCCCTCTGTGTGAAATGTATCCCACTCACTGTGCTGATCTCCCCTCTGTATAAAATGTGTCCCACTCACTGAGCTGATCTCCCCTCTGCGAACAATGTGTATCACTGACTGTGGTGATCTCCCCTCTGCGAACAATGTGTCTCACTCACTGTGGTAATCTCCCCTCTGTGTAAAATGTGTCCCACTCACTGTGATGATCTCCCCTCTGTGTAAAATATGTCCCACTCACTGTGGTGATCTCCTCTCTGCGAGCAATGTGTCTCACTCACTGTGGTGATCTCACCACCGTGTACAATGTGTCCCACTCACTGTGATAATCTCCCCTCTGTGTACAAGTTGTCCCACTGACCGTGGTGATCTCCCCTCTGCGAGCAATGTGTCCCACTCACTGTATTGATCTGCCCTCTGTGTACAATGTATCCACTCACTGTGGTGATCTCCCCTCTGTTTAGAAGTTGTCCCACTCACCGTGGTGATCTCCCCTCTGCGAGCAATGTGTCCCACTCACTGTGGTGATCTGCCCTCTGTGTACAATGTATCCACTCACTGTGGTGATCTCCGCTCTCTGTACAATGTGTCTCACTCACTGTGGTGATCTTTCTTCTGCGAACAATGTGTCTTACTCACTGTGGTGATCTGCCCTCTGTGTACAATGTGTCCCACGAACTGCGGTGATCTCCCCTCTGGTTAAAATGTATCCCACTCACTGTGGCGATCTCTCTTCTGCGAACAATGTGTCTCACTCACTGTGATAATCTCTGCTATGTGTACAAACTGTTTCACTCACTGTGGTGATTTCCCCTCTGTGTCCAATGTGTCCTACTCCCTATGGTGATATCCCCTCTGTGTAAAATGTTTCCCACTCATTGTGATAATCTCCCATCTGTCTACCATGTGTCCCACTCACTGTGATCTCCCCTCTGTGTACAATGTGTCCCACTCACTGTGGTGATCTCCCCTCGGTGTACAAAGTGTCCAACTCACTGTGATCTCCCCTCTGCGAAGAATTTGTCTCACTCACTGTGGTGATCTCCTCTCTGCGAGCAATGTGTCACTCTCACTGTGATCTCCCCTCTGTGTACAATGTGTCCCACTCACTGTGATAATCTCCCCTCTTCGAACAATGTGTCCAACTCACTGTGGTGATCTCCCCTCTGTGTAAAATGTTTCCCACTCATTGTGATAATCTCCCCTCAGTGTACAATTTGTCCCACTCACTGTGGTGATCTCCCCTCTGTGTTCAAAGTGTCCAACTCACTGTGGTGATCTCCCCTCTGTGTGAAATGTGTCCCACTCACTGTGCTGATCTCCCCTCTGTGTTCAATGTGTCTCAATGACTGTGTTGATCTCCCCTCTGCGAACAATGTGTCTCACTCACTGTGGTGATCTCCCCTCTGTGTTCAATGTGTCCAACTCACTGTGGTGATCTCCCCTCTGTGTTCAAAGTGTCCAACTCACTGTGGTGATCTCCCCTCTGTGTTCAAAGTGACCAACTCACTGTGGTGATCTCCCCTCTGTGTGAAATGTGTCCCACTCACTGTGCTGATCTCCCCTCTGTGTTCAATGTGTCTCAATGACTGTGTTGATCTCCCCTCTGCGAACAATGTGTCTCACTCACTGTGGTGATCTCCCCTCTGTGTTCAATGTGCCCACTCACTGTGGTGATCTCCCCTCTGTGTAAAATGTTTCCCACTCATTGTGATAATCTCCCCTCTGTGTACAATTTGTCCCACTCACTGTGTTGACTCCCCTCTGTGTTCAATGTGTCGCACTCACTCTGGTGATCTCCCCTCAGTGTAAAATGTGTCGCACTCACTGTGGTAATCTCCCCTCTGCGAACAATGTGTCTCACTCTCTGTGGTGATCTCCCCTCTGCGAACAATGTATCTTTCTCACTGTGGTGATATCCCCTCTGTGTAAAATGTGTCCCACTCACTGTAGTGCTCTCCAGTCTGTGTAAAATGTGTCCCACTCACTGTGGTGATCTCCCCTCTGTGTTCAAAGTGTCCAACTCACTGTGGTGATCTCCCCTCTGTGTGAAATGTGTCCCACTCACTGTGATGATCTCCCCTCTGCGAAAAATGTGTCTCAAGGACTGTGGTGATCTCCCCTCTGCGAACAATGTGTCTCACTCACTGTGGTGATCTCCCCTCTGTGTTCAATGTGCCCACTCACTGTGATGATCTCCCCTCTGTGTAAAATGTCTCCCACTCACTGTGATGATATCCTCTCTGTGTAAAATATGTCCCACTCACTGTGGTGATCTCCTCTCTGCGAACAATGTGTCTCACTCACTGAGGTGATCTCCCATTTGTGTAAAAAGTGTCCCTCTCACTGTGGTGATCTCCCCTCTGTGTACAATGTGTCCAACTCACTGTGATCTCCCCTCTGTGTAAAATGTGTCCCATTCACTGTGGTGATCTCCCCTCTGTGTAGAATGTGTCCAATTCACTGTAATTTCCCATCTGCGAACAATTTGTCTCACTCACTGTGGTGATCTCCCCTCTGAGAACAAGGTTTCTAACTCACTGTGGTGATCTCCCCTCTGTGTTCAGTGTGTCCAACTCACTGTGGTGATCTCCCCTCTGTGTAAAATGTGTCCCACTCAGTGTGGTGATCTCCACTCTGCGAACAATGAGTCTCACTCACTGTGGAGATCTCCCCTCTGTGTACAATGAGTCTCACTCACTGTGGTGATCTCCCCTCTGTGTAAAATGTGTCCCACTCACTGTGGCGATCTCCCCTCTGTGTTCAAAGTGTCCAACTCAACAAGTTGTCCCACTCACCGTGGTGATCTCCCCTCTGCGAGCAATGTGTCCCACTCACTGTGGTGATCTGCCCACTGTGTACAATGTATCCACTCACTGTGGTGATCTCTGCTCTCTGTACAATGTGTCTCTCTCACTGTGGTGATCTGCCCTCTCTGTACAATGTGTCTCACTCACTGTGGTGATCTGCCCTCTGTGTACAATGTGTCCCACGAACTGCGGTGATCTCCCCTCTGTGTAAAATGTATCCCACTCACTGTGGTGATCTCTCTACTGCGAACAATGTGTCTCACTCACTGTGATAATCTCTGCTATGTGTACAATGTGTTTCACTCACTGTGGTGATCTCCCCTCTGTGTTCAATGTGTCCTACTCACTCTGGTGATATCCCCTCTGTGTAAAATGTTTCCCACTCATTGTGATAATCTCCCATCTGTGTACAATGTGTCCCACTCACTGTGATCTCCCCTCTGTGTATAATGTGTCCCACTCACTGTGGTGATCTCACCTCGTTGTACAAAGTGTCCAACTCACTGTGATCTCCCCTCTGCGAACAATTTGTCTCACTCACTGTGGTAATCTCCTCTCTGCGAGCAATGTGTCCCTCTCACTGTGATCTCCCCTCCATGTACAATGTGTCCCACTCACTGTGATAATCTCCCCTCTGCGAACAATGTGTCCAACTCACTGTGGTGATCTCCACTCTGTGTAAAATGTGTCCCACTCACTGTGGTTATCTCCCCTCTGTGTTAAATGTCTCCCACTCACTGTGGTGATCTCCCCTCTGTGTACAATGTGTCCAACTCAATGTGATCTCCCCTCTGCGAACAATTTGTCGCACTCACTGTGGTGATCTCCCCTCTGTGTAGAATGTGTCCAATTCACTGTAATTTCCCATCAGTGAACAATTTGTCTCACTCACTGTGGTGATCTCCCCTCTGAGAACAAGGTGTCTAACTCACTGTGGTGATCTCCCCTCTGTGTACAAGGTGTCCAACTCACTGTGATCTCCCCTCTGTGTACAATGTGTCCCACTCACTTTGGTGATCTCCCCTCTGTGTACAATGTGTCCAACTCACTATGATCTCTCCTCTCTGAACAATGTGTCCCACTCACTGTGGTGATCTCCCCTCTGTGTACAATTTGTCCCACTCACTTTGGTGATCTCCCCTCTGTGTAAAATGTGTCCCATTCACTGTGCTGATCTCACCTCTGTGTACAATGTGTCGCACTCACTCTGGTGATCTCCCCTCTGTGTAAAATGTGTCGCACTCACTGTGGTGATCTCCCCTCTGCGAACAATGTATCTTTCTCACTGTGGTGCCATCCCCTCTGTGTAAAATGTGTCCCACTCACTGTGGTGATCTCCCCTCTGTGTTCAAAGTGTCCAACTCACTATGGTGATCTCCCCTCTGTGTGAAATGTATCCCACTCACTGTGCTGATCTCCCCTCTGTATAAAATGTGTCCCACTCACTGAGCTGATCTCCCCTCTGCGAACAATGTGTCTCACTGACTGTGGTGATCTCCCCTCTGCGAACAATGTGTCTCACTCACTGTGGTAATATCCCCTCTGTGTAAAATGTGTCCCACTCACTGTGATGATCTCCCCTCTGTGTAAAATATGTCCCACTCACTGTGGTGATCTCCTCTCTGCGAGCAATGTGTCTCACTCACTGTGGTGATCTCACCACCGTGTACAATGTGTCCCACTCACTGTGATAATCTCCCCTCTGTGTACAAGTTGTCCCACTGACCGTGGTGATCTCCCCTCTGCGAGCAATGTGTCCCACTCACTGTATTGATCTGCCCTCTGTGTACAATGTATCCACTCACTGTGGTGATCTCCCCTCTGTTTAGAAGTTGTCCCACTCACCGTGGTGATCTCCCCTCTGCGAGCAATGTGTCCCACTCACTGTGGTGATCTGCCCTCTGTGTACAATGTATCCACTCACTGTGGTGATCTCCGCTCTCTGTACAATGTGTCTCACTCACTGTGGTGATCTTTCTTCTGCGAACAATGTGTCTCACTCACTGTGGTGATCTCCCCTCTGTGTTCAATGTGTCCAACTCACTGTGGTGATCTCCCCTCTGTGTTCAAAGTGTCCAACTCACTGTGGTGATCTCCCCTCTGTGTTCAAAGTGACCAACTCACTGTGGTGATCTCCCCTCTGTGTGAAATGTGTCCCACTCACTGTGCTGATCTCCCCTCTGTGTTCAATGTGTCTCAATGACTGTGTTGATCTCCCCTCTGCGAACAATGTGTCTCACTCACTGTGGTGATCTCCCCTCTGTGTTCAATGTGCCCACTCACTGTGGTGATCTCCCCTCTGTGTAAAATGTTTCCCACTCATTGTGATAATCTCCCCTCTGTGTACAATTTGTCCCACTCACTGTGTTGACTCCCCTCTGTGTTCAATGTGTCGCACTCACTCTGGTGATCTCCCCTCAGTGTTCAAAGTGTCCAACTCACTGTGGTGATCTCCCCTCTGTGTGAAATGTGTCCCACTCACTGTGCTGATCTCCCCTCTGCGAAAAATGTGTCTCAAGGACTGTGGTGATCTCCCCTCTGCGAACAATGTGTCTCACTCACTGTGGTGATCTCCCCTCTGTGTTCAATGTGCCCACTCACTGTGGTGATCTCCCCTCTGTGTAAAATGTGTCCCACTCACTGTGATGATATCCTCTCTGTGTAAAATATGTCCCACTCACTGTGGTGATCTCCTCTCTGCGAACAATGTGTCTCACTCACTGTGGTGATCTCCCATTTGTGTAAAAAGTGTCCCTCTCACTGTGGTGATCTCCCCTCTGTGTACAATGTGTCCAACTCACTGTGATCTCCCCTCTGTGTAAAATGTGTCCCATTCACTGTGGTGATCTCCCCTCTGT
The DNA here is from genome assembly GCF_048418815.1 of Hemitrygon akajei. Classification (NCBI taxonomy): domain Eukaryota; kingdom Metazoa; phylum Chordata; class Chondrichthyes; order Myliobatiformes; family Dasyatidae; genus Hemitrygon; species Hemitrygon akajei. The sequence continues at coordinate 144,743,573 of NC_133124.1, read as the reverse complement.
GTAGAATGTGTCCAATTCACTGTAATTTCCCATCTGTGAACAATTTGTCTCACTCACTGTGGTGATCTCCCCTCTGAGAACAAGGTGTCTAACTCACTGTGGTGATCTCCCCTCTGTGTACAAGGTGTCCAACTCACTGTGATCTCCCCTCTGTGTACAATGTGTCCCACTCACTTTGGTGATCTCCCCTCTGTGTACAATGTGTCCAACTCACTATGATCTCCCCTCTCTGAACAATGTGTCCCACTCACTGTGGTGATCTCCGCTCTCTGTACAATGTGTCTCACTCACTGTGGTGATCTTTCTTCTGCGAACAATGTGTCTTCCTCACTGTGGTGATCTGCCCTCTGTGTACAATGTGTCCCACGAACTGCGGTGATCTCCCCTCTGGTTAAAATGTATCCCACTCACTGTGGTGATCTCTCTTCTGCGAACAATGTGTCTCACTCACTGTGATAATCTCTGCTATGTGTACAATGTGTTTCACTCACTGTGGTGATCTCCCCTCTGTGTCCAATGTGTCCTACTCCCTATGGTGATATCCCCTCTGTGTAAAATGTTTCCCACTCATTGTGATAATCTCCCATCTGTCTACCATGTGTCCCACTCACTGTGATCTCCCCTCTGTGTATAATGTGTCCCACTCACTGTGGTGATCTCCCATCGGTGTACAAAGTGTCCAACTCACTGTGATCTCCCCTCTGCGAAGAATTTGTCTCACTCACTGTGGTGATCTCCTCTCTGCGAGCAATGTGTCCCTCTCACTGTGATCTCCCCTCTGTGTACAATGTGTCCCACTCACTGTGATAATCTCCCCTCTGCGAACAATGTGTCCAACTCACGGTGGTGATCTCCCCTCTGTGTAAAATGTTTCCCACTCATTGTGATAATCTCCCCTCAGTGTACAATTTGTCCAACTCACTGTGGTGATCTCCCCTCTGTGTGAAATGTGTCCCACTCACTGTGCTGATCTCCCCTCTGCGAAAAATGTGTCTCAATGACTGTGGTGATCTCCCCTCTGCGAACAATGTGTCTCACTCACTGTGGTGATCTCCCCTCTGTGTTCAATGTGCCCACTCACTGTGGTGATCTCCCCTCTGTGTAAAATGTTTCCCACTCATTGTGATAATCTCCCCTCTGTGTACAATTTGTCCCACTCACTGTGTTGACTCCCCGCTGTGTACAATGTGTCCAACTCACTGTGATCTCCCCTCTGCGAACAATTAGTCACACTCACTGTGGTGATCTCCCGTCTGTGAAAAATGTGTCCCACTCACTGTGCTAATCTCCCCTCTGTGTACAATGTGTCGCACTCACTGTGGTGATCTCCCCTCTGTGTAAAATGTGTCGCACTCACTGTGGTGATCTCCCCTCTGCGAACAATGTGTCTCACTCTCTGTGGTGATCTCCCCTCTGCGAACAATGTATCTTTCTCACTGTGGTGATATCCCCTCTGTGTAAAATGTGTCCCACTCACTGTAGTGCTCTCCAGTCTGTGTAAAATGTGTCCCACTCACTGTGGTGATCTCCCCTCTGTGTGAAATGTGTCCCACTCACTGTGCTGATCTCCCCTCTGCGAAAAATGTGTCTCAAGGACTGTGGTGATCTCCCCTCTGCGAACAATGTGTCTCACTCACTGTGGTGATCTCCCCTCTGTGTTCAATGTGCCCACTCACTGTGGTGATCTCCCCTCTGTGTAAAATGTGTCCCATTCACTGTGATGATATCCTCTCTGTGTAAAATATGTCCCACTCACTGTGGTGATCTCCTCTCTGCGAACAATGTGTCTCACTCACTGTGGTGATCTCCCATTTGTGTAAAAAGTGTCCCTCTCACTGTGGTGATCTCCCCTCTGTGTACAATGTGTCCAACTCACTGTGATCTCCCCTCTGTGTAAAATGTGTCCCATTCACTGTGGTGATCTCCCCTCTGTGTAGAATGTGTCCAATTCACTGTAATTTCCCATCTGTGAACAATTTGTCTCACTCACTGTGGTGATCTCCCCTCTGAGAACAAGGTGTCCAACTCACTGTGATCTCCCCTCTGTGTACAATGTGTCCCACTCACTTTGGTGATCTCCCCTCTGTGTACAATGTGTCCAACTCACTATGATCTCTCCTCTCTGAACAATGTGTCCCACTCACTGTGGTGATCTCCCCTCTGTGTACAATTTGTCCCACTCACTTTGGTGATCTCCCCTCTGTGTAAAATGTGTCCCATTCACTGTGCTGATCTCACCTCTGTGTACAATGTGTCGCACTCACTCTGGTGATCTCCCCTCTGTGTAAAATGTGTCGCACTCACTGTGGTGATCTCCCCTCTGCGAACAATGTATCTTTCTCACTGTGGTGCCATCCCCTCTGTGTAAAATGTGTCCCACTCACTGTGGTGATCTCCCCTCTGTGTTCAAAGTGTCCAACTCACTATGGTGATCTCCCCTCTGTGTGAAATGTATCCCACTCACTGTGCTGATCTCCCCTCTGTATAAAATGTGTCCCACTCACTGAGCTGATCTCCCCTCTGCGAACAATGTGTATCACTGACTGTGGTGATCTCCCCTCTGCGAACAATGTGTCTCACTCACTGTGGTAATCTCCCCTCTGTGTAAAATGTGTCCCACTCACTGTGATGATCTCCCCTCTGTGTAAAATATGTCCCACTCACTGTGGTGATCTCCTCTCTGCGAGCAATGTGTCTCACTCACTGTGGTGATCTCACCACCGTGTTCAATGTGCCCACTCACTGTGGTGATCTCCCCTCTGTGTAAAATGTGTCCCATTCACTGTGATGATATCCTCTCTGTGTAAAATATGTCCCACTCACTGTGGTGATCTCCTCTCTGCGAACAATGTGTCTCACTCACTGTGGTGATCTCCCATTTGTGTAAAAAGTGTCCCTCTCACTGTGGTGATCTCCCCTCTGTGTACAATGTGTCCAACTCACTGTGATCTCCCCTCTGTGTAAAATGTGTCCCATTCACTGTGGTGATCTCCCCTCTGTGTAGAATGTGTCCAATTCACTGTAATTTCCCATCTGTGAACAATTTGTCTCACTCACTGTGGTGATCTCCCCTCTGAGAACAAGGTGTCCAACTCACTGTGATCTCCCCTCTGTGTACAATGTGTCCCACTCACTTTGGTGATCTCCCCTCTGTGTACAATGTGTCCAACTCACTATGATCTCTCCTCTCTGAACAATGTGTCCCACTCACTGTGGTGATCTCCCCTCTGTGTACAATTTGTCCCACTCACTTTGGTGATCTCCCCTCTGTGTAAAATGTGTCCCATTCACTGTGCTGATCTCACCTCTGTGTACAATGTGTCGCACTCACTCTGGTGATCTCCCCTCTGTGTAAAATGTGTCGCACTCACTGTGGTGATCTCCCCTCTGCGAACAATGTATCTTTCTCACTGTGGTGCCATCCCCTCTGTGTAAAATGTGTCCCACTCACTGTGGTGATCTCCCCTCTGTGTTCAAAGTGTCCAACTCACTATGGTGATCTCCCCTCTGTGTGAAATGTATCCCACTCACTGTGCTGATCTCCCCTCTGTATAAAATGTGTCCCACTCACTGAGCTGATCTCCCCTCTGCGAACAATGTGTATCACTGACTGTGGTGATCTCCCCTCTGCGAACAATGTGTCTCACTCACTGTGGTAATCTCCCCTCTGTGTAAAATGTGTCCCACTCACTGTGATGATCTCCCCTCTGTGTAAAATATGTCCCACTCACTGTGGTGATCTCCTCTCTGCGAGCAATGTGTCTCACTCACTGTGGTGATCTCACCACCGTGTACAATGTGTCCCACTCACTGTGATAATCTCCCCTCTGTGTACAAGTTGTCCCACTGACCGTGGTGATCTCCCCTCTGCGAGCAATGTGTCCCACTCACTGTATTGATCTGCCCTCTGTGTACAATGTATCCACTCACTGTGGTGATCTCCCCTCTGTTTAGAAGTTGTCCCACTCACCGTGGTGATCTCCCCTCTGCGAGCAATGTGTCCCACTCACTGTGGTGATCTGCCCTCTGTGTACAATGTATCCACTCACTGTGGTGATCTCCGCTCTCTGTACAATGTGTCTCACTCACTGTGGTGATCTTTCTTCTGCGAACAATGTGTCTTACTCACTGTGGTGATCTGCCCTCTGTGTACAATGTGTCCCACGAACTGCGGTGATCTCCCCTCTGGTTAAAATGTATCCCACTCACTGTGGCGATCTCTCTTCTGCGAACAATGTGTCTCACTCACTGTGATAATCTCTGCTATGTGTACAATCTGTTTCACTCACTGTGGTGATTTCCCCTCTGTGTCCAATGTGTCCTACTCCCTATGGTGATATCCCCTCTGTGTAAAATGTTTCCCACTCATTGTGATAATCTCCCATCTGTCTACCATGTGTCCCACTCACTGTGATCTCCCCTCTGTGTACAATGTGTCCCACTCACTGTGGTGATCTCCCCTCGGTGTACAAAGTGTCCAACTCACTGTGATCTCCCCTCTGCGAAGAATTTGTCTCACTCACTGTGGTGATCTCCTCTCTGCGAGCAATGTGTCACTCTCACTGTGATCTCCCCTCTGTGTACAATGTGTCCCACTCACTGTGATAATCTCCCCTCTTCGAACAATGTGTCCAACTCACTGTGGTGATCTCCCCTCTGTGTAAAATGTTTCCCACTCATTGTGATAATCTCCCCTCAGTGTACAATTTGTCCCACTCACTGTGGTGATCTCCCCTCTGTGTTCAAAGTGTCCAACTCACTGTGGTGATCTCCCCTCTGTGTGAAATGTGTCCCACTCACTGTGCTGATCTCCCCTCTGTGTTCAATGTGTCTCAATGACTGTGTTGATCTCCCCTCTGCGAACAATGTGTCTCACTCACTGTGGTGATCTCCCCTCTGTGTTCAATGTGTCCAACTCACTGTGGTGATCTCCCCTCTGTGTTCAAAGTGTCCAACTCACTGTGGTGATCTCCCCTCTGTGTTCAAAGTGACCAACTCACTGTGGTGATCTCCCCTCTGTGTGAAATGTGTCCCACTCACTGTGCTGATCTCCCCTCTGTGTTCAATGTGTCTCAATGACTGTGTTGATCTCCCCTCTGCGAACAATGTGTCTCACTCACTGTGGTGATCTCCCCTCTGTGTTCAATGTGCCCACTCACTGTGGTGATCTCCCCTCTGTGTAAAATGTTTCCCACTCATTGTGATAATCTCCCCTCTGTGTACAATTTGTCCCACTCACTGTGTTGACTCCCCTCTGTGTTCAATGTGTCGCACTCACTCTGGTGATCTCCCCTCAGTGTAAAATGTGTCGCACTCACTGTGGTAATCTCCCCTCTGCGAACAATGTGTCTCACTCTCTGTGGTGATCTCCCCTCTGCGAACAATGTATCTTTCTCACTGTGGTGATATCCCCTCTGTGTAAAATGTGTCCCACTCACTGTAGTGCTCTCCAGTCTGTGTAAAATGTGTCCCACTCACTGTGGTGATCTCCCCTCTGTGTTCAAAGTGTCCAACTCACTGTGGTGATCTCCCCTCTGTGTGAAATGTGTCCCACTCACTGTGATGATCTCCCCTCTGCGAAAAATGTGTCTCAAGGACTGTGGTGATCTCCCCTCTGCGAACAATGTGTCTCACTCACTGTGGTGATCTCCCCTCTGTGTTCAATGTGCCCACTCACTGTGATGATCTCCCCTCTGTGTAAAATGTCTCCCACTCACTGTGATGATATCCTCTCTGTGTAAAATATGTCCCACTCACTGTGGTGATCTCCTCTCTGCGAACAATGTGTCTCACTCACTGAGGTGATCTCCCATTTGTGTAAAAAGTGTCCCTCTCACTGTGGTGATCTCCCCTCTGTGTACAATGTGTCCAACTCACTGTGATCTCCCCTCTGTGTAAAATGTGTCCCATTCACTGTGGTGATCTCCCCTCTGTGTAGAATGTGTCCAATTCACTGTAATTTCCCATCTGCGAACAATTTGTCTCACTCACTGTGGTGATCTCCCCTCTGAGAACAAGGTTTCTAACTCACTGTGGTGATCTCCCCTCTGTGTTCAGTGTGTCCAACTCACTGTGGTGATCTCCCCTCTGTGTAAAATGTGTCCCACTCAGTGTGGTGATCTCCCCTCTGCGAACAATGAGTCTCACTCACTGTGGAGATCTCCCCTCTGTGTACAATGAGTCTCACTCACTGTGGTGATCTCCCCTCTGTGTAAAATGTGTCCCACTCACTGTGGCGATCTCCCCTCTGTGTTCAAAGTGTCCAACTCAACAAGTTGTCCCACTCACCGTGGTGATCTCCCCTCTGCGAGCAATGTGTCCCACTCACTGTGGTGATCTGCCCACTGTGTACAATGTATCCACTCACTGTGGTGATCTCTGCTCTCTGTACAATGTGTCTCTCTCACTGTGGTGATCTGCCCTCTCTGTACAATGTGTCTCACTCACTGTGGTGATCTGCCCTCTGTGTACAATGTGTCCCACGAACTGCGGTGATCTCCCCTCTGTGTAAAATGTATCCCACTCACTGTGGTGATCTCTCTACTGCGAACAATGTGTCTCACTCACTGTGATAATCTCTGCTATGTGTACAATGTGTTTCACTCACTGTGGTGATCTCCCCTCTGTGTTCAATGTGTCCTACTCACTCTGGTGATATCCCCTCTGTGTAAAATGTTTCCCACTCATTGTGATAATCTCCCATCTGTGTACAATGTGTCCCACTCACTGTGATCTCCCCTCTGTGTATAATGTGTCCCACTCACTGTGGTGATCTCACCTCGTTGTACAAAGTGTCCAACTCACTGTGATCTCCCCTCTGCGAACAATTTGTCTCACTCACTGTGGTAATCTCCTCTCTGCGAGCAATGTGTCCCTCTCACTGTGATCTCCCCTCCATGTACAATGTGTCCCACTCACTGTGATAATCTCCCCTCTGCGAACAATGTGTCCAACTCACTGTGGTGATCTCCACTCTGTGTAAAATGTGTCCCACTCACTGTGGTTATCTCCCCTCTGTGTTAAATGTGTCCCACTCACTGTGGTGATCTCCCCTCTGTGTACAATGTGTCCAACTCAATGTGATCTCCCCTCTGCGAACAATTTGTCGCACTCACTGTGGTGATCTCCCCTCTGTGTAGAATGTGTCCAATTCACTGTAATTTCCCATCAGTGAACAATTTGTCTCACTCACTGTGGTGATCTCCCCTCTGAGAACAAGGTGTCTAACTCACTGTGGTGATCTCCCCTCTGTGTACAAGGTGTCCAACTCACTGTGATCTCCCCTCTGTGTACAATGTGTCCCACTCACTTTGGTGATCTCCCCTCTGTGTACAATGTGTCCAACTCACTATGATCTCTCCTCTCTGAACAATGTGTCCCACTCACTGTGGTGATCTCCCCTCTGTGTACAATTTGTCCCACTCACTTTGGTGATCTCCCCTCTGTGTAAAATGTGTCCCATTCACTGTGCTGATCTCACCTCTGTGTACAATGTGTCGCACTCACTCTGGTGATCTCCCCTCTGTGTAAAATGTGTCGCACTCACTGTGGTGATCTCCCCTCTGCGAACAATGTATCTTTCTCACTGTGGTGCCATCCCCTCTGTGTAAAATGTGTCCCACTCACTGTGGTGATCTCCCCTCTGTGTTCAAAGTGTCCAACTCACTATGGTGATCTCCCCTCTGTGTGAAATGTATCCCACTCACTGTGCTGATCTCCCCTCTGTATAAAATGTGTCCCACTCACTGAGCTGATCTCCCCTCTGCGAACAATGTGTCTCACTGACTGTGGTGATCTCCCCTCTGCGAACAATGTGTCTCACTCACTGTGGTAATATCCCCTCTGTGTAAAATGTGTCCCACTCACTGTGATGATCTCCCCTCTGTGTAAAATATGTCCCACTCACTGTGGTGATCTCCTCTCTGCGAGCAATGTGTCTCACTCACTGTGGTGATCTCACCACCGTGTACAATGTGTCCCACTCACTGTGATAATCTCCCCTCTGTGTACAAGTTGTCCCACTGACCGTGGTGATCTCCCCTCTGCGAGCAATGTGTCCCACTCACTGTATTGATCTGCCCTCTGTGTACAATGTATCCACTCACTGTGGTGATCTCCCCTCTGTTTAGAAGTTGTCCCACTCACCGTGGTGATCTCCCCTCTGCGAGCAATGTGTCCCACTCACTGTGGTGATCTGCCCTCTGTGTACAATGTATCCACTCACTGTGGTGATCTCCGCTCTCTGTACAATGTGTCTCACTCACTGTGGTGATCTTTCTTCTGCGAACAATGTGTCTCACTCACTGTGGTGATCTCCCCTCTGTGTTCAATGTGTCCAACTCACTGTGGTGATCTCCCCTCTGTGTTCAAAGTGTCCAACTCACTGTGGTGATCTCCCCTCTGTGTTCAAAGTGACCAACTCACTGTGGTGATCTCCCCTCTGTGTGAAATGTGTCCCACTCACTGTGCTGATCTCCCCTCTGTGTTCAATGTGTCTCAATGACTGTGTTGATCTCCCCTCTGCGAACAATGTGTCTCACTCACTGTGGTGATCTCCCCTCTGTGTTCAATGTGCCCACTCACTGTGGTGATCTCCCCTCTGTGTAAAATGTTTCCCACTCATTGTGATAATCTCCCCTCTGTGTACAATTTGTCCCACTCACTGTGTTGACTCCCCTCTGTGTTCAATGTGTCGCACTCACTCTGGTGATCTCCCCTCAGTGTAAAATGTGTCGCACTCACTGTGGTAATCTCCCCTCTGCGAACAATGTGTCTCACTCTCTGTGGTGATCTCCCCTCTGCGAACAATGTATCTTTCTCACTGTGGTGATATCCCCTCTGTGTAAAATGTGTCCCACTCACTGTAGTGCTCTCCAGTCTGTGTAAAATGTGTCCCACTCACTGTGGTGATCTCCCCTCTGTGTTCAAAGTGTCCAACTCACTGTGGTGATCTCCCCTCTGTGTGAAATGTGTCCCACTCACTGTGATGATCTCCCCTCTGCGAAAAATGTGTCTCAAGGACTGTGGTGATCTCCCCTCTGCGAACAATGTGTCTCACTCACTGTGGTGATCTCCCCTCTGTGTTCAATGTGCCCACTCACTGTGATGATCTCCCCTCTGTGTAAAATGTCTCCCACTCACTGTGATGATATCCTCTCTGTGTAAAATATGTCCCACTCACTGTGGTGATCTCCTCTCTGCGAACAATGTGTCTCACTCACTGAGGTGATCTCCCATTTGTGTAAAAAGTGTCCCTCTCACTGTGGTGATCTCCCCTCTGTGTACAATGTGTCCAACTCACTGTGATCTCCCCTCTGTGTAAAATGTGTCCCATTCACTGTGGTGATCTCCCCTCTGTGTAGAATGTGTCCAATTCACTGTAATTTCCCATCTGCGAACAATTTGTCTCACTCACTGTGGTGATCTCCCCTCTGAGAACAAGGTTTCTAACTCACTGTGGTGATCTCCCCTCTGTGTTCAGTGTGTCCAACTCACTGTGGTGATCTCCCCTCTGTGTAAAATGTGTCCCACTCAGTGTGGTGATCTCCCCTCTGCGAACAATGAGTCTCACTCACTGTGGAGATCTCCCCTCTGTGTACAATGAGTCTCACTCACTGTGGTGATCTCCCCTCTGTGTAAAATGTGTCCCACTCACTGTGGCGATCTCCCCTCTGTGTTCAAAGTGTCCAACTCAACAAGTTGTCCCACTCACCGTGGTGATCTCCCCTCTGCGAGCAATGTGTCCCACTCACTGTGGTGATCTGCCCACTGTGTACAATGTATCCACTCACTGTGGTGATCTCTGCTCTCTGTACAATGTGTCTCTCTCACTGTGGTGATCTGCCCTCTCTGTACAATGTGTCTCACTCACTGTGGTGATCTGCCCTCTGTGTACAATGTGTCCCACGAACTGCGGTGATCTCCCCTCTGTGTAAAATGTATCCCACTCACTGTGGTGATCTCTCTACTGCGAACAATGTGTCTCACTCACTGTGATAATCTCTGCTATGTGTACAATGTGTTTCACTCACTGTGGTGATCTCCCCTCTGTGTTCAATGTGTCCTACTCACTCTGGTGATATCCCCTCTGTGTAAAATGTTTCCCACTCATTGTGATAATCTCCCATCTGTGTACAATGTGTCCCACTCACTGTGATCTCCCCTCTGTGTATAATGTGTCCCACTCACTGTGGTGATCTCACCTCGGTGTACAAAGTGTCCAACTCACTGTGATCTCCCCTCTGCGAACAATTTGTCTCACTCACTGTGGTAATCTCCTCTCTGCGAGCAATGTGTCCCTCTCACTGTGATCTCCCCTCCATGTACAATGTGTCCCACTCACTGTGATAATCTCCCCTCTGCGAACAATGTGTCCAACTCACTGTGGTGATCTCCACTCTGTGTAAAATGTGTCCCACTCACTGTGGTTATCTCCCCTCTGTGTTAAATGTGTCCCACTCACTGTGGTGATCTCCCCTCTGTGTACAATGTGTCCAACTCAATGTGATCTCCCCTCTGCGAACAATTTGTCGCACTCACTGTGGTGATCTCCCCTCTGTGTAGAATGTGTCCAATTCACTGTAATTTCCCATCAGTGAACAATTTGTCTCACTCACTGTGGTGATCTCCCCTCTGAGAACAAGGTGTCTAACTCACTGTGGTGATCTCCCCTCTGTGTACAAGGTGTCCAACTCACTGTGATCTCCCCTCTGTGTACAATGTGTCCCACTCACTTTGGTGATCTCCCCTCTGTGTACAATGTGTCCAACTCACTATGATCTCTCCTCTCTGAACAATGTGTCCCACTCACTGTGGTGATCTCCCCTCTGTGTACAATTTGTCCCACTCACTTTGGTGATCTCCCCTCTGTGTAAAATGTGTCCCATTCACTGTGCTGATCTCACCTCTGTGTACAATGTGTCGCACTCACTCTGGTGATCTCCCCTCTGTGTAAAATGTGTCGCACTCACTGTGGTGATCTCCCCTCTGCGAACAATGTATCTTTCTCACTGTGGTGCCATCCCCTCTGTGTAAAATGTGTCCCACTCACTGTGGTGATCTCCCCTCTGTGTTCAAAGTGTCCAACTCACTATGGTGATCTCCCCTCTGTGTGAAATGTATCCCACTCACTGTGCTGATCTCCCCTCTGTATAAAATGTGTCCCACTCACTGAGCTGATCTCCCCTCTGCGAACAATGTGTCTCACTGACTGTGGTGATCTCCCCTCTGCGAACAATGTGTCTCACTCACTGTGGTAATATCCCCTCTGTGTAAAATGTGTCCCACTCACTGTGATGATCTCCCCTCTGTGTAAAATATGTCCCACTCACTGTGGTGATCTCCTCTCTGCGAGCAATGTGTCTCACTCACTGTGGTGATCTCACCACCGTGTACAATGTGTCCCACTCACTGTGATAATCTCCCCTCTGTGTACAAGTTGTCCCACTGACCGTGGTGATCTCCCCTCTGCGAGCAATGTGTCCCACTCACTGTATTGATCTGCCCTCTGTGTACAATGTATCCACTCACTGTGGTGATCTCCCCTCTGTTTAGAAGTTGTCCCACTCACCGTGGTGATCTCCCCTCTGCGAGCAATGTGTCCCACTCACTGTGGTGATCTGCCCTCTGTGTACAATGTATCCACTCACTGTGGTGATCTCCGCTCTCTGTACAATGTGTCTCACTCACTGTGGTGATCTTTCTTCTGCGAACAATGTGTCTTACTCACTGTGGTGATCTGCCCTCTGTGTACAATGTGTCCCACGAACTGCGGTGATCTCCCCTCTGGTTAAAATGTATCCCACTCACTGTGGCGATCTCTCTTCTGCGAACAATGTGTCTCACTCACTGTGATAATCTCTGCTATGTGTACAATCTGTTTCACTCACTGTGGTGATTTCCCCTCTGTGTCCAATGTGTCCTACTCCCTATGGTGATATCCCCTCTGTGTAAAATGTTTCCCACTCATTGTGATAATCTCCCATCTGTCTACCATGTGTCCCACTCACTGTGATCTCCCCTCTGTGTACAATGTGTCCCACTCACTGTGGTGATCTCCCCTCGGTGTACAAAGTGTCCAACTCACTGTGATCTCCCTTCTGCGAAGAATTTGTCTCACTCACTGTGGTGATCTCCTCTCTGCGAGCAATGTGTCACTCTCACTGTGATCTCCCCTCTGTGTACAATGTGTCCCACTCACTGTGATAATCTCCCCTCTTCGAACAATGTGTCCAACTCACTGTGGTGATCTCCCCTCTGTGTAAAATGTTTCCCACTCATTGTGATAATCTCCCCTCAGTGTACAATTTGTCCCACTCACTGTGGTGATCTCCCCTCTGTGTTCAAAGTGTCCAACTCACTGTGGTGATCTCCCCTCTGTGTGAAATGTGTCCCACTCACTGTGCTGATCTCCCCTCTGTGTTCAAAGTGTCCAACTCACTGTGGTGATCTCCCCTCTGTGTGAAATGTGTCCCACTCACTGTGCTGATCTCCCCTCTGTGTTCAATGTGTCTCAATGACTGTGTTGATCTCCCCTCTGCGAACAATGTGTCTCACTCACTGTGGTGATCTCCCCTCTGTGTTCAATGTGTCCAACTCACTGTGGTGATCTCCCCTCTGTGTTCAAAGTGTCCAACTCACTGTGGTGATCTCCCCTCTGTGTTCAAAGTGTCCAACTCACTGTGGTGATCTCCCCTCTGTGTGAAATGTGTCCCACTCACTGTGCTGATCTCCCCTCTGTGTTCAATGTGTCTCAATGACTGTGTTGATCTCCCCTCTGCGAACAATGTGTCTCACTCACTGTGGTGATCTCCCCTCTGTGTTCAATGTGCCCACTCACTGTGGTGATCTCCCCTCTGTGTAAAATGTTTCCCACTCATTGTGATAATCTCCCCTCTGTGTACAATTTGTCCCACTCACTGTGTTGACTCCCCTCTGTGTTCAATGTGTCGCACTCACTCTGGTGATCTCCCCTCAGTGTAAAATGTGTCGCACTCACTGTGGTAATCTCCCCTCTGCGAACAATGTGTCTCACTCTCTGTGGTGATCTCCCCTCTGCGAACAATGTATCTTTCTCACTGTGGTGATATCCCCTCTGTGTAAAATGTGTCCCACTCACTGTAGTGCTCTCCAGTCTGTGTAAAATGTGTCCCACTCACTGTGGTGATCTCCCCTCTGTGTTCAAAGTGTCCAACTCACTGTGGTGATCTCCCCTCTGCGAACAATGTGTCTCACTCACTGTGGTGATCTCCCCTCTGTGTTCAATGTGCCCACTCACTGTGGTGATCTCCCCTCTGTGTAAAATGTCTCCCACTCACTGTGATGATATCCTCTCTGTGTAAAATATGTCCCACTCACTGTGGTGATCTCCTCTCTGCGAACAATGTGTCTCACTCACTGAGGTGATCTCCCATTTGTGTAAAAAGTGTCCCTCTCACTGTGGTGATCTCCCCTCTGTGTACAATGTGTCCAACTCACTGTGATCTCCCCTCTGTGTAAAATGTGTCCCATTCACTGTGGTGATCTCCCCTCTGTGTAGAATGTGTCCAATTCACTGTAATTTCCCATCTGCGAACAATTTGTCTCACTCACTGTGGTGATCTCCCCTCTGAGAACAAGGTTTCTAACTCACTGTGGTGATCTCCCCTCTGTGTTCAGTGTGTCCAACTCACTGTGGTGATCTCCCCTCTGTGTAAAATGTGTCCCACTCAGTGTGGTGATCTCCCCTCTGCGAACAATGAGTCTCACTCACTGTGGAGATCTCCCCTCTGTGTACAATGAGTCTCACTCACTGTGGTGATCTCCCCTCTGTGTAAAATGTGTCCCACTCACTGTGGCGATCTCCCCTCTGTGTTCAAAGTGTCCAACTCAACAAGTTGTCCCACTCACCGTGGTGATCTCCCCTCTGCGAGCAATGTGTCCCACTCACTGTGGTGATCTGCCCACTGTGTACAATGTATCCACTCACTGTGGTGATCTCTGCTCTCTGTACAATGTGTCTCACTCACTGTGGTGATCTGCCCTCTCTGTACAATGTGTCTCACTCACTGTGGTGATCTGCCCTCTGTGTACAATGTGTCCCACGAACTGCGGTGATCTCCCCTCTGTGTAAAATGTATCCCACTCACTGTGGTGATCTCTCTACTGTGAACAATGTGTCTCACTCACTGTGATAATCTCTGCTATGTGTACAATGTGTTTCACTCACTGTGGTGATCTCCCCTCTGTGTTCAATGTGTCCTACTCACTCTGGTGATATCCCCTCTGTGTAAAATGTTTCCCACTCATTGTGATAATCTCCCATCTGTGTACAATGTGTCCCACTCACTGTGATCTCCCCTCTGTGTATAATGTGTCCCACTCACTGTGGTGATCTCACCTCGGTGTACAAAGTGTCCAACTCACTGTGATCTCCCCTCTGCGAACAATTTGTCTCACTCACTGTGGTAATCTCCTCTCTGCGAGCAATGTGTCCCTCTCACTGTGATCTCCCCTCCATGTACAATGTGTCCCACTCACTGTGATAATCTCCCCTCTGCGAACAATGTGTCCAACTCACTGTGGTGATCTCCACTCTGTGTAAAATGTGTCCCACTCACTGTGGTTATCTCCCCTCTGTGTTAAATGTGTCCCACTCACTGTGGTGATCTCCCCTCTGTGTACAATGTGTCCAACTCAATGTGATCTCCCCTCTGCGAACAATTTGTCGCACTCACTGTGGTGATCTCCCCTCTGCGAACAATGTGTCTCACTCACTGTGGTTATCTCCCCTCTGTGTTCAACGTGTCCAACTCACTCTGGTGATCTCCCGTCTGTGTAAAATGCGTCCCACTCACTGTGGTGATTTCCCCTCTGTGTACAAGATGTCGCACTCACTGTGGTGATCTCCCCTCTGTGTACAATGTGTCTCACTCACTGTGGTGATCTCCCCTCTGTGTTCAATGTGACTCATTGACTGTGGTGATCTCCCCTCTGTGTACAATGTGTCTCACTCACTGTGGTGATCTCCCCTGTGTGTACAATGTGTCCAACGCACTGTGATCTCCCCTCTGTGTAAAATGTGTCCAACTCACTGTGATCTCCCCTCTGCGAGCTATGTGTCCCACTCACTGTCGTGATCTGCCCTCTGTATACAATGTGTCCCACGAACTGCGGTGATCTCCCCTCTGTGTAAAATGTGTCCCACTCACTGTAGTGATCTCCCGTCTGTGTAAAATGTGTCCCACTCACTGTGGCGATCTCCCCTCTGTGTTCAAAGTGTCCAACTCAACAAGTTGTCCCACTCACCGTGGTGATCTCCCCTCTGTGAGCATTGTGTCCCACTCACTGTGGTGATCTGCCCACTGTGTACAATGTATCCACTCACTGTGGTGATCTCCGCTCTCTGTACAATGTGTTTCACTCACTGTGGTGATCTCCCCTCTGTGTTCAATGTGTCCTACTCACTCTGCTGATAAACCCTCTGTGTAAAATTTATCCCACTCACTGTGGTGATCTCACCTTGGTGTACAATGTGTCCAACTCACTGTGATCTCCCCTCTGCGAACAATTTTTCTCACTCACTGTGGTGATCTCCTCTCTGCGAGCAATGTGTCCCTCTCACTGTGATCTCCCCTCCATGTACAATGTGTCCCACTCACTGTGATAATCTCCCCTCTGCGAACAATGTGTCCAACTCACTGTGGTGATCTCCCCTCTGTGTAAAATGTGTCCCACTCACTGTGGTTATCTCCCCTCTTTGTTAAATGTGTCCCACTCACTGTGGTGATCTCCCCTCTGTGTACAATGTGTCCAACTCAATGTGATCTCCCCTCTGCGAACAATTAGTCGCACTCACTGTGGTGATCTCCCCTCTGCGAACAATGTGTCTCACTCACTGTGGTGATCTCCCCTCTGTGTTCAATGTGTCCAACTCACTCTGGTGATCTCCCGTCTGTGTAAAATGCGTCCCACTCACTGTGGTGATCTCCCCTCTGTGTACAATGCGTCGCACTCACTGAGGTGATCTCCCCTCTGTGTAAATTGTGCTGCACTCACTGTGGTGATCTCCCCTCCGTGTAAAATGTGTCACACTCACTGTGGTGATCTCCCCTCTGTGTACAATGTGTCCAACTCAATGTAATCTCCCCTCTGCGAACAATTTGTCGCACTCACTGTGGTGATATCCCCTCCGTGTTCAATGTGTCCGACTCACTGTGGTGATCTCCCGTCTGTGTAAAATGCGTCCCACTCATGGTGGTGATCTCCCCTCTGTGTTTGAAGTGTCCAACTCACTATGGTGATCTCCCCTCGGTGTAAAATGTGTCCCACTCACTGTGCTAATCTCCACTCTGTATAAAATGTGTCCCACTCACTGTGGTGATCTCTCTTCTGCGAACAATGTGTCTCACTCACTGTGGTGATCTCCCCTCTGTGTTCAATGTACCCACGCACTGTGTTGATCTCCCCTCTGTGTAAAATGAGTCCCACTCACTGTGATGATCTCCCCTCTGTGTAAAATGTGTCACACTCACTGTGGTGATTTCCCCTTGGCGAACAATGTGTCTCACTCACTGTGGTGATCTCCCCTCTGTGTTCAATGTGTCTCACTGACTGTGGTGATCTCCCCTCTGTGTACAATGTGTCTCACTCACTGTGGTGATCTCCCCTGTGTGTACAATGTGTCCAACGCACTGTGATCTCCCCTCTGTGTAAAATGTGTCCCACTCACTGTGGTGATCTCCTCTCTGCGAGCAATGTGTCCCACTCACTGTGATCTCCCCTCTGTGTAAAATGTGTCCCACTCACTGTGGTGATCTGCCCTCTGTGTACAATGTATCCACTCACTGTGGTGATCTCCGCTCTCTGTACAATGTGTCCCACTCACTGTGGGGATCTCCCCTCTGTGTAAAATGTGTCCCACTCACTGTGATCATCTTACCTCCGTGTTCAATGTGTCCCACTCACTGTGATAATCTCCCCTCTGTGTACGTTCTCCCACTCACCGTGGTGATCTCCCCTCTACGAGCAATGTGTCCCACTCACTGTGGTGATCTGCCCTCTGCATTCAATGTATCCACTCACTGTGGTGATCTCCGCTCTCTGTACAATGTATCCACTCACTGTGGTGATCTCCGCTCTCTGTACAATGTGTCCCACTCACTGTGGGGATCTGCCCTCTGTGTTCAATGTGCCCACTCACTGTGGTGATCTCCCCTCTGTGTAAAATGTGTCGCACTCACTGTGGTGATCTCCCCTCTGCGAACAATGTGTCTCACTCTCTGTGGTGATCTCCCCTCTGCGAACAATGTATCTTTCTCACTGTGGTGATATCCCCTCTGTGTAAAATGTGTCCCACTCACTGTAGTGCTCTCCAGTCTGTGTAAAATGTGTCCCACTCACTGTGGTGATCTCCCCTCTGTGTTCAAAGTGTCCAACTCACTGTGGTGATCTCCCTCTGTGTGAAATGTGTCCCACTCACTGTGCTGATCTCCCCTCTGCGAAAAATGTGTCTCAAGGACTGTGGTGATCTCCCCTCTGCGAACAATGTGTCTCACTCACTGTGGTGATCTCCCCTCTGTGTTCAATGTGCCCACTCACTGTGGTGATCTCCCCTCTGTGTAAAATGTGTCCCACTCACTGTGATGATATCCTCTCTGTGTAAAATATGTCCCACTCACTGTGGTGATCTCCTCTCTGCGAACAATGTGTCTCACTCACTGAGGTGATCTCCCATTTGTGTAAAAAGTGTCCCTCTCACTGTGGTGATCTCCCCTCTGTGTACAATGTCTCCAACTCACTGTGATCTCCCCTCTGTGTAAAATGTGTCCCATTCACTGTGGTGATCTCTCCTGTGTAGAATGTGTCCAATTCACTGTAATTTCCCATCTGCGAACAATTTGTCTCACTCACTGTGGTGATCTCCCCTCTGAGAACAAGGTGTCTAACTCACTGTGGTGATCTCCCCTCTGTGTTCAGTGTGTCCAACTCACTGTGGTGATCTCCCCTCTGTGTAAAATGTGTCCCACTCAGTGTGGTGATCTCCCCTCTGCGAACAATGAGTCTCACTCACTGTGGAGATCTCCCCTCTGTGTACAATGAGTCTCACTCACTGTGGTGATCTCCCCTCTGTGTAAAATGTGTCCCACTCACTGTGGCGATCTCCCCTCTGTGTTCAAAGTGTCCAACTCAACAAGTTGTCCCACTCACCGTGGTGATCTCCCCTCTGCGAACAATGTGTCTCACTCACTGTGGTGATCTCCCCTCTGTGTTCAATGTGCCCACTCACTGTGGTGATCTCCCCTCTGTGTAAAATGTGTCCCACTCACTGTGATGATATCCTCTCTGTGTAAAATATGTCCCACTCACTGTGGTGATCTCCTCTCTGCGAACAATGTGTCTCACTCACTGAGGTGATCTCCCATTTGTGTAAAAAGTGTCCCTCTCACTGTGGTGATCTCCCCTCTGTGTACAATGTGTCCAACTCACTGTGATCTCCCCTCTGTGTAAAATGTGTCCCATTCACTGTGGTGATCTCCCCTCTGTGTAGAATGTGTCCAATTCACTGTAATTTCCCATCTGCGAACAATTTGTCTCACTCACTGTGGTGATCTCCCCTCTGAGAACAAGGTGTCTAACTCACTGTGGTGATCTCCCCTCTGTGTTCAGTGTGTCCAACTCACTGTGGTGATCTCCCCTCTGTGTAAAATGTGTCCCACTCAGTGTGGTGATCTCCCCTCTGCGAACAATGAGTCTCACTCACTGTGGAGATCTCCCCTCTGTGTACAATGAGTCTCACTCACTGTGGTGATCTCCCCTCTGTGTAAAATGTGTCCCACTCACTGTGGCGATCTCCCCTCTGTGTTCAAAGTGTCCAACTCAGCAAGTTGTCCCACTCACCGTGGTGATCTCCCCTCTGCGAGCAATGTGTCCCACTCACTGTGGTGATCTGCCCACTGTGTACAATGTATCCACTCACTGTGGTGATCTCCGCTCTCTGTACAATGTGTCTCACTCACTGTGGTGATCTGCCCTCTGTGTACAATGTGTCTCACTCACTGTGGTGATCTGCCCTCTGTGTACAATGTGTCCCACGAACTGCGGTGATCTCCCCTCTGGTTAAAATGTATCCCACTCACTGTGGTGATCTCTCTTCTGTGAACAATGTGTCTCACTCACTGTGATAATCTCTGCTATGTGTACAATGTGTTTCACTCACTGTGGTGATCTCCCCTCTGTGTCCAATGTGTCCTACTCCCTATGGTGATATCCCCTCTGTGTAAAATGTTTCCCACTCATTGTGATAATATCCCATTTGTCTACCATGTGTCCCACTCACTGTGATCTCCCCTCTGTGTATAATGTGTCCCACTCACTGTGGTGATCTCCCCTCGGTGTACAAAGTGTCCAACTCACTGTGATCTCCCCTCTGCGAAGAATTTGTCTCACTCACTGTGGTGATCTCCTCTCTGCGAGCAATGTGTCCCTCTCACTGTGATCTCCCCTCTGTGTACAATGTGTCCCACTCACTGTGGTGATCTCCCCTCTGTGTAAAATGTTTCCCACTCATTGTGATAATCTCCCCTCAGTGTACAATTTGTCCCACTCACTGTGGTGATCTCCCCTCTGTGTTCAAAGTGTCCAACTCACTGTGGTGATCTCCCCTCTGTGTGAAATGTGTCCCACTCACTGTGCTGATCTCCCCTCTGCGAAAAATGTGTCTCAATGACTGTGGTGATCTCCCCTCTGCGAACAATGTGTCTCACTCACTGTGGTGATCTCCCCTCTGTGTTCAATGTGCCCACTCACTGTGGTGATCTCCCCTCTGTGTAAAATGTTTCCCACTCATTGTGATAATCTCCCCTCTGTGTACAATTTGTCCCACTCACTGTGTTGACTCCCCGCTGTGTACAATGTGTCCAACTCACTGTGATCTCCCCTCTGCGAACAATTAGTCACACTCACTGTGGTGATCTCCCGTCTGTGAAAAATGTGTCCCACTCACTGTCCTAATCTCCCCTCTGTGTACAATGTGTCGCACTCACTGTGGTGATCTCCCCTCTGTGTAAAATGTGTCGCACTCACTGTGGTGATCTCCCCTCTGCGAACAATGTGTCTCACTCTCTGTGGTGATCTCCCCTCTGTGTTCAATGTGTCGCACTCACTCTGGTGATCTCCCCTCAGTGTAAAATGTGTCGCACTCACTGTGGTAATCTCCCCTCTGCGAACAATGTGTCTCACTCTCTGTGGTGATCTCCCCTCTGCGAACAATGTATCTTTCTCACTGTGGTGATATCCCCTCTGTGTAAAATGTGTCCCACTCACTGTAGTGCTCTCCAGTCTGTGTAAAATGTGTCCCACTCACTGTGGTGATCTCCCCTCTGTGTTCAAAGTGTCCAACTCACTGTGGTGATCTCCCTCTGTGTGAAATGTGTCCCACTCACTGTGCTGATCTCCCCTCTGCGAAAAATGTGTCTCAAGGACTGTGGTGATCTCCCCTCTGCGAACAATGTGTCTCACTCACTGTGGTGATCTCCCCTCTGTGTTCAATGTGCCCACTCACTGTGGTGATCTCCCCTCTGTGTAAAATGTGTCCCACTCACTGTGATGATATCCTCTCTGTGTAAAATATGTCCCACTCACTGTGGTGATCTCCTCTCTGCGAACAATGTGTCTCACTCACTGAGGTGATCTCCCATTTGTGTAAAAAGTGTCCCTCTCACTGTGGTGATCTCCCCTCTGTGTACAATGTCTCCAACTCACTGTGATCTCCCCTCTGTGTAAAATGTGTCCCGTTCACTGTGGTGATCTCCCCTCTGTGTAGAATGTGTCCAATTCACTGTAATTTCCCATCTGCGAACAATTTGTCTCACTCACTGTGGTGATCTCCCCTCTGAGAACAAGGTGTCTAACTCACTGTGGTGATCTCCCCTCTGTGTTCAGTGTGTCCAACTCACTGTGGTGATCTCCCCTCTGCGAACAATTAGTCACACTCACTGTGGTGATCTCCCGTCTGTGAAAAATGTGTCCCACTCACTGTGCTAATCTCCCCTCTGTGTACAATGTGTCGCACTCACTGTGGTGATCTCCCCTCTGTGTAAAATGTGTCGCACTCACTGTGGTGATCTCCCCTCTGCGAACAATGTGTCTCACTCTCTGTGGTGATCTCCCCTCTGCGAACAATGTATCTTTCTCACTGTGGTGATATCCCCTCTGTGTAAAATGTGTCCCACTCACTGTAGTGCTCTCCAGTCTGTGTAAAATGTGTCCCACTCACTGTGGTGATCTCCCCTCTGTGTGAAATGTGTCCCGCTCACTGTGCTGATCTCCCCTCTGCGAAAAATGTGTCTCAAGGACTGTGGTGATCTCCCCTCTGCGAACAATGTGTCTCACTCACTGTGGTGATCTCCCCTCTGTGTTCAATGTGCCCACTCACTGTGGTGATCTCCCCTCTGTGTAAAATGTGTCCCATTCACTGTGATGATATCCTCTCTGTGTAAAATATGTCCCACTCACTGTGGTGATCTCCTCTCTGCGAACAATGTGTCTCACTCACTGTGGTGATCTCCCCTCTGTGTACAATATGTCGCACTCACTGTGGTGATCTCCCCTCTGTGTACAATGCGTCGCACTCACTGAGGTGATCTCCCCTCTGTGTAAATTGTGCTGCACTCACTGTGGTGATCTCCCCTCCGTGTAA
This sequence comes from Hemitrygon akajei, assembly GCF_048418815.1. Taxonomy (NCBI): domain Eukaryota; kingdom Metazoa; phylum Chordata; class Chondrichthyes; order Myliobatiformes; family Dasyatidae; genus Hemitrygon; species Hemitrygon akajei. The sequence continues at coordinate 144,721,897 of NC_133124.1, read as the reverse complement.
AATGTGTCACACTCACTGTGGTGATCTCCCCTCTGTGTACAATGTGTCCAACTCAATGTAATCTCCCCTCTGCGAACAATTTGTCGCACTCACTGTGGTGATATCCCCTCCGTGTTCAATGTGTCCGACTCACTGTGGTGATCTCCCGTCTGTGTAAAATGCGTCCCACTCATGGTGGTGATCTCCCCTCTGTGTTTGAAGTGTCCAACTCACTATGGTGATCTCCCCTCGGTGTAAAATGTGTCCCACTCACTGTGCTAATCTCCACTCTGTATAAAATGTGTCCCACTCACTGTGCTAATCTCCACTCTGTATAAAATGTGTCCCACTCACTGTGGTGATCTCTCTTCTGCGAACAATGTGTCTCACTCACTGTGGTGATCTCCCCTCTGTGTTCAATGTACCCACGCACTGTGTTGATCTCCCCTCTGTGTAAAATGAGTCCCACTCACTGTGATGATCTCCCCTCTGTGTAAAATGTGTCACACTCACTGTGGTGATTTCCCCTTGGCGAACAATGTGTCTCACTCACTGTGGTGATCTCCCCTCTGTGTTCAATGTGTCTCACTGACTGTGGTGATCTCCCCTCTGTGTACAATGTGTCTCACTCACTGTGGTGATCTCCCCTGTGTGTACAATGTGTCCAACGCACTGTGATCTCCCCTCTGTGTAAAATGTGTCCCACTCACTGTGGTGATCTCCTCTCTGCGAGCAATGTGTCCCACTCACTGTGATCTCCCCTCTGTGTAAAATGTGTCCCACTCACTGTGGTGATCTGCCCTCTGTGTACAATGTATCCACTCACTGTGGTGATCTCCGCTCTCTGTACAATGTGTCCCACTCACTGTGGGGATCTGCCCTCTGTGTTCAATGTGCCCACTCGCTGTGGTGATCTCCCCTCTGTGTAAAATGTGTCCCACTCACTGTGATCATCTTACCTCCGTGTTCAATGTGTCCCACTCACTGTGATAATCTCCCCTCTGTGTACGTTCTCCCACTCACCGTGGTGATCTCCCCTCTACGAGCAATGTGTCCCACTCACTGTGGTGATCTGCCCTCTGCATTCAATGTATCCACTCACTGTGGTGATCTCCGCTCTCTGTACAATGTATCCACTCACTGTGGTGATCTCCGCTCTCTGTACAATGTGTCCCACTCACTGTGGGGATCTGCCCTCTGTGTTCAATGTGCCCACTCACTGTGGTGATCTCCCCTCTGTGTAAAATGTGTCGCACTCACTGTGGTGATCTCCCCTCTGCGAACAATGTGTCTCACTCTCTGTGGTGATCTCCCCTCTGCGAACAATGTATCTTTCTCACTGTGGTGATATCCCCTCTGTGTAAAATGTGTCCCACTCACTGTAGTGCTCTCCAGTCTGCGTAAAATGTGTCCCACTCACTGTGGTGATCTCCCCTCTGTGTTCAAAGTGTCCAACTCACTGTGGTGATCTCCCTCTGTGTGAAATGTGTCCCACTCACTGTGCTGATCTCCCCTCTGCGAAAAATGTGTCTCAAGGACTGTGGTGATCTCCCCTCTGCGAACAATGTGTCTCACTCACTGTGGTGATCTCCCCTCTGTGTTCAATGTGCCCACTCACTGTGGTGATCTCCCCTCTGTGTAAAATGTGTCCCACTCACTGTGATGATATCCTCTCTGTGTAAAATATGTCCCACTCACTGTGGTGATCTCCTCTCTGCGAACAATGTGTCTCACTCACTGAGGTGATCTCCCATTTGTGTAAAAAGTGTCCCTCTCACTGTGGTGATCTCCCCTCTGTGTACAATGTCTCCAACTCACTGTGATCTCCCCTCTGTGTAAAATGTGTCCCACTCACTGTGCTGATCTCCCCTCTGCGAAAAATGTGTCTCAAGGACTGTGGTGATCTCCCCTCTGCGAACAATGTGTCTCACTCACTGTGGTGATCTCCCCTCTGTGTTCAATGTGCCCACTCACTGTGGTGATCTCCCCTCTGTGTAAAATGTGTCCCATTCACTGTGATGATATCCTCTCTGTGTAAAATATGTCCCACTCACTGTGGTGATCTCCTCTCTGCGAACAATGTGTCTCACTCACTGTGGTGATCTCCCCTCTGTGTACAATATGTCGCACTCACTGTGGTGATCTCCCCTCTGTGTACATTGCGTCGCACTCACTGAGGTGATCTCCCCTCTGTGTAAATTGTGCTGCACTCACTGTGGTGATCTCCCCTCCGTGTAAAATGTGTCACACTCACTGTGGTGATCTCCCCTCTGTGTACAATGTGTCCAACTCAATGTAATCTCCCCTCTGCGAACAATTTGTCGCACTCACTGTGGTGATATCCCCTCCGTGTTCAATGTGTCCGACTCACTGTGGTGATCTCCCGTCTGTGTAAAATGCGTCCCACTCATGGTGGTGATCTCCCCTCTGTGTTTGAAGTGTCCAACTCACTATGGTGATCTCCCCTCGGTGTAAAATGTGTCCCACTCACTGTGCTAATCTCCACTCTGTATAAAATGTGTCCCACTCACTGTGCTAATCTCCACTCTGTATAAAATGTGTCCCACTCACTGTGGTGATCTCTCTTCTGCGAACAATGTGTCTCACTCACTGTGGTGATCTCCCCTCTGTGTTCAATGTACCCACGCACTGTGTTGATCTCCCCTCTGTGTAAAATGAGTCCCACTCACTGTGATGATCTCCCCTCTGTGTAAAATGTGTCACACTCACTGTGGTGATTTCCCCTTGGCGAACAATGTGTCTCACTCACTGTGGTGATCTCCCCTCTGTGTTCAATGTGTCTCACTGACTGTGGTGATCTCCCCTCTGTGTACAATGTGTCTCACTCACTGTGGTGATCTCCCCTGTGTGTACAATGTGTCCAACGCACTGTGATCTCCCCTCTGTGTAAAATGTGTCCCACTCACTGTGGTGATCTCCTCTCTGCGAGCAATGTGTCCCACTCACTGTGATCTCCCCTCTGTGTAAAATGTGTCCCACTCACTGTGGTGATCTGCCCTCTGTGTACAATGTATCCACTCACTGTGGTGATCTCCGCTCTCTGTACAATGTGTCCCACTCACTGTGGGGATCTGCCCTCTGTGTTCAATGTGCCCACTCGCTGTGGTGATCTCCCCTCTGTGTAAAATGTGTCCCACTCACTGTGATCATCTTACCTCCGTGTTCAATGTGTCCCACTCACTGTGATAATCTCCCCTCTGTGTACGTTCTCCCACTCACCGTGGTGATCTCCCCTCTACGAGCAATGTGTCCCACTCACTGTGGTGATCTGCCCTCTGCATTCAATGTATCCACTCACTGTGGTGATCTCCGCTCTCTGTACAATGTATCCACTCACTGTGGTGATCTCCGCTCTCTGTACAATGTGTCCCACTCACTGTGGGGATCTGCCCTCTGTGTTCAATGTGCCCACTCACTGTGGTGATCTCCCCTCTGTGTAAAATGTGTCGCACTCACTGTGGTGATCTCCCCTCTGCGAACAATGTGTCTCACTCTCTGTGGTGATCTCCCCTCTGCGAACAATGTATCTTTCTCACTGTGGTGATATCCCCTCTGTGTAAAATGTGTCCCACTCACTGTAGTGCTCTCCAGTCTGCGTAAAATGTGTCCCACTCACTGTGGTGATCTCCCCTCTGTGTTCAAAGTGTCCAACTCACTGTGGTGATCTCCCTCTGTTTGAAATGTGTCCCACTCACTGTGCTGATCTCCCCTCTGCGAAAAATGTGTCTCAAGGACTGTGGTGATCTCCCCTCTGCGAACAATGTGTCTCACTCACTGTGGTGATCTCCCCTCTGTGTTCAATGTGCCCACTCACTGTGGTGATCTCCCCTCTGTGTAAAATGTGTCCCACTCACTGTGATGATATCCTCTCTGTGTAAAATATGTCCCACTCACTGTGGTGATCTCCTCTCTGCGAACAATGTGTCTCACTCACTGAGGTGATCTCCCATTTGTGTAAAAAGTGTCCCTCTCACTGTGGTGATCTCCCCTCTGTGTACAATGTCTCCAACTCACTGTGATCTCCCCTCTGTGTAAAATGTGTCCCACTCACTGTGCTGATCTCCCCTCTGCGAAAAATGTGTCTCACTCACTGTGGTGATCTCCCCTCTGTGTTCAATGTGCCCACTCACTGTGGTGATCTCCCCTCTGTGTAAAATGTGTCCCATTCACTGTGATGATATCCTCTCTGTGTAAAATATGTCCCACTCACTGTGGTGATCTCCTCTCTGCGAACAATGTGTCTCACTCACTGTGGTGATCTCCCCTCTGTGTACAATATGTCGCACTCACTGTGGTGATCTCCCCTCTGTGTACAATGCGTCGCACTCACTGAGGTGATCTCCCCTCTGTGTAAATTGTGCTGCACTCACTGTGGTGATCTCCCCTCCGTGTAAAATGTGTCACACTCACTGTGGTGATCTCCCCTCTGTGTACAATGTGTCCAACTCAATGTAATCTCCCCTCTGCGAACAATTTGTCGCACTCACTGTGGTGATATCCCCTCCGTGTTCAATGTGTCCGACTCACTGTGGTGATCTCCCGTCTGTGTAAAATGCGTCCCACTCATGGTGGTGATCTCCCCTCTGTGTTTGAAGTGTCCAACTCACTATGGTGATCTCCCCTCGGTGTAAAATGTGTCCCACTCACTGTGCTAATCTCCACTCTGTATAAAATGTGTCCCACTCACTGTGCTAATCTCCACTCTGTATAAAATGTGTCCCACTCACTGTGGTGATCTCTCTTCTGCGAACAATGTGTCTCACTCACTGTGGTGATCTCCCCTCTGTGTTCAATGTACCCACGCACTGTGTTGATCTCCCCTCTGTGTAAAATGAGTCCCACTCACTGTGATGATCTCCCCTCTGTGTAAAATGTGTCACACTCACTGTGGTGATTTGCCCTTGGCGAACAATGTGTCTCACTCACTGTGGTGATCTCCCCTCTGTGTTCAATGTGTCTCACTGACTGTGGTGATCTCCCCTCTGTGTACAATGTGTCTCACTCACTGTGGTGATCTCCCCTGTGTGTACAATGTGTCCAACGCACTGTGATCTCCCCTCTGTGTAAAATGTGTCCCACTCACTGTGGTGATCTCCTCTCTGCGAGCAATGTGTCCCACTCACTGTGATCTCCCCTCTGTGTAAAATGTGTCCCACTCACTGTGGTGATCTGCCCTCTGTGTACAATGTATCCACTCACTGTGGTGATCTCCGCTCTCTGTACAATGTGTCCCACTCACTGTGGGGATCTGCCCTCTGTGTTCAATGTGCCCACTCGCTGTGGTGATCTCCCCTCTGTGTAAAATGTGTCCCACTCACTGTGATCATCTTACCTCCGTGTTCAATGTGTCCAACTCACTGTGATAATCTCCCCTCTGTGTACGTTCTCCCACTCACCGTGGTGATCTCCCCTCTACGAGCAATGTGTCCCACTCACTGTGGTGATCTGCCCTCTGCATTCAATGTATCCACTCACTGTGGTGATCTCCGCTCTCTGTACAATGTATCCACTCACTGTGGTGATCTCCGCTCTCTGTACAATGTGTCCCACTCACTGTGGGGATCTGCCCTCTGTGTTCAATGTGCCCACTCACTGTGGTGATCTCCCCTCTGTGTAAAATGTGTCGCACTCACTGTGGTGATCTCCCCTCTGCGAACAATGTGTCTCACTCTCTGTGGTGATCTCCCCTCTGCGAACAATGTATCTTTCTCACTGTGGTGATATCCCCTCTGTGTAAAATGTGTCCCACTCACTGTAGTGCTCTCCAGTCTGTGTAAAATGTGTCCCACTCACTGTGGTGATCTCCCCTCTGTGTTCAAAGTGTCCAACTCACTGTGGTGATCTCCCTCTGTGTGAAATGTGTCCCACTCACTGTGCTGATCTCCCCTCTGCGAAAAATGTGTCTCAAGGACTGTGGTGATCTCCCCTCTGCGAACAATGTGTCTCACTCACTGTGGTGATCTCCCCTCTGTGTTCAATGTGCCCACTCACTGTGGTGATCTCCCCTCTGTGTAAAATGTGTCCCACTCACTGTGATGATATCCTCTCTGTGTAAAATATGTCCCACTCACTGTGGTGATCTCCTCTCTGCGAACAATGTGTCTCACTCACTGAGGTGATCTCCCATTTGTGTAAAAAGTGTCCCTCTCACTGTGGTGATCTCCCCTCTGTGTACAATGTCTCCAACTCACTGTGATCTCCCCTCTGTGTAAAATGTGTCCCATTCACTGTGGTGATCTCCCCTCTGTGTAGAATGTGTCCAATTCACTGTAATTTCCCATCTGCGAACAATTTGTCTCACTCACTGTGGTGATCTCCCCTCTGAGAACAAGGTGTCTAATTCACTGTGGTGATCTCCCCTCTGTGTTCAGTGTGTCCAACTCACTGTGGTGATCTCCCCTCTGTGTAAAATGTGTCCCACTCAGTGTGGTGATCTCCCCTCTGCGAACAATGAGTCTCACTCACTGTGGAGATCTCCCCTCTGTGTACAATGAGTCTCACTCACTGTGGTGATCTCCCCTCTGTGTAAAATGTGTCCCACTCACTGTGGCGATCTCCCCTCTGTGTTCAAAGTGTCCAACTCAACAAGTTGTCCCACTCACCGTGGTGATCTCCCCTCTGCGAACAATGTGTCTCACTCACTGTGGTGATCTCCCCTCTGTGTTCAATGTGCCCACTCACTGTGGTGATCTCCCCTCTGTGTAAAATGTGTCCCACTCACTGTGATGATATCCTCTCTGTGTAAAATATGTCCCACTCACTGTGGTGATCTCCTCTCTGCGAACAATGTGTCTCACTCACTGAGGTGATCTCCCATTTGTGTAAAAAGTGTCCCTCTCACTGTGGTGATCTCCCCTCTGTGTACAATGTGTCCAACTCACTGTGATCTCCCCTCTGTGTAAAATGTGTCCCATTCACTGTGGTGATCTCCCCTCTGTGTAGAATGTGTCCAATTCACTGTAATTTCCCATCTGCGAACAATTTGTCTCACTCACTGTGGTGATCTCCCCTCTGAGAACAAGGTGTCTAACTCACTGTGGTGATCTCCCCTCTGTGTTCAGTGTGTCCAACTCACTGTGGTGATCTCCCCTCTGTGTAAAATGTGTCCCACTCAGTGTGGTGATCTCCCCTCTGCGAACAATGAGTCTCACTCACTGTGGAGATCTCCCCTCTGTGTACAATGAGTCTCACTCACTGTGGTGATCTCCCCTCTGTGTAAAATGTGTCCCACTCACTGTGGCGATCTCCCCTCTGTGTTCAAAGTGTCCAACTCAACAAGTTGTCCCACTCACCGTGGTGATCTCCCCTCTGCGAGCAATGTGTCCCACTCACTGTGGTGATCTGCCCACTGTGTACAATGTATCCACTCACTGTGGTGATCTCCGCTCTCTGTACAATGTGTCTCACTCACTGTGGTGATCTGCCCTCTCTGTTCAATGTGTCTCACTCACTGTGGTGATCTGCCCTCTGTGTACAATGTGTCCCACGAACTGCGGTGATCTCCCCTCTGGTTAAAATGTATCCCACTCACTGTGGTGATCTCTCTTCTGCGAACAATGTGTCTCACTCACTGTGATAATCTCTGCTATGTGTACAATGTGTTTCACTCACTGTGGTGATCTCCCCTCTGTGTCCAATGTGTCCTACTCCCTATGGTGATATCCCCTCTGTGTAAAATGTTTCCCACTCATTGTGATAATATCCCATCTGTCTACCATGTGTCCCACTCACTGTGATCTCCCCTCTGTGTATAATGTGTCCCACTCACTGTGGTGATCTCCCCTCGGTGTACAAAGTGTCCAACTCACTGTGATCTCCCCTCTGCGAAGAATTTGTCTCACTCACTGTGGTGATCTCCTCTCTGCGAGCAATGTGTCCCTCTCACTGTGATCTCCCCTCTGTGTACAATGTGTCCCACTCACTGTGGTGATCTCCCCTCTGTGTAAAATGTTTCCCACTCATTGTGATAATCTCCCCTCAGTGTACAATTTGTCCCACTCACTGTGGTGATCTCCCCTCTGTGTTCAAAGTGTCCAACTCACTGTGGTGATCTCCCCTCTGTGTGAAATGTGTCCCACTCACTGTGCTGATCTCCCCTCTGCGAAAAATGTGTCTCAATGACTGTGGTGATCTCCCCTCTGCGAACAATGTGTCTCACTCACTGTGGTGATCTCCCCTCTGTGTTCAATGTGCCCACTCACTGTGGTGATCTCCCCTCTGTGTAAAATGTTTCCCACTCATTGTGATAATCTCCCCTCTGTGTACAATTTGTCCCACTCACTGTGTTGACTCCCCGCTGTGTACAATGTGTCCAACTCACTGTGATCTCCCCTCTGCGAACAATTAGTCACACTCACTGTGGTGATCTCCCGTCTGTGAAAAATGTGTCCCACTCACTGTGCTAATCTCCCCTCTGTGTACAATGTGTCGCACTCACTGTGGTGATCTCCCCTCTGTGTAAAATGTGTCGCACTCACTGTGGTGATCTCCCCTCTGCGAACAATGTGTCTCACTCTCTGTGGTGATCTCCCCTCTGCGAACAATGTATCTTTCTCACTGTGGTGATATCCCCTCTGTGTAAAATGTGTCCCACTCACTGTAGTGCTCTCCAGTCTGTGTAAAATGTGTCCCACTCACTGTGGTGATCTCCCATTTGTGTAAAAAGTGTCCCTCTCACTGTGGTGATCTCCCCTCTGTGTACAATGTGTCCAACTCACTGTGATCTCCCCTCTGTGTAAAATGTGTCCCATTCACTGTGGTGATCTCCCCTCTGTGTAGAATGTGTCCAATTCACTGTAATTTCCCATCTGTGAACAATTTGTCTCACTCACTGTGGTGATCTCCCCTCTGAGAACAAGGTGTCTAACTCACTGTGGTGATCTCCCTTCTGTGTACAAGGTGTCCAACTCACTGTGATCTCCCCTCTGTGTACAATGTGTCCAACTCACTGTGATCTCCCCTCTGTGTAAAATGTGTCCCATTCACTGTGGTGATCTCCCCTCTGTGTAGAATGTGTCCAATTCACTGTAATTTCCCATCTGCGAACAATTTGTCTCACTCACTGTGGTGATCTCCCCTCTGAGAACAAGGTGTCTAACTCACTGTGGTGATCTCCCCTCTGTGTTCAGTGTGTCCAACTCACTGTGGTGATCTCCCCTCTGTGTAAAATGTGTCCCACTCAGTGTGGTGATCTCCCCTCTGCGAACAATGAGTCTCACTCACTGTGGAGATCTCCCCTCTGTGTACAATGAGTCTCACTCACTGTGGTGATCTCCCCTCTGTGTAAAATGTGTCCCACTCACTGTGGCGATCTCCCCTCTGTGTTCAAAGTGTCCAACTCAACAAGTTGTCCCACTCACCGTGGTGATCTCCCCTCTGCGAGCAATGTGTCCCACTCACTGTGGTGATCTGCCCACTGTGTACAATGTATCCACTCACTGTGGTGATCTCCGCTCTCTGTACAATGTGTCTCACTCACTGTGGTGATCTGCCCTCTCTGTTCAATGTGTCTCACTCACTGTGGTGATCTGCCCTCTGTGTACAATGTGTCCCACGAACTGCGGTGATCTCCCCTCTGGTTAAAATGTATCCCACTCACTGTGGTGATCTCTCTTCTGCGAACAATGTGTCTCACTCACTGTGATAATCTCTGCTATGTGTACAATGTGTTTCACTCACTGTGGTGATCTCCCCTCTGTGTCCAATGTGTCCTACTCCCTATGGTGATATCCCCTCTGTGTAAAATGTTTCCCACTCATTGTGATAATATCCCATCTGTCTACCATGTGTCCCACTCACTGTGATCTCCCCTCTGTGTATAATGTGTCCCACTCACTGTGGTGATCTCCCCTCGGTGTACAAAGTGTCCAACTCACTGTGATCTCCCCTCTGCGAAGAATTTGTCTCACTCACTGTGGTGATCTCCTCTCTGCGAGCAATGTGTCCCTCTCACTGTGATCTCCCCTCTGTGTACAATGTGTCCCACTCACTGTGGTGATCTCCCCTCTGTGTAAAATGTTTCCCACTCATTGTGATAATCTCCCCTCAGTGTACAATTTGTCCCACTCACTGTGGTGATCTCCCCTCTGTGTTCAAAGTGTCCAACTCACTGTGGTGATCTCCCCTCTGTGTGAAATGTGTCCCACTCACTGTGCTGATCTCCCCTCTGCGAAAAATGTGTCTCAATGACTGTGGTGATCTCCCCTCTGCGAACAATGTGTCTCACTCACTGTGGTGATCTCCCCTCTGTGTTCAATGTGCCCACTCACTGTGGTGATCTCCCCTCTGTGTAAAATGTTTCCCACTCATTGTGATAATCTCCCCTCTGTGTACAATTTGTCCCACTCACTGTGTTGACTCCCCGCTGTGTACAATGTGTCCAACTCACTGTGATCTCCCCTCTGCGAACAATTAGTCACACTCACTGTGGTGATCTCCCGTCTGTGAAAAATGTGTCCCACTCACTGTGCTAATCTCCCCTCTGTGTACAATATGTCGCACTCACTGTGGTGATCTCCCCTCTGTGTAAAATGTGTCGCACTCACTGTGGTGATCTCCCCTCTGCGAACAATGTGTCTCACTCTCTGTGGTGATCTCCCCTCTGCGAACAATGTATCTTTCTCACTGTGGTGATATCCCCTCTGTGTAAAATGTGTCCCACTCACTGTAGTGCTCTCCAGTCTGTGTAAAATGTGTCCCACTCACTGTGGTGATCTCCCCTCTGTGTGAAATGTGTCCCACTCACTGTGCTGATCTCCCCTCTGCGAAAAATGTGTCTCAAGGACTGTGGTGATCTCCCCTCTGCGAACAATGTGTCTCACTCACTGTGGTGATCTCCCCTCTGTGTTCAATGTGCCCACTCACTGTGGTGATCTCCCCTCTGTGTAAAATGTGTCCCATTCACTGTGATGATATCCTCTCTGTGTAAAATATGTCCCACTCACTGTGGTGATCTCCTCTCTGCGAACAATGTGTCTCACTCACTGTGGTGATCTCCCATTTGTGTAAAAAGTGTCCCTCTCACTGTGGTGATCTCCCCTCTGTGTACAATGTGTCCAACTCACTGTGATCTCCCCTCTGTGTAAAATGTGTCCCATTCACTGTGGTGATCTCCCCTCTGTGTAGAATGTGTCCAATTCACTGTAATTTCCCATCTGTGAACAATTTGTCTCACTCACTGTGGTGATCTCCCTTCTGAGAACAAGGTGTCTAACTCACTGTGGTGATCTCCCCTCTGTGTACAAGGTGTCCAACTCACTGTGATCTCCCCTCTGTGTACAATGTGTCCCACTCACTTTGGTGATCTCCCCTCTGTGTACAATGTGTCCAACTCACTATGATCTCTCCTCTCTGAACAATGTGTCCCACTCACTGTGGGGATCTCCCCTCTGTGTACAATTTGTCCCACTCACTTTGGTGATCTCCCCTCTGTGTAAAATGTGTCCCATTCACTGTGCTGATCTCACCTCTGTGTACAATGTGTCGCACTGACTCTGGTGATCTCCCCTCTGTGTAAAATGTGCCGCACTCACTGTGGTGATCTCCCCTCTGCGAACAATGTATCTTTCTCACTGTGGTGCCATCCCCTCTGTGTAAAATGTGTCCCACTCACTGTGGTGATCTCCCCTCTGTGTTCAAAGTGTCCAACTCACTATGGTGATTTCCCCTCTGTGTGAAATGTGTCCCACTCACTGTGCTGATCTCCCCTCTGTATAAAATGTGTCCCACTCACTGAGCTGATCTCCCCTCTGCGAACAATGTGTCTCACTGACTGTGGTGATCTCCCCTCTGCGAACAATGTGTCTCACTCACTGTGGTAATCTCCCCTCTGTGTAAAATGTGTCCCACTCACTGTGATAATCTCCCCTCTGTGTACAAGTTGTCCCACTGACCGTGGTGATCTCCCCTCTGCGAGCAATGTGTCCCACTCACTGTATTGATCTGCCCTCTGTGTACAATGTATCCACTCACTGTGGTGATCTCCCCTCTGTTTAGAAGTTGTCCCACTCACCGTGGTGATCTGCCCTCTGCGAGCAATGTGTCCCACTCACTGTGGTGATCTGCCCTCTGTGTACAATGTATCCACTCACTGTGGTGATCTCCGCTCTCTGTACAATGTGTCTCACTCACTGTGGTGATCTTTCTTCTGCGAACAATGTGTCTTACTCACTGTGGTGATCTGCCCTCTGTGTACAATGTGTCCCACGAACTGCGGTGATCTCCCCTCTGGTTAAAATGTATCCCACTCACTGTGGTGATCTCTCTTCTGCGAACAATGTGTCTCACTCACTGTGATAATCTCTGCTATGTGTACAATGTGTTTCACTCACTGTGGTGATCTCCCCTCTGTGTCCAATGTGTCCTACTCCCTATGGTGATATCCCCTCTGTGTAAAATGTTTCCCACTCATTGTGATAATCTCCCATCTGTCTACCATGTGTCCCACTCACTGTGATCTCCCCTCTGTGTATAATGTGTCCCACTCACTGTGGTGATCTCCCCTCGGTGTACAAAGTGTCCAACTCACTGTGATCTCCCCTCTGCGAAGAATTTGTCTCACTCACTGTGGTGATCTCCTCTCTGCGAGCAATGTGTCCCTCTCACTGTGATCTCCCCTCTGTGTACAATGTGTCCCACTCACTGTGATAATCTCCCCTCTGCGAACAATGTGTCCAACTCACTGTGGTGATCTCCCCTCTGTGTTCAATGTGCCCACTCACTGTGGTGATCTCCCCTCTGTGTAAAATGTTTCCCACTCATTGTGATAATCTCCCCTCTGTGTACAATTTGTCCCACTCACTGTGTTGACTCCCCGCTGTGTACAATGTGTCCAACTCACTGTGATCTCCCCTCTGCGAACAATTAGTCACACTCACTGTGGTGATCTCCCGTCTGTGAAAAATGTGTCCCACTCACTGTGCTAATCTCCCCTCTGTGTACAATGTGTCGCACTCACTGTGGTGATCTCCCCTCTGTGTAAAATGTGTCGCACTCACTGTGGTGATCTCCCCTCTGCGAACAATGTGTCTCACTCTCTGTGGTGATCTCCCCTCTGCGAACAATGTGTCTCACTCACTGTAGTGCTCTCCAGTCTGTGTAAAATGTGTCCCACTCACTGTGGTGATCTCCCCTCTGTGTTCAAAGTGTCCAACTCACTGTGGTGATCTCCCCTCTGTGTGAAATGTGTCCCACTCACTGTGCTGATCTCCCCTCTGCGAAAAATGTGTCTCAAGGACTGTGGTGATCTCCCCTCTGCGAACAATGTGTCTCACTCACTGTGGTGATCTCCCCTCTGTGTTCAATGTGCCCACTCACTGTGGTGATCTCCCCTCTGTGTAAAATGTGTCCCACTCACTGTGATGATATCCTCTCTGTGTAAAATATGTCCCACTCACTGTGGTGATCTCCTCTCTGCGAACAATGTGTCTCACTCACTGTGGTGATCTCCCATTTGTGTAAAAAGTGTCCCTCTCACTGTGGTGATCTCCCCTCTGTGTAGAATGTGTCCAATTCACTGTAATTTCCCATCTCTGAACAATTTGTCTCACTCACTGTGGTGATCTCCCCTCTGAGAACAAGGTGTCTAACTCACTGTGGTGATCTCCCCTCTGTGTACAAGGTGTCCAACTCACTGTGATCTCCCCTCTGTGTACAATGTGTCCCACTCACTTTGGTGATCTCCCCTCTGTGTACAATGTGTCCAACTCACTATGATCTCCCCTCTCTGAACAATGTGTCCCACTCACTGTGGTGATCTCCGCTCTCTGTACAATGTGTCTCACTCACTGTGGTGATCTTTCTTCTGCGAACAATGTGTCTTCCTCACTGTGGTGATCTGCCCTCTGTGTACAATGTGTCCCACGAACTGCGGTGATCTCCCCTCTGGTTAAAATGTATCCCACTCACTGTGGTGATCTCTCTTCTGCGAACAATGTGTCTCACTCACTGTGATAATCTCAGCTATGTGTACAATGTGTTTCACTCACTGTGGTGATCTCCCCTCTGTGTCCAATTTGTCCTACTCCCTATGGTGATATCCCCTCTGTGTAAAATGTTTCCCACTCATTGTGATAATCTCCCATCTGTCTACCATGTGTCCCACTCACTGTGATCTCCCCTCTGTGTATAATGTGTCCCACTCACTGTGGTGATCTCCCCTCGGTGTACAAAGTGTCCAACTCACTGTGATCTCCCCTCTGCGAAGAATTTGTCTCACTCACTGTGGTGATCTCCTCTCTGCGAGCAATGTGTCCCTCTCACTGTGATCTCCCCTCTGTGTACAATGTGTCCCACTCACTGTGATAATCTCCCCTCTGCGAACAATGTGTCCAACTCACTGTGGTGATCTCCCCTCTGTGTAAAATGTTTCCCACTCATTGTGATAATCTCCCCTCAGTGTACAATTTGTCCCACTCACTGTGGTGATCTCCCCTCTGTGTTCAAAGTGTCCAACTCACTGTGGTGATCTCCCCTCTGTGTGAAATGTGTCCCACTCACTGTGCTGATCTCCCCTCTGCGAAAAATGTGTCTCAATGACTGTGGTGATCTCCCCTCTGCGAACAATGTGTCTCACTCACTGTGGTGATCTCCCCTCTGTGTTCAATGTGCCCACTCACTGTGGTGATCTCCCCTCTGTGTAAAATGTTTCCCACTCATTCTGATAATCTCCCCTCTGTGTACAATTTGTCCCACTCACTGTGTTGACTCCCCGCTGTGTACAATGTGTCCAACTCACTGTGATCTCCCCTCTGCGAACAATTAGTCACACTCACTGTGGTGATCTCCCGTCTGTGAAAAATGTGTCCCACTCACTGTGCTAATCTCCCCTCTGTGTACAATGTGTCGCACTCACTGTGGTGATCTCCCCTCTGTGTAAAATGTGTCGCACTCACTGTGGTGATCTCCCCTCTGCGAACAATGTGTCTCACTCTCTGTGGTGATATCCCCTCTGCGAACAATGTATCTTTCTCACTGTGGTGATATCCCCTCTGTGTAAAATGTGTCCCACTCACTGTAGTGCTCTCCAGTCTGTGTAAAATGTGTCCCACTCACTGTGGTGATCTCCCCTCTGTGTGAAATGTGTCCCACTCACTGTGCTGATCTCCCCTCTGCGAAAAATGTGTCTCAAGGACTGTGGTGATCTCCCCTCTGCGAACAATGTGTCTCACTCACTGTGGTGATCTCCCCTCTGTGTTCAATGTGCCCACTCACTGTGGTGATCTCCCCTCTGTGTAAAATGTGTCCCATTCACTGTGATGATATCCTCTCTGTGTAAAATATGTCCCACTCACTGTGGTGATCTCCCCTCTGTGTACAATGTGTCCAACTCACTGTGATCTCCCCTCTGTGTAAAATGTGTCCCATTCACTGTGGTGATCTCCCCTCTGTGTAGAATGTGTCCAATTCACTGTAATTTCCCATCTGTGAACAATTTGTCTCACTCACTGTGGTGATCTCCCCTCTGAGAACAAGGTGTCTAACTCACTGTGATCTCCCCTCTGTGTAAAATGTGTCCCATTCACTGTGGTGATCTCCCCTCTGTGTAGAATGTGTCCAATTCACTGTAATTTCCCATCTCTGAACAATTTGTCTCACTCACTGTGGTGATCTCCCCTCTGAGAACAAGGTGTCTAACTCACTGTGGTGATCTCCCCTCTGTGTACAAGGTGTCCAACTCACTGTGATCTCCCCTCTGTGTACAATGTGTCCCACTCACTTTGGTGATCTCCCCTCTGTGTACAATGTGTCCAACTCACTATGATCTCCCCTCTCTGAACAATGTGTCCCACTCACTGTGGTGATCTCCGCTCTCTGTACAATGTGTCTCACTCACTGTGGTGATCTTTCTTCTGCGAACAATGTGTCTTCCTCACTGTGGTGATCTGCCCTCTGTGTACAATGTGTCCCACGAACTGCGGTGATCTCCCCTCTGGTTAAAATGTATCCCACTCACTGTGGTGATCTCTCTTCTGCGAACAATGTGTCTCACTCACTGTGATAATCTCAGCTATGTGTACAATGTGTTTCACTCACTGTGGTGATCTCCCCTCTGTGTCCAATTTGTCCTACTCCCTATGGTGATATCCCCTCTGTGTAAAATGTTTCCCACTCATTGTGATAATCTCCCATCTGTCTACCATGTGTCCCACTCACTGTGATCTCCCCTCTGTGTATAATGTGTCCCACTCACTGTGGTGATCTCCCCTCGGTGTACAAAGTGTCCAACTCACTGTGATCTCCCCTCTGCGAAGAATTTGTCTCACTCACTGTGGTGATCTCCTCTCTGCGAGCAATGTGTCCCTCTCACTGTGATCTCCCCTCTGTGTACAATGTGTCCCACTCACTGTGATAATCTCCCCTCTGCGAACAATGTGTCCAACTCACTGTGGTGATCTCCCCTCTGTGTAAAATGTTTCCCACTCATTGTGATAATCTCCCCTCAGTGTACAATTTGTCCCACTCACTGTGGTGATCTCCCCTCTGTGTTCAAAGTGTCCAACTCACTGTGGTGATCTCCCCTCTGTGTGAAATGTGTCCCACTCACTGTGCTGATCTCCCCTCTGCGAAAAATGTGTCTCAATGACTGTGGTGATCTCCCCTCTGCGAACAATGTGTCTCACTCACTGTGGTGATCTCCCCTCTGTGTTCAATGTGCCCACTCACTGTGGTGATCTCCCCTCTGTGTAAAATGTTTCCCACTCATTGTGATAATCTCCCCTCTGTGTACAATTTGTCCCACTCACTGTGTTGACTCCCCGCTGTGTACAATGTGTCCAACTCACTGTGATCTCCCCTCTGCGAACAATTAGTCACACTCACTGTGGTGATCTCCCGTCTGTGAAAAATGTGTCCCACTCACTGTGCTAATCTCCCCTCTGTGTACAATGTGTCGCACTCACTGTGGTGATCTCCCCTCTGTGTAAAATGTGTCGCACTCACTGTGGTGATCTCCCCTCTGCGAACAATGTGTCTCACTCTCTGTGGTGATATCCCCTCTGCGAACAATGTATCTTTCTCACTGTGGTGATATCCCCTCTGTGTAAAATGTGTCCCACTCACTGTAGTGCTCTCCAGTCTGTGTAAAATGTGTCCCACTCACTGTGGTGATCTCCCCTCTGTGTGAAATGTGTCCCACTCACTGTGCTGATCTCCCCTCTGCGAAAAATGTGTCTCAAGGACTGTGGTGATCTCCCCTCTGCGAACAATGTGTCTCACTCACTGTGGTGATCTCCCCTCTGTGTTCAATGTGCCCACTCACTGTGGTGATCTCCCCTCTGTGTAAAATGTGTCCCATTCACTGTGATGATATCCTCTCTGTGTAAAATATGTCCCACTCACTGTGGTGATCTCCCCTCTGTGTACAATGTGTCCAACTCACTGTGATCTCCCCTCTGTGTAAAATGTGTCCCATTCACTGTGGTGATCTCCCCTCTGTGTAGAATGTGTCCAATTCACTGTAATTTCCCATCTGTGAACAATTTGTCTCACTCACTGTGGTGATCTCCCCTCTGAGAACAAGGTGTCTAACTCACTGTGATCTCACCTCTGTGTAAAATGTGTCCCATTCACTGTGGTGATCTCCCCTCTGTGTAGAATGTGTCCAATTCACTGTAATTTCCCATCTGTGAACAATTTGTCTCA
Source organism: Hemitrygon akajei (assembly GCF_048418815.1). NCBI lineage: Eukaryota > Metazoa > Chordata > Chondrichthyes > Myliobatiformes > Dasyatidae > Hemitrygon > Hemitrygon akajei. The sequence continues at coordinate 144,704,257 of NC_133124.1, read as the reverse complement.
CTCACTGTGGTGATCTCCCCTCTGAGAACAAGGTGTCTAACTCACTGTGGTGATCTCCCCTCTGTGTACAAGGTGTCCAACTCACTGTGATCTCCCCTCTGTGTACAATGTGTCCCACTCACTTTGGTGATCTCCCCTCTGTGTACAATGTGTCCAACTCACTATGATCTCTCCTCTCTGAACAATGTGTCCCACTCACTGTGGTGATCTCCCCTCTGTGTACAATTTGTCCCACTCACTTTGGTGATCTCCCCTCTGTGTAAAATGTGTCCCATTCACTGTGCTGATCTCACCTCTGTGTACAATGTGTCGCACTCACTCTGGTGATCTCCCCTCTGTGTAAAATGTGTCGCACTCACTGTGGTGATCTCCCCTCTGCGAACAATGTATCTTTCTCACTGTGGTGCCATCCCCTCTGTGTAAAATGTGTCCCACTCACTGTGGTGATCTCCCCTCTGTGTTCAAAGTGTCCAACTCACTATGGTGATCTCCCCTCTGTGTGAAATGTGTCCCACTCACTGTGCTGATCTCCCCTCTGTATAACATGTGTCCCACTCACTGAGCTGATCTCCCCTCTGCGAACAATGTGTCTCACTGACTGTGGTGATCTCCCCTCTGCGAACAATGTGTCTCACTCACTGTGGTAATCTCCCCTCTGTGTAAAATGTGTCCCACTCACTGTGATGATCTCCCCTCTGTGTAAAATATGTCCCACTCACTGTGGTGATCTCCTCTCTGCGAGCAATGTGTCTCACTCACTGTGGTGATCTCACCACCGTGTACAATGTGTCCCACTCACTGTGATAATCTCCCCTCTGTGTACAAGTTGTCCCACTGACCGTGGTGATCTCCCCTCTGCGAGCAATGTGTCCCACTCACTGTATTGATCTGCCCTCTGTGTACAATGTATCCACTCACTGTGGTGATCTCCCCTCTGTTTAGAAGTTGTCCCACTCACCGTGGTGATCTCCCCTCTGCGAGCAATGTGTCCCACTCACTGTGGTGATCTGCCCTCTGTGTACAATGTATCCACTCACTGTGGTGATCTCCGCTCTCTGTACAATGTGTCTCACTCACTGTGGTGATCTTTCTTCTGCGAACAATGTGTCTTACTCACTGTGGTGATCTGCCCTCTGTGTACAAAGTGTCCCATGAACTGCGGTGATCTCCCCTCTGGTTAAAATGTATCCCACTCACTGTGGCGATCTCTCTTCTGCGAACAATGTGTCTCACTCACTGTGATAATCTCTGCTATGTGTACAATCTGTTTCACTCACTGTGGTGATTTCCCCTCTGTGTCCAAAGTGTCCTACTCCCTATGGTGATATCCCCTCTGTGTAAAATGTTTCCCACTCATTGTGATAATCTCCCATCTGTCTACCATGTGTCCCACTCACTGTGATCTCCCCTCTGTGTATAATGTGTCCCACTCACTGTGGTGATCTCCCCTCGGTGTACAAAGTGTCCAACTCACTGTGATCTCCCCTCTGCGAAGAATTTGTCTCACTCACTGTGGTGATCTCCTCTCTGCGAGCAATGTGTCCCTCTCACTGTGATCTCCCCTCTGTGTACAATGTGTCCCACTCACTGTGATAATCTCCCCTCTTCGAACAATGTGTCCAACTCACTGTGGTGATCTCCCCTCTGTGTAAAATGTTTCCCACTCATTGTGATAATCTCCCCTCAGTGTACAATTTGTCCCACTCACTGTGGTGATCTCCCCTCTGTGTTCAAAGTGTCCAACTCACTGTGGTGATCTCCCCTCTGTGTGAAATGTGTCCCACTCACTGTGCTGATCTTCCCTCTGTGTTCAATGTGTCTCAATGACTGTGTTGATCTCCCCTCTGCGAACAATGTGTCTCACTCACTGTGGTGATCTCCCCTCTGTGTTCAATGTGCCCACTCACTGTGGTGATCTCCCCTCTGTGTAAAATGTTTCCCACTCATTGTGATAATCTCCCCTCTGTGTACAATTTGTCCCACTCACTGTGTTGACTCCCCTCTGTGTTCAATGTGTCGCACTCACTCTGGTGATCTCCCCTCTGTGTAAAATGTGTCGCACTCACTGTGGTAATCTCCCCTCTGCGAACAATGTGTCTCACTCTCTGTGGTGATCTCCCCTCTGCGAACAATGTATCTTTCTCACTGTGGTGATATCCCCTCTGTGTAAAATGTGTCCCACTCACTGTAGTGCTCTCCAGTCTGTGTAAAATGTGTCCCACTCACTGTGGTGATCTCCCCTCTGTGTTCAAAGTGTCCAACTCACTGTGGTGATCTCCCCTCTGTGTGAAATGTGTCCCACTCACTGTGATGATCTCCCCTCTGCGAAAAATGTGTCTCAAGGACTGTGGTGATCTCCCCTCTGCGAACAATGTGTCTCACTCACTGTGGTGATCTCCCCTCTGTGTTCAATGTGCCCACTCACTGTGGTGATCTCCCCTCTGTGTAAAATGTCTCCCACTCACTGTGATGATATCCTCTCTGTGTAAAATATGTCCCACTCACTGTGGTGATCTCCTCTCTGCGAACAATGTGTCTCACTCACTGAGGTGATCTCCCATTTGTGTAAAAAGTGTCCCTCTCACTGTGGTGATCTCCCCTCTGTGTACAATGTGTCCAACTCACTGTGATCTCCCCTCTGTGTAAAATGTGTCCCATTCACTGTGGTGATCTCCCCTCTGTGTAGAATGTGTCCAATTCACTGTAATTTCCCATCTGCGAACAATTTGTCTCACTCACTGTGGTGATCTCCCCTCTGAGAACAAGGTTTCTAACTCACTGTGGTGATCTCCCCTCTGTGTTCAGTGTGTCCAACTCACTGTGGTGATCTCCCCTCTGTGTAAAATGTGTCCCACTCAGTGTGGTGATCTCCCCTCTGCGAACAATGAGTCTCACTCACTGTGGAGATCTCCCCTCTGTGTACAATGAGTCTCACTCACTGTGGTGATCTCCCCTCTGTGTAAAATGTGTCCCACTCACTGTGGCGATCTCCCCTCTGTGTTCAAAGTGTCCAACTCAACAAGTTGTCCCACTCACCGTGGTGATCTCCCCTCTGCGAGCAATGTGTCCCACTCACTGTGGTGATCTGCCCACTGTGTACAATGTATCCACTCACTGTGGTGATCTCTGCTCTCTGTACAATGTGTCTCACTCACTGTGGTGATCTGCCCTCTCTGTACAATGTGTCTCACTCACTGTGGTGATCTGCCCTCTGTGTACAATGTGTCCCACGAACTGCGGTGATCTCCCCTCTGTGTAAAATGTATCCCACTCACTGTGGTGATCTCTCTACTGCGAACAATGTGTCTCACTCACTGTGATAATCTCTGCTATGTGTACAATGTGTTTCACTCACTGTGGTGATCTCCCCTCTGTGTTCAATGTGTCCTACTCACTCTGGTGATATCCCCTCTGTGTAAAATGTTTCCCACTCATTGTGATCATCTCCCATCTGTGTACAATGTGTCCCACTCACTGTGATCTCCCCTCTGTGTATAATGTGTCCCACTCACTGTGGTGATCTCCCCTCGGTGTACAAAGTGTCCAACTCACTGTGATCTCCCCTCTGCGAAGAATTTGTCTCACTCACTGTGGTGATCTCCTCTCTGCGAGCAATGTGTCCCTCTCACTGTGATCTCCCCTCTGTGTACAATGTGTCCCACTCACTGTGATAATCTCCCCTCTGCGAACAATGTGTCCAACTCACTGTGGTGATCTCCCCTCTGTGTAAAATGTTTCCCACTCATTGTGATAATCTCCCCTCAGTGTACAATTTGTCCCACTCACTGTGGTGATCTCCCCTCTGTGTTCAAAGTGTCCAACTCACTGTGGTGATCTCCCCTCTGTGTGAAATGTGTCCCACTCACTGTGCTGATCTCCCCTCTGCGAAAAATGTGTCTCAATGACTGTGGTGATCTCCCCTCTGCGAACAATGTGTCTCACTCACTGTGGTGATCTCCCCTCTGTGTTCAATGTGCCCACTCACTGTGGTGATCTCCCCTCTGTGTAAAATGTTTCCCACTCATTGTGATAATCTCCCCTCTGTGTACAATTTGTCCCACTCACTGTGTTGACTCCCCGCTGTGTACAATGTGTCCAACTCACTGTGATCTCCCCTCTGCGAACAATTAGTCACACTCACTGTGGTGATCTCCCGTCTGTGAAAAATGTGTCCCACTCACTGTGCTAATCTCCCCTCTGTGTACAATGTGTCGCACTCACTGTGGTGATCTCCCCTCTGTGTAAAATGTGTCGCACTCACTGTGGTGATCTCCCCTCTGCGAACAATGTGTCTCACTCTCTGTGGTGATCTCCCCTCTGCGAACAATGTATCTTTCTCACTGTGGTGATATCCCCTCTGTGTAAAATGTGTCCCACTCACTGTAGTGCTCTCCAGTCTGTGTAAAATGTGTCCCACTCACTGTGGTGATCTCCCCTCTGTGTTCAAAGTGTCCAACTCACTGTGGTGATCTCCCCTCTGTGTGAAATGTGTCCCACTCACTGTGCTGATCTCCCCTCTGCGAAAAATGTGTCTCAAGGACTGTGGTGATCTCCCCTCTGCGAACAATGTGTCTCACTCACTGTGGTGATCTCCCCTCTGTGTTCAATGTGCCCACTCACTGTGGTGATCTCCCCTCTGTGTAAAATGTGTCCCACTCACTGTGATGATATCCTCTCTGTGTAAAATATGTCCCACTCACTGTGGTGATCTCCTCTCTGCGAACAATGTGTCTCACTCACTGTGGTGATCTCCCCTCTGTGTACAATGTGTCCAACTCACTGTGATCTCCCCTCTGTGTAAAATGTGTCCCATTCACTGTGGTGATCTCCCCTCTGTGTAGTATGTGTCCAATTCACTGTAATTTCCCATCTGTGAACAATTTGTCTCACTCACTGTGGTGATCTCCCCTCTGAGAACAAGGTGTCTAACTCACTGTGGTGATCTCCCCTCTGTGTACAAGGTGTCCAACTCACTGTGATCTCCCCTCTGTGTACAATGTGTCCCACTCACTTTGGTGATCTCCCCTCTGTGTAAAATGTGTCCCACTCAGTGTGGTGATCTCCCCTCTGCGAACAATGAGTCTCACTCACTGTGGAGATCTCCCCTCTGTGTACAATGAGTCTCACTCACTGTGGTGATCTCCCCTCTGTGTAAAATGTGTCCCACTCACTGTGGCGATCTCCCCTCTGTGTTCAAAGTGTCCAACTCAACAAGTTGTCCCACTCACCGTGGTGATCTCCCCTCTGCGAGCAATGTGTCCCACTCACTGTGGTGATCTGCCCACTGTGTACAATGTATCCACTCACTGTGGTGATCTCTGCTCTCTGTACAATGTGTCTCACTCACTGTGGTGATCTGCCCTCTCTGTACAATGTGTCTCACTCACTGTGGTGATCTGCCCTCTGTGTACAATGTGTCCCACGAACTGCGGTGATCTCCCCTCTGTGTAAAATGTATCCCACTCACTGTGGTGATCTCTCTACTGCGAACAATGTGTCTCACTCACTGTGATAATCTCTGCTATGTGTACAATGTGTTTCACTCACTGTGGTGATCTCCCCTCTGTGTTCAATGTGTCCTACTCACTCTGGTGATATCCCCTCTGTGTAAAATGTTTCCCACTCATTGTGATAATCTCCCATCAGTGTACAATGTGTCCCACTCACTGTGATCTCCCCTCTGTGTATAATGTGTCCCACTCACTGTGGTGATCTCCCCTCGGTGTACAAAGTGTCCAACTCACTGTGATCTCCCCTCTGCGAAGAATTTGTCTCACTCACTGTGGTGATCTCCTCTCTGCGAGCAATGTGTCCCTCTCACTGTGATCTCCCCTCTGTGTACAATGTGTCCCACTCACTGTGATAATCTCCCCTCTGCGAACAATGTGTCCAACTCACTGTGGTGATCTCCCCTCTGTGTAAAATGTTTCCCACTCATTGTGATAATCTCCCCTCAGTGTACAATTTGTCCCACTCACTGTGGTGATCTCCCCTCTGTGTTCAAAGTGTCCAACTCACTGTGGTGATCTCCCCTCTGTGTGAAATGTGTCCCACTCACTGTGCTGATCTCCCCTCTGCGAAAAATGTGTCTCAATGACTGTGGTGATCTCCCCTCTGCGAACAATGTGTCTCACTCACTGTGGTGATCTCCCCTCTGTGTTCAATGTGCCCACTCACTGTGGTGATCTCCCCTCTGTGTAAAATGTTTCCCACTCATTGTGATAATCTCCCCTCTGTGTACAATTTGTCCCACTCACTGTGTTGACTCCCCGCTGTGTACAATGTGTCCAACTCACTGTGATCTCCCCTCTGCGAACAATTAGTCACACTCACTGTGGTGATCTCCCGTCTGTGAAAAATGTGTCCCACTCACTGTGCTAATCTCCCCTCTGTGTACAATGTGTCGCACTCACTGTGGTGATCTCCCCTCTGTGTAAAATGTGTCGCACTCACTGTGGTGATCTCCCCTCTGCGAACAATGTGTCTCACTCTCTGTGGTGATCTCCCCTCTGCGAACAATGTATCTTTCTCACTGTGGTGATATCCCCTCTGTGTAAAATGTGTCCCACTCACTGTAGTGCTCTCCAGTCTGTGTAAAATGTGTCCCACTCACTGTGGTGATCTCCCCTCTGTGTTCAAAGTGTCCAACTCACTGTGGTGATCTCCCCTCTGTGTGAAATGTGTCCCACTCACTGTGCTGATCTCCCCTCTGCGAAAAATGTGTCTCAAGGACTGTGGTGATCTCCCCTCTGCGAACAATGTGTCTCACTCACTGTGGTGATCTCCCCTCTGTGTTCAATGTGCCCACTCACTGTGGTGATCTCCCCTCTGTGTAAAATGTGTCCCACTCACTGTGATGATATCCTCTCTGTGTAAAATATGTCCCACTCACTGTGGTGATCTCCTCTCTGCGAACAATGTGTCTCACTCACTGTGGTGATCTCCCATTTGTGTAAAAAGTGTCCCTCTCACTGTGGTGATCTCCCCTCTGTGTACAATGTGTCCAACTCACTGTGATCTCCCCTCTGTGTAAAATGTGTCCCATTCACTGTGGTGATCTCCCCTCTGTGTAGAATGTGTCCAATTCACTGTAATTTCCCATCTGTGAACAATTTGTCTCACTCACTGTGGTGATCTCCCCTCTGAGAACAAGGTGTCTAACTCACTGTGGTGATCTCCCCTCTGTGTACAAGGTGTCCAACTCACTGTGATCTCCCCTCTGTGTACAATGTGTCCCACTCACTTTGGTGATCTCCCCTCTGTGTACAATGTGTCCAACTCACTATGATCTCCCCTCTCTGAACAATGTGTCCCACTCACTGTGGTGATCTCCGCTCTCTGTACAATGTGTCTCACTCACTGTGGTGATCTTTCTTCTGCGAACAATGTGTCTTCCTCACTGTGGTGATCTGCCCTCTGTGTACAATGTATCCCACTCACTGTGGTGATCTCTCTTCTGCGAACAATGTGTCTCACTCACTGTGATAATCTCAGCTATGTATACAATGTGTTTCACTCACTGTGGTGATCTCCCCTCTGTGTCCAATTTGTCCTACTCCCTATGGTGATATCCCCTCTGTGTAAAATGTTTCCCACTCATTGTGATAATCTCCCATCTGTCTACCATGTGTCCCACTCACTGTGATCTCCCCTCTGTGTATAATGTGTCCCACTCACTGTGGTGATCTCCCCTCGGTGTACAAAGTGTCCAACTCACTGTGATCTCCCCTCTGCGAAGAATTTGTCTCACTCACTGTGGTGATCTCCTCTCTGCGAGCAATGTGTCCCTCTCACTGTGATCTCCCCTCTGTGTACAATGTGTCCCACTCACTGTGATAATCTCCCCTCTGCGAACAATGTGTCCAACTCACTGTGGTGATCTCCCCTCTGTGTAAAATGTTTCCCACTCATTGTGATAATCTCCCCTCAGTGTACAATTTGTCCCACTCACTGTGGTGATCTCCCCTCTGTGTTCAAAGTGTCCAACTCACTGTGGTGATCTCCCCTCTGTGTGAAATGTGTCCCACTCACTGTGCTGATCTCCCCTCTGCGAAAAATGTGTCTCAATGACTGTGGTGATCTCCCCTCTGCGAACAATGTGTCTCACTCACTGTGGTGATCTCCCCTCTTTGTTCAATGTGCCCACTCACTGTGGTGATCTCCCCTCTGTGTAAAATGTTTCCCACTCATTGTGATAATCTCCCCTCTGTGTACAATTTGTCCCACTCACTGTGTTGACTCCCCGCTGTGTACAATGTGTCCAACTCACTGTGATCTCCCCTCTGCGAACAATTAGTCACACTCACTGTGGTGATCTCCCGTCTGTGAAAAATGTGTCCCACTCACTGTGCTAATCTCCCCTCTGTGTACAATGTGTCGCACTCACTGTGGTGATCTCCCCTCTGTGTAAAATGTGTCGCACTCACTGTGGTGATCTCCCCTCTGCGAACAATGTGTCTCACTCTCTGTGGTGATCTCCCCTCTGCGAACAATGTATCTTTCTCACTGTGGTGATATCCCCTCTGTGTAAAATGTTTCCCACTCATTGTGATAATCTCCCCTCAGTGTACAATTTGTCCCACTCACTGTGGTGATCTCCCCTCTGTGTTCAAAGTGTCCAACTCACTGTGGTGATCTCCCCTCTGTGTGAAATGTGTCCCACTCACTGTGCTGATCTCCCCTCTGCGAAAAATGTGTCTCAATGACTGTGGTGATCTCCCCTCTGCGAACAATGTGTCTCACTCACTGTGGTGATCTCCCCTCTGTGTTCAATGTGCCCACTCACTGTGGTGATCTCCCCTCTGTGTAAAATGTTTCCCACTCATTGTGATAATCTCCCCTCTGTGTACAATTTGTCCCACTCACTGTGTTGACTCCCCGCTGTGTACAATGTGTCCAACTCACTGTGATCTCCCCTCTGCGAACAATTAGTCACACTCACTGTGGTGATCTCCCGTCTGTGAAAAATGTGTCCCACTCACTGTGCTAATCTCCCCTCTGTGTACAATGTGTCGCACTCACTGTGGTGATCTCCCCTCTGTGTAAAATGTGTCGCACTCACTGTGGTGATCTCCCCTCTGCGAACAATGTGTCTCACTCTCTGTGGTGATCTCCCCTCTGCGAACAATGTATCTTTCTCACTGTGGTGATATCCCCTCTGTGTAAAATGTGTCCCACTCACTGTAGTGCTCTCCAGTCTGTGTAAAATGTGTCCCACTCACTGTGGTGATCTCCCCTCTGTGTTCAAAGTGTCCAACTCACTGTGGTGATCTCCCCTCTGTGTGAAATGTGTCCCACTCACTGTGCTGATCTCCCCTCTGCGAAAAATGTGTCTCAAGGACTGTGGTGATCTCCCCTCTGCGAACAATGTGTCTCACTCACTGTGGTGATCTCCCCTCTGTGTTCAATGTGCCCACTCACTGTGGTGATCTCCCCTCTGTGTAAAATGTGTCCCACTCACTGTGATGATATCCTCTCTGTGTAAAATATGTCCCACTCACTGTGGTGATCTCCTCTCTGCGAACAATGTGTCTCACTCACTGTGGTGATCTCCCCTCTGTGTACAATGTGTCCAACTCACTGTGATCTCCCCTCTGTGTAAAATGTGTCCCATTCACTGTGGTGATCTCCCCTCTGTGTAGAATGTGTCCAATTCACTGTAATTTCCCATCTGTGAACAATTTGTCTCACTCACTGTGGTGATCTCCCCTCTGAGAACAAGGTGTCTAACTCACTGTGGTGATCTCCCCTCTGTGTACAAGGTGTCCAACTCACTGTGATCTCCCCTCTGTGTACAATGTGTCCCACTCACTTTGGTGATCTCCCCTCTGTGTAAAATGTGTCCCACTCAGTGTGGTGATCTCCCCTCTGCGAACAATGAGTCTCACTCACTGTGGAGATCTCCCCTCTGTGTACAATGAGTCTCACTCACTGTGGTGATCTCCCCTCTGTGTAAAATGTGTCCCACTCACTGTGGCGATCTCCCCTCTGTGTTCAAAGTGTCCAACTCAACAAGTTGTCCCACTCACCGTGGTGATCTCCCCTCTGCGAGCAATGTGTCCCACTCACTGTGGTGATCTGCCCACTGTGTACAATGTATCCACTCACTGTGGTGATCTCTGCTCTCTGTACAATGTGTCTCACTCACTGTGGTGATCTGCCCTCTCTGTACAATGTGTCTCACTCACTGTGGTGATCTGCCCTCTGTGTACAATGTGTCCCACGAACTGCGGTGATCTCCCCTCTGTGTAAAATGTATCCCACTCACTGTGGTGATCTCTCTACTGCGAACAATGTGTCTCACTCACTGTGATAATCTCTGCTATGTGTACAATGTGTTTCACTCACTGTGGTGATCTCCCCTCTGTGTTCAATGTGTCCTACTCACTCTGGTGATATCCCCTCTGTGTAAAATGTTTCCCACTCATTGTGATAATCTCCCATCAGTGTACAATGTGTCCCACTCACTGTGATCTCCCCTCTGTGTATAATGTGTCCCACTCACTGTGGTGATCTCCCCTCGGTGTACAAAGTGTCCAACTCACTGTGATCTCCCCTCTGCGAAGAATTTGTCTCACTCACTGTGGTGATCTCCTCTCTGCGAGCAATGTGTCCCTCTCACTGTGATCTCCCCTCTGTGTACAATGTGTCCCACTCACTGTGATAATCTCCCCTCTGCGAACAATGTGTCCAACTCACTGTGGTGATCTCCCCTCTGTGTAAAATGTTTCCCACTCATTGTGATAATCTCCCCTCAGTGTACAATTTGTCCCACTCACTGTGGTGATCTCCCCTCTGTGTTCAAAGTGTCCAACTCACTGTGGTGATCTCCCCTCTGTGTGAAATGTGTCCCACTCACTGTGCTGATCTCCCCTCTGCGAAAAATGTGTCTCAATGACTGTGGTGATCTCCCCTCTGCGAACAATGTGTCTCACTCACTGTGGTGATCTCCCCTCTGTGTTCAATGTGCCCACTCACTGTGGTGATCTCCCCTCTGTGTAAAATGTTTCCCACTCATTGTGATAATCTCCCCTCTGTGTACAATTTGTCCCACTCACTGTGTTGACTCCCCGCTGTGTACAATGTGTCCAACTCACTGTGATCTCCCCTCTGCGAACAATTAGTCACACTCACTGTGGTGATCTCCCGTCTGTGAAAAATGTGTCCCACTCACTGTGCTAATCTCCCCTCTGTGTACAATGTGTCGCACTCACTGTGGTGATCTCCCCTCTGTGTAAAATGTGTCGCACTCACTGTGGTGATCTCCCCTCTGCGAACAATGTGTCTCACTCTCTGTGGTGATCTCCCCTCTGCGAACAATGTATCTTTCTCACTGTGGTGATATCCCCTCTGTGTAAAATGTGTCCCACTCACTGTAGTGCTCTCCAGTCTGTGTAAAATGTGTCCCACTCACTGTGGTGATCTCCCCTCTGTGTTCAAAGTGTCCAACTCACTGTGGTGATCTCCCCTCTGTGTGAAATGTGTCCCACTCACTGTGCTGATCTCCCCTCTGCGAAAAATGTGTCTCAAGGACTGTGGTGATCTCCCCTCTGCGAACAATGTGTCTCACTCACTGTGGTGATCTCCCCTCTGTGTTCAATGTGCCCACTCACTGTGGTGATCTCCCCTCTGTGTAAAATGTGTCCCACTCACTGTGATGATATCCTCTCTGTGTAAAATATGTCCCACTCACTGTGGTGATCTCCTCTCTGCGAACAATGTGTCTCACTCACTGTGGTGATCTCCCATTTGTGTAAAAAGTGTCCCTCTCACTGTGGTGATCTCCCCTCTGTGTACAATGTGTCCAACTCACTGTGATCTCCCCTCTGTGTAAAATGTGTCCCATTCACTGTGGTGATCTCCCCTCTGTGTAGAATGTGTCCAATTCACTGTAATTTCCCATCTGTGAACAATTTGTCTCACTCACTGTGGTGATCTCCCCTCTGAGAACAAGGTGTCTAACTCACTGTGGTGATCTCCCCTCTGTGTACAAGGTGTCCAACTCACTGTGATCTCCCCTCTGTGTACAATGTGTCCCACTCACTTTGGTGATCTCCCCTCTGTGTACAATGTGTCCAACTCACTATGATCTCCCCTCTCTGAACAATGTGTCCCACTCACTGTGGTGATCTCCGCTCTCTGTACAATGTGTCTCACTCACTGTGGTGATCTTTCTTCTGCGAACAATGTGTCTTCCTCACTGTGGTGATCTGCCCTCTGTGTACAATGTATCCCACTCACTGTGGTGATCTCTCTTCTGCGAACAATGTGTCTCACTCACTGTGATAATCTCAGCTATGTATACAATGTGTTTCACTCACTGTGGTGATCTCCCCTCTGTGTCCAATTTGTCCTACTCCCTATGGTGATATCCCCTCTGTGTAAAATGTTTCCCACTCATTGTGATAATCTCCCATCTGTCTACCATGTGTCCCACTCACTGTGATCTCCCCTCTGTGTATAATGTGTCCCACTCACTGTGGTGATCTCCCCTCGGTGTACAAAGTGTCCAACTCACTGTGATCTCCCCTCTGCGAAGAATTTGTCTCACTCACTGTGGTGATCTCCTCTCTGCGAGCAATGTGTCCCTCTCACTGTGATCTCCCCTCTGTGTACAATGTGTCCCACTCACTGTGATAATCTCCCCTCTGCGAACAATGTGTCCAACTCACTGTGGTGATCTCCCCTCTGTGTAAAATGTTTCCCACTCATTGTGATAATCTCCCCTCAGTGTACAATTTGTCCCACTCACTGTGGTGATCTCCCCTCTGTGTGAAATGTGTCCCACTCACTGTGCTGATCTCCCCTCTGCGAAAAATGTGTCTCAATGACTGTGGTGATCTCCCCTCTGCGAACAATGTGTCTCACTCACTGTGGTGATCTCCCCTCTTTGTTCAATGTGCCCACTCACTGTGGTGATCTCCCCTCTGTGTAAAATGTTTCCCACTCATTGTGATAATCTCCCCTCTGTGTACAATTTGTCCCACTCACTGTGTTGACTCCCCGCTGTGTACAATGTGTCCAACTCACTGTGATCTCCCCTCTGCGAACAATTAGTCACACTCACTGTGGTGATCTCCCGTCTGTGAAAAATGTGTCCCACTCACTGTGCTAATCTCCCCTCTGTGTACAATGTGTCGCACTCACTGTGGTGATCTCCCCTCTGTGTAAAATGTGTCGCACTCACTGTGGTGATCTCCCCTCTGCGAACAATGTGTCTCACTCTCTGTGGTGATCTCCCCTCTGCGAACAATGTATCTTTCTCACTGTGGTGATATCCCCTCTGTGTAAAATGTGTCCCACTCACTGTAGTGCTCTCCAGTCTGTGTAAAATGTGTCCCACTCACTGTGGTGATCTCCCCTCTGTGTGAAATGTGTCCCACTCACTGTGCTGATCTCCCCTCTGCGAAAAATGTGTCTCAAGGACTGTGGTGATCTCCCCTCTGCGAACAATGTGTCTCACTCACTGTGGTGATCTCCCCTCTGTGTTCAATGTGCCCACTCACTGTGGTGATCTCCCCTCTGTGTAAAATGTGTCCCATTCACTGTGATGATATCCTCTCTGTGTAAAATATGTCCCACTCACTGTGGTGATCTCCTCTCTGCGAACAATGTGTCTCACTCACTGTGGTGATCTCCCATTTGTGTACAATGTGTCCAACTCACTGTGATCTCCCCTCTGTGTAAAATGTGTCCCATTCACTGTGGTGATCTCCCCTCTGTGTAGAATGTGTCCAATTCACTGTAATTTCCCATCTGTGAACAATTTGTCTCACTCACTGTGGTGATCTCCCCTCTGAGAACAAGGTGTCTAACTCACTGTGGTGATCTCCCCTCTGTGTACAAGGTGTCCAACTCACTGTGATCTCCCCTCTGTGTACAATGTGTCCCACTCACTTTGGTGATCTCCCCTCTGTGTACAATGTGTCCAACTCACTATGATCTCTCCTCTCTGAACAATGTGTCCCACTCACTGTGGTGATCTCCCCTCTGTGTACAATTTGTCCCACTCACTTTGGTGATCTCCCCTCTGTGTAAAATGTGTCCCATTCACTGTGCTGATCTCACCTCTGTGTACAATGTGTCGCACTCACTCTGGTGATCTCCCCTCTGTGTAAAATGTGTCGCACTCACTGTGGTGATCTCCCCTCTGCGAACAATGTATCTTTCTCACTGTGGTGCCATCCCCTCTGTGTAAAATGTGTCCCACTCACTGTGGTGATCTCCCCTCTGTGTTCAAAGTGTCCAACTCACTATGGTGATCTCCCCTCTGTGTGAAATGTGTCCCACTCACTGTGCTGATCTCCCCTCTGTATAAAATGTGTCCCACTCACTGAGCTGATCTCCCCTCTGCGAACAATGTGTCTCACTGACTGTGGTGATCTCCTCTCTGCGAGCAATGTGTCTCACTCACTGTGGTGATCTCACCACCGTGTACAATGTGTCCCACTCACTGTGATAATCTCCCCTCTGTGTACAAGTTGTCCCACTGACCGTGGTGATCTCCCCTCTGCGAGCAATGTGTCCCACTCACTGTATTGATCTGCCCTCTGTGTACAATGTATCCACTCACTGTGGTGATCTCCCCTCTGTTTAGAAGTTGTCCCACTCACCGTGGTGATCTCCCCTCTGCGAGCAATGTGTCCCACTCACTGTGGTGATCTGCCCTCTGTGTACAATGTATCCACTCACTGTGGTGATCTCCGCTCTCTGTACAATGTGTCTCACTCACTGTGGTGATCTTTCTTCTGCGAACAATGTGTCTTACTCACTGTGGTGATCTGCCCTCTGTGTACAATGTGTCCCACGAACTGCGGTGATCTCCCCTCTAGTTAAAATGTATCCCACTCACTGTGGCGATCTCTCTTCTGCGAACAATGTGTCTCACTCACTGTGATAATCTCTGCTATATGTACAATCTGTTTCACTCACTGTGGTGATTTCCCCTCTGTGTCCAATGTGTCCTACTCCCTATGGTGATATCCCCTCTGTGTAAAATGTTTCCCACTCATTGTGATAATCTCCCATCTGTCTACCATGTGTCCCACTCACTGTGATCTCCCCTCTGTGTATAATGTGTCCCACTCACTGTGGTGATCTCCCCTCGGTGTACAAAGTGTCCAACTCACTGTGATCTCCCCTCTGCGAAGAATTTGTCTCACTCACTGTGGTGATCTCCTCTCTGCGAGCAATGTGTCCCTCTCACTGTGATCTCCCCTCTGTGTACAATGTGTCCCACTCACTGTGATAATCTCCCCTCTTCGAACAATGTGTCCAACTCACTGTGGTGATCTCCCCTCTGTGTAAAATGTTTCCCACTCATTGTGATAATCTCCCCTCAGTGTACAATTTGTCCCACTCACTGTGGTGATCTCCCCTCTGTGTTCAAAGTGTCCAACTCACTGTGGTGATCTCCCCTCTGTGTGAAATGTGTCCCACTCACTGTGCTGATCTCCCCTCTGTGTTCAATGTGTCTCAATGACTGTGTTGATCTCCCCTCTGCGAACAATGTGTCTCACTCACTGTGGTGATCTCCCCTCTGTGTTCAATGTGCCCACTCACTGTGGTGATCTCCCCTCTGTGTAAAATGTTTCCCACTCATTGTGATAATCTCCCCTCTGTGTACAATTTGTCCCACTCACTGTGTTGACTCCGCTCTGTGTTCAATGTGTCGCACTCACTCTGGTGATCTCCCCTCTGTGTAAAATGTGTCGCACTCACTGTGGTAATCTCCCCTCTGCGAACAATGTGTCTCACTCTCTGTGGTGATCTCCCCTCTGCGAACAATGTATCTTTCTCACTGTGGTGATATCCCCTCTGTGTAAAATGTGTCCCACTCACTGTAGTGCTCTCCAGTCTGTGTAAAATGTGTCCCACTCACTGTGGTGATCTCCCCTCTGTGTTCAAAGTGTCCAACTCACTGTGGTGATCTCCCCTCTGTGTGAAATGTGTCCCACTCACTGTGCTGATCTCCCCTCTGCGAAAAATGTGTCTCAAGGACTGTGGTGATCTCCCCTCTGCGAACAATGTGTCTCACTCACTGTGGTGATCTCCCCTCTGTGTTCAATGTGCCCACTCACTGTGGTGATCTCCCCTCTGTGTAAAATGTGTCCCACTCACTGTGATGATATCCTCTCTGTGTAAAATATGTCCCACTCACTGTGGTGATCTCCTCTCTGCGAACAATGTGTCTCACTCACTGTGGTGATCTCCCATTTGTGTAAAAAGTGTCCCTCTCACTGTGGTGATCTCCCCTCTGTGTACAATGTGTCCAACTCACTGTGATCTCCCCTCTGTGTAAAATGTGTCCCATTCACTGTGGTGATCTCCCCTCTGTGTAGAATGTGTCCAATTCACTGTAATTTCCCATCTGTGAACAATTTGTCTCACTCACTGTGGTGATCTCCCCTCTGAGAACAAGGTGTCTAACTCACTGTGGTGATCTCCCCTCTGTGTACAAGGTGTCCAACTCACTGTGATCTCCCCTCTGTGTACAATGTGTCCCACTCACTTTGGTGATCTCCCCTCTGTGTAAAATGTGTCCCACTCAGTGTGGTGATCTCCCCTCTGCGAACAATGAGTCTCACTCACTGTGGAGATCTCCCCTCTGTGTACAATGAGTCTCACTCACTGTGGTGATCTCCCCTCTGTGTAAAATGTGTCCCACTCACTGTGGCGATCTCCCCTCTGTGTTCAAAGTGTCCAACTCAACAAGTTGTCCCACTCACCGTGGTGATCTCCCCTCTGCGAGCAATGTGTCCCACTCACTGTGGTGATCTGCCCACTGTGTACAATGTATCCACTCACTGTGGTGATCTCTGCTCTCTGTACAATGTGTCTCACTCACTGTGGTGATCTGCCCTCTCTGTACAATGTGTCTCACTCACTGTGGTGATCTGCCCTCTGTGTACAATGTGTCCCACGAACTGCGGTGATCTCCCCTCTGTGTAAAATGTATCCCACTGACTGTGGTGATCTCTCTACTGCGAACAATGTGTCTCACTCACTGTGATAATCTCTGCTATGTGTACAATGTGTTTCACTCACTGTGGTGATCTCCCCTCTGTGTTCAATGTGTCCTACTCACTCTGGTGATATCCCCTCTGTGTAAAATGTTTCCCACTCATTGTGATAATCTCCCATCTGTGTACAATGTGTCCCACTCACTGTGATCTCCCCTCTGTGTATAATGTGTCCCACTCACTGTGGTGATCTCCCCTCGGTGTACAAAGTGTCCAACTCACTGTGATCTCCCCTCTGCGAAGAATTTGTCTCACTCACTGTGGTGATCTCCTCTCTGCGAGCAATGTGTCCCTCTCACTGTGATCTCCCCTCTGTGTACAATGTGTCCCACTCACTGTGATAATCTCCCCTCTGCGAACAATGTGTCCAACTCACTGTGGTGATCTCCCCTCTGTGTAAAATGTTTCCCACTCATTGTGATAATCTCCCCTCAGTGTACAATTTGTCCCACTCACTGTGGTGATCTCCCCTCTGTGTTCAAAGTGTCCAACTCACTGTGGTGATCTCCCCTCTGTGTGAAATGTGTCCCACTCACTGTGCTGATCTCCCCTCTGCGAAAAATGTGTCGCACTCACTGTGGTGATCTCCCCTCTGTGTAAAATGTGTCGCACTCACTGTGGTGATCTCCCCTCTGCAAACAATGTGTCTCACTCTCTGTGGTGATCTCCCCTCTGCGAACAATGTATCTTTCTCACTGTGGTGATATCCCCTCTGTGTAAAATGTGTCCCACTCACTGTAGTGCTCTCCAGTCTGTGTAAAATGTGTCCCACTCACTGTGGTGATCTCCCCTCTGTGTTCAAAGTGTCCAACTCACTGTGGTGATCTCCCCTCTGTGTGAAATGTGTCCCACTCACTGTGCTGATCTCCCCTCTGCGAAAAATGTGTCTCAAGGACTGTGATGATCTCCCCTCTGCGAACAATGTGTCTCACTCACTGTGGTGATCTCCCCTCTGTGTTCAATGTGCCCACTCACTGTGGTGATCTCCCCTCTGTGTAAAATGTGTCCCACTCACTGTGATGATATCCTCTCTGCGAACAATGTGTCTCACTCACTGTGGTGATCTCCCATTTGTGTAAAAAGTGTCCCTCTCACTGTGGTGATCTCCCCTCTGTGTACAATGTGTCCAACTCACTGTGATCTCCCCTCTGTGTAAAATGTGTCCCATTCACTGTGGTGATCTCCCCTCTGTGTAGAATGTGTCCAATTCACTGTAATTTCCCATCTGTGAACAATTTGTCTCACTCACTGTGGTGATCTCCCCTCTGAGAACAAGGTGTCTAACTCACTGTGGTGATCTCCCCTCTGTGTACAAGGTGTCCAACTCACTGTGATCTCCCCTCTGTGTACAATGAGTCCCACTCACTTTGGTGATCTCCCCTCTGTGTACAATGTGTCCAACTCACTATGATCTCCCCTCTCTGAACAATGTGTCCCACTCACTGTGGTGATCTCCGCTCTCTGTACAATGTGTCTCACTCACTGTGGTGATCTTTCTTCTGCGAACAATGTGTCTTCCTCACTGTGGTGATCTGCCCTCTGTGTACAATGTATCCCACTCACTGTGGTGATCTCTCTTCTGCGAACAATGTGTCTCACTCACTGTGATAATCTCAGCTATGTGTACAATGTGTTTCACTCACTGTGGTGATCTCCCCTCTGTGTCCAATTTGTCCTACTCCCTATGGTGATATCCCCTCTGTGTAAAATGTTTCCCACTCATTGTGATAATCTCCCATCTGTCTACCATGTGTCCCACTCACTGTGATCTCCCCTCTGTGTATAATGTGTCCCACTCACTGTGGTGATCTCCCCTCGGTGTACAAAGTGTCCAACTCACTGTGATCTCCCCTCTGCGAAGAATTTGTCTCACTCACTGTGGTGATCTCCTCTCTGCGAGCAATGTGTCCCTCTCACTGTGATCTCCCCTCTGTGTACAATGTGTCCCACTCACTGTGATAATCTCCCCTCTGCGAACAATGTGTCCAACTCACTGTGGTGATCTCCCCTCTGTGTAAAATGTTTCCCACTCATTGTGATAATCTCCCCTCAGTGTACAATTTGTCCCACTCACTGTGGTGATCTCCCCTCTGTGTTCAAAGTGTCCAACTCACTGTGGTGATCTCCCCTCTGTGTGAAATGTGTCCCACTCACTGTGCTGATCTCCCCTCTGCGAAAAATGTGTCTCAATGACTGTGGTGATCTCCCCTCTGCGAACAATGTGTCTCACTCACTGTGGTGATCTCCCCTCTTTGTTCAATGTGCCCACTCACTGTGGTGATCTCCCCTCTGTGTAAAATGTTTCCCACTCATTGTGATAATCTCCCCTCTGTGTACAATTTGTCCCACTCACTGTGTTGACTCCCCGCTGTGTACAATGTGTCCAACTCACTGTGATCTCCCCTCTGCGAACAATTAGTCACACTCACTGTGGTGATCTCCCGTCTGTGAAAAATGTGTCCCACTCACTGTGCTAATCTCCCCTCTGTGTACAATGTGTCGCACTCACTGTGGTGATCTCCCCTCTGTGTAAAATGTGTCGCACTCACTGTGGTGATCTCCCCTCTGCGAACAATGTGTCTCACTCTCTGTGGTGATCTCCCCTCTGCGAACAATGTATCTTTCTCACTGTGGTGATATCCCCTCTGTGTAAAATGTGTCCCACTCACTGTAGTGCTCTCCAGTCTGTGTAAAATGTGTCCCACTCACTGTGGTGATCTCCCCTCTGTGTGAAATGTGTCCCACTCACTGTGCTGATCTCCCCTCTGCGAAAAATGTGTCTCAAGGACTGTGGTGATCTCCCCTCTGCGAACAATGTGTCTCACTCACTGTGGTGATCTCCCCTCTGTGTTCAATGTGCCCACTCACTGTGGTGATCTCCCCTCTGTGTAAAATGTGTCCCATTCACTGTGATGATATCCTCTCTGTGTAAAATATGTCCCACTCACTGTGGTGATCTCCTCTCTGCGAACAATGTGTCTCACTCACTGTGGTGATCTCCCATTTGTGTAAAAAGTGTCCCTCTCACTGTGGTGATCTCCCCTCTGTGTACAATGTGTCCAACTCACTGTGATCTCCCCTCTGTGTAAAATGTGTCCCATTCACTGTGGTGATCTCCCCTCTGTGTAGAATGTGTCCAATTCACTGTAATTTCCCATCTGTGAACAATTTGTCTCACTCACTGTGGTGATCTCCCCTCTGAGAACAATGTGTCTAACTCACTGTGGTGATCTCCCCTCTGTGTACAAGGTGTCCAACTCACTGTGATCTCCCATCTGTGTACAATGTGTCCCACTCACTTTGGTGATCTCCCCTCTGTGTACAATGTGTCCAACTCACTATGATCTCTCCTCTCTGAACAATGTGTCCCACTCACTGTGGTGATCTCCCCTCTGTGTACAATTTGTCCCACTCACTTTGGTGATCTCCCCTCTGTGTAAAATGTGTCCCATTCACTGTGCTGATCTCACCTCTGTGTACAATGTGTCGCACTCACTCTGGTGATCTCCCCTCTGTGTAAAATGTGTCGCACTCACTGTGGTGACCTCCCCTCTGTGTTCAAAGTGTCCAACTCACTATGGTGATCTCCCCTCTGCGAACAATGTATCTTTCTCACTGTGGTGCCATCCCCTCTGTGTAAAATGTGTCCCACTCACTGTGGTGATCTCCCCTCTGTGTTCAAAGTGTCCAACTCACTATGGTGATCTCCCCTCTGTGTGAAATGTGTCCCACTCACTGTGCTGATCTCCCCTCTGTATAAAATGTGTCCCACTCACTGAGCTGATCTCCCCTCTGCGAACAATGTGTCTCACTGACTGTGGTGATCTCCTCTCTGCGAGCAATGTGTCTCACTCACTGTGGTGATCTCACCACCGTGTACAATGTGTCCCACTCACTGTGATAATCTCCCCTCTGTGTACAAGTTGTCCCACTGACCGTGGTGATCTCCCCTCTGCGAGCAATGTGTCCCACTCACTGTATTGATCTGCCCTCTGTGTACAATGTATCCACTCACTGTGGTGATCTCCCCTCTGTTTAGAAGTTGTCCCACTCACCGTGGTGATCTCCCCTCTGCGAGCAATGTGTCCCACTCACTGTGGTGATCTGCCCTCTGTGTACAATGTATCCACTCACTGTGGTGATCTCCGCTCTCTGTACAATGTGTCTCACTCACTGTGGTGATCTTTCTTCTGCGAACAATGTGTCTTACTCACTGTGGTGATCTGCCCTCTGTGTACAATGTGTCCCACGAACTGCGGTGATCTCCCCTCTGGTTAAAATGTATCCCACTCACTGTGGCGATCTCTCTTCTGCGAACAATGTGTCTCACTCACTGTGATAATCTCTGCTATGTGTACAATCTGTTTCACTCACTGTGGTGATTTCCCCTCTGTGTCCAATGTGTCCTACTCCCTATGGTGATATCCCCTCTGTGTAAAATGTTTCCCACTCATTGTGATAATCTCCCATCTGTCTACCATGTGTCCCACTCACTGTGATCTCCCCTCTGTGTATAATGTGTCCCACTCACTGTGGTGATCTCCCCTCGGTGTACAAAGTGTCCAACTCACTGTGATCTCCCCTCTGCGAAGAATTTGTCTCACTCACTGTGGTGATCTCCTCTCTGCGAGCAATGTGTCCCTCTCACTGTGATCTCCCCTCTGTGTACAATGTGTCCCACTCACTGTGATAATCTCCCCTCTTCGAACAATGTGTCCAACTCACTGTGGTGATCTCCCCTCTGTGTAAAATGTTTCCCACTCATTGTGATAATCTCCCCTCAGTGTACAATTTGTCCCACTCACTGTGGTGATCTCCCCTCTGTGTTCAAAGTGTCCAACTCACTGTGGTGATCTCCCCTCTGTGTGAAATGTGTCCCACTCACTGTGCTGATCTCCCCTCTGTGTTCAATGTGTCTCAATGACTGTGTTGATCTCCCCTCTGCGAACAATGTGTCTCACTCACTGTGGTGATCTCCCCTCTGTGTTCAATGTGCCCACTCACTGTGGTGATCTCCCCTCTGTGTAAAATGTTTCCCACTCATTGTGATAATCTCCCCTCTGTGTACAATTTGTCCCACTCACTGTGTTGACTCCCCTCTGTGTTCAATGTGTCGCACTCACTCTGGTGATCTCCCCTCTGTGTAAAATGTGTCGCACTCACTGTGGTAATCTCCCCTCTGCGAACAATGTGTCTCACTCTCTGTGGTGATCTCCCCTCTGCGAACAATGTATCTTTCTCACTATGGTGATATCCCCTCTGTGTAAAATGTGTCCCACTCACTGTAGTGCTCTCCAGTCTGTGTAAAATGTGTCCCACTCACTGTGGTGATCTCCCCTCTGTGTTCAAAGTGTCCAACTCACTGTGGTGATCTCCCCTCTGTGTGAAATGTGTCCCACTCACTGTGATGATCTCCCCTCTGCGAAAAATGTGTCTCAAGGACTGTGGTGATCTCCCCTCTGCGAACAATGTGTCTCACTCACTGTGGTGATCTCCCCTCTGTGTTCAATGTGCCCACTCACTGTGGTGATCTCCCCTCTGTGTAAAATGTCTCCCACTCACTGTGATGATATCCTCTCTGTGTAAAATATGTCCCACTCACTGTGGTGATCTCCTCTCTGCGAACAATGTGTCTCACTCACTGAGGTGATCTCCCATTTGTGTAAAAAGTGTCCCTCTCACTGTGGTGATCTCCCCTCTGTGTACAATGTGTCCAACTCACTGTGATCTCCCCTCTGTGTAAAATGTGTCCCATTCACTGTGGTGATCTCCCCTCTGTGTAGAATGTGTCCAATTCACTGTAATTTCCCATCTGCGAACAATTTGTCTCACTCACTGTGGTGATCTCCCCTCTGAGAACAAGGTTTCTAACTCACTGTGGTGATCTCCCCTCTGTGTTCAGTGTGTCCAACTCACTGTGGTGATCTCCCCTCTGTGTAAAATGTGTCCCACTCAGTGTGGTGATCTCCCCTCTGCGAACAATGAGTCTCACTCACTGTGGAGATCTCCCCTCTGTGTACAATGAGTCTCACTCACTGTGGTGATCTCCCCTCTGTGTAAAATGTGTCCCACTCACTGTGGCGATCTCCCCTCTGTGTTCAAAGTGTCCAACTCAACAAGTTGTCCCACTCACCGTGGTGATCTCCCCTCTGCGAGCAATGTGTCCCACTCACTGTGGTGATCTGCCCACTGTGTACAATGTATCCACTCACTGTGGTGATCTCTGCTCTCTGTACAATGTGTCTCACTCACTGTGGTGATCTGCCCTCTCTGTACAATGTGTCTCACTCACTGTGGTGATCTGCCCTCTGTGTACAATGTGTCCCACGAACTGCGGTGATCTCCCCTCTGTGTAAAATGTATCCCACTCACTGTGGCGATCTCTCTTCTGCGAACAATGTGTCTCACTCACTGTGATAATCTCTGCTATGTGTACAATCTGTTTCACTCACTGTGGTGATTTCCCCTCTGTGTCCAATGTGTCCTACTCCCTATGGTGATATCCCCTCTGTGTAAAATGTTTCCCACTCATTGTGATAATCTCCCATCTGTCTACCATGTGTCCCACTCACTGTGATCTCCCCTCTGTGTATAATGTGTCCCACTCACTGTGGTGATCTCCCCTCGGTGTACAAAGTGTCCAACTCACTGTGATCTCCCCTCTGCGAAGAATTTGTCTCACTCACTGTGGTGATCTCCTCTCTGCGAGCAATGTGTCCCTCTCACTGTGATCTCCCCTCTGTGTACAATGTGTCCCACTCACTGTGATAATCTCCCCTCTTCGAACAATGTGTCCAACTCACTGTGGTGATCTCCCCTCTGTGTAAAATGTTTCCCACTCATTGTGATAATCTCCCCTCAGTGTACAATTTGTCCCACTCACTGTGGTGATCTCCCCTCTGTGTTCAAAGTGTCCAACTCACTGTGGTGATCTCCCCTCTGTGTGAAATGTGTCCCACTCACTGTGCTGATCTCCCCTCTGTGTTCAATGTGTCTCAATGACTGTGTTGATCTCCCCTCTGCGAACAATGTGTCTCACTCACTGTGGTGATCTCCCCTCTGTGTTCAATGTGCCCACTCACTGTGGTGATCTCCCCTCTGTGTAAAATGTTTCCCACTCATTGTGATAATCTCCCCTCTGTGTACAATTTGTCCCACTCACTGTGTTGACTCCCCTCTGTGTTCAATGTGTCGCACTCACTCTGGTGATCTCCCCTCTGTGTAAAATGTGTCGCACTCACTGTGGTAATCTCCCCTCTGCGAACAATGTGTCTCACTCTCTGTGGTGATCTCCCCTCTGCGAACAATGTATCTTTCTCACTATGGTGATATCCCCTCTGTGTAAAATGTGTCCCACTCACTGTAGTGCTCTCCAGTCTGTGTAAAATGTGTCCCACTCACTGTGGTGATCTCCCCTCTGTGTTCAAAGTGTCCAACTCACTGTGGTGATCTCCCCTCTGTGTGAAATGTGTCCCACTCACTGTGATGATCTCCCCTCTGCGAAAAATGTGTCTCAAGGACTGTGGTGATCTCCCCTCTGCGAACAATGTGTCTCACTCACTGTGGTGATCTCCCCTCTGTGTTCAATGTGCCCACTCACTGTGGTGATCTCCCCTCTGTGTAAAATGTCTCCCACTCACTGTGATGATATCCTCTCTGTGTAAAATATGTCCCACTCACTGTGGTGATCTCCTCTCTGCGAACAATGTGTCTCACTCACTGAGGTGATCTCCCATTTGTGTAAAAAGTGTCCCTCTCACTGTGGTGATCTCCCCTCTGTGTACAATGTGTCCAACTCACTGTGATCTCCCCTCTGTGTAAAATGTGTCCCATTCACTGTGGTGATCTCCCCTCTGTGTAGAATGTGTCCAATTCACTGTAATTTCCCATCTGCGAACAATTTGTCTCACTCACTGTGGTGATCTCCCCTCTGAGAACAAGGTTTCTAACTCACTGTGGTGATCTCCCCTCTGTGTTCAGTGTGTCCAACTCACTGTGGTGATCTCCCCTCTGTGTAAAATGTGTCCCACTCAGTGTGGTGATCTCCCCTCTGCGAACAATGAGTCTCACTCACTGTGGAGATCTCCCCTCTGTGTACAATGAGTCTCACTCACTGTGGTGATCTCCCCTCTGTGTAAAATGTGTCCCACTCACTGTGGCGATCTCCCCTCTGTGTTCAAAGTGTCCAACTCAACAAGTTGTCCCACTCACCGTGGTGATCTCCCCTCTGCGAGCAATGTGTCCCACTCACTGTGGTGATCTGCCCACTGTGTACAATGTATCCACTCACTGTGGTGATCTCTGCTCTCTGTACAATGTGTCTCACTCACTGTGGTGATCTGCCCTCTCTGTACAATGTGTCTCACTCACTGTGGTGATCTGCCCTCTGTGTACAATGTGTCCCACGAACTGCGGTGATCTCCCCTCTGTGTAAAATGTATCCCACTCACTGTGGTGATCTCTCTACTGCGAACAATGTGTCTCACTCACTGTGATAATCTCTGCTATGTGTACAATGTGTTTCACTCACTGTGGTGATCTCCCCTCTGTGTTCAATGTGTCCTACTCACTCTGGTGATATCCCCTCTGTGTAAAATGTTTCCCACTCATTGTGATAATCTCCCATCTGTGTACAATGTGTCCCACTCACTGTGATCTCCCCTTTGTGTATAATGTGTCCCACTCACTGTGGTGATCTCACCTCGGTGTACAAAGTGTCCAACTCACTGTGATCTCCCCTCTGCGAACAATTTGTCTCACTCACTGTGGTAATCTCCTCTCTGCGAGCAATGTGTCCCTCTCACTGTGATCTCCCCTCCATGTACAATGTGTCCCACTCACTGTGATAATCTCCCCTCTGCGAACAATGTGTCCAACTCACTGTGGTGATCTCCACTCTGTGTAAAATGTGTCCCACTCACTGTGGTTATCTCCCCTCTGTGTTAAATGTGTCCCACTCACTGTGGTGATCTCCCCTCTGTGTACAATGTGTCCAACTCAATGTGATCTCCCCTCTGCGAACAATTTGTCGCACTCACTGTGGTGATCTCCCCTCTGCGAACAATGTGTCTCACTCACTGTTGTTATCTCCCCTCTGTGTTCAACGTGTCCAACTCACTCTGGTGATCTCCCGTCTGTGTAAAATGCGTCCCACTCACTGTGGTGATTTCCCCTCTGTGTACAAGATGTCGCACTCACTGTGGTGATCTCCCCTCTGTGTACAATGTGTCTCACTCACTGTGGTGATCTCCCCTCTGTGTTCAATGTGACTCATTGACTGTGGTGATCTCCCCTCTGTGTACAATGTGTCTCACTCACTGTGGTGATCTCCCCTGTGTGTACAATGTGTCCAACGCACTGTGATCTCCCCTCTGTGTAAAATGTGTCCAACTCACTGTGATCTCCCCTCTGCGAGCTATGTGTCCCACTCACTGTCGTGATCTGCCCTCTGTATACAATGTGTCCCACGAACTGCGGTGATCTCCCCTCTGTGTAAAATGTGTCCCACTCACTGTAGTGATCTCCCGTCTGTGTAAAATGTGTCCCACTCACTGTGGCGATCTCCCCTCTGTGTTCAAAGTGTCCAACTCAACAAGTTGTCCCACTCACCGTGGTGATCTCCCCTCTGTGAGCATTGTGTCCCACTCACTGTGGTGATCTGCCCACTGTGTACAATGTATCCACTCACTGTGGTGATCTCCGCTCTCTGTACAATGTGTTTCACTCACTGTGGTGATCTCCCCTCTGTGTTCAATGTGTCCTACTCACTCTGCTGATAACCCCTCTGTGTAAAATTTATCCCACTCACTGTGGTGATCTCACCTTGGTGTACAATGTGTCCAACTCACTGTGATCTCCCCTCTGCGAACAATTTTTCTCACTCACTTTGGTGATCTCCTCTCTGCGAGCAATGTGTCCCTCTCACTGTGATCTCCCCTCCATGTACAATGTGTCCCACTCACTCTGATAATCTCCCCTCTGCGAACAATGTGTCCAACTCACTGTGGTGATCTCCCCTCTGTGTAAAATGTGTCCCACTCACTGTGGTTATCTCCCCTCTTTGTTAAATGTGTCCCACTCACTGTGGTGATCTCCCCTCTGTGTACAATGTGTCCAACTCAATGTGATCTCCCCTCTGCGAACAATTAGTCGCACTCACTGTGGTGATCTCCCCTCTGCGAACAATGTGTCTCACTCACTGTGGTGATCTCCCCTCTGTGTTCAATGTGTCCAACTCACTCTGGTGATCTCCCGTCTGTGTAAAATGCGTCCCACTCACTGTGGTGATCTCCCCTCTGTGTACAAGATGTCGCACTCACTGTGGTGATCTCCCCTCTGTGTACAATGCGTCGCACTCACTGAGGTGATCTCCCCCTGTGTAAATTGTGCTGCACTCACTGTGGTGATCTCCCCTCCGTGTAAAATGTGTCACACTCACTGTGGTGATCTCCCCTCTGTGTACAATGTGTCCAACTCAATGTAATCTCCCCTCTGCGAACAATTTGTCGCACTCACTGTGGTGATATCCCCTCCGTGTTCAATGTGTCCGACTCACTGTGGTGATCTCCCGTCTGTGTAAAATGCGTCCCACTCATGGTGGTGATCTCCCCTCTGTGTTTGAAGTGTCCAACTCACTATGGTGATCTTCCCTCGGTGTAAAATGTGTCCCACTCACTGTGCTAATCTCCACTCTGTATAAAATGTGTCTCACTCACTGTGGTGATCTCCCCTCTGTGTAAAATGAGTCCCACTCACTGTGATGATCTCCCCTCTGTGTAAAATGTGTCACACTCACTGTGGTGATTTCCCCTTGGCGAACAATGTGTCTCACTCACTGTGGTGATCTCCCCTCTGTGTTCAATGTGTCTCACTGACTGTGGTGATCTCCCCTCTGTGTACAATGTGTCTCACTCACTGTGGTGATCTCCCCTGTGTGTACAATGTGTCCAACGCACTGTGATCTCCCCTCTGCGAACTATTTGTCTCACTCACTGTGGTGATCTCCCCTCTGTGTAAAATGTGTCCCACTCACTGTGGTGATCTGCCCTCTGTGTACAATGTTTCCACTCACTGTGGTGATCTCCGCTCTCTGTACAATGTGTCCCACTCACTGTGGGGATCTGCCCTCTGTGTTCAATGTGCCCACTCGCTGTGGTGATCTCCCCTCTGTGTAAAATGTGTCCCACTCACTGTGATCATCTTACCTCCGTGTTCAATGTGTCCCACTCACTGTGATAATCTCCCCTCTGTGTACGTTCTCCCACTCACCGTGGTGATCTCCCCTCTACGAGCAATGTGTCCCACTCACTGTGGTGATCTGCCCTCTGCATTCAATGTATCCACTCACTGTGGTGATCTCCGCTCTCTGTACAATGTATCCACTCACTGTGGTGATCTCCGCTCTCTGTACAATGTGTCCCACTCACTGTGGGGATCTGCCCTCTGTGTTCAATGTGCCCACTCACTGTGGTGATCTCCCCTCTGTGTAAAATGTGTCGCACTCACTGTGGTGATCTCCCCTCTGCGAACAATGTGTCTCACTCTCTGTGGTGATCTCCCCTCTGCGAACAATGTATCTTTCTCACTGTGGTGATATCCCCTCTGTGTAAAATGTGTCCCACTCACTGTAGTGCTCTCCAGTCTGTGTAAAATGTGTCCCACTCACTGTGGTGATCTCCCCTCTGTGTTCAAAGTGTCCAACTCACTGTGGTGATCTCCCTCTGTGTGAAATGTGTCCCACTCACTGTGCTGATCTCCCCTCTGCGAAAAATGTGTCTCAAGGACTGTGGTGATCTCCCCTCTGCGAACAATGTGTCTCACTCACTGTGGTGATCTCCCCTCTGTGTTCAATGTGCCCACTCACTGTGGTGATCTCCCCTCTGTGTAAAATGTGTCCCACTCACTGTGATGATATCCTCTCTGTGTAAAATATGTCCCACTCACTGTGGTGATCTCCTCTCTGCGAACAATGTGTCTCACTCACTGAGGTGATCTCCCATTTGTGTAAAAAGTGTCCCTCTCACTGTGGTGATCTCCCCTCTGTGTACAATGTCTCCAACTCACTGTGATCTCCCCTCTGTGTAAAATGTGTCCCATTCACTGTGGTGATCTCCCCTCTGTGTAGAATGTGTCCAATTCACTGTAATTTCCCATCTGCGAACAATTTGTCTCACTCACTGTGGTGATCTCCCCTCTGAGAACAAGGTGTCTAACTCACTGTGGTGATCTCCCCTCTGTGTTCAGTGTGTCCAACTCACTGTGGTGATCTCCCCTCTGTGTAAAATGTGTCCCACTCAGTGTGGTGATCTCCCCTCTGCGAACAATGAGTCTCACTCACTGTGGAGATCTCCCCTCTGTGTACAATGAGTCTCACTCACTGTGGTGATCTCCCCTCTGTGTAAAATGTGTCCCACTCACTGTGGCGATCTCCCCTCTGTGTTCAAAGTGTCCAACTCAACAAGTTGTCCCACTCACCGTGGTGATCTCCCCTCTGCGAGCAATGTGTCTCACTCACTGTGGTGATCTGCCCACTGTGTACAATGTATCCACTCACTGTGGTGATCTCCGCTCTCTGTACAATGTGTCTCACTCACTGTGGTGATCTGCCCTCTCTGTACAATGTGTCTCACTCACTGTGGTGATCTGCCCTCTGTGTACAATGTGTCCCACGAACTGCGGTGATCTCCCCTCTGTGTAAAATGTATCCCACTCACTGTGGTGATCTCTCTTCTGCGAACAATGTGTCTCACTCACTTTGATAATCTCTGCTATGTGTACAATGTGTTTCACTCACTGTGGTGATCTCCCCTCTGTGTTCAATGTGTCCTACTCACTCTGGTGATATCCCCTCTGTGTAAAATGTTTCCCACTCATTGTGATAATCTCCCATCTGTGTACAATGTGTCCCACTCACTGTGATCTCCCCTCTGTGTATAATGTGTCCCACTCACTGTGGTGATCTCACCTCGGTGTACAAAGTGTCCAACTCACTGTGATCTCCCCTCTGCGAACAATTTGTCTCACTCACTGTGGTAATCTCCCCTCTGTGTAAAATGTGTCCCACTCACTGTGGTTATCTCCCCTCTTTGTTAAATGTGTCCCACTCACTGTGGTGATCTCCCCTCTGTGTACAATGTGTCCAACTCAATGTGATCTCCCCTCTGCGAACAATTAGTCGCACTCACTGTGGTGATCTCCCCTCTGCGAACAATGTGTCTCACTCACTGTGGTGATCTCCCCTCTGTGTTCAATGTGTCCAACTCACTCTGGTGATCTCCCGTCTGTGTAAAATGCGTCCCACTCACTGTGGTGATCTCCCCTCTGTGTACAAGATGTCGCACTCACTGTGGTGATCTCCCCTCTGTGTACAATGCGTCGCACTCACTGAGGTGATCTCCCCCTGTGTAAATTGTGCTGCACTCACTGTGGTGATCTCCCCTCCGTGTAAAATGTGTCACACTCACTGTGGTGATCTCCCCTCTGTGTACAATGTGTCCAACTCAATGTAATCTCCCCTCTGCGAACAATTTGTCGCACTCACTGTGGTGATATCCCCTCCGTGTTCAATGTGTCCGACTCACTGTGGTGATCTCCCGTCTGTGTAAAATGCGTCCCACTCATGGTGGTGATCTCCCCTCTGTGTTTGAAGTGTCCAACTCACTATGGTGATCTTCCCTCGGTGTAAAATGTGTCCCACTCACTGTGCTAATCTCCACTCTGTATAAAATGTGTCCCACTCACTGTGGTGATCTCTCTTCTGCGAACAATGTGTCTCACTCACTGTGGTGATCTCCCCTCTGTGTTCAATGTACCCACGCACTGTGTTGATCTCCCCTCTGTGTAAAATGAGTCCCACTCACTGTGATGATCTCCCCTCTGTGTAAAATGTGTCACACTCACTGTGGTGATTTCCCCTTGGCGAACAATGTGTCTCACTCACTGTGGTGATCTCCCCTCTGTGTTCAATGTGTCTCACTGACTGTGGTGATCTCCCCTCTGTGTACAATGTGTCTCACTCACTGTGGTGATCTCCCCTGTGTGTACAATGTGTCCAACGCACTGTGATCTCCCCTCTGCGAACTATTTGTCTCACTCACTGTGGTGATCTCCCCTCTGTGTAAAATGTGTCCCACTCACTGTGGTGATCTGCCCTCTGTGTACAATGTATCCACTCACTGTGGTGATCTCCGCTCTCTGTACAATGTGTCCCACTCACTGTGGGGATCTGCCCTCT
This sequence comes from Hemitrygon akajei, assembly GCF_048418815.1. Classification (NCBI taxonomy): domain Eukaryota; kingdom Metazoa; phylum Chordata; class Chondrichthyes; order Myliobatiformes; family Dasyatidae; genus Hemitrygon; species Hemitrygon akajei. Next base: position 144,673,003 of record NC_133124.1, on the reverse strand, counting down.
GTGTTCAATGTGCCCACTCGCTGTGGTGATCTCCCCTCTGTGTAAAATGTGTCCCACTCACTGTGATCATCTTACCTCCGTGTTCAATGTGTCCCACTCACTGTGATAATCTCCCCTCTGTGTACGTTCTCCCACTCACCGTGGTGATCTCCCCTCTACGAGCAATGTGTCCCACTCACTGTGGTGATCTGCCCTCTGCATTCAATGTATCCACTCACTGTGGTGATCTCCGCTCTCTGTACAATGTATCCACTCACTGTGGTGATCTCCGCTCTCTGTACAATGTGTCCCACTCACTGTGGGGATCTGCCCTCTGTGTTCAATGTGCCCACTCACTGTGGTGATCTCCCCTCTGTGTAAAATGTGTCGCACTCACTGTGGTGATCTCCCCTCTGCGAACAATGTGTCTCCCTCTCTGTGGTGATCTCCCCTCTGCGAACAATGTATCTTTCTCACTGTGGTGATATCCCCTCTGTGTAAAATGTGTCCCACTCACTGTAGTGCTCTCCAGTCTGTGTAAAATGTGTCCCACTGACTGTGGTGATCTCCCCTCTGTGTTCAAAGTGTCCAACTCACTGTGGTGATCTCCCTCTGTGTGAAATGTGTCCCACTCACTGTGCTGATCTCCCCTCTGCGAAAAATGTGTCTCAAGGACTGTGGTGATCTCCCCTCTGCGAACAATGTGTCTCACTCACTGTGGTGATCTCCCCTCTGTGTTCAATGTGCCCACTCACTGTGGTGATCTCCCCTCTGTGTAAAATGTGTCCCACTCACTGTGATGATATCCTCTCTGTGTAAAATATGTCCCACTCACTGTGGTGATCTCCTCTCTGCGAACAATGTGTCTCACTCACTGAGGTGATCTCCCATTTGTGTAAAAAGTGTCCCTCTCACTGTGGTGATCTCCCCTCTGTGTACAATGTCTCCAACTCACTGTGATCTCCCCTCTGTGTAAAATGTGTCCCATTCACTGTGGTGATCTCCCCTCTGTGTAGAATGTGTCCAATTCACTGTAATTTCCCATCTGCGAACAATTTGTCTCACTCACTGTGGTGATCTCCCCTCTGAGAACAAGGTGTCTAACTCACTGTGGTGATCTCCCCTCTGTGTTCAGTGTGTCCAACTCACTGTGGTGATCTCCCCTCTGTGTAAAATGTGTCCCACTCAGTGTGGTGATCTCCCCTCTGCGAACAATGAGTCTCACTCACTGTGGAGATCTCCCCTCTGTGTACAATGAGTCTCACTCACTGTGGTGATCTCCCCTCTGTGTAAAATGTGTCCCACTCACTGTGGCGATCTCCCCTCTGTGTTCAAAGTGTCCAACTCAACAAGTTGTCCCACTCACCGTGGTGATCTCCCCTCTGCGAGCAATGTGTCCCACTCACTGTGGTGATCTGCCCACTGTGTACAATGTATCCACTCACTGTGGTGATCTCCGCTCTCTGTACAATGTGTCTCACTCACTGTGGTGATCTGCCCTCTCTGTACAATGTGTCTCACTCACTGTGGTGATCTGCCCTCTGTGTACAATGTGTCCCACGAACTGCGGTGATCTCCCCTCTGTGTAAAATGTATCCCACTCACTGTGGTGATCTCTCTTCTGCGAACAATGTGTCTCACTCACTTTGATAATCTCTGCTATGTGTACAATGTGTTTCACTCACTGTGGTGATCTCCCCTCTGTGTTCAATGTGTCCTACTCACTCTGGTGATATCCCCTCTGTGTAAAATGTTTCCCACTCATTGTGATAATCTCCCATCTGTGTACAATGTGTCCCACTCACTGTGATCTCCCCTCTGTGTATAATGTGTCCCACTCACTGTGGTGATCTCACCTCGGTGTACAAAGTGTCCAACTCACTGTGATCTCCCCTCTGCGAACAATTTGTCTCACTCACTGTGGTAATCTCCTCTCTGCGAGCAATGTGTCCCTCTCACTGTGATCTCCCCTCCATGTACAATGTGTCCCACTCACTGTGATAATCTCCCCTCTGCGAACAATGTGTCCAACTCACTGTGGTGATCTCCCCTCTGTGTAAAATGTGTCCCACTCACTGTGGTTATCTCCCCTCTTTGTTAAATGTGTCCCACTCACTGTGGTGATCTCCCCTCTGTGTACAATGTGTCCAACTCAATGTGATCTCCCCTCTGCGAACAATTAGTCGCACTCACTGTGGTGATCTCCCCTCTGCGAACAATGTGTCTCACTCACTGTGGTGATCTCCCCTCTGTGTTCAATGTGTCCAACTCACTCTGGTGATCTCCCGTCTGTGTAAAATGCGTCCCACTCACTGTGGTGATCTCCCCTCTGTGTACAAGATGTCGCACTCACTGTGGTGATCTCCCCTCTGTGTACAATGCGTCGCACTCACTGAGGTGATCTCCCCCTGTGTAAATTGTGCTGCACTCACTGTGGTGATCTCCCCTCCGTGTAAAATGTGTCACACTCACTGTGGTGATCTCCCCTCTGTGTACAATGTGTCCAACTCAATGTAATCTCCCCTCTGCGAACAATTTGTCGCACTCACTGTGGTGATATCCCCTCCGTGTTCAATGTGTCCGACTCACTGTGGTGATCTCCCGTCTGTGTAAAATGCGTCCCACTCATGGTGGTGATCTCCCCTCTGTGTTTGAAGTGTCCAACTCACTATGGTGATCTTCCCTCGGTGTAAAATGTGTCCCACTCACTGTGCTAATCTCCACTCTGTATAAAATGTGTCTCACTCACTGTGGTGATCTCCCCTCTGTGTAAAATGAGTCCCACTCACTGTGATGATCTCCCCTCTGTGTAAAATGTGTCACACTCACTGTGGTGATTTCCCCTTGGCGAACAATGTGTCTCACTCACTGTGGTGATCTCCCCTCTGTGTTCAATGTGTCTCACTGACTGTGGTGATCTCCCCTCTGTGTACAATGTGTCTCACTCACTGTGGTGATCTCCCCTGTGTGTACAATGTGTCCAACGCACTGTGATCTCCCCTCTGCGAACTATTTGTCTCACTCACTGTGGTGATCTCCCCTCTGTGTAAAATGTGTCCCACTCACTGTGGTGATCTGCCCTCTGTGTACAATGTATCCACTCACTGTGGTGATCTCCGCTCTCTGTACAATGTGTCCCACTCACTGTGGGGATCTGCCCTCTGTGTTCAATGTGCCCACTCGCTGTGGTGATCTCCCCTCTGTGTAAAATGTGTCCCACTCACTGTGATCATCTTACCTCCGTGTTCAATGTGTCCCACTCACTGTGATAATCTCCCCTCTGTGTACGTTCTCCCACTCACCGTGGTGATCTCCCCTCTACGAGCAATGTGTCCCACTCACTGTGGTGATCTGCCCTCTGCATTCAATGTATCCACTCACTGTGGTGATCTCCGCTCTCTGTACAATGTATCCACTCACTGTGGTGATCTCCGCTCTCTGTACAATGTGTCCCACTCACTGTGGGGATCTGCCCTCTGTGTTCAATGTGCCCACTCACTGTGGTGATCTCCCCTCTGTGTAAAATGTGTCGCACTCACTGTGGTGATCTCCCCTCTGCGAACAATGTGTCTCACTCTCTGTGGTGATCTCCCCTCTGCGAACAATGTATCTTTCTCACTGTGGTGATATCCCCTCTGTGTAAAATGTGTCCCACTCACTGTAGTGCTCTCCAGTCTGTGTAAAATGTGTCCCACTCACTGTGGTGATCTCCCCTCTGTGTTCAAAGTGTCCAACTCACTGTGGTGATCTCCCTCTGTGTGAAATGTGTCCCACTCACTGTGCTGATCTCCCCTCTGCGAAAAATGTGTCTCAAGGACTGTGGTGATCTCCCCTCTGCGAACAATGTGTCTCACTCACTGTGGTGATCTCCCCTCTGTGTTCAATGTGCCCACTCACTGTGGTGATCTCCCCTCTGTGTAAAATGTGTCCCACTCACTGTGATGATATCCTCTCTGTGTAAAATATGTCCCACTCACTGTGGTGATCTCCTCTCTGCGAACAATGTGTCTCACTCACTGAGGTGATCTCCCATTTGTGTAAAAAGTGTCCCTCTCACTGTGGTGATCTCCCCTCTGTGTACAATGTGTCCAACTCACTGTGATCTCCCCTCTGTGTAAAATGTGTCCCATTCACTGTGGTGATCTCCCCTCTGTGTAGAATGTGTCCAATTCACTGTAATTTCCCATCTGCGAACAATTTGTCTCACTCACTGTGGTGATCTCCCCTCTGAGAACAAGGTGTCTAACTCACTGTGGTGATCTCCCCTCTGTGTTCAGTGTGTCCAACTCACTGTGGTGATCTCCCCTCTGTGTAAAATGTGTCCCACTCAGTGTGGTGATCTCCCCTCTGCGAACAATGAGTCTCACTCACTGTGGAGATCTCCCCTCTGTGTACAATGAGTCTCACTCACTGTGGTGATCTCCCCTCTGTGTAAAATGTGTCCCACTCACTGTGGCGATCTCCCCTCTGTGTTCAAAGTGTCCAACTCAACAAGTTGTCCCACTCACCGTGGTGATCTCCCCTCTGCGAGCAATGTGTCCCACTCACTGTGGTGATCTGCCCACTGTGTACAATGTATCCACTCACTGTGGTGATCTCCGCTCTCTGTACAATGTGTCTCACTCACTGTGGTGATCTGCCCTCTCTGTACAATGTGTCTCACTCACTGTGGTGATCTGCCCTCTGTGTACAATGTGTCCCACGAACTGCGGTGATCTCCCCTCTGTGTAAAATGTATCCCACTCACTGTGGTGATCTCTCTTCTGCGAACAATGTGTCTCACTCACTTTGATAATCTCTGCTATGTGTACAATGTGTTTCACTCACTGTGGTGATCTCCCCTCTGTGTTCAATGTGTCCTACTCACTCTGGTGATATCCCCTCTGTGTAAAATGTTTCCCACTCATTGTGATAATCTCCCATCTGTGTACAATGTGTCCCACTCACTGTGATCTCCCCTCTGTGTATAATGTGTCCCACTCACTGTGGTGATCTCACCTCGGTGTACAAAGTGTCCAACTCACTGTGATCTCCCCTCTGCGAACAATTTGTCTCACTCACTGTGGTAATCTCCCCTCTGTGTAAAATGTGTCCCACTCACTGTGGTTATCTCCCCTCTTTGTTAAATGTGTCCCACTCACTGTGGTGATCTCCCCTCTGTGTACAATGTGTCCAACTCAATGTGATCTCCCCTCTGCGAACAATTAGTCGCACTCACTGTGGTGATCTCCCCTCTGCGAACAATGTGTCTCACTCACTGTGGTGATCTCCCCTCTGTGTTCAATGTGTCCAACTCACTCTGGTGATCTCCCGTCTGTGTAAAATGCGTCCCACTCACTGTGGTGATCTCCCCTCTGTGTACAAGATGTCGCACTCACTGTGGTGATCTCCCCTCTGTGTACAATGCGTCGCACTCACTGAGGTGATCTCCCCCTGTGTAAATTGTGCTGCACTCACTGTGGTGATCTCCCCTCCGTGTAAAATGTGTCACACTCACTGTGGTGATCTCCCCTCTGTGTACAATGTGTCCAACTCAATGTAATCTCCCCTCTGCGAACAATTTGTCGCACTCACTGTGGTGATATCCCCTCCGTGTTCAATGTGTCCGACTCACTGTGGTGATCTCCCGTCTGTGTAAAATGCGTCCCACTCATGGTGGTGATCTCCCCTCTGTGTTTGAAGTGTCCAACTCACTATGGTGATCTTCCCTCGGTGTAAAATGTGTCCCACTCACTGTGCTAATCTCCACTCTGTATAAAATGTGTCCCACTCACTGTGGTGATCTCTCTTCTGCGAACAATGTGTCTCACTCACTGTGGTGATCTCCCCTCTCTGTACAATGTGTCTCACTCACTGTGGTGATCTCCCCTCTGTGTTCAATGTACCCACGCACTGTGTTGATCTCCCCTCTGTGTAAAATGAGTCCCACTCACTGTGATGATCTCCCCTCTGTGTAAAATGTGTCACACTCACTGTGGTGATTTCCCCTTGGCGAACAATGTGTCTCACTCACTGTGGTGATCTCCCCTCTGTGTTCAATGTGTCTCACTGACTGTGGTGATCTCCCCTCTGTGTACAATGTGTCTCACTCACTGTGGTGATCTCCCCTGTGTGTACAATGTGTCCAACGCACTGTGATCTCCCCTCTGCGAACTATTTGTCTCACTCACTGTGGTGATCTCCCCTCTGTGTAAAATGTGTCCCACTCACTGTGGTGATCTGCCCTCTGTGTACAATGTATCCACTCACTGTGGTGATCTCCGCTCTCTGTACAATGTGTCCCACTCACTGTGGGGATCTGCCCTCTGTGTTCAATGTGCCCACTCGCTGTGGTGATCTCCCCTCTGTGTAAAATGTGTCCCACTCACTGTGATCATATTACCTCCGTGTTCAATGTGTCCCACTCACTGTGATAATCTCCCCTCTGTGTACGTTCTCCCACTCACCGTGGTGATCTCCCCTCTACGAGCAATGTGTCCCACTCACTGTGGTGATCTGCCCTCTGCATTCAATGTATCCACTCACTGTGGTGATCTCCGCTCTCTGTACAATGTATCCACTCACTGTGGTGATCTCCGCTCTCTGTACAATGTGTCCCACTCACTGTGGGGATCTGCCCTCTGTGTTCAATGTGCCCACTCACTGTGGTGATCTCCCCTCTGTGTAAAATGTGTCGCACTCACTGTGGTGATCTCCCCTCTGCGAACAATGTGTCTCCCTCTCTGTGGTGATCTCCCCTCTGCGAACAATGTATCTTTCTCACTGTGGTGATATCCCCTCTGTGTAAAATGTGTCCCACTCACTGTAGTGCTCTCCAGTCTGTGTAAAATGTGTCCCACTCACTGTGGTGATCTCCCCTCTGTGTTCAAAGTGTCCAACTCACTGTGGTGATCTCCCTCTGTGTGAAATGTGTCCCACTCACTGTGCTGATCTCCCCACTGCGAAAAATGTGTCTCAAGGACTGTGGTGATCTCCCCTCTGCGAACAATGTGTCTCACTCACTGTGGTGATCTCCCCTCTGTGTTCAATGTGCCCACTCACTGTGGTGATCTCCCCTCTGTGTAAAATGTGTCCCACTCACTGTGATGATATCCTCTCTGTGTAAAATATGTCCCACTCACTGTGGTGATCTCCTCTCTGCGAACAATGTGTCTCACTCACTGAGGTGATCTCCCATTTGTGTAAAAAGTGTCCCTCTCACTGTGGTGATCTCCCCTCTGTGTACAATGTCTCCAACTCACTGTGATCTCCCCTCTGTGTAAAATGTGTCCCATTCACTGTGGTGATCTCCCCTCTGTGTAGAATGTGTCCAATTCACTGTAATTTCCCATCTGCGAACAATTTGTCTCACTCACTGTGGTGATCTCCCCTCTGAGAACAAGGTGTCTAACTCACTGTGGTGATCTCCCCTCTGTGTTCAGTGTGTCCAACTCACTGTGGTGATCTCCCCTCTGTGTAAAATGTGTCCCACTCAGTGTGGTGATCTCCCCTCTGCGAACAATGAGTCTCACTCACTGTGGAGATCTCCCCTCTGTGTACAATGAGTCTCACTCACTGTGGTGATCTCCCCTCTGTGTAAAATGTGTCCCACTCACTGTGGCGATCTCCCCTCTGTGTTCAAAGTGTCCAACTCAACAAGTTGTCCCACTCACCGTGGTGATCTCCCCTCTGCGAGCAATGTGTCCCACTCACTGTGGTGATCTGCCCACTGTGTACAATGTATCCACTCACTGTGGTGATCTCCGCTCTCTGTACAATGTGTCTCACTCACTGTGGTGATCTGCCCTCTCTGTACAATGTGTCTCACTCACTGTGGTGATCTGCCCTCTGTGTACAATGTGTCCCACGAACTGCGGTGATCTCCCCTCTGTGTAAAATGTATCCCACTCACTGTGGTGATCTCTCTTCTGCGAACAATGTGTCTCACTCACTTTGATAATCTCTGCTATGTGTACAATGTGTTTCACTCACTGTGGTGATCTCCCCTCTGTGTTCAATGTGTCCTACTCACTCTGGTGATATCCCCTCTGTGTAAAATGTTTCCCACTCATTGTGATAATCTCCCATCTGTGTACAATGTGTCCCACTCACTGTGATCTCCCCTCTGTGTATAATGTGTCCCACTCACTGTGGTGATCTCACCTCGGTGTACAAAGTGTCCAACTCACTGTGATCTCCCCTCTGCGAACAATTTGTCTCACTCACTGTGGTAATCTCCTCTCTGCGAGCAATGTGTCCCTCTCACTGTGATCTCCCCTCCATGTACAATGTGTCCCACTCACTGTGATAATCTCCCCTCTGCGAACAATGTGTCCAACTCACTGTGGTGATCTCCACTCTGTGTAAAATGTGTCCCACTCACTGTGGTTATCTCCCCTCTGTGTTAAATGTGTCCCACTCACTGTGGTGATCTTCCCTCTGTGTACAATGAGTCCAACTCAATGTGATCTCCCCTCTGCGAACAATTTGTCGCACTCACTGTGGTGATCTCCCCTCTGCGAACAATCTGTCTCACTCACTGTGGTTATCTCCCCTCTGTGTTCAACGTGTCCAACTCACTCTGGTGATCTCCCGTCTGTGTAAAATGCGTCCCACTCACTGTGGTGATTTCCCCTCTGTGTACAAGATGTCGCACTCACTGTGGTGATCTCCGCTCTGTGTACAATGCGTCGCACTCACTGAGGTGATCTCCCCTCTGTGTAAATTGTGCTGCACTCACTTTGGTGTTCTCACCTCTGCGAACAATGTGTCTCACTCACTGTGGTGATCTCCACTCCGTGTAAAATGTGTTACACTCACTGTGGTGATCTCCCCTCTGTGTTCAATGTGACTCATTGACTGTGGTGATCTCCCCTCTGTGTACAATGTGTCTCACTCACTGTGGTGATCTCCCCTGTGTGTACAATGTGTCCAACGCACTGTGATCTCCCCTCTGTGTAAAATGTGTCCAACTCACTGTGATCTCCCCTCTGCGAGCTATGTGTCCCACTCACTGTCGTGATCTGCCCTCTGTATACAATGTGTCCCACGAACTGCGGTGATCTCCCCTCTGTGTAAAATGTGTCCCACTCACTGTAGTGATCTCCCGTCTGTGTAAAATGTGTCCCACTCACTGTGGCGATCTCCCCTCTGTGTTCAAAGTGTCCAACTCAACAAGTTGTCCCACTCACCGTGGTGATCTCCCCTCTGCGAGCATTGTGTCCCACTCACTGTGGTGATCTGCCCACTGTGTACAATGTATCCACTCACTGTGGTGATCTCCGCTCTCTGTACAATGTGTCTCACTCACTGTGGTGATCTGCCCTCTGTGTACAATGTGTCCCACGAACTGCGGTGATCTCCCCTCTGTGTAAAATGTATCCCACTCACTGTGGTGATCTCTCTTCTGCGAACAATGTGTCTCACTCACTGTGGTGATCTCCGCTCTCTGTACAATGTGTTTCACTCACTGTGGTGATCTCCCCTCTGTGTTCAATGTGTCCTACTCACTCTGGTGATAACCCCTCTGTGTAAAATTTATCCCACTCACTGTGGTGATCTCACCTTGGTGTACAAAGTGTCCAACTCACTGTGATCTCCCCTCTGCGAACAATTGGTCTCAATCACTGTGGTGATCTCCTCTCTGCGAGCAATGTGTCCCTCTCACTGTGATCTCCCCTCCATGTACAATGTGTCCCACTCACTGTGATAATCTCCCCTCTGTGTAAAATGTGTCCCACTCACTGTGGTTATCTCCCCTCTTTGTTAAATGTGTCCCACTCACTGTGGTGATCTCCCCTCTGTGTACAATGTGTCCAACTCAATGTGATCTCCCCTCTGCGAACAATTAGTCGCACTCACTGTGGTGATCTCCCCTCTGTGTTCAATGTGTCCAACTCACTCTGGTGATCTCCCGTCTGTGTAAAATGCGTCCCACTCACTCTGGTGATCTCCCGTCTGCGTAAAATGCGTCCCACTCACTGTGGTGATCTCCCCTCTGTGTACAAGATGTCGCACTCACTGTGGTGATCTCCCCTCTGTGTACAATGCGTCGCACTCACTGAGGTGATCTCCCCTCTGTGTAAATTGTGCTGCACTCACTGTGGTGATCTCCCCTCCGTGTAAAATGTGTCACACTCACTGTGGTGATCTCCCCTCTGTGTACAATGTGTCCAACTCAATGTGATCTCCCCTCTGCGAACAATTTGTCGCACTCACTGTGGTGATATCCCCTCCGTGTTCAATGTGTCCGACTCACTGTGGTGATCTCCCGTCTGTGTAAAATGCGTCCCACTCATGGTGGTGATCTCCCCTCTGTGTTTGAAGTGTCCAACTCACTATGGTGATCTCCCCTCGGTGTAAAATGTGTCCCACTCACTGTGCTAATCTCCACTCTGTATAAAATGTGTCCCACTCACTGTGGTGATCTCTCTTCTGCGAACAATGTGTCTCACTCACTGTGGTGATCTCCCCTCAGTGTTCAATGTACCCACGCACTGTGTTGATCTCTCCTCTGTGTAAAATGAGTCCCACTCACTGTGATGATCTCCCCTCTGTGTAAAATGTGTCACACTCACTGTGGTGATTTCCCCTTGGCGAACAATGTGTCTCACTCACTGTGGTGATCTCCCCTCTGTGTTCAATGTGTCTCACTGACTGTGGTGATCTCCCCTCTGTGTACAATGTGTCTCACTCACTGTGGTGATCTCCCCTGTGTGTTCAATGTGTCCAACGCACTGTGATCTCCCCTCTGTGTACAATGTGTCCAACTCACTGTGATCTCCCCTCTGCGAACTATGTGTCTCACTCACTGTGGTGATCTCCCCTGTGTGTACAATGTGTCCAACGCACTGTGATCTCCCCTCTGTGTAAAATGTGTCCCACTCACTGTGGTGATCTCCTCTCTGCGAGCAATGTGTCCCACTCACTGTGATCTCCCCTCTGTGTAAAATGTGTCCCACTCACTGTGGTGATCTGCCCTCTGTGTACAATGTATCCACTCACTGTGGTGATCTCCGCTCTCTGTACAATGTGTCCCACTCACTGTGGGGATCTGCCCTCTGTGTTCAATGTGCCCACTCGCTGTGGTGATCTCCCCTCTGTGTAAAATGTGTCCCACTCACTGTGATCATCTTACCTCCGTGTTCAATGTGTCCCACTCACTGTGATAATCTCCCCTCTGTGTACGTTCTCCCACTCACCGTGGTGATCTCCCCTCTACGAGCAATGTGTCCCACTCACTGTGGTGATCTGCCCTCTGTATTCAATGTATCCACTCACTGTGGTGATCTCCGCTCTCTGTACAATGTGTCTCACTCACTGTGGTGATCTCCGCTCTCTGTACAATGTGTCTCACTCACTGTGGTGATCTCCCCTCTGTGTACAATGTGTCCCAAGAACTGCGGTGATCTCCCCTCTGCGTAAAATGTGGCCCCCTCACTGTGGTGATCTGCCCTCTGTATACAATGTACCCACTAATTGTGGTGATCTCTGCTCTCTGTACAATGTGTCCAACTCACTGTGATCTCCCCTCTGCGAACAATGTGTCTCACTCACTGTGGTGATCTACCCTCTGTGTTCAATGTGCCCATCTCACTGTGGTAATCTCCCCTCTGTGTAAAATGTGTCCCACTCACTGTGATGATCTCCCCTCTGTGTAAAATATGTCCCACTCACTGTGGTGATCTCCTCTCTGCGAGCAATGTGTCTCACTCACTGTGGTGATCTCACCACCGTGTACAATGTGTCCCACTCACTGTGATAATCTCCCCTCTGTGTATAAGTTGTCCCACTGACCGTGGTGATCTCCCCTCTGCGAGCAATGTGTCCCACTCACTGTATTGATCTGCCCTCTGTGTACAATGTATCCACTCACTGTGGTGATCTCCCCTCTGTTTAGAAGTTGTCCCACTCACCGTGGTGATCTCCCCTCTGCGAGCAATGTGTCCCACTCACTGTGGTGATCTGCCCTCTGTGTACAATGTATCCACTCACTGTGGTGATCTCCGCTCTCTGTACAATGTGTCTCACTCACTGTGGTGATCTTTCTTCTGCGAACAATGTGTCTTACTCACTGTGGTGATCTGCCCTCTGTGTACAATGTGTCCCACGAACTGCGGTGATCTCCCCTCTGGTTAAAATGTATCCCACTCACTGTGGTGATCTCTCTTCTGCGAACAATGTGTCTCACTCACTGTGATAATCTCTGCTATGTGTACAATGTGTTTCACTCACTGTGGTGATCTCCCCTCTGTGTCCAATGTGTCCTACTCCCTATGGTGATATCCCCTCTGTGTAAAATGTTTCCCACTCATTGTGATAATCTCCCATCTGTCTACCATGTGTCCCACTCACTGTGGTGATCTCCCCTCGGTTTACAAAGTGTCCAACTCACTGTGATCTCCCCTCTGCGAAGAATTTGTCTCACTCACTGTGGTGATCTCCTCTCTGCGAGCAATGTGTCCCTCTCACTGTGATCTCCCCTCTGTGTACAATGTGTCCCACTCACTGTGATAATCTCCGCTCTTCGAACAATGTGTCCAACTCACTGTGGTGATCTCCCCTCTGTGTAAAATGTTTCCCACTCATTGTGATAATCTCCCCTCAGTGTACAATTTGTCCCACTCACTGTGGTGATCTCCCCTCTGTGTTCAAAGTGTCCAACTCACTGTGGTGATCTCCCCTCTGTGTGAAATGTGTCCCACTCACTGTGCTGATCTCCCCTCTGCGAAAAATGTGTCTCAATAACTGTGGTGATCTCCCCTCTGCGAACAATGTGTCTCACTCACTGTGGTGATCTCCCCTCTGTGTTCAATGTGCCCACTCACTGTGGTGATCTCCCCTCTGTGTAAAATGTTTCCCACTCATTGTGATAATCTCCCCTCTGTGTACAATTTGTCCCACTCACTGTGTTGACTCCCCGCTGTGTACAATGTGTCCAACTCACTGTGATCTCCCCTCTGCGAACAATTTGTCCCACTCACTGTGTTGACTCCCCGCTGTGTAGAATGTGTCCAACTCACTGTGATCTCCCCTCTGTGTACAATGTGTCGCACTCACTCTGGTGATCTCCCCTCTGTGTAAAATGTGTCGCACTCACTGTGGTTATCTCCCCTCTGCGAACAATGTGTCTCACTCTCTGTGGTGATCTCCCCTATGCGAACAATGTATCTTTCTCACTGTGGTGATATCCCCTCTGTGTAAAATGTGTCCCACTCACTGTAGTGCTCTCCAGTCTGTGTAAAATGTGTCCCACTCACTGTGGTGATCTCCCCTCTGTGTTCAAAGTGTCCAACTCACTGTGGTGATCTCCCCTCTGTGTGAAATGTGTCCCACTCACTGTGCTGATCTCCCCTCTGCGAAAAATGTGTCTCAAGGACTGTGGTGATCTCCCCTCTGCGAACAATGTGTCTCACTCACTGTGGTGATCTCCCCTCTGTGTTCAATGTGCCCACTCACTGTGGTGATCTCCCCTCTGTGTAAAATGTGTCCCACTCACTGTGATGATATCCTCTCTGTGTAAAATATGTCCCACTCACTGTGGTGATCTCCTCTCTGCGAACAATGTGTCTCACTCACTGTGGTGATCTCCCATTTGTGTAAAAAGTGTCCCTCTCACTGTGGTGATCTCCCCTCTGTGTACAATGTGTCCAACTCACTGTGATCTCCCCTCTGTGTAAAATGTGTCCCATTCACTGTGGTGATCTCCCCTCTGTGTAGAATGTGTCCAATTCACTGTAATTTCCCATCTGTGAACAATTTGTCTCACTCACTGTGGTGATCTCCCCTCTGAGAACAAGGTGTCTAACTCACTGTGGTGATCTCCCCTCTGTGTACAAGGTGTCCAACTCACTGTGATCTCCCCTCTGTGTACAATGTGTCCCACTCACTTTGGTGATCTCCCCTCTGTGTACAATGTGTCCAACTCACTATGATCTCCCCTCTCTGAACAATGTGTCCCACTCACTGTGGTGATCTCCCCTCTGTGTACAATTTGTCCCACTCACTTTGGTGATCTCCCCTCTGTGTAAAATGTGTCCCATTCACTGTGCTGATCTCACCTCTGTGTACAATGTGTCGCACTCACTCTGGTGACCTCCCCTCTGCGAACAATGTATCTTTCTCACTGTGGTGCCATCCCCTCTGTGTAAAATGTGTCCCACTCACTGTGGTGATCTCCCCTCTGTGTTCAAAGTGTCCAACTCACTATGGTGATCTCCCCTCTGTGTGAAATGTGTCCCACTCACTGTGCTGATCTCCCCTCTGTATAAAATGTGTCCCACTCACTGAGCTGATCTCCCCTCTGCGAACAATGTGTCTCACTGACTGTGGTGATCTCCCCTCTGCGAACAATGTGTCTCACTCACTGTGGTAATCTCCCCTCTGTGTAAAATGTGTCCCACTCACTGTGATGATCTCCCCTCTGTGTAAAATATGTCCCACTCACTGTGGTGATCTCCTCTCTGCGAGCAATGTGTCTCACTCACTGTGGTGATCTCACCACCGTGTACAATGTGTCCCACTCACTGTGATAATCTCCCCTCTGTGTACAAGTTGTCCCACTGACCGTGGTGATCTCCCCTCTGCGAGCAATGTGTCCCACTCACTGTATTGATCTGCCCTCTGTGTACAATGTATCCACTCACTGTGGTGATCTCCCCTCTGTTTAGAAGTTGTCCCACTCACCGTGGTGATCTCCCCTCTGCGAGCAATGTGTCCCACTCACTGTGGTGATCTGCCCTCTGTGTACAATGTATCCACTCACTGTGGTGATCTCCGCTCTCTGTACAATGTGTCTCACTCACTGTGGTGATCTTTCTTCTGCGAACAATGTGTCTTACTCACTGTGGTGATCTGCCCTCTGTGTACAATGTGTCCCACGAACTGCGGTGATCTCCCCTCTGGTTAAAATGTATCCCACTCACTGTGGTGATCTCTCTTCTGCGAACAATGTGTCTCACTCACTGTGATAATCTCTGCTATGTGTACAATGTGTTTCACTCACTGTGGTGATCTTCCCTCTGTGTCCAATGTGTCCTACTCCCTATGGTGATATCCCCTCTGTGTAAAATGTTTCCCACTCATTGTGATAATCTCCCATCTGTCTACCATGTGTCCCACTCACTGTGATCTCCCCTCTGTGTATAATGTGTCCCACTCACTGTGGTGATCTCCCCTCGGTGTACAAAGTGTCCAACTCACTGTGATCTCCCCTCTGCGAAGAATTTGTCTCACTCACTGTGGTGATCTCCTCTCTGCGAGCAATGTGTCCCTCTCACTGTGATCTCCCCTCTGTGTACAATGTGTCCCACTCACTGTGATAATCTCCCCTCTTCGAACAATGTGTCCAACTCACTGTGGTGATCTCCCCTCTGTGTAAAATGTTTCCCACTCATTGTGATAATCTCCCCTCAGTGTACAATTTGTCCCACTCACTGTGGTGATCTCCCCTCTGTGTTCAAAGTGTCCAGCTCACTGTGGTGATCTCCCCTCTGTGTGAAATGTGTCCCACTCACTGTGCTGATCTCCCCTCTGTGTTCAATGTGTCTCAATGACTGTGGTGATCTCCCCTCTGCGAACAATGTGTCTCACTCACTGTGCTGATCTCCCCTCTGTGTTCAATGTGCCCACTCACTGTGGTGATCTCCCCTCTGTGTACAATGTGTCCAACTCACTGTGATCTCCCCTCTGTGTACAATGTGTCGCACTCACTCTGGTGATCTCCCCTCTGCGAACAATGTGTCTCACTCTCTGTGGTGATCTCCCCTCTGCGAACAATGTATCTTTCTCACTGTGGTGATATCCCCTCTGTGTAAAATGTGTCCCACTCACTGTAGTGCTCTCCAGTCTGTGTAAAATGTGTCCCACTCACTGTGGTGATCTCCCCTCTGTGTTCAAAGTGTCCAACTCACTGTGGTGATCTCCCCTCTGTGTGAAATGTGTCCCACTCACTGTGCTGATCTCCCCTCTGCGAAAAATGTGTCTCAAGGACTGTGGTGATCTCCCCTCTGCGAACAATGTGTCTCACTCACTGTGGTGATCTCCCCTCTGTGTTCAATGTGCCCACTCACTGTGGTGATCTCCCCTCTGTGTAAAATGTGTCCCACTCACTGTGATGATATCCTCTCTGTGTAAAATATGTCCCACTCACTGTGGTGATCTCCTCTCTGCGAACAATGTGTCTCACTCACTGAGGTGATCTCCCATTTGTGTAAAAAGTGTCCCTCTCACTGTGGTGATCTCCCCTCTGTGTACAATGTGTCCAACTCACTGTGATCTCCCCTCTGTGTAAAATGTGTCCCATTCACTGTGGTGATCTCCCCTCTGTGTAGAATGTGTCCAATTCACTGTAATTTCCCATCTGCGAACAATTTGTCTCACTCACTGTGGTGATCTCCCCTCTGAGAACAAGGTGTCTAACTCACTGTGGTGATCTCCCCTCTGTGTTCAGTGTGTCCAACTCACTGTGGTGATCTCCCCTCTGTGTAAAATGTGTCCCACTCAGTGTGGTGATCTCCCCTCTGCGAACAATGAGTCTCACTCACTTGGAGATCTCCCCTCTGTGTACAATGAGTCTCACTCACTGTGGTGATCTCCCCTCTGTGTAAAATGTGTCCTACTCATTGTGGTGATCTCCCCTCTGTGTAAAATGTGTCCCACTCACTGTGGTGATCTCCCCTCTGTGTACAATGTCTCGCACTCACAGTGGTGATCTCCCCTCTGTATACAATATGTCCAACTCGCTGTGATCTCCCCTCTGTGTAAAATGTGTCCCACTCACTGTGATGATATCCTCTCTGTGTAAAATATGTCCCACTCACTGTGGTGATCTCCTCTCTGCGAACAATGTGTCTCACTCACTGAGGTGATCTCCCATTTGTGTAAAAAGTGTCCCTCTCACTGTGGTGATCTCCCCTCTGTGTACAATGTGTCCAACTCACTGTGATCTCCCCTCTGTGTAAAATGTGTCCCATTCACTGTGGTGATCTCCCCTCTGTGTAGAATGTGTCCAATTCACTGTAATTTCCCATCTGCGAACAATTTGTCTCACTCACTGTGGTGATCTCCCCTCTGAGAACAAGGTGTCTAACTCACTGTGGTTATCTCCCCTCTGTGTAAAATGTGTCCCTCTCACTGTGGTGATCTCCCCTCTGTGTATAATGTATCCCACTCATTGAAGTAATCTCCCCTCTGTGTAAAATGTGTCCCACTCATTGTGGTGATCTCCCCTCTGTGTAAAATGTCTCGCACTCACAGTGGTGATCTCCCCTCTGTATACAGTATGTCCAACTCGCTGTGATCTCCCCTCTGTGTAAAATGTGTCCCACTCACTGTGGTGATCTCCCCTCTGTGTACAATGTCTCGCACTCACAGTGGTGATCTCCCCTCTGTATACAGTATGTCCAACTCGCTGTGATCTCCCCTCTGTGTAAAATGTGTCCCACTCACTGTGGTGAACTCCCCTCTGTGTACAATGTGTCCAGCTCACTGTGATCTCCCCTCTGTGTACAATGTGTCTGACTCACTGTAGAAATCTCCTCTCTGTGTACAATGTGTCCCACTCACTGTGGTGATCTCCCCTCTCTGTACAATGTGTCCCACTCACTGTGGTGATCTCCTCTCTATGTAAAATGTGTCCCACTCACTGTGGTGATCTCCCCTCTGTGTATAATGTATCCCACTCATTGAAGTAATCTCCGCTCTGTATAAAATGTGTCCCACTCATTGTGGTGATCTCCCCTCTGTGTAAAATGTGTCCCACTCACTGTGGTGATCTCCCCTCTGTGTACAATGTGTCCTACTCACTGTGATCTCCCCTCTGTGTAAAATGTGTCTCACTCACTGTGGTGAACTCCCCTCTGTGTACAATGTGTCCAGCTCACTGTGATCTCCCCTCTGTGTACAATGTGTCTGACTCACTGTGGTGATCTCCTCTCTGTGTAAAATGTTCCACTCACTGTGGTGATCTCCCCTGTGTGTACAATGTACCCACGCACTGTGTTGATCTCCCCTCTGTGTACAATGTGTCCCACTCACTGTGATGATCTCCCCTCTGTGTAAAATGTGTCCCACTCACTGTGGTGATCTCCCCTGTGTGTACAATGTGTCTCACTCACTGTGGTGATCTCCCCTCTGTGTACAATGTGTCCAACTCACTGTGATCTCCCCTCTGCGAACTATTTGTCTCACTCACTGTGGTGATCTCCTCTCTGCGAGCAATGTGTCCCACTCACTGTGATCTTCCCTCTGTGTAAAATGTGTCCCACTCACTGTGGTGATCTGCCATCTGTGTACAATGTATCCACTCACTGTGGTGATCTCCGCTCTCTGTACAATGTGTCCCACTCACTGTGGGGATCTGCCCTCTGTGTTCAATGTGCCCACTCGCTGTGGTGATCTCCCCTCTGTGTAAAATGTGTCCCACTCACTGTGATCATCTTACCTCCGTGTTCAATGTGTCCCACTCACTGTGATAATCTCCCCTCTGTGTACGTTCTCCCACTCACCGTGGTGATCTCCCCTCTACGAGCAATGTGTCCCACTCACTGTGGTGATCTGCCCTCTGTATTCAATGTATCCACTCACTGTGGTGATCTCCGCTCTCTGTACAATGTGTCTCACTCACTGTGGTGATCTCCCCTCTGTGTACAATGTGTCCCAAGAACTGCGGTGATCTCCCCTCTGCGTAAAATGTGGCCCCCTCACTGTGGTGATCTGCCCTCTGTATACAATGTACCCACTAATTGTGGTGATCTCTGCTCTCTGTACAATGTGTCCAACTCACTGTGGTGATCTACCCTCTGTGTTCAATGTGCCCATCTCACTGTGGTGATCTCCCCTCTGTGTAAAATGTGTCCCACTCACTGTGATGATCTCCCCTCTGTGTAAAATATGTCCCACTCACTGTGGTGATCTCCTCTCTGCGAGCAATGTGTCTCACTCACTGTGGTGATCTCACCACCGTGTACAATGTGTCCCACTCACTGTGATAATCTCCCCTCTGTGTACAAGTTGTCCCACTGACCGTGGTGATCTCCCCTCTGCGAGCAATGTGTCCCACTCACTGTATTGATCTGCCCTCTGTGTACAATGTATCCACTCACTGTGGTGATCTCCCCTCTGTTTAGAAGTTGTCCCACTCACCGTGGTGATCTCCCCTCTGCGAGTAATGTGTCCCACTCACTGTGGTGATCTGCCCTCTGTGTACAATGTATCCACTCACTGTGGTGATCTCCACTCTCTGTACAATGTGTCTCACTCACTGTGGTGATCTTTCTTCTGCGAACAATGTGTCTTACTCACTGTGGTGATCTGCCCTCTGTGTACAATGTGTCCCACGAACTGCGGTGATCTCCCCTCTGGTTAAAAAGTATCCCACTCACTGTGGTGATCTCTCTTCTGCGAACAATGTGTCTCACTCACTGTGATAATCTCTGCTATGTGTACAATGTGTTTCACTCACTGTGGTGATCTCCCCTCTGTGTCCAATGTGTCCTACTCCCTATGGTGATATCCCCTCTGTGTAAAATGTTTCCCACTCATTGTGATAATCTCCCATCTGTCTACCATGTGTCCCACTCACTGTGATCTCCCCTCTGTGTATAATGTGTCCCACTCACTGTGGTGATCTCCCCTCGGTGTACAAAGTGTCCAACTCACTGTGATCTCCCCTCTGCGAAGAATTTGTCTCACTCACTGTGGTGATCTCCTCTCTGCGAGCAATGTGTCCCTCTCACTGTGATCTCCCCTCTGTGTACAATGTGTCCCACTCACTGTGATAATCTCCCCTCTGCGAACAATGTGTCCAACTCACTGTGGTGATCTCCCCTCTGTGTAAAATGTTTCCCACTCATTGTGATAATCTCCCCTCAGTGTACAATTTGTCCCACTCACTGTGGTGATCTCCCCTCTGTGTTCAAAGTGTCCAACTCACTGTGGTGATCTCCCCTCTGTGTGAAATGTGTCCCACTCACTGTGCTGATCTCCCCTCTGCGAAAAATGTGTCTCAATAACTGTGGTGATCTCCCCTCTGCGAACAATGTGTCTCACTCACTGTGGTGATCTCCCCTCTGTGTTCAATGTGCCCACTCACTGTGGTGATCTCCCCTCTGTGTAAAATGTTTCCCACTCATTGTGATAATCTCCCCTCTGTGTACAATTTGTCCCACTCACTGTGTTGACTCCCCGCTGTGTACAATGTGTCCAACTCACTGTGATCTCCCCTCTGCGAACAATTTGTCCCACTCACTGTGTTGACTCCCCGCTGTGTAGAATGTGTCCAACTCACTGTGATCTCCCCTCTGTGTACAATGTGTCGCACTCACTCTGGTGATCTCCCCTCTGTGTAAAATGTGTCGCACTCACTGTGGTTATCTCCCCTCTGCGAACAATGTGTCTCACTCTCTGTGGTGATCTCCCCTATGCGAACAATGTATCTTTCTCACTGTGGTGATATCCCCTCTGTGTAAAATGTGTCCCACTCACTGTAGTGCTCTCCAGTCTGTGTAAAATGTGTCCCACTCACTGTGGTGATCTCCCCTCTGTGTTCAAAGTATCCAACTCACTGTGGTGATCTCCCCTCTGTGTGAAATGTGTCCCACTCACTGTGCTGATCTCCCCTCTGCGAAAAATGTGTCTCAAGGACTGTGGTGATCTCCCCTCTGCGAACAATGTGTCTCACTCACTGTGGTGATCTCCCCTCTGTGTTCAATGTGCCCACTCACTGTGGTGATCTCCCCTCTGTGTAAAATGTGTCCCACTCACTGTGATGATATCCTCTCTGTGTAAAATATGTCCCACTCACTGTGGTGATCTCCTCTCTGCGAACAATGTGTCTCACTCACTGTGGTGATCTCCCATTTGTGTAAAAAGTGTCCCTCTCACTGTGGTGATCTCCCCTCTGTGTACAATGTGTCCAACTCACTGTGATCTCCCCTCTGTGTAAAATGTGTCCCATTCACTGTGGTGATCTCCCCTCTGTGTAGAATGTGTCCAATTCACTGTAATTTCCCATCTGTGAACAATTTGTCTCACTCACTGTGGTGATCTCCCCTCTGAGAACAAGGTGTCTAACTCACTGTGGTGATCTCCCCTCTGTGTACAAGGTGTCCAACTCACTGTGATCTCCCCTCTGTGTACAATGTGTCCCACTCACTTTGGTGATCTCCCCTCTGTGTACAATGTGTCCAACTCACTATGATCTCCCCTCTCTGAACAATGTGTCCCACTCACTGTGGTGATCTCCCCTCTGTGTACAATTTGTCCCACTCACTTTGGTGATCTCCCCTCTGTGTAAAATGTGTCCCATTCACTGTGCTGATCTCACCTCTGTGTACAATGTGTCGCACTCACTCTGGTGATCTCCCCTCTGCGAACAATGTATCTTTCTCACTGTGGTGCCATCCCCTCTGTGTAAAATGTGTCCCACTCACTGTGGTGATCTCCCCTCTGTGTTCAAAGTGTCCAACTCACTATGGTGATCTCCCCTCTGTGTGAAATGTGTCCCACTCACTGTGCTGATCTCCCCTCTGTATAAAATGTGTCCCACTCACTGAGCTGATCTCCCCTCTGCGAACAATGTGTCTCACTGACTGTGGTGATCTCCCCTCTGCGAACAATGTGTCTCACTCACTGTGGTAATCTCCCCTCTGTGTAAAATGTGTCCCACTCACTGTGATGATCTCCCCTCTGTGTAAAATATGTCCCACTCACTGTGGTGATCTCCTCTCTGCGAGCAATGTGTCTCACTCACTGTGGTGATCTCACCACCGTGTACAATGTGTCCCACTCACTGTGATAATCTCCCCTCTGTGTACAAGTTGTCCCACTGACCGTGGTGATCTCCCCTCTGCGAGCAATGTGTCCCACTCACTGTATTGATCTGCCCTCTGTGTACAATGTATCCACTCACTGTGGTGATCTCCCCTCTGTTTAGAAGTTGTCCCACTCACCGTGGTGATCTCCCCTCTGCGAGCAATGTATCCACTCACTGTGGTGATCTCCGCTCTCTGTACAATGTGTCTCACTCACTGTGGTGATCTTTCTTCTGCGAACAATGTGTCTTACTCACTGTGGTGATCTGCCCTCTGTGTACAATGTGTCCCACGAACTGCGGTGATCTCCCCTCTGGTTAAAATGTATCCCACTCACTGTGGTGATCTCTCTTCTGCGAACAATGTGTCTCACTCACTGTGATAATCTCTGCTATGTGTACAATGTGTTTCACTCACTGTGGTGATCTCCCCTCTGTGTCCAATGTGTCCTACTCCCTATGGTGATATCCCCTCTGTGTAAAATGTTTCCCACTCATTGTGATAATCTCCCCTCAGTGTACAATTTGTCCCACTCACTGTGGTGATCTCCCCTCTGTGTTCAAAGTGTCCAACTCACTGTGGTGATCTCCCCTCTGTGTGAAATGTGTCCCACTCACTGTGCTGATCTCCCCTCTGCGAAAAATGTGTCTCAATAACTGTGGTGATCTCCCCTCTGCGAACAATGTGTCTCACTCACTGTGGTGATCTCCCCTCTGTGTTCAATGTGCCCACTCACTCTGGTGATCTCCCCTCTGTGTAAAATGTGTCGCACTCACTGTGGTTATCTCCCCTCTGCGAACAATGTGTCTCACTCTCTGTGGTGATCTCCCCTATGCGAACAATGTATCTTTCTCACTGTGGTGATATCCCCTCTGTGTAAAATGTGTCCCACTCACTGTAGTGCTCTCCAGTCTGTGTAAAATGTGTCCCACTCACTGTGGTGATCTCCCCTCTGTGTTCAAAGTGTCCAACTCACTGTGGTGATCTCCCCTCTGTGTGAAATGTGTCCCACTCACTGTGCTGATCTCCCCTCTGCGAAAAATGTGTCTCAAGGACTGTGGTGATCTCCCCTCTGCGAACAATGTGTCTCACTCACTGTGGTGATCTCCCCTCTGTGTTCAATGTGCCCACTCACTGTGGTGATCTCCCCTCTGTGTAAAATGTGTCCCACTCACTGTGATGATATCCTCTCTGTGTAAAATATGTCCCACTCACTGTGGTGATCTCCTCTCTGCGAACAATGTGTCCCTCTCACTGTGGTGATCTCCCCTCTGTGTACAATGTGTCCAACTCACTGTGATCTCCCCTCTGTGTAAAATGTGTCCCATTCACTGTGGTGATCTCCCCTCTGTGTAGAATGTGTCCAATTCACTGTAATTTCCCATCTGTGAACAATTTGTCTCACTCACTGTGGTGATCTCCCCTCTGAGAACAAGGTGTCTAACTCACTGTGGTGATCTCCCCTCTGTGTACAAGGTGTCCAACTCACTGTGATCTCCCCTCTGTGTACAATGTGTCCCACTCACTTTGGTGATCTCCCCTCTGTGTACAATGTGTCCAACTCACTATGATCTCCCCTCTCTGAACAATGTGTCCCACTCACTGTGGTGATCTCCCCTCTGTGTACAATTTGTCCCACTCACTTTGGTGATCTCCCCTCTGTGTAAAATGTGTCCCATTCACTGTGCTGATCTCACCTCTGTGTACAATGTGTCGCACTCACTCTGGTGATCTCCCCTCTGCGAACAATGTATCTTTCTCACTGTGGTGCCATCCCCTTTGTGTAAAATGTGTCCCACTCACTGTGGTGATCTCCCCTCTGTGTTCAAAGTGTCCAACTCACTATGGTGATCTCCCCTCTGTGTGAAATGTGTCCCACTCACTGTGCTGATCTCCCCTCTGTATAAAATGTGTCCCACTCACTGAGCTGATCTCCCCTCTGCGAACAATGTGTCTCACTGACTGTGGTGATCTCCCCTCTGCGAACAATGTGTCTCACTCACTGTGGTAATCTCCCCTCTGTGTAAAATGTGTCCCACTCACTGTGATGATCTCCCCTCTGTGTAAAATATGTCCCACTCACTGTGGTGATCTCCTCTCTGCGAGCAATGTGTCTCACTCACTGTGGTGATCTCACCACCGTGTACAATGTGTCCCACTCACTGTGATAATCTCCCCTCTGTGTACAAGTTGTCCCACTGACCGTGGTGATCTCCCCTCTGCGAGCAATGTGTCCCACTCACTGTATTGATCTGCCCTCTGTGTACAATGTATCCACTCACTGTGGTGATCTCCCCTCTGTTTAGAAGTTGTCCCACTCACCGTGGTGATCTCCCCTCTGCGAGCAATGTGTCCCACTCACTGTGGTGATCTGCCCTCTGTGTACAATGTATCCACTCACTGTGGTGATCTCCGCTCTCTGTACAATGTGTCTCACTCACTGTGGTGATCTTTCTTCTGCGAACAATGTGTCTTACTCACTGTGGTGATCTGCCCTCTGTGTACAATGTGTCCCACGAACTGCGGTGATCTCCCCTCTGGTTAAAATGTATCCCACTCACTGTGGTGATCTCTCTTCTGCGAACAATGTGTCTCACTCACTGTGATAATCTCTGCTATGTGTACAATGTGTTTCACTCACTGTGGTGATCTTCCCTCTGTGTCCAATGTGTCCTACTCCCTATGGTGATATCCCCTCTGTGTAAAATGTTTCCCACTCATTGTGATAATCTCCCATCTGTCTACCATGTGTCCCACTCACTGTGATCTCCCCTCTGTGTATAATGTGTCCCACTCACTGTGGTGATCTCCCCTCGGTGTACAAAGTGTCCAACTCACTGTGATCTCCCCTCTGCGAAGAATTTGTCTCACTCACTGTGGTGATCTCCTCTCTGCGAGCAATGTGTCCCTCTCACTGTGATCTCCCCTCTGTGTACAATGTGTCCCACTCACTGTGATAATCTCCGCTCTTCGAACAATGTGTCCAACTCACTGTGGTGATCTCCCCTCTGTGTAAAATGTTTCCCACTCATTGTGATAATCTCCCCTCAGTGTACAATTTGTCCCACTCACTGTGGTGATCTCCCCTCTGTGTTCAAAGTGTCCAACTCACTGTGGTGATCTCCCCTCTGTGTTCAGTGTGTCCAACTCACTGTGGTGATCTCCCCTCTGTGTAAAATGTGTCCCACTCAGTGTGGTGATCTCCCCTCTGCGAACAATGAGTCTCACTCACTGTGGAGATCTCCCCTCTGTGTACAATGAGTCTCACTCACTGTGGTGATCTCCCCTCTGTGTAAAATGTGTCCTACTCATTGTGGTGATCTCCCCTCTGTGTAAAATGTGTCCCACTCACTGTGGTGATCTCCCCTCTGTGTACAATGTCTCGCACTCACAGTGGTGATCTCCCCTCTGTATACAATATGTCCAACTCGCTGTGATCTCCCCTCTGTGTAAAATGTGTCCCACTCACTGTGATGATATCCTCTCTGTGTAAAATATGTCCCACTCACTGTGGTGATCTCCTCTCTGCGAACAATGTGTCTCACTCACTGAGGTGATCTCCCATTTGTGTAAAAAGTGTCCCTCTCACTGTGGTGATCTCCCCTCTGTGTACAATGTGTCCAACTCACTGTGATCTCCCCTCTGTGTAAAATGTGTCCCATTCACTGTGGTGATCTCCCCTCTGTGTAGAATGTGTCCAATTCACTGTAATTTCCCATCTGCGAACAATTTGTCTCACTCACTGTGGTGATCTCCCCTCTGAGAACAAGGTGTCTAACTCACTGTGGTTATCTCCCCTCTGTGTAAAATGTGTCCCTCTCACTGTGGTGATCTCCCCTCTGTGTATAATGTATCCCACTCATTGAAGTAATCTCCCCTCTGTGTAAAATGTGTCCCACTCATTGTGGTGATCTCCCCTCTGTGTAAAATGTCTCGCACTCACAGTGGTGATCTCCCCTCTGTATACAGTATGTCCAACTCGCTGTGATCTCCCCTCTGTGTAAAATGTGTCCCACTCACTGTGGTGATCTCCCCTCTGTGTACAGTATGTCCAACTCGCTGTGATCTCCCCTCTGTGTAAAATGTGTCCCACTCACTGTGGTGAACTCCCCTCTGTGTACAATGTGTCCAGCTCACTGTGATCTCCCCTCTGTGTACAATGTGTCTGACTCACTGTGGTGATCTCCTCTCTGTGTAAAATGTTCCACTCACTGTAGAAATCTCCTCTCTGTGTAGCATGTGTCTCATTCACTGTGGTGATCTCCGCTCTGTTTATAATGTGTCCCACTCACTGTGGTGATCTCCCCTCTCTGTACAATGTGTCCCACTCACTGTGGTGATCTCCTCTCTATGTAAAATGTGTCCCACTCACTGTGGTGATCTCCCCTCTGTGTATAATGTATCCCACTCATTGAAGTAATCTCCCCTCTGTATAAAATGTGTCCCACTCATTGTGGTGATCTCCCCTCTGTGTAAAATGTGTCCCACTCACTGTGGTGATCTCCCCTCTGTGTACAATGTGTCCTACTCACTGTGATCTCCCCTCTGTGTAAAATGTGTCTCACTCACTGTGGTGAACTCCCCTCTGTGTACAATGTGTCCAGCTCACTGTGATCTCCCCTCTGTGTACAATGTGTCTGACTCACTGTGGTGATCTCCTCTCTGTGTAAAATGTTCCACTCACTGTAGTGATCTCCTCTCTGTTTAACCTGTGTCTCACTCACTGTGGTGATCTCCCCTCTGCGAACAATGAGTCTCACTCACTGTGGTGATCTCCTCTCTGTGTAAAATGTTCCACTCACTGTAGTGATCTTCTCTCTGTTTAACATGTGTCTCACTCACCTTGGTGATCTCCCCTCTGCGAACAATGAGTCTCACTCACTGTGGTGAGCTCCCCTCTGTGTACAATGTGTCCAACTCCCTGTGGTGATATCGCCTCTGTATAAAATGTGACCCTCTCACTGTGGTGATCTCCCCTCTCTGTACAATGTGTCCCACTGATTGTGGTGATCTCCCCTCTGTGTAAAATGTGACCCTCTCACTGTGGTGATCTCCCCTCTCTGTACAATGTGTCCCACTGATTGTGGTGATCTCCCCTCTGTGTAAAATGTGTCCCACTCACTGTGGTGAACTCCCCTCTGTGTACAATGTGTCCAGCTCACTGTGATCTACCCTCTGCGAACAATTTGTCTCACTCACTGTGGTGATCTCCCTTCTGTGTACAATTTTTCCCACTGACGGTGGTCATCTCCCCTCCGTGTACAATGTGTCCCACTCACTGTGGTGATCTCTTCTCTGTGTACAATGTGTCTCACTCACTGTGGTGAACTCCCCTCTGTGTACAATATGTCTCACTCACTATGGTGATCATGATCTCCCCTCTGTGTACACTGTGTCTCACTCACTGTGGTGATCTCCTCTCTGTGTAAAATGTGTCCCACTCACTGTGGTGATCTCCACTCTGCAAACAATGTGTCTCACTCACTGTGACCTCCTCTCCGTGTAAAATGTGTCCCACTCACTGTGGTGATCTCCTCTCTGCGAGCAATGTGTCCCACTCATTGTGATCTCCCCTCCGTGTACAATGTGTCCCAGTCACTGTGGTGATCTCCCCTCTGTGTACAATGTGTCCCACTCACTGTGGTGATCTACTCTCTATGTAAAATGTGTCCCACTCACTGTGGTTATCTCCCCTCTGTGTAAAATGTGTCCCACTCACTGTGGTGATCTCCTGTCTGTGTAAAATGTGTCCCTCTCACTGTGGTGATCTCCCCTCTGTGTAAAATGTGTCCCTCTCACTGTGGTGATCTCCCCTCTGTGTACAATGTGTCCAATTGACTGTGATCTCCCCTCTGCGAACAATGTGTCCCACATTACCTGATTGTGGTAATCTCACACTGTGTGCGAAGTTTATCTCACCCTTTGTTGTAAAATGTTCATCCACTGTTGGCACAGGCTCAACATTTTAGGACTGCCCCTTCCCCGCTGCCATGAGCCCATCAACCCTCTCTATTTTTCCTCTTTTTTGCGCTAATTTTTTTTCTAATACAGTACTCTTATAATTTGTACTTTTTATGTATTGCACTGTATTGCTGCCGCAAATCAACAGCTTTCACTGCATCTCAATATTAAGCCTTACTTTGGTTCTGACTCGGATTCAGGCCCAGCTACTTCTTTAACCATTTGGTTTCAGAACTAATCTGCACAACTCTGATCACTCCCTTAGTGAAGAAGCATTGTGGTCGTATTGCACGACAACAACGCATCTTACTTTCTAATTATGTTCCTTCTTTAATGATTTTGCATGATTCGTGTTCGTTCGGGTTGTCTTGTGAATGCTGTGTTGCTTTGATTCTGCTGCAAGTAAATGTCGTAATTGATTCTGCCTTCTTGTCCACTGCGAATTCCAGCTCCTGAACCTTCTGCATTTCTGCCTTTCTCGTCTGCAACAGCGCATTCCTACCCGCGAGCCAGATGCCTTCCTGGTCTCAGCATCAATGCATCTCTGGTCGCGAACCTTATGCCTTTCTGTTCTCTACATCTGTGTAATCCTGCCCCCTCCCCCCCCCCCTCCACCACCCGCAATTGCCTACCCACCCCCACAACCTCTGGCAGTGTGCCCCCCTCCCTAGCAACCGACCGGGTTGAATGAATAGGTGAGCGGCTGATGACGCACCGCATCCCCTTCGTGACATCAAATCATGCTAGGAGACGGGAGAAGCCGTTTTCCCTTCCGTCCGTTCTGATTGGCCAACCCCGAGATAGCGTGAGCTCTGCTCATCGATACGCCGCGCCGCCATTGGCTGAATGCGCAGCGAGAGGCGGGAACCAGCCGGCGCTCTGCAACTGTCACTCACCCGGCTCATCAGCATCTCATTAAATAGACGGTGACAGTCGGCTGCGGGGCGACGGAGACTAATTGGCAGTATCGCTTCGGGTTAGGGGTGTTAACGTGACTGGGGTCGCCAGACTGCACCCTCCTCAACTTGGGGTGAGGGCACCCATGAAAGAATGAGCAGGTTAATGGTTTCTGTTCCAAAGGACTACTTTCCGTATCTTGGCACAGGTGCGATGGCCCGAACGGTCTCTTCCTCTGGTGCATCATTTTGTTGGTAATATTAAATCCAGAATTATATTTAAAGTTAACGAAAAAGTCCCTAAAAGAGAGTAGAAACCTTTATATTAAGTTATGGAATTTTAAGCAATGGCATCATGCATCTGTCACGAAAAAGGTAAAGAAATCATATTGGCTGGGCAAGAAATTGCATCTCTATTTTTAATTTCTTTTTCTCGTTATTTTTATTTCTTGGACACAGTGGAAGATGAACTAATTGAAGATTGAGGAAAAAGACCCAAGCCGTGATTGTACGAAGGGATCTAGCGATAAATGGTTAAACATTGATTTATATGAATGTTCGGAATTTACTGAGGTGGAATTACATTTAAGGGACAAAGTTGAAAGAAAAGGACAAAAATGTGGATTTTCCTAGGAATTGCTACTTTTACTTATGTGTATAAGAAGTGCGACGACTTGTTGGACGCGAGCTACGCGAACAAGGAGGTGCTGGGGGCTTTGCTGCTATTTTTCTCCTTAGGGTTACTGCTGTCCTGTCGTTGTCGATATAGACAAAGGAAGGGTCAAAAACAGCCTTCCAACCTGGGCTTCCTCTACCAGCTTCTCTCATTCCTGCCCCTGGCAAGCTCCTTCAATGGGTCTGCAGACTCTGACAGCACGGAGCAGGACCAAGCCAGGCAGGTAAGGAGATAAGCAAAGGTCTACTTACAGGCAACATGCAATATAATCGCTTGTTATTTATTTTCTGCCTTGATGTCATAGTAGATTCCCGACTAGATTTGTAAAGCAGATAATGAATTTAAAACTAAATTACAATAATAATATGTTTGTTGATGCTGTAAAACACTTTAAAATCTCTTTAGAAGTAACTATTAGTCAATGATATTTATGAGTGTGTCTTGAGGTATGCATTATTGTTGGGCAATTCATTTGTTTGGCCTTACCTCATCTCTCTTCCCCCCCCCCCCCCCACAACTGTTCTATAAGAAACTCGGCTTAAAGAAGAATGATAGCAATTGTAAGAAAATTAGAAGTAACATTTGACATACCGGATATTTATTATCTTGTGTATTTTGAGCTGCATCCAATTCAGAATACAGTTATTTTGTTCTCTTTTACACATTTGTACTGGAAATGACATTCAATAATCTTGAATTAAAAACTGTGGGAATGGATAAATGGATAATATTCTTGGATTAGTTTCCTGAATATTTTGAAGTACTGGTGTTTTGTTTAAAAATACAGATGTGTAATTGAGACTTTGTATCAGCAAATTAGATTTCATTCTGTAAAATAGATTTGGAATGTGTTATTTAAACTATTGAGGCATATACTATTAATTGCCATTTGGAGTTCCCAGTTGTGAAATCATCACTCCAAAGACAGTTCAGCTGAATGGGGAGGGGCAAGTGAATGTTTCCCTCAAGATTTGGGGTGACTTCAGCAGATTGTGATATTCATATGTTAAGTTATCTCACCCATTAAACAACGAAAGCCGGCAGGTTTTCCACTGTGGTTATGTGTAGCAATTTTACCTGAATTGGAAGGGTATGGGTTCCAGTCTAACGATGGATTCAGGCTGATGCCCTGTGTAGTAATGACGTGAGGTGATGCAATACAGGGACAAGCCCACACCATCCATCCATCTATCTGCACTCACCTCTGCATTAATCCATTCAAAAAGGCTGCGTTCGCATCAACTCTCTACCATTAATCCATACTCTTGGGACAATTTACAGAGGCAAAATAGCCTACATCTTTGGCATAGGGGAGGAAATGGACCATCTAGAGCAAACACCCATGCAGTATAAGAAGGGACACTTGGAGGGTTGTGTGCTGTTCTAGTTCCTGCATGATGAGAAGCATGTGATTAAGTTAGAGAGAGTGCAGAAAAGATTCATAAGGATGTTGCCTGGACAGAAGGAGACTGAGAGGTAAGTTTTTTTTCAAAACAGAGAAGCATGCTGTTGTTGGCCAGTGTCTGTTTCCTGTGGTGTGGGTGTGTAATATTCAAAAATAATAGGGAGCATAAGTTTAAAGTGAAAGGGGATCTGAAGGGTGAATTTTTCGCACAAAGAGTAGTTCATATCACCAGAGGAGGCAGAGGCAGGAAGAGTTACAGCATTTAAGAGACATCTTAGAATCATTTCATGGAGTTATAGAGCATTACAGCATAGAAATTTAGCCCATTTAGTCTGTGTCAAGCTATTGTTCTGCCTAGTTCCATCAACCTACTCCCTGTTGATCGTCTCCATACACCTCCCAACCATGTACTGTACATCTCCTAAATATTGAAATCAAACCTGCATCCACCACTTCTGCTTGCAGCTCGTTCATCACTCACACCACCCTCTGAGTATTTCACCCTTCACCCATGACCTCTCATTCTAGTCTCCGTAGAAAAAGCCTGCTTGCATTTACCTCCCATAATTTTGTATACCTCTATCAAATCTTCCCTCATTCTCCTACACTCCAGGAATAAAGTTTTAATCTATTCAATCTTTCCCTATAACCAATATTTGCCTTTATAAAGCTCAGGTGAGGCCTCACTTAGAGTATTGTGAGCAATTTTGGAACCCATATTTTATAAAGGACAAACTGACACTGGAGAGGGTTCAAAGGAGGTTTGCAAAAATGATTCCAACATTGAATAGCTTGTCACGTGAAGAGTGTTTGATGGCTTTGGGCCTGTATTCACTATAATTCAGAAGAATGAGGGGTGATCTCATTGAAACCTATTGAAAGGCCTTGACAGAGTGGATGTGGAGAGATGTTTCCAATCGTGAGTCTAGGACCAGAGGGGACAGAGGGGCATCCTTTTAAAACAGAGATGAAGAGGAACTGAGAGTGGTGAATCTGTGGAATTCTTTGCCACGGGTGGCTGTGGAGGCCAAGTCTTTCTGTATATTTAAGGCAGAGGTTGATAGGTTCTCGATTGAGGCATCTGGGGAGAGGAAGGAGATTGAGGCTGAAATGGATCAGTCACGATGAAATAGCAGAGCAGGCCCAATGCACCAAATGGTTTAATTCTGTTCCTCTATTTTATGGTCTTGTAATTCAGGTCCTCAAGTCCTGGCAACATCTATTCCGGCATCAATATAGCATTCTCACAACTTGCACCCTAACTGTAAGTCTTTGGAATGGGAGGAAACCAGAGCACCCTGAGGAACCTCTCCCAGTCATGGGGAAAATTATATACACTTTACAGACGGTGGTGGAATCAAACCCTGATCACTGATTGCTGGCATGATAAAGTGATTGCACTAACTGCTATGCTAATGTGCCACCCTGGGTCTCTGACACCAGGAAGCTGCAGCTGTACTTGCTGTTTAGCTCTGGCATTAAACTAAGGAATTGTATGGGCCCTTCAAATTGATGTGGCAAGGTTTTGAACAAGAGCTGTAGAGATAACACATAATCAGAACTAAAGCAGTAGAACAATTCCCTAGAAACATCTAGCCCACTGCCTATCAACTACCTACCCATTTGCTCTAATTCTTCATCATCCTGTTAACCTGTCGATGGGACTAGGCAGAGTAACGGTCCATGTTTCTGTGCTGTAGTACTCTGAGAACATTTAAGTGTATATTTTAAGTCATAAGTAAGAAACCTGAAGATCTCTCATTCCTTCTGTCCTGATGCAGCACAAGAAAACAAATATCACTTCCCCTGAGTCTGCTACGAACATCAGGACGACTTCCCAATGTGATCCTGACGTCATCATTGTGGGGTCTGGGGTACTTGGTTCTGCCATGGCCTCTGTACTTGCAAGGGCCGGGAGGAATGTGACGGTGATTGAGAGAGACCTGAAGGAACCGGACAGGATTGTTGGAGAGTTGTTACAGCCCGGTGGATATCGGGCCTTGAGAGCACTCGGTCTTGAAGGTACCAACGACATTGGCACTTGAAAGCTCTAAATATTTGCATTTTAGCTAAAGTGGAAATAATTAAACCAAAACAATAGACATTTGAACAAATTCAGTTAAAACAGTTTGTACTTATTTGCAAAAGTCAAGACTAAATGCAAATAAATTATAAAATAGGTGTTGAACCTCAGCAGCTCTAATTTGCAATTGCTTAGTGTTTCAAAATTCAAAGTAAATTTATTATTAAAAGTGCTATATGTCACCATATACTACCCTGAAATTGCAGGAATTCAAAGTACAACAAAGAATGAATTTGGTGCCCTTTTACTTTGGACATTGTGATGAAAGAAATGCAAACCAACAAACACATCCAACTATGTTCTGGGGGCAGCCTGCAAGTATCACAATACAAGCAATAACAACAACAAGACAAACAGCAAAACAAAATCCTTTCCCATCCCCCCCACACCCAGACAGGCTGTCTCCAGCCCTCCAATCCTTATTCCCAACTGTTAGACTCCAACTTTGATTTCACCCAGGATACTGATCAGTGAATTAATCGTTAAGTTTTTCCAGAGAACTGGCAGAGATATTTAATTCACTGGTGAATTATTTCTAAGTATTAACATTATCAGCCTGTTTGTGTACAAATTGGTTGCTGTCCTTCCCACACACAGAGGACTGATACTTCAAAAGTATTTCATTGTGACGCGGACATTCTGAAAGGAACATGAAGTATTCACCGCATCCAGTTCAAATACCAGTGTGCTCCATCACAATCAGCTTCTTGTATAACTTAAGAAATTAATCATATCCTCTTGTTCTTTGTCTTAACAAAAGAATAGTTCCTTCTAATGATGAATATGATGAACGTTAGTGACAGAGCCAAGACTTTAGCAGTTTTTGGCTTCCATATAACATAGTTCAGAATTAGGTCACTTGGCCTCTGTCATTCAGGTTCAATTTTAATTGTCATTCAACCATACATGAATACAGCCCAATGAAACAGTGTTTGTCCAGGACCAAGATGCAAAACACAGTACCAACAGCACACAGCACAGTTGCTGTATTATAGCAGAAAAACAGTCACAAACAAAATAATATAGACCAAGTCCAAGTGGCATGCCCTGTAGACTGATGGTGCATGGGCATAGGACGTTGTCCTGGTCCAGCTTGTCTTTCACTGGGTGAACACTGGAAGGCAGCACCGATGGGAGGTGCTAGCCCCCAACTCAGTACAAATTCCAACATGCTAACAGAGGCTTCTACTCTTTTCCACACGGCCTTGACGACACTCAGCATGAGGTCTGCGTGACAACCAAGACAGTTCCCTCGCCATCTTTCTTGCCAATGAAGCAGTGAAGCAGTCATGCAGTATTCTACATTACCAATGCCCAACAGGGTCTTGTGATCATAATAAAAGTAACCAAAACAATCGCTGGTGATAAGGATGGTGATAATCATGGCTGATTTATTATCCCTCTCAAGCCAATTCTCCTTCCTTCTCCCTGTAACCTTTAACAACCTTATTGATCATGAACCTATCAACCTCTGCTTTAAATCTGTCCAATGACTAGGCCTCCATAGCCGTGTGTGGCAATGAATTCTACAGATTCACCACCTGGCTCACCTCTGTTCTAAGGTACTTCCTTCTTTGGTGCTAGACTCATCCAATGTAGGGTTCAATGCGATCCCCCTCAGTGTTTTAAAGGTTTTGACTCTGCAGAGGTGTTAC
Organism: Hemitrygon akajei; assembly: GCF_048418815.1. NCBI lineage: Eukaryota > Metazoa > Chordata > Chondrichthyes > Myliobatiformes > Dasyatidae > Hemitrygon > Hemitrygon akajei. Next base: position 144,638,557 of record NC_133124.1, on the reverse strand, counting down.
CCTGCTGTGTTTGAGGTAGAAAGGTGGGCTGCACTTAAAGTATATGACCAACATTTCTGAGCTTTTGCCTTTTCTCCTTCAGTAGGAACAGTTCATCTGGGTTTGGTAGATAAACTACATGTGAAGGCCAGGAGCTGGACTTGGTTGTCAGAAGCTATTTGAGGCGAATGCCAGAGGGAGCATTTAATAGGTAGTGGGAGCTTGTCCTCATTACCACCCCTGGCTATAACAAGGAAATATTTATTTCTTGTAATTTATTGCACTGTATAGTGCTGCCACGAAGCGACAAATTTCACGACATATGTCAGTGATAATGAACCTGATTGTGATCATTTTGAATCTTGGTCCTGAAATCCCCTCTGGACAATGTCAGGATTTTAAATGATGTAGAAATACATATTGCCTACATTGCTTAAAAACCTGAATCATGTTTCCAATTCATTAGCTTGCAGTGGATAATTTTCTTTTAGATAAAAATGTTATTCTGTAAATGCTCAAATCTTTTCTGTTTTTGTTCTCCCACCAGCTGCTGTTGAAGGTCTTGATGCATGTGCCGTAAATGGTTATATCATCCATGACCTGGAGAGTCGGGCAAAGGTGGAAATCCCTTACCCTGTGGATGAGGATGGTCGGGTGAAGTGTGGCACTGCATTTCACCATGGCCGTTTCATAATGGGTCTAAGGAAGCTAGCAAGGGCAGAACCTAAGTAAGCATTACTTATAGACCACAATTAGCTCAGAATATCCACACATCGTTCAATGACTGAAACCTGAGAAAGCAAGTGCAAGTTTCAAGATAAAAATGTATTAAAATGTATTTTGAAATACATTATGTATTGAATGTATTAAAACTTCACCATGATCAAATGGCATATCAGAGCTGATATGCTGAATGTCATAATTCTTATTGTAACCTCAGTGGCCACTTCATTGGTTACCTCTTGTAGCGTGGTCACAGAATGTATGCTCGTGGTCTTTTGCTGCTGTAGCCCATCCACTTCAAGGTTCACCGTATTCTCACAAACAGAGAAAGCTTGGAGACAGTGTGAAAGGGAGGATAAGCAGGTGATAGGGAAGGGACACACTCCGATCGATGGTTTGAGATGTGTCTTTTTTTAATGCAAGAAGCATCATGAACAAAGTGGATGAGCTTAGAGCCTGGATCAGTACTTGGAGCTATGATGTTGTAGCCATTACAGAGACTTTGATGGCTCGGGGGCAGGAATGGTTATTTCGAGTGCTGGGTTTCAGATGTTTCACAAAGGACAGGGAGGGAGGCAAAAGAGGTGGGGGCGTGGCACTGCTGATCAGAGGTAGTGTCACAGCTGCAGAAAAGGAGGAAGACATAGAGGGATTGTCTACTGAATCTCTGCGGGTGGAAGTTAGGAACAGGAAGGGCTCAATAACTCTACTGGGTGTTTTTTTTTTATACAGCACCCAATAGTAACAGGGACATCAAGGAGCAGATAGGGAGACAGATTCTGGAAAGATTAAATAGTAACAGGGTTGTCGTGGTGGGAGATTTTAATTTCCCAAATGTCGATTGGTAGGTCCCTAGAGTTAGGGGTTTAGATGGGGTGGAGTTTGTTAGGTGTGTTCAGGAAGGTTTCTTGACACAATATGTAGATAAACCTACAAGAGTTTACTTGATCTGGTATTGGGAAATGAACCTGGTCAGGTATCAGGTCTCTCAGTGGGAGAGCATTTTGGAGACAGTGATCACAAATCTATCTCCTTTCCCATAGCCTTGGAAAGGGATAGGAACAGACAAGTTAGTAAAGCATTTAATTGGAGTAAGGAGGAATGTGAATCTATCAGGCAGGAACTTGGAAGCAGAAATTGGGAACAGACGTTCTCAGGGAAATGTACAGAAGAAATGTGGCAAATGTTTAGGGGATATTTGCTTGGTGTTCTGCATAGGTACGTTCCAATGAGACAGGGAAAGGATGGTAAGGTTCAGGAACCTTATGTTAAGAAGGCATGCAGTGCATTGGCCTTCATCAACTGTGGGATTGAGTTTAGGAGCCGAGAGGTAATGTTGCAGCTTTATAGGACCTTAGTCAGACCCCACTTGGAGAACTGTGCTCAGCTCTGGTTGCCTCACTATAGGAAGGATGTGGAAACCATAGAAAGGGTGCAGAGGAGATTTACAAGGACGTTGCCTGGATTGGGGAGCATTCCTTATGAGAATAGGTTGAGTGAACTCAGCCTTTTCTCCTTGGTGTGGCGGAGGATGAGAGGTGACCTGATAGACGTGTATAAGATGATGAGAGGCATTGATCGTCAGGATAGTGAAAGGCTTTTTCCCAGGACTGAAGTGGCTAACACGAGTGGGCACAGTCTTAAGGTGCTTGGAAGAAGGTACAGAGGAGATGTCAGGGCTAAGTTTTTTTATGCAAAGTGATGAGTGCATGGAATGGGGTGCCGGCAACGGTGGTGGAGGCGGATACAATAGGGTCTTTTAAGCTTAGAAAAACAGAGGGCTATGGGTAACCCTAGGTGATTTCTAAAGTAAGTACATGTTCGGCACAGCATTGTGGGCCGAATGGCCTGTATTGTGCTGTAGGTTTTCTATGTTTCTTTGTCTATGTTTCTATGTGTTGTGCATTCAGCGGTATTCTTCTGCACACCATTGTTGTAAAACATGGTTAATTGTTGTCTTCCTGTCGTCTTGAACCAGTCTGGCCATTCTCCTCTGACATCTCTCATTAACAAGCTGAATTTGCTCACAGAGCTGCCACTCACTGGGTGTTTTTTTTGTTTTGTTTTTCACACCATTCTCTCTAAACTTTAGAGACTGTTTTGCATGAACATCCCAGGAGACCAACAATTTCTGAGATGCACAAGGTGCCCCGTCTGGCACCAAAAATCAAGTCACTTGGATCACGTTTCTTCCCCATTCTGATGTTTGGTCTGAACAGGACTGAACCTCTTGACCATGTCTGTATGATTTTTGTGCATTGAGTTGCTGCCACATGATTGGCTGATTAGATATTTGCATTAATGAGCTGGTGTTAATGTGTACCTAATAAAGTGGCCACTGAGTGTATCTTATGGTCTTTTAATCAGATGCAATGTTCAGCAGCGTTTAAAAATCTAGAAGAATCAATAAGCAAATAATTTTGTACACATTAGAGACCACAGATGCTAGAATCTGAGCAGTTGCTAATGTAATAATGTGTCAATTTCTAATGATTGGGTTAAAATAGAAATAATTTCTTGATGGCTCTATTGCAGCGTAAGGTTCATTGAAGGAACAGTGACGCATTTACTGGAAGAAGATGGTAGAGTTACTGGCGTACAGTACAGAGAAAAAGGAAGTGGAGATGTAAAGGTTTGTATGGTTTTCATTGGAAAAGGTTACCCCCGCAGTATGGAGGTGCAGAGCCATGATAGAAATTATGTACACAAACCTTTCCCATTTCTAAAGGTTGACTGGTCAGTGTGTTGACTTTAGAATGGATCTGTTCCTGTTTGCATTGAACACATCAATGAAGTATCTTCTGCATATGATCTATTCCCTGATAAATTAAAATTTTCTCAGGGGCTGCTACTTGTTAACATTCTACATGTGCTATAATTTGTGTGTTTCAGAATAAACACCACAAAGCACTGAATCACTAGCTATCATACTAGTATATATTTTCTTCTGAAAGCTGAACAGAAAATGCTGATTCCTAATTTGAATGAATCCAGAGACTAGGCCTCAGCAATGTGTCCATAGGTCAGTGATGTGGACAAATTACGAAGGACATCCTTAATGTCGGGCTGTCCCACGTTAGTCCTGGGATTGGATATCCATGTAAGGAAAAGTCACAGGTTAGTCAGTCAAAAGGGCCAGTCAGTTGGTGTTCAAGCCTGGAGTTTGGAGTCCCATCATTGGGGGTTGATATTGAAGATCAAACCCATAAGGTAAATCAGAAGCCTGGTCGTAAAGTCTTAGGCCTTAGCATTGACCTGTACTGGAGCTGGAAGTTTGTGTTTGTGTATGTGGGGGAGGCAGGTAGGGATGGAGGAAATGGGCTTGGTTGTGTCTGTTTTATTATGTTCTGCTGAACATGAGGGCATGCTGTGTTAGCATCAGGATGTGCAGTGATACTTACCTTAGGCTGTCTCCTAACACATCCTTGGGTTGTGTTGGTTGTCGACACAATGGCACATTTTGCTGTATGTTCCAAACTACATGCGATAAATCTGAATCTAAGTTAATTAACTTCCCTTTTATTTCTCTGAATAAATTGTTATGTACCCCGTAATGGGTTCAAAGAACCAGCAGAAATGGAGCACACCTGGAGTCTGGTTTTGCTATAAACAAAACACTAGTTTATTAGTATCTACATAATTTAGTAATATTAAAAACCAGATAAATCAAACAGGTTAGCAGAGTTTATGAGTGTGTAAGTATAAAACCCCAAACTTCTTCGAGCTTAGGTGGTAAATGATACAGTCTTACGATGGTATAGGAATGAGGTCAGTTCAGTTCGTGATATTGAGTTGAGTAGAACTGAGGAGAGAGAGAGAGGTGATTTGCTTTCCAAGAAAGCCGATGCCGTCGATCTTTCCGTTGTCCTTCAAAGTCCTGTTAAAGTCACCGACTGTGACCACTCAAAAAAAGGTACCATCTTCATGTGGTAAAGCTATCAACCCAGGCAAGGGTTAAACACATCAATAGCTTTCCACTAGTCACCCTTTTCCACACTGTGAGCAAGATCCACCCTTTTCGTGGGCACTCAAAGCTCATCCAGTGTCTATTTCTTCTGTATTTCTGTCTTCCGTGTATCTGTGTCTGTCTGAAAAGCCAGCTGACCTTGTATATATCCCAAACATGTGGAACACCAGCTGTCCATCATATAGCTCCACCCTTCCGTCACCATAGCAACTCACGAGCTGCTCTCACTTTCTGAATCAGTATACACACACACACTCTCTTTTTAAAGGCACAGTCCATAATGAATAAACCTTAGGATCTCGTCACAAAATAAACATAATGATTTAATAGTAAGTCAGGCTAGGGAGGCCCCCGATTTAATTCATGTTATAGGTGATCCAGCTCATCAGGTGTGTTCCACCATTCTATCATAGCTGATTTATTTCCCCCTCAATCTTATTCTGTCGTCTTCATGTAACCTTTGACACCCTGACTAACCATGAACCTATCAACATTCACTTTAAATGTGCTCAGTGACTTAGCCTCCAGCTGTCCAAGGCAATTAATTCCACAGACTCATCGCCCTCTGGCTAAAAAAATTCCTTCTCAATTGTTCTGGAAGGACATCACTCTATTCTGAGGCTGTGTCCTGTGGTCCGCGACTCCTCTGCTTTAGGAAACGTCTGCTCCACATCCACTCTATCTAGGCTTTCAATACTCAAATAGGTTTCAATGAGATTCCCCCTCAATTTCTAAAATCCAGTAAGTACAGGCCCAGAGCCATAAAATGCTCCTCGTACATTAAGCCTTTCATTCCCGGAATCATTCTCCTGAACCTCTCCAATGTCAACACAGCTGTCCTTAGATAAGAGGCCAAAAACTACTTCCAATACTCCAAGTGCAGTCTGACCATGCCTTATAAAGGCTTAGCATTACAACCTTGTTCATCTATTCTAGTCTTCTCGAAACCAATGCTAACATTGTATTTGCCACCTTATCATGACTCAACTTGCAATTTAACCTTTGGGGAACCCTACATACTCAAGTCCCTTTGCACTTCTGACTTTTGAATTTTCTCTCTGTTTAGGAAATAGTCTACACCTTTATTCCTTCTACCAAAGTGACTGCAAGACCATACACTTCCCTACACTATATTCCATCAGCAACTTTGCCCATTGTCTCAATCTGTTCAAGTCCTTCTGTAAGCTCACTGCTTCCTCAATACTACCTGTCCCTTCACCTGTCTCTGTATCATCTGTAAACTTGGCCACAAAGCATCATCAAATCATTGACACATAATGTGAAAAGAAGTTCCAATACTAACCCCTCTGGTTCTTGATTGGACATGGCATCAAAGGTTACTGGTAGAAGGCCAGGAATTGGGGTTGAGGAGGAGAAAAAAAAAAGATCAAGCATGATTAAATGGCGAAGCAGACTCGATGGGCCAGATGGCCTAATTCTGCTTCTATGTCTTATGGTGTGATGCACCATCAATAACTCACTCTGAGATGTAAGAAGTGAGATATCGGCTTTTATTGACTGGAAGAATGAACAACACAACATCCTGGAGAATGAGGGCCGGCCTCAGGCCTCATTCGCCTTTATACAGGGGTTTGTGGGAGGAGCCACAGGAGCAGTCAGCAGGGGTCTGTTGGGAGCAAACCACACTAGTATATGTAGTTCACCACATGGTCTAACATCACTAGTCACCAGCAGCCAACCAGAAAGACACTGTTTATTCCAACTCTTTGCCTCCTAGCAGTCCCCCAGTCTTGTATCCATGTTAGTATTTTTCCTGTATTACCATGGATCCTTGTTAAGCAGCCTTGCGTGCGGCACGTTGTCAAAGGCCTTATGAAAATTTAAGTAAACGTCTACTGACTCTCCTTTGTCTATCCTGCCTGGTATTTCCTCAAAGAATTCTAACAGATTTGTCAGGCAAGATTCCCACTAAAGGAAAATGATATTGGCCTCGTTGACGATGTGCCTCCACGTATCCTGAAACATCATTAATAATGGACTCCACCATCTTCCCAACCACTGTTCAGTCTAAATGGCCTATAATTTCCTGTCTTTTGCCACTCTCCCTTCTTTAAGCATTATTCCAAAATCTCAAGATTCTTGTAAAATCATGACCAAGTCCTCCACAATCTCTTCATATTCACATATCTCACATATTCATGCCATTAGGTTGGAGATTGCCAAGGCAGACTATAAGGTGTTACTCCTCCACCCTAAGGGTGACCTCATCGTGGCACAAAAGGAGGCCACAGAGCAACATGATGTAAAGGGAATGGGAATCAGAGTTAAAATATTTTGCTACCGGGAAGTTCCACTTGTGGACGATGGGTTGAAGGTGCTTGACAAAGCAGTCCCCCAGTTTATTTATGTCAGGTAGAGCAGGCTGCAACAGGAGCATCTGTCAGGAACGGGGACAGGAATGAACCCAAGTGCAGGACGCAGGCACTGAAGTACTAGGGGTAGGACAGGAGGGGGATGCCATGGCATGCAAGGGGTAATGCTGGGGTTCAGGCAGACAGAGAGTCTTAGTTGGGCAGGCAGAGCAGAAACCCAGAGTTCGGGCAGAAGGTGGGGTCTTGAGGTACATGGTTTGGCTGGAGGAAAGCCCCCCCCCCCCCCCCCTCACCCGGGTAGGGCCGCCTCCCAGGCCTGGGCAGGACTCCTAGGCAGGTGCGGGGCACAACCCATCGGAAGCGGGGGGGAGGGGGGGAAGGGGCAGAAAACCCCACCGGGCAGCGGCAGGCTGGTTGGACCTGCCCGATGGAGGCAACGGATAGGAAAGGGCAGAACACCCCGCCAGGCAGCGGCAGTCCGGCTGGACTTGCCCAATGGAGGCAAAGGGGTAGAACGGGGACTAGGTCCAGGGTGACCAGCACGACAGCCATGATCCTCAGGTAACTTGGGAGAGGCAGGCAGACAGCACGAGCAAGGCAAAACGGGCTGAGCAGCAGGACCAGTGCATGCGTCAAAAAGCAGGGGAACAAGACTAACATGGACAGAACCTGGGCAGGGTAAACAGGATACGGAGCAAAGTACGGAGCCGGCAGAGAGCAGGATACGGAACAAACGACCACCCGCCTGGTCTCAGGCCCAAGGCCCCTTATAAACACCTGCAGCTGAATTGGCCACAGGTGTGCCTCCTAAAACCAGGAGGATCCTAACTGGCTCAAGGGTGACGGGAGGGACAGCTGCAAGACCCGGAGTCTGCGGACCGGATCAAGACCTGGAACGCGGGTTCTGGACCGGACCAGACCCCGACAGCATCAGACACAATATACAACCCCAGGCAGATTTGCAGGTGAAGTGTTGCCTCATCTGGAAGGACTGTTTGGGGCTCTAAATGAATGTGTGGGAGGAGGTGGATGGGCAGGTGTAGCACTTCGGCTGCTTGTGGGGAGAAGTGCCGGATAGCAATTTGTGGGAGGATCAAATGGACAAGGGAACCATAGAGGGAGTGATCCCTGCCAAAAGCAGGCAGAGGGGCAGCTTAAAAATATGTTTGGTAGTAGGATCCCATCGAAGATGGTAGAAGTTGTGGAGAATGATGTGATGGATGTGGAGGCTCAGGAACTCTATCACTGTTAAGATGACAGGAGATGGCGTGAGCGAGGATGACAAGGAAATGGAGATGCAGGTGAGGGCAGCATCAATGGTGGAGGAAGGAAATCCTGTTCTTTGAAGGAGGACACCTCTGGGGAGGTAAGCCTTGTCCTGGGAACAGATGCAGCGGAGATGAAGGTACTAAGGAAAGGGAATAGCATCTTTACAGGAGACAGGATATGAAGAGGTATAGTCAGGGTAGCCGTGGAAATCGGTAGGTTTATAAAAGATGTCAGTTGACAGTTTGGCTTCAGAGATGGAAACACATTTGAGAAAGGGGAGGGAGGTTCAGAAATGGACCATGAATTTAAGGGTAGGGGCCAAAGTTGGTGAAATTGATCAGCTCAGTATAGGTGCATGAAGCAGCACCAATGCAATTGTCAATGTAGCGAAGAAAGAGTTGGGGAGCATTACGGGGTGAAAGCTTGGAACATGGACTGTTCTACATAGCCAATTTTTTTTTAAAAAGTGGGCATAGCTGGGGCACATGGCTACCCCTTAAGTCTGGAGAAAATGGGAGGAGCCAAATTAGAAATTGTTGAGGGTGAAGATTAGTTCTGGCAGATGGAGGAGGGTGGTAGTGGAGGGAAACTTTTATTGAGAAAGAAGTGGAGAGCTTTAAGGCCTTTTTGATAGGGGAATAGACCTGTATAGTGACAGAACAAGGTGGAAATGAAATGGTTGGGGTTAGGATATTGTAAGTTATGAAGGGATTGAAAGCATGTGAAGTGTTGTGGATGTAATTGGCAAGCGACTGAAGTAAGGGGGATAGAATAAAGTTGAGGTATGAGGACATGGGTTCAGTGGAAACATTAGTTCCCTGGGGTGTAGTCCATCTGGTCCAGGTGACTTATCTAGCTTCAGACTTTTCAGTTTCCCAGGCACCTTTTCCTTAGTGATAGTAGTTACGCTCACTTCTGGCCTCCCCTACTTTCAAATTTCTAGCATTCTGCTAGTGTTTTCCATAGTGAAGATTGACGCAAAATACTTCTTAAGTTCGTCCACCATTTCTTTGTCCTCATTACTCCCAGTGTCATTTTTCGAGTGGTCTAATATATACACTAGCATCTCTTTAACTCTATATATCTGAGAAAACTTCTGGTATCCTCTTTGATATTATTGGCTCGCTTACCTTCACACTTAATCTTTTTACTCATTATGTTTTTTAGTTGCCTTCTGTTTATTTTAATAGCTTCCCAATACTCTAACTTTACACTTATTTTTGCTATATTATATGCCCTCTTGTCCTTTTTATACTTCCTTTGACTTGCTTCCCTTATCACCCATGGTTACCTCATCCTCCCTTTAGAATACCTTTTCATCTTTGAGATATCTATCCTGCACCTTCTGAATTGCCCCCAGAAGTTCCAACCATTGCTGTTCTGCCATCATCCCTGCTAGTGTCCCCTTCCAATCAATTGTAGTCAGCTCCCCACTCATGGTTCTGCAATTCCCTTTACTCCGCTGCAACACTGATAACATCTGATTTATCATCTCCCTCTCAAACTGCAGGGTGAATTCTATCATGTTATGATCACTGCCTCCTAAGAGTTTCTTCACCTTGAGCTCCCTAATCAAATCTAGTTCATCACACAAAACCCAATCCAGAATTTTCTTTCCCCTCATAGGCTCAATCACAAGTTCCTCTGAAAAGCCATCTGTAGGCATTCTACAAATTCCCTCTCTTGTGATCCAGAACCAAACTGAATTTGCCAATCTACCCGCATATTGAAATCGTAACATGACTTCTATTTCTTGTTGAAATTTGTATCTCACATCCTGGCTATTCTTTGAGGGTTTGTATAGCTCCCACCAGGGACTTTTTACCCTTGCAGTTTCTTAACTCTACCCATGAGGATTCTACGCCTTCCGATTCTATGTCACCTCTTTTTAAGGATTTGATTTCATTTTTACCAGCAGAGCCACACCTCTTCCCTTTGCCGACCTGCCTTTTCTTTTGATAAAGTTAGTTCCCAACTTTGATCTTCTTTCAGCTATGACTCTGTGATGTCCATGATATCATACCTGCCAATCTTTAACTGTGCTACAAGATCACTTACATTATTCCGTATATTGTGTACATTCAAATATAACATCTTCAGTCCTGTATTCATCACCCTTTTCAATTTTGTCCTCCTGTTACATTTCAACAACTTCTACTGAGTGCAATTTTACCTGATCATTTGCCTGTCCAGTTTCATTACACAATGCATTAACTTGTATACCAACGGTCTCATCCTCAGCCCTATCACTCTGGTTCCTATCCCCATGCCAACTTAGTTTAAACCCTCCCCAACAGCTCAGCAAACACTCCGTGCATATCCTGAACTCACTCAAAGGATCAGTGATTATGTGATAATGATAGACCTTGCATTTGGACCTTTTTTTTTCAAGTGATTCTTCACTCTTGAAATCACAAGAAGTAGTGAGATTATTTCTGTATCCTTGAGGTTGGGCACTTCACCATCACTGCAACTTCACATATTGATACACAACTAACCAAAAGCCATTAAAATTCCAGGAACTGTGCTCCCCTTTGACTGTGGTTGCTGATGGCCATTTCTCTAAATTCAGGAAAAATCTGGTGAAGACCAAAATCAGTGTTTCATCTCATTTTGTTGGCTGTATAATGAAGGTAAGATTGCTTAAATTTGCTTTGCAATGTTTTGCTCATTGCATCTAGTTATGGTACTTAAGCAAAATGTTTACAATTCAAATGGCACTTGGATATGGAAATATAGTAGTTGCAAATATGAGATAAATGCAGTTCTCGGGGGGGGGGGTTGCCAATTAGTGATATTAATGCAGTAGAGAAAAATAAATTTCTCATCAACCTATGTTTTCTACAGTTCATTTACAGGGTCAGAATTGTACAAAGGGAATCAAAGTAGCAATGAGTCAATTTTAAATGGGAGTCAGTATATTTTCCCTGTTTAGAAGCACTATAATAAGAAAAGTAATCCAAAAGCTGCTGCTCAATGACTACTGTAACGTCAGTGGAAACTGAGACCATCTCTTGGAGAAAGTGTCAAGATACTAGGATGATATCGAGAACACTGTACTCTAACCCTAATTAGTTAACATTCTACTGTACGGAGATTAGTGACCTTGTACGACGTTTACTGATCTGCTGATAAATTTCTTCGCACAAGGCACTATTCTTTTAGAGAGTTGCCTAGAATCTTGGATCATTGGGTCTTTTCTTACAATATTTTTATTCAGAAGAAAAAAAACAAGATTTACAGAGTGCAACACATAGATACATCTCAACATAACTTGTGTACATTCATATATTGTGATAAAATTGATCAAAATGTTATAGCATAACACATAAAGGTATACCACTCTGTAATCAAAAATTTAAAGATAGGTCATACATCATAAAATAAATTTTTTATATAAAAAAAAATGTCAACCCCCTACCAACTACCAAAGAAAAAAGCTGATGGATGATAATGGATAAATTAGAAAAGAAAACATATTCGCTTAAGAAGAGAAGATAAAAATATACATAAAAGTCTGTGCACTGTTAAACTTTATAAATTGGAAAAGTAATTTAGGAAAGGTTCCCAGATATCATAAAAAGATTGTTTCGAATTTAAGACTGAGCAGCAGATCTTTTCTAAATTTAAATAAGACATAATATCACGTAGCCATTGAAGATGTGTAGGAGGGGTAAACTCCCATTTAAGCAAGATTGCTCTCCTTGCTAAAAGAGGTAAAAACTAAAATCTGTAGGTTAGAAGTATTTAAAGTTATATCTTCATCTGCAATAATACCAAACAAGGCAGTAAGGGGATTTGGGTCAAATTGGACCCTAAAAAGTTGTGAGAAGGAATGGAATACTTCCCGCCAAAACTTTTCAATTTTAGGGCAAAACCAAAATATATGAATTAAAGAGGCATCAGCAGAGTTGCATTTATTACAAAGTGGAGAAACATTCGGCTAAAAACTGGACAGCTTCTGTTTAGAAATGTAAGCTCTATGAACCACTTTAAATTGTAGAAGAGAATGACGAGCCCAGAAAGATGATTTATTATCCCGTTTAAGAATTTTATTCCATCTATCATCAGAAATCTGACAATTTAGGTCATCCTCCCAAGCTTTTTTTATTTTATCTAAAAAGTCTTGTCTAGATTCAAACAACAAGTTATAGATAGCGGTAATAGAACCATTAACAAAAGGTTTTAAATTTAAAAGATCGTCTAGTAAATTTTTATCAGGACCTATAGGAAAAGTAGTTAATTGGAAACGTAAGAAATCTCTAATTTGAAGGTATCTGTAAAAATGTGTTTTTGGGAGTGCAAATTTAGTTGACAATTGGTCAAATGAAGCGAGAGATCCTGAGATAAACAGGTCCCAAAAACACTTAATACCTAGTTCATCCCAGTCCTTAAAGACTTTGTCAGTCATGGAAGGGATAAAAAAATAATTAAGGAGAATGGGAGATGATAATGAAACATTCGCTAAACCAAAAAAATTTCCTAAATTGAGACCAAATCCTTAAAGTTTGCTTAACAATTATGTTATCTGTTATTTTATTTGCTGAAAAAGAAGAATATGATCCAAGAAGAGAGACAATAGAGGAATTTTTTACAGAATTAACTTCTAAGGAGACCCATGATGGGCAATCTTTACAATAAATATAATGAGACCAGAAAGTAATATTCCTTATATTGGCAGCCCAATAGTAAAACCTAAAATTGGGTAGGGCTAATCCACCCATCTATTTATTTCTTTGTAGGTAAACTTTACTTAAACGAGCTTGCTTATTATTCCAAATATAAGATGTTAAAATTGAATCTAAAGAATCAAAGTAGGTCTTAAGAATAAAAATAGGTAAGGCCTGAAAAAGATATAAAAATTTAGGGATAATCTTAATTTTAATCAAATTAATTCGGCCAATTAGGGATAAAGAAAGAGGAGACCATTTAGAAAGAGTCTTTTTCACATAAATCAATAAGGGGTTTAAGTTTTCTTTAAATACATTCTTGAAGTTTTTAGTAATTGTTATACCTAGATATGTAAATTGACTTGTGACAACTTGGAATGGAAATTTGGCATTTGATGTCATTAGGTCATTTAAAGAAAATAGCTCACTTTTATGTAAGTTCAGCTTATATCCTGAAAAAGAACTAAACTGGGAAATTAAAGAAAGAACTGAAGGTAAAGAAGTTTCAGTGTTAGAGATAAAAAGTAAAATATCATCAGCGTATAATGAAATTTTATGCGTCATACCTTCCCTTAGTATACCAGAAATGTCCTTAGATTCTCGAAATGCTATTGCTAAGAGTTCTATAGCTAAAGCAAAAAGTAAAGGACTAAGAGGGCAACCTTGTCTAGTTCCCCACTGTAATTTAAAGGGCTTAGAAATTTGAGAGTTAGTAATAACCTGAGCGGTAGGAGACAAGTAAATTAATTTAACTCAACGAATAAAATTAGGCCCAAAATTAAACTTTTCTAGGGTCTTAAAAAGATAATTTCACTCAATCCTATCAAAGGCTTTTTCTGCATCTACGGATAATATACATTGATTTTTTTTGGATGGTGAATATATCACATTCAATAACTGACGTATATTAAAATGTGAGTAACGATTTTTAATAAATCCTGTCTGGTCATGTGATATAATAGATGGTAAAGTATTTTCAAGTCTTCGAGCTAAGATTTTGGATAAGATTTTTGCATCAACATTTAATAAAGAGATCGGTCTGTATGAAGAACATTCAGCTGGATTTTTATTTTTTTTAAGAATAAGAGAAATAAAAGCTTCGTAAAAAGATTGAGGGAGTTTACCTGATTTAAAGGACTCTGATAAAACAAAGGATAAATAAGGTGTAAGTAACGTAGTGAAAGTTTTATAAAACTCCCCAGGAAAGCCATCAGGTCCTGGGGTCTTACCAGAATGTAAAGCACATATAGCCTCGGCCACTTCTTCATTGGAAATAGGCTGATCTAACTGTGTTAGGCTATCAGCAGACAATGTACCGTAGATTCCGGACTACAGAGCGCACCTGATTAAAAGCCGCTGGCTCTAATTTTAGAAAGAAAATCAATTTTTTACTTGTACAGGCCGCACCGGATTTTAGGCCGCACCGGATTTTCGGCCTCAGGTGTCCCACGTTGTGTCCCACGTTAAAAGATATTACATGTGAGGATTTTTTAACTTTTAATTAAATCCATATGGTAACATAAACAAATACATATTGCAAATGCTTTTTTTCGAACCGTGCCTGTAACGCGGCTACTTTTAAATATACGTTGCGTATACTTTTTTACTGAACAACATTCCAATATCTCCTAACGACTGGTAAAAAATGTATATACTGCAGCCTACCAGGAAAAGTTATTGATCGCCTTTAACTTAAAAGCAGCGTTTTGGCTCCGCCGCTCACCCCCACCGTCCCGTTTATCGCAAACCGGCATTTTCCCACAAGACGCGGCGAAACCGGGAGTGACGTCATAGCATCCCGCGATGTAGTACAGAAAACAAATATAGTTAAAACTCTTCTAACTTTAACTAGAAAATGAATTACTAAGCGAAAATATTATAAACTAAATAACTGCCATAAAGGCAGCACAATGCTTTTCTTCGAGTGTTTTCCATGTTGATGAGGGTGAGTACAAATGACTGATTTACAATAATTTAATTGTGAAAGTGCGCTTGATTTATCGTACAATTTCATTGGACCTCTGTGAACTACTCATCAATTTTATTGGTCTACTGTTACGAGGCAAAATGTTTTTGGCGGCATGAAAAAAAAACATGCATTAGCCGCTCCGTATTAAAGGCCGCAGAGTTCAAAGCTGTTCAAAATGTGGGAAAAAAGTAGCGGCTTAAAATCCGGAATCTACGGTAGGAATGTTGGTATTACTGAAAAAAGCATTCATATAGGTATCATCTAAAGAAGAGTCAGACTGATACAACTTAAGGTAAAAGTCTTTAAATACGTTGTTAATTTCAGAATGGTCCGATATCTTAGTACCATTATCTTTTAAAATTTCTGTGATTTGACGATTAACTGTAAAAGATTTTAAGCGATTGGCTAATAAACTACCTGTTCTATCCCCGTGAATGTAAAATTGAGTTTTATCTCTCAACAGCTGTCATTCAATTGGGTAAGTCAGCAGAAGATTATACTTGGATTGGATTTCAATACGCTTATTATATATAGTTGGATCTGGAGATAGGGCATACTTTCGATCAAGATCTTTTAATATCGCTGCTAGGTCAGACCTTTCTTTATCAGCTTTTTTCTTTATATAGGTAGAGTAAGATCATTTCTCCACGAATATATGCTTTAAAAGTATCCCAGATTATAGTACCAGCAGTATCTCCTTTAAAATTTTCTTTAAAGAAAAAAGTAATATGGTTTTCCAAAAACTTTAGAAAATTTTTATCAGATAACAATGATAAGTTAAAACGTGCCACCTTCTATTTGGTACAGAGTAAACAGGTAATCTTAAAGCCAGAAGCACAGGTGCATGATCAGACAAAGCAATCTCCTTATAATCACAGGATCGAACCAGTGGAAGCAAGTTTCTATCTATTAAAAAAAAATCAATCCGAGAGTACATATGATGAACCTGAGAGAAATATGAATATTCCTTTTCTTGGGGGTGTAAAAAATGCCACACGTCGAGAATACCACATTGAAATAGAAAAGATTTAAAAAGTAGGACTGATTTATTAGTGACAGGGATTTTACTTGAAGAGTGATCTAATAGGGTCAAGCCAAAAATTAAAATCTCCACCCATCACTAAGGAATACCAATTCAAATCAGGCAGAAAAGAGAAAAGACGTTCAAAGAACAAGGAGTCATCTGTATTTGGAGCGTATACATTCACAAATATGATTAGTTTATTCTCAAGACTACCCGAAACAATAACAAAGTGCCCATTTGTATCAGAAATTACATTATGTTGAATAAAGGATGCATTCTGATCAAATAGGATAGAGACGCCTCTCGATCTAGATTGAGAGAGTGAGTGAAAATGTATACCCTTCCATCCTTTGAAAAAGCGTGAAATATCATCTTTACGAATATAGGTTTCTTGGAGAAAGATTATGAGTTTTAAGTTTCCTGATATAAGAGAAAATCTTATTTTGTCTAACAGGGTTATTTAGACCTTTCACATTAAAGCTGAGTATATTAATAAAAGAATCCATCAAGTATCCTTTAGTAATGTATAAAAGGTAATCACAGACGTGTAGATAGCAAATAAATAAAACAGTAAAAACCTCCAATCAGCTTTCTGGAAGAACCCATTTCCCCCTTCCCCCCCCCAAGAGAGAAATCAGCTAAGGGAGGCTGAAGACTAATTCTAACATTCCCAACCCAAAACTCCGGTGGCTCCAAAAAATATATATGTATAGCTGAGCTGAATAAACAATTGTAAATATATGTATACAAAAACAAAATATCAAAGTAAATAAGTTCGCTATTTACGAGAAAAAAACATGGGAAAATATGTATTAATCTCGGTAAAAAGGAAAGACAAATAAGGAAAATCAATAAGTAAAACAATATATACTTGTGGGTGCAAAGAAAAGGAGTAAAGAAACAAATAGAAAATAATTAGAAAGGGAGGCGGTTTAGATAACTTCCTACATGACTACCGTAGATTCCGGATTATAAGCCGCTACTTTTTTCCCACATTTTGAACAGCTTTGAACTCTGCGGCCTATAATCCAGAGCGGCTAATACATGGTTTTTTTTCATGCCGCCTCGTAAACATTTTGCCTCGTAACAGTAGACCAATAAAATTGATGAGTAGTTCACAGAGGTCCAATGAAATTGTACAATAAATCAAGCGCACTTTCACAATTAAATTATTGTAAATCAGTCATTTGTACTCACCCTCATCAACATGGAAAATACTCGAAGAAAAGCAAGACCCGAGCGCGTCAGACCCAATTAGACCCGATCGCATTGCGCAAGCGCGTCAGACCCGATTAGACCCGATCGCAATGCGCAAGCGCGTCAGACCCGATTAGACCCGATCGCGTTGCGCAAGCGCGTCAGACCCGATTAGACCCGAGCAAAAACGCTGCTTTTAAGTTAAAGTCGATCAATAACTTTTCCTGGTAGGCTGCAGTATATATATTTTTACCAGTCGCTAGGAGATATTGGAATGTTGTTCGTGCTGTTCAGTAAAAAAGTATATGCAACGTAATTTGTGTTACCGATACGTATGTATATTTAAAAGTAGCGGTGCGGCCTAAAATCCGGTGCGGCCTTTACAATTAAAAAATTTATTTTATTTCTAAAATTAGAGCCTGCGGCTTTTAATCAGGTGCGCTCTGTAGTCCGGAATCTACGGTAGTTTAAGGCATTCAAGGGAGAAAAAAAACAAAATGACAAAATGTAAAATAATGAAAAAACCAAAAACCAGCAATAGAATATTGTATACTATTGAAATACAGTAAAAGACTGAAAAGTGTATAAATAATCAAAAGACAGGAAAAATCTGAATGAATTTAAAGTAAAACAAAACACCCTATAGTTTCATTCCTCAGTAATTACTACATGTATACCCTACATAATTACTTTAAGTCAAATTACTAAAAGGAAGGTAAAAATAAAAATAACACTGAGAGAATATAACGTTTTGTTTAAAAAGAGCTGCGAGAAAGTAACATTAGAGGACCCATATAAAAGTGGAAAACAATAAAAGAGAAAATGGTTGCAGTCTGCCCGCATATTTTGCATAGTTTGAAAGATAACAAGGCGCCAGTTACTTAATCAAACAAATGATTAAAACTTCGTAAAACCAAGAAACCTTGTTATCAACAAAGTGCCAATTACTTGATTGAACACCTGAAATTAAAACATTTAGCATAAAGCAACTCAAGGTTAAATTTAAGCATGGAGACTATGTAAAAATTTCTTAGCTTCTTCAGGCTTCGTAAACCAAGAAACCTTATTATCAGAAGTAGTAACCTTGAGTTTACATGGATCTCTGAGAGAAAGGCGACAGCCAAGCTTCAAAAGATCAGACATGACCTCTTTAAAAGTCTGTCTAGCTCTTAAAACTTCCGGTGGATAATCTTGAACGATCCGAAACTGTTGATCATGAAATTGTAATATGCGTTTCTTCCTTGATTCACGAAGGATCTGTTCTTTAATCTGATAGTCATAAAAGCGAATGATAATAGAGCGAGGGTTGGCAGGATCCCAATTAGGCGGGGTAACTCGGTGAACGTGCTCAAATTTTGGTAGTTCCGATAATATATCAGGGAATAAATCTTTCAGCATTTGAGCACAAAAATCGATAGGTTGATTACCCTCCAGTTTTTCAGGAAGCCCAAGAATTCTGATATTGCACCTTCGGTTCCTGGTCTCCAAATCTGTAAGTTTCTTCAGTAACGCGTTGTATTTTTTAAGTTGTTCCTTCGAAATTTTCTTGAAACCTTCGATATCCTTCTGCAACACCGGCAGAGATTCTTCGTGTAGCTTAATACGAATTTCATGGTCATTCACAGTCTGCTGTATGCTTCCAAGTTTCCGTTTAAGCTTTTTCAGTTCAGATTTAACCAGGTCGAAGGAATTCTGTAACAAGTCAAACTTGGATTCCAAGTCATCCAGTTTATCCAGTTTTTCGAGTCTCTCTGACATTTGTTGAGACATTTCAGCCAAAGTCTCTAAAGTAAGCTCTTTTCTAGAGTGTTTTCTACTCATGGTGCTCTCACCGAGATAGGTTTAAACAGCAAGGTAAGCAAATAATTTCAAAGCACGTAGCTACTGCAACCTACTCCATTACAGCCACTGGAAGTCCTCCTCATTGGGTCAATAACATATACTGTTGTAAATGGATGCATTAAACAGGTCTTAAAGATTATCTTTAATTGTGACATTTATGTTGAAATACACAGTGAAATGCATCATTTATGTCAACAATAAGCACATTCGAAGGATTGTACTGGGATAGCCCACAAGTCTTGCCATGCTTCCAGTGCCAATGTAGTGTGCCCAAAACTTGCTTACCCTAACTTATACATCATTGGAATTGAGGAAGAAATGGGGGTACCCACAGGGTCACAGGGAGAATGTATAAACTCGTTATAGACAGTGATGGAAATTAAACTCAATATCACTGGCACTGTAAAGTGGCTCTGCACTACTGTACCACCTCTTGGCTGTATATGCTGCAAACTGTTAGAACCATAATTTTAAGATCAAACAGTTTTTAAGAAATTTTACTGAAATAGAATGAAGTATGGCACTAAAGCTTACCATCTGTACTTTATGTTTATAGGACATGCCACAATTCAAACCTAACCACGCGGAACTTGTCCTTGCTGATCCTAGCCCTATTCTTGTCTACCAAATTTCATCCAATGAAACACGAGTGCTTGTGGACATCAGAGGGGAAATGCCAAGACATCTTAAAGATTACATGATTGAGAAAATCTATCCACAGCTTCCAGGTATAGCAGAATACTTTGGTTTTTAAACTGAGTTGAAATTAATTTTCCCTTTGTTGGATTGATCTGCTGAGCCTGTACATCTGCCAATTTTTGGATATGGGTTTGTGACTCCTTCCCAGATTCTTTCAACACTCTTTTGACCTTGTTATCTATATGCCTCGTGTTCATTTAAATTTCTCAATTCAGAATATACTCATTTTATAAAACCTCACTTTTAACAGCAAAACCAGCTGCTGGGAAAACAAACTGGGTTGCACAATCGCAATTGTATATTCACAAAAGAAATACATGTACAGTATAATATGAGTAAGTGTACCAAGTACTTGCATTTATATAACTTCTGTACCTTGCCCACAAGATATGTTGCAGCACCCTGTATACTCTTGTGAATCTGTTGGTATGAAGTCCATAATGTACATTGTGTTATGTGGCCGGCAACAATGAATATAGAATTGAGTCAGGTTTTATAAACAAACAAACATTTATTAAACTCTGCTCAACAAAAGTGAGAAGTAAACAAACGACTAACCTAATCGGAAGTTAACTGCTGTACAGCAATTTAACAAACAGCCACTCTGGAATAGTTCTTAAAGTGGTAAATTCGAACACAGACTTAAAGTGGTAAATTTGAAAGTCCAAGTGATTTATACAGTCAGTGAGGAGAGACTTTACTGCAACAACAATTTCTCTGAAGAAAATGACGAATCTGCTGATTAGAGTCGAGAGATGCCTTGTTCAAAGGATTCACGATGAAGGAAATGAAACGGCTTAAAGGAACTGACCTTTTGCTGCTGGAAGGTGATCACTGCACAAACCTTCCTGATCTTGCAGCAGTTATCTCAGATGCAGGCCACTATTCCTGAACGAAGATTCAATAGGGTCGATCCTTTATAAAACCGTCGAATGACACCAACTTTACTCAATCCTTCGGGTTCCCGTACTTCAGTAAAATCTTTGCTCTCCAACTCGACTGTAAAGGTAAATCAAAGATGCAACAAACCAGAACTGGAAGCGATTGGCGAAACTGCTGGCACAACGGTTTTTGCTCCTTACAATAGAAAGTGAAAACTCCACTTTAAAAATGAAACTACGTCATGAGATGATTATGCAGCAAAACTAGCTAGCGAGCTGACTATCGAACTAACCCGCATCACAACAGGGGTTTCCCCTTATATACCTGTTGGAACATTACATCATGTGACCTCACACTGGCGGGAAAATTACATCACCCCGCCATCACAAGACAATTACATCATGGTCATAAGGCAGTCACAAGATACCCACAGGGTATGTAACAATTGGCCTTAATCACAGTATCTGTCAGAATCAGAACTAAGTTTAATGTCACTGACATGTGTCATGAAGTTTGCTGTTTTGTGGCAGCAATACAGTACCTTGTATAGAAACAAACTAAAATTACAATTTAGAAATATTCTGGTTAATTGGGACAAATCAGGATCAGTACATTTTGGCAATTAAGTGGCAACTCCAATTAGCCAAAGTTTCACAAAAAAAGGTATTTTTTTTTTTAAAAAGAGCTACTGCTTAACTGAGTAATAAAATGCAGAACAAATCAGAACACAATCAATACTACTAGAGTACTATAAAACTTTGTATGAGTTCTTAATATTTATTGATAGTGAATAGTTTCAGTGTACGCTGCCGTATTATTTTGATTGACTAAATGAACTAAATCAGTGTAGACACCTAAGG
This sequence comes from Hemitrygon akajei, assembly GCF_048418815.1. Taxonomy (NCBI): domain Eukaryota; kingdom Metazoa; phylum Chordata; class Chondrichthyes; order Myliobatiformes; family Dasyatidae; genus Hemitrygon; species Hemitrygon akajei. The sequence goes on along the minus strand of NC_133124.1, from coordinate 144,617,143 downwards.
TAGATAATGAGCATCTTCAGACAATGCTATCAATGATTGCATTCTCCAAATCTTCATGTTTTAGAAATCTTCTTTCTAGCCAACTTTTAGTGACAAAAATCACTGCTTTTTAAACACAAGTGCACACACTGACACTATTTAAAAAGCATTTGCTCTAAGCACAGTGGTCACAAAAGTACATGCATCTGGTGCTAGTTAGAAACTGCTCAGCAACAATCTCCTGCCCCAATTATGTGACATAGTCCCAAATAAACTAAGGGATCCTGGATATTTTCTTGATTAGTATTTCTTCTTTAAGAATTGTCCCAAATCATCTGCCACCCAATTAACCAGAATCGACTGTATATAAAATTTAAGTTAAATAGTGCAAATAGAAAACAAAGTAGTGAGGTTGTGCTCATCGTCACAAAACTGCGTTGAGAGTGGAATTTAATCTATGCTGCTGAAATTGTTTGTAAGCACTAAATTGGATCCTGATTACTCTTTAACAGAGCATATAAAAGAACCATTCCTACATGCAGTTCAGAATGATCGTCTACGGACCATGCCTGCAAGCTTTCTCCCTCCATCACCAGTAAACAAGCCAGGTACAGTTATAAATAAGCAAAGAAGTCACAGTGTTTTGCTTTCCTTCATTTAAACAGAAGGAAAATTAGGTGTCTAGTCACACCCATTGGCTTTCCCTGTCTATGCTCATTCTGGATCATGTACATGTAAATTGGTTGGGAATTATTTAGTTTTAAGCTGCTTTATATGTAAAATAGAAATGTATTTTAAACAGATCATGGTAAATATTTTGCTTCTCACTTGCCACCTTTGCTTTTTAATGTGTTGTTCAATAAAAGAAACTGCCAAGAGCTTGTGCTTAGGAGCAGCATAGCAACATATCGGTTAGTGCAATGCTTTGGAGCACCAGCAATCACTGTTCAGGGTTCGATTCCCAGCACTGTTTATAGGGAATATGTACGTTTTCACTATGACCACATGGATTTTATCCAGGTGCTCAGATTTCATCTGGAGTTCCAAAGTCTTAACAGATTTGAGTTAATGAGTTGTGGGCATGCTATGTTGGCACTGGAAGTGTGATGACACTTGGAGGCTGCCCCAACACAATCCTCAGACTCCTGTTGATATAAACGAAGCATTTCTCTGTATGTTTTGATGTACATGTAATAAATAAAGCTAATCTATCTCAAATGACAAGATACAATTTCAGTCTAATATTTAGCATGATATGAAGTCCTTGTTTTGTATAAGATAGAACTACAGTAAGTATGATTGCAAATGCAATAATAATATTCAGCCACTTATACAAATATCAGTCATTTGTTGAAGGTCACTCTGAATTTGTTCTGTGGAAAGTTTTAAGTGAAGTATGGGAGGGATCACTACTGCATGATGATTGTGTCCTAATTAGACCGTCCATTTTCATTTCTAGTTGGGCAGAGTGAGCCTCCGAGCAGATCTTATGAGTTGCTGGTTTGCGCTGTAAAATTTGTCTTGACTTCTTGGAAAAACATTGCTAAATTTACTCAGGATACATGCTAAGTAATGTTCACTGAATCCAAAGGCAACACGAGTAAATCTGCAGATGCTGGAAATAAATAAAAACACAAAATGCTGGCAGAACTCAGCAGGCCAGACAGCATCTATGGGAGGAGGTAGTGACGACGTTTTGGGCCGAAACCCTTCATCAGGGGTGACTCCTGTTCTGCCAGCATTTTGTGTTTTTATTCACTGAATTCAAACCTCTTTTTGACCAACGAAAGCAACCAATCTTCAATGTCCTAGTCTAGTTTCTGGAGGAGTGGAATTAATATCTATATTAGTGACATCTATATGAAGACATAGCAATAGATAAAATGCTGAAGGAGCTCAGCAAGTTAGGCAGCATCAGTGGAAATGAATAAACAGTCGATGTTTTGGGCCGAGACCGTTCATCAGGAGTCTTGGCCTGAAATATGAACTGTTTATTCATTTCTACGGGGGGGGGGGGGGGGGTGTCTCTCTCTCTCAGTCTCATGTAGGTTCTAAAGGGACATCCTTGTGTTCTGAGGCTGTGCCGTCTGGTCCTAGACTCTCCCACTGTAGGGAACGTCCTCTCCAGGTCCTTTCAGTATTCAATAGGTTTCAATAAGATCCTCCCTCATTCTTCTTAATCCCAGTGAATACAGGCCCAGAGTCATCAAACACTCCTCATAAATTAACCCTTTCATTCCCAGAATCCTCCCATTAACCTCTTCCATACCCCCTCTAATGCCAGCACATCTTTTCTTAGATTGGGGGCCCAAAACTGTTCACAGTTCTCAGCATTACATCTTTGCTTTTATATTAGGGTGGCATTGTAGCGTAGTGGTTAGCACAATGATATACAGTACCAGCAATCTGGCTTCCTTTCCTACCACCGTCCATAAGGAATTTGTACATTCTACCCGTGACCACGTATGTTTCCTCCAGGTGCTCCAGTCTCCTTCCACAGTCCAAAGACATATCAATTGTTAGGTTAATTGATCATTGTCAATTGTCCCATGATTAAGCTGTGGTTAAAATGGGGGTCTGCTGTGTGGTTTTGGCTGGAAGGGCCTATGCTGCATTTCAATTAAATAAATAAATATTCTAGTCCTAGTCCTCTGAAATGAATGTTAACATTGCATTTGCTTTCCTTATCACTGACTTAACCTGCAAGTTGACCTTTGGGGAATCCTGCACGAGGGCTTCCAAATCCCTTTGCACTTCAGATTTCGGAATTGTTTCCCTGTTTAGAAAATAGTCTACTCCTTTATTTGTTCTACTGAAGAGTTGTGTCTTTATCCAGGTGTGCTGCTTTTGGGAGATGCGTACAATATGCGTCACCCTCTGACAGGAGGTGGGATGAGTGTTGTACTCAATGATGTGAGGATATGGAATTGTCTGCTGCAGAGCATCCCTGACCTCCACGATAATGATGCCATGCTGCAGGTGAGATGTTTAATTCAGCAATTTGTGATATATGGATTTTTCAGTTCATTATGACTTTAGTAGGAGATTTAATTTTGCCTAACCCAAGATCAGGGTTCGATTCCTGCCACTGTCTTTAAGGAATTTGTACATTCTCCCCATGACCGTGTGGGTTTCCTCCAGATGGTCCGGTTTCTTCCCACATTGCAGAGATATGCAGGTTAGGGTTAGTAAGTTATGGGCCTGCTATATTGGTGCCAAGAATGTCGTCAGGACTTGAAAACTTGAGCTACATGGAAAAGTTGAATAGATTAGGACTTTTTACCCGAGTGTAGGAGAATGAGGAGAAATTTGATAGAGGTATTTAAAATTTATGATGGGTATAAATTGCAGGCTTTTTCCACTGAGTTTGGGTCATAGGTGAAGGGTGAAAGGTGAAATAATTAAGGGAACTTGAGGGGGAACTTTTTAATTCAGAGGGTGGTGACAGTGTGAATGAGCTGCAAGAAGAAGTGCAGGTTAGTTTCAAGAGCAATTTGGGTAAGTACTGAGATGGGAGGGGAATGGAGGACTGTAGTCTGGCTGCAGGATGATGCAGATTAATATTTCGGTGTGGACTAGGTGGGCCAAAGGGCATGTTTCTGTGACGTAGAGCTCTATGACTTATAAGAAGATAAGAGTTCCTGTCTCTATTGATTACTTTTGTAGGTAATAATGATTTTCATTTCCATGATTCTTGCATAATGCTGCCAATTGAAAATTCCTTTTATTCCCAAACATATCTGAACTCTTTTACTGATTAGTCAAATGCGTAATCTATTTTGTAGCTGCTGTCACATTGTGTGGAAGTAATTAAGTCTTGTTTATAAGCAAACAAAGGAATAAGGCCTTAATTTTGTTCTGTACACCTGACACATTGTAAGTGAGGAAAAGTTCTAGGATTCATCAGTTTGAGGTACCTTATTCAAATATTGTTTGAGTATTGTGGAGGCCTAAGCTACAGTCTAACTTTAGTTCTTATATCTGGTATTTCTGAAAGACCAAAATTTTAAATCAAGTCTAAAGTTCGAAATAAATTTATTATTGAAGTATATATATGTCAGCATATACTACCCTGAGATTCATTTTCTAGAAGACATTTGCAGTAAAACAAAGAAATATAATAGAATCAATGAGAAACTACACAGCGAACAAACAACCAATGTGGAAAATAAGACAAATTGCAAATACAAAAAAGCCCCACAAATAATAAATAAACAAACAATACAAAGGACGTTAGTTGTAGAATACTTGAAAGTGAGTCTATAGGTTGTGGAATCAGTTGAGATTAGGTGTGTGGAGTTAATAGAAACATAGAAAACCTACAGCACAATACAGGCCCTTTGGCCCACAAAATTGTGCCGAACATGTCCCTACCTTAGAAATTACTAGGCTTACCTATAGCCCTCTATTTTACTAAGCTCCATGTACGTATCTTAAAAGTCTCTTAAAAGACCCTATTGTATCCGCCTCCACCACCATTGCTGGCAGCTCATTCCACGTCCTTACCACTCTCTGAGTGAAAAACTTACCCCTGACATCTCCTCTGTACCTACTCCCCAGCACCTTAAACCTGTGTCCTCTTGTGGCAACTTTTCCCTGGGGGGATAAAAGCCTCAGACTATCCACACGATCAATGCCTCTCATCATCTTATACACCTCTATCAGGTCACCTCTCATCCTCCATCGCTCCAAGGAGAAAAGGCTGAGTTCATTCAACCTATTCTCATAAGGCATGCTCCCCAATCCAGGCAACATCCTTGTAAATCTCCTCTGCACCCTTTCTATGGCTTCCACACCCTTCCTGTAGTGAGGTGACCAGAACTGAGCACAGTACTCCAGGTGGGGTCTGACCAGGGTCCTATATAGCTGCAACATTACCTCTCAGCTCCTAAACTCAGTTCCACGATTGATGAAGGCCAATACACTGTATGCCTTCTTAACCACAGAGTCAACCTGTGCAGCTGCTTTGAATGTCCTATGGACTTGTACCCCAAGATCCCTCTGATCCTCCACACTGCCAAGAGTCTTACCATTAATACTATATTCTGCCATGAGTTATTCATGATGGTTCAGGAACCTGATTGTTGCAAGGCAAAAACTGTTCCTGAACCTACTGGAGTGGGATCTCCTATACCTCCTTCCTGATGGTACTAGTGAGAAAAGAACATGACCTGGTTTGTGGTGGTCCTTGATGATGGATACTACTTTCTTGTGGCAGTGCTCCTTGTAAATATGCTCAGTGGTGGGGAGAGCTTTTCCTGTGATTGACTGGGCTGTGCCCACCACTTTCTGTAAACGTTACATTCGTGGAATCTCGAGTGCAATAAGGCAATGCTTATTTTGTGAACAAAGCAGTCAAATCCCAGAGTAAGGGATTTAAAATAGAGGTCATTGGCTTAAGGTGAGAGGGGAAAGATTGAAACAGGTACTGAAGAACAATTTTTCTAGGGGGTGGGTGTTATTGTAGTGTAGCAGTCAGTGTGATCCTATTACAGCTCGTGGTGTTGAAGTTCAATTCCAACGTCATCTGTAAGGAGTCTGTATGTTTTCCTCTGCCCCCCTTCCCTCCATGGAATGTGTGGGTTTTCTCCTGGTCCTCCAGTTAGCTCCCATTGTCCAAAGACCCACTAGTTAGTAGGTTAATTGGTCATTGTAAACTGTGCTGTGATTAGGCTTGGATTAAATTTGGGGTTGCTGGGCAGTGTAGCACAGAGGGCCAGAAGGGCCTGTTCCATGCAATATCTCTAAATAAAAAACACATCAATATGGAAAAGCCTGTATTTTTGCTGTAAAACTCTGACTCTGATCTGTGACCACTTTTGAGCAATAATGCAACATTTTTATATTTTGCTTTCTTGGATCACACAGGGTTCAATATTTGTCACCCATTCCCTAATCCTGTAACAAGAAATAGTCTCCATTGCTCACTTCACACAACTCTCAGGACAGAATGAATCATTCTGTGCATTAAGAGCCTGCTTGCTCTATGCAAATCCAAAGTGTACTTGACAGCTTCCTCCTGTACTGGGCAATTAAGTTCAGGTGGATGTTACATATGCCCCAGTATAGAGAACTGTTTGAAGGGTGGGGGTGGGGAGGGGTGCAGTGCAGCTGGCAAATTGTGGTTGATGTATTTATTGCTGATTTCTGGGTGTATTGCTGTCCATAGGAGCATGTGATTCTTCACTTCTGTGGTGGTGTTCTTTCCTGCATCATCTTCTCCATTCTACAGCTTACTGTAGGCTTTAGTAATTTGTGTTTTCCCACCTCCGTGTTAGGCAAAATTGCTGTTTACCTCCAATCAGAAAAGCCTTGGAAAATGGAGGTAAGTGGTCAGCCTCTTGGCCTTTGACCTATTCATGGCTGATCCTCTGGCACAATTCCCATTCCACCTGATGCCTTTTGTATCTTGACTTCTCTTTACTTCCTCCTTGTATACATTTGGCATATTTATCTTCATAATCTTCTGTGGTAGAGACTACGAGAGATAGACATTCCCTGAGTGATATTGCCATAGTTCTATCCTGATCCCATACCCCTTGGTCTAATCCGACCTACCCCCACGCCAACCTTACCATGTCCATTCTGTTCAGCTCTCTGTAAGACTTTAATACATTTAAAGGAGATTCCTTCCACTTGGTTAAAGTCTAGCCTTGCCATCTCAGGAGTCAGTCTCAATAGGTTTCAAAAGGTATATTTCATGTCAGAGAAATGTATACAATATACATCCTGAAATTCTTTTCCTTCGCAAACATCCACAAAAACAGGAGTGCCCCAAAGAATGAATGGTAGTTAAATGTTAGAACCCCAAAGCCCCCCCAACTCCCCACTCCCACGCAGCAGCAAAGCAATGACCCCTCCTTCCCCACCAGCAGCAAAAGAGCAATGGCACCCTTCACCAAGCTCTCAAGTGTGCAGCAAAGCATCCATAAAGACACAGACTTGCAGTACCCCAAAGACTACTCGTTCACCCGGTAATTTGACATACCACAGGCTCTCCCTAAGAAGGGAAAAAGATGTGTCCCAGTTTCACAGGTGAGAGGGGAGATCTAACAAAGCAACTCGCTGATCTATGGTGATAAAAGTCTGTTGCATCACTTTTTCTGAGCTCTGTGCCCAAAAAACTTCGGGTCTCTGGGCACACAGCCAACAGCCAGCTTATTGCTTATGATCTTCCATCTCCCATGACGCATCAGGCAGTGGCAGCTGCCTTGAATCCACCCACCTCCAGAGTCACAAAAATCCGGCACCAAACGCACGCTAGTCTTCCAGGCCGTGTCCTTGGCATATCGAAAAGTGGCCTGTCGTGAGGCCCCTAGATCAGGTCCCATTTCCGCAAAGAACCAAAGTCAGTGTGTTATTCCAGGTCAGAGTCTTCAAAAGAACCTTGAAAGGGAAAAAGAGATATTAAAGATAGAAATAGAGCTGTTTCTGAAGATGCAAGCAAAGGAGTTGCCGATGGGTGCCATCATCCTCTAAACTCCGCCTTCTAGTCTTTGTTGCACTCTCTGGCAAATAAATTCCTTTCATAAGTAAAGAGTCCAAAACTGCGCACACTACCCAGGTGTAGGTTCTCCAAGATTCTTCACACAGGATTCTTCTTTTGGTCTCTTTCAAGAGAAAATGATTGAATATTGTGTTCATTTCTGCTTTCCTCATTATAAAAGGATGTGAAAGCTTTAAAGGGGGTGCAAAGGAGATTTACCAGAATGCTGCCTGGATTAGAGAGTATGTCTTATGAAGCTGAGTGAGCTAGGATTTTTCTCTTTGGAGCAAGAATGGATGAGGGGTGACTTGATAGAGGTGTATAAGAGGCATAGGACGTGGACAGCCTGCACCTTTGTCCAAGAGTAGAAATAGTGAATAGGAGGAGACATAATTTTAAGGTGATTGGAAGAAAGTGTAGGAGGGATGTCAGAGGTCGTTTTTTTTTGCCCTGAGTGGCAAATGCATGGAATGTTCTGCCAGAGGTAGAGGTAGGGACATTTAATCAACTCTTGGATAGGTATATGGATGAAAGAGAAAAAGGAGGACTATGTAGGAGGGGAGGGTTAAGATCGACTGTGGAAAGGTTAGAAGTTCAGCACAACATCGTGGGATGAATGATCTGTACTGTGCTAACATATTCTGTTTTTAACCCAATTGACATTAGTATCAGTAACTGCAAACTAAATCTTTTCCCTTTTACTTGTAATGGTGAGCCCCTTTAGTTTTGTGCCTTGCCTTCATCTGAACTTTTTACTTTTGTGATCAGTTCATTGACTTGCACATCCCACCTCAAATAAGAGTGGCCAGGAGACAATCAGAGCATTTTGAAAGCTGCATCTTTTATTCTTAACCCAAATGAATGAAAGTATAAATCCTACATGGTTAACATTTATCAACAAAACAAGGTTTTATAAGAGAAACAAAAACAATTGCTAGAAAGGACTGAGATGCTTTTTGTCAACTTCTATCTGTTAAAACTGAAGAATTTGAGCACAAGGTTTGGCCAGTGTGACTTGCATGTTCAAATGTACAATTGGTGAGCAGTGTTTGGATATTGACTGCAATGAGTGCATGTTTTAGGAAAGACAATTTATACTATCTATTTTATTTTACTCTTCTAGGCCAAGAAGAAGTTTCACTGGGCAAGGAAAAAATCCCACTCTTTTGTGGTGAACGTTCTGGCCCAAGCTCTGTATGAACTTTTTGCTGCTACTGATGGTAAGAACGACTTAACAATTCGAGATTCTCTTCCACAGCCTTTAGAACCCAGGTTTGATCCTGACTACAGGTGTTAGATGTGTGTAGTTTGCCTGCTCTCCCTGTGCCCTGGTTTTCTCCCACTTGCCAAAGATATACTTGTAGGTGAATTTGGCAACTGCAAGTTTACCTTTCAGTGTTAGGAAGAGGCAGAAAAGTCAAAGGGAATTTGAGTCAATGAAAGAGGTTGCTGAGCTGATGGGATTGTTCTGATGGGATTGTTCTTCTATGCCACAGTAAATCATCTCGAACAGCCAGAGGATAAAGTTCCCAAAGACTCCTGAGCTTTTGGGGGGGAAAAATAATTGCCTTGTCTGTCTTGAGCAGTTCCCTTTTAAATAAATTGTGACCCCCCTGGTTCTACAGTTTAACGCAAGAGTGAACCTGGCCTTTCTCCTTGGAGTGATGGAGGATGAGAAGTGACCTGGTGGCAGTGTATAAGATGTTGAGAGACATTGATTGCGTGGATAGTCAGAGGCTTTTTCCCAGGGCTGAAATGACTAACACAGAAGGACACAGTTTTAAGGTGCTTGGAAGCAGGTACAGAGGAGATGTTAGGGGTAAGTTTTTTTACGCAGAGAGTGGTGAGTGTGTGGAATGGGCTGCCGGCAATGGTGGAGGAGGCGGATATGATAAGGTCTTTTAAGAGACTCCTGGATAGGTACATGGAGCTTAGAAAAATAGAGGACTATGGGTAACCCGAGGTAATTTATAAAGTGTTACGTACCCCGTAACTGGGTCACTTACCAGCAAAGATAGAGAGGTCCGTTGAAGTCTGATGGTACTATTCTCAACAGTATTTATTGATAAAAATACACAAAAATAATATCAATACAACCATACAGATAATATACGTCGTCAATACTAAATCTAAAAGCGCGGGTATAATGATGTAACACTTACCCAACAGGCTGGTATATGTCTAGGGGAAAAAGAGATCCAGCCACACACCAACCCACCTCCCGTACACGCAGGTGCTGTGAGAATCGCGTTTATGCCTCGCGCCCGCCAACAGTATCAAACCCACAACAAATACCGGTATGAAATACACTTTAAAGAGTTTACTAAAATTAAAAGAGTATTAGACAATACACTATATATATATATATACAAGAAAAAAACAAAAGGCGCCAACTTATCAAAGTTCAGTCAGTTTAGTGCACATCCGTGGAGCTCATCCAGCGAACCATTCGACTCCTCGGTGGTCGTCCTCCCGAAACTCCCACTTCGGACTCCCCGGTGGTCGTCCGAGCGCACGTCCTCCTTCCTCGGCGTCTCCCTCCGGACTCCCCTCACACCCCAAGGCCGCGCAACCCCTCCCCCAAGTTCCCAGCCTCACAAAACACAATAACATTCCCCATTGATTAACAAATGAATACAATTACCATATCAGCCATTCTAAAGCGAAACAACGGCAAGAAAAACTTTTAACAGACAAAGAAGCATTCCTACTCATAACAAACCAAAGAAGCCCTTTTTAGTAACATACACAGGACATTGTACATTCTCTCCCCACCAGCAAATGTCATGCCCTCATGGCATTACTAGAGTTCCCCAAAGCTTCTTGCAACACCCAAAACCCAACCCAGGTGCAGAAAGCAGTGACATAACTACCCAGAGCAGTAGAAATCACACTCGGTTCTCCGGGTACCACATATGTCAACCGCTCTGGGGGGCGCCTAATCCTCTGAGATCTCCATACCCCTTCTGTCCCCCTGGGCTCCCTCTCCACCTGCGAACCCACTGTCTCGGACACCCCAGGTCTTCCTGACAGACCCTCACCCCCTTCCTCACGGGGGTCCTCCCTCACCTGAGATCTCTCCGGCTCACGCTCGGGCTCCACCCTCTCTCCCACCACTGTTGGCTGCCTCTCCATCTGACCCTCAAGACTTTCCCTCCTCTCACCCAATTCAGTATGGGAAGGGCCAGGAGCCTCCTCTCCTGGTACTGAAGCACCAGCGAATGGGAACAGGGGCCACTCATCTGAGTCGTCCTCTTCCGAATCAGTAGCCATTTCCGGGCAAGGGACCCGCCCCGCTCTTCAGCAGCGGGCTCTTCCCTTTCTCTGCGCCCTCGCAGAGTCCTTGTACTAGGCGTAACCTCCCACTCTGGCTCCGTATCCACCTGCACCGCTTGACCCAGCGGCAGCAGGTGATTCCGATGGAGTACCTTGATAGGCCCTTTCCCATCCTCAGGTTTCACCTGGTAAACTGGCAGGTTCGGCATCTGTCTCTCTATTACATAGGGGCTGGCTGCCCATCGATCTGCCAACTTGTGCTTACCAGGGAGTCCCAAATTCCGTAAAAGGACCCGGTCGCCCGGCAATAATTGAACAAACTTCACCTTTCGATCATACCGCATCTTATTCCTCTGATTTTGTTTGGTAGCCGCCGCCTCGGCCAACTCGTACGCCCGCTGTAACTCCCTCTTCATGTCGGACACATACTTTAGATGGGACTTCCCGGGTAATTCACCCACTTCACCCCCAAAACACAAGTCAATGGGCAACCTTGCTTCCCGCCGGAACATCAGATAATAGGGCGAATATCCGGTAGCATCATTGCGAGTACAATTGTAACAGTGAACCAATTGTCCAATATGACGACTCCACCTGCTTTTCTGCCCAATCTCTGGCGTCCCGAGCATATCCAACAGGGTCCGGTTGAACCTCTCTGGCTGCGGATCTCCCTGTGGGTGATACGGGGTAGTCCTGGATTTCTCAACCCCAAGCATAGTCAGTAATTCATGGATAAGGTGGCTCTCAAAGTCCCGCCCCTGATCGCTATGGATTCGCCTGGGAAGGCTGTAATGAACAAAATACTTCTCCCATAACACCTTCGCCACTGTCGTCGCCCTCTGATCCTTAGTGGGAAATGCCTGAGCATAGCGAGTGTAATGATCGGTGATGACTAAGACATTCGCGGTGTTGCTGGTATCAGGCTCAATCGACAGAAAATCCATACATACCAGGTCCAGAGGTCCCGCACTCTGCAAGTGCGACAGTGGAGCCGCCAACGCGGGCAGGGTCTTCCTCCGGATGCAACGACTGCAGCCCCTACAGTATTCTTCGACTTCCCCCCTCATCCGGGGCCAGTAGAACCGGTCTTTGAGTAATCTATAGGTCTTTTCCACCCCCAAGTGTCCAGAATCATCATGTAGGGCCTGGAGTACAGCCTGCCGATACTCCTCCGGCAGGACCAGTTGCCAACAGTGGGGTTGGTCCGGAGGCGCCATTACCCGGTACAAGATTTTCTTCTTTAACTTCAACCGAGACCACTCCTTCAACAACAGGGGCACGAATGGGTGTTTCGCCTTCTCAGCCAACGCCCCATCCCCCCTCTCGACCGCTCTCCACACTGTGCCAATGCCCGGGTCATTTTGCTGAGCAGCTGCCACTTCCCCCGGACTCAGTTGCGGCAACTGTTTAGTCCGCAGTGCGGTCAGGTCACAGTAAGCTAGGGGTATGGCGTTGTCAAAACCCCCCAAATGGTCCACGGCTCGTTCCAGCCTCCCTCTTCCCTCGGCCTTCACGGTGATAGCAAACTGACACATTGCCTTTACTCCAGGGGCAGGGACACTCTCCCACTCCTCATCCCTCTCCTGTTCCCCCAGCTCCCGACGAGACAAAGCATCCGCATCGACATTCTTGCTTCCGGGCCGGTACCTCAGGCTGAAATCATATACCGACAAGGCCGCCAGCCACCGATGTCCTGTGGCATCCAGCTTTGCCGAAGTCAAAATATAAGTAAGCGGATTGTTATCCGTTCGCACCTCAAACTTGGCTCCGTACAGGTAATCGCCCAACTTGTCCACCACCGCCCACTTCAGCGCCAGGAACTCCAACTTGTGAGTGGGATAGTTTCTCTCCGATGGCGACAAGCTTCGGCTAACAAAGGCTACCGGCCTCAATGCTTTGCCATGCTCCTGGTACAGAACAGCCCCGAGACCCTCTCGACTGGCATCCGTGTGCAGCACATATGGCTTCTGGGGATCGGCAAAAGCCAACACCGGGGCCTGGGTCAGTGCCCTTTTCAAAGATCGGAACGCCTCTTCACATTGATCATCCCATCTCGAGCCAAAAGGTTCTGCCGGGTTCCAGTATCCTCCAGCGTCCTGCCTCTGGTCCTCCGTCCTTTTCTTTCCCACCGGGGGATAGCCACACAACAGCTGAGTCAACGGGTGACACACTTTGGCGTATCCTTTCACAAATCGCCGGTAATACCCACAGAACCCCAAAAATGAGCGCAGAGTGCCCACTTTCTGGGGTCTCGGCCAGGTGGTCACGGCCTCTATCTTGGTTGGATCAGTAGCCACTCCCTCTCGCGAAATGATATGACCAATGTAGCTAACCGACGACTTGCAGAACTGGCATTTGTCCAGGGAAAGCTTCAACCCTTCTTCATTAAGCCGGCCCAACACCTTCAACAGCCTCTCCTCATGTTCCTCCAAAGTCGATCCAAACACTATCAAATCGTCCAGGTACACCAGCACCTCTAACAGATTCATATCCCCCACAGTTCTCTCCATGAGCCTCTGGAAGGTGGCTGGGGCTCCCGATATGCCTTGGGGCATTCGTTCGAACTGAAAGAATCCCAGCGGGCAGATAAAAGCGGTCTTCTCTTTATCGTCCGCACTCATTGGGATCTGGTAATACCCACTTCTTAAATCCAGCACACTGAACCACTTCGCACCGCTCAGGCAGGCCAGCGCATCCTCAACTCTTGGGACAGTATATTGATCAGGGACAGTTCGCCGATTCAACGTCCTGTAGTCAACACACATGCGCACTCGCCCATTCTTCTTCCGTGCCACCACTAATGGGGACGCATAAGGACTTCGGGACTCAGCTATGATTCCGGCCTCCTTCAACTTGCGCAGGTGCTGCCGCACGTCCTCAACATCTGCCGGAGCCAGCCGCTGGGATCTCTCTTGGAACGGGGTGTCCTCCATCACCCGGATGGTGTGGCAAGTGCTTTTGGAGCAGCCAACATCAAACTCGCCCCGAGAAAAACAGCTTCCATCTTCAGCATCTTCTCCACTAGCCTGTGTTTCCACTCCGGCGACACAGGGGAATCCCCGAAGTTAAAGACTTCAGCAGTCAGCTCCCTTCGATGCTCCGATCCCTCCCCGTTAGGGGTCCTCACTGGTGCGCTAGACATTACCGTCACCGGGAACAGATGTGCCAGCGGCATTCCCCTCTTAAAGGTGATTTCTCTTGCCGTGGTGTTCCTGACACTTATAGCTATACGCCTCGCATGTACCACCCCTGGTCTCTGCACTTCGGGCCTCACCAGCGCCCCCCGCCGGAAATCGTGTCTCCCCTTCAAGATCGTCCGGGGCGTTTACTAACAGGGCTTCGCCCGTCGGCACTCCTGGGAATCTGGGGGTCCCCATCACTAGTGCTACCTCCCCGGGTCGGATCACCTTGGGCCTCGCCTGCGTACACCACACCGTCCCGCGTTTACACTCTGGGTCCAGTCCTAGTGAGGCAACCCCTTCTTCGAACACTGCTCGAAACACTGGATGCACCGAGAGGGTCTCCAGAAAGTCTTCCCCCGCTTTCTCCTTACAAGCTCCCAGGAGCCGTCGCACAACGGGGGAATTAGTCCCCACCAGGAGGGCAGCACCACCAGTTTCCACCGGATCAGGACACACCAACACCAACGTCTCAATAGCTTCGGACACTCCCACATCGCCCTCCGAGAACTCCAATCTTACCGATAGGTACCCATCGTACGGGTAGTCACCCTCGCTCACACCCCAAATCTGCAGGGCGTCAAATGGGGTTACGGGCAAATGCTTTAGATATTGGTTGTAGAAAGACCGGTACAATAAGGTCACCTGCGATCCCGTATCCAGAACGGCTTTTGCGTAAACTCCCTCTATCCGTAGACCCACACTGGCACGGGGTCCTACCAGCCCATCTGGAATAGAGGCGTGGGCACCCGGTGGTCCCCTGGCTGATCTCTGGGAACGTGTTCCTCCAGAGGCTCCAGTCCATTCCCTCACTAAGCCTCTCCTAAGTTTCCCGACACCTCCCCCTTCTTAGTCGCAGGGGGGCTTGTCCTCCACGGAACTTCTTGTCTCTCACAATCCCACCTAAAGTGTCCCTCCTCTCCACAGCTATAGCACACCCTCGGCCGCCCACAGTCCCGTCTGAAATGCCCCTCTTTCCCACAGTTAAAGCACACGCTGCCTGCCGCCCCTCCTCTCCCAGGACGACTCCCACTCCCAACCCACGGCACTGGTCGCCCCTGAGAGTGGGTACCTCCCCTGTCCCTCCCCTCCAGAGAGGATTCTCTACCCCTCGGTGGGTTGTCATTCCTCCACCCAGCCACCACTTCCTATATCGCTGAGGATCGCTCCCGTAGGCCCGCGCCCCTTTTCCGCCCCAATGCTCTCTCTTCCTCCCGCACCTCTCTAATCAGTTGCCCGAACGATGGAGGGTGTCCTTTCCTATAAGCCTGCCTAATAGTCCACACCACCTTGTCCTCCTCCAGAGAGCCACTGAATAACTGACTCATCCTCACGCTAGCCACGTCAGGCGCCTTCACTACCCCCCGGCGCCGCAGCCCCGAGAGCATCCCCTCCATCCTAAATATGTACTCAGAGAGCTTTTCCCCTCTCCATTGTTCCAGGCGTTGGAACTCTGCTAAAAGCAGCCAGGGTTCCCCTGACAACCCAAACGCTCCCTCCAAAACTTCTATACATTCCTCCACTGAGGCCCCAGACTTTTCAGCTTTCCACTCCCGAACTGTTTTGGCTGCTAAACCCCTCAAACTTCCCACCAATCGCTGCCGCTTCTCCTCCTCCGAGCCTGGCCACTCCTCTAACATCAAGGACGTATGCTCGATCCAGGTCTCATAGTCCACCTCCCCGTCCGGAGTAGGCTTGGCTCTGGAGAACACCCCCAGCTTCAGCTGTGGCCTCTCGGCCACTCCTACCAGGGAGTTAAGTGCGGCTGCCAGCTCGGAGGCTTCCACCCTACCTGGGGGGCGGGGCCTAGTCACGACTCCCTCCTCCCTCCTCCCTTTGCTAGTGCCTGCCACCTCTCCGGGGTTTACCTCTAGCTCTAGCTTCTCCTCAGCCTCATCCTCGGAGAGAGTGTGGAGTCCCCACAACCCCTCCTCCCCCGGTACACTGACCGTCGCCGGCAGTTCCAACGTCCTGACGTCAGCACTCGTACTAACCAACACCCAGCTAGACTCCATCTCTTTACCACACCATCTAGCTACCAATTCTACCTGCCCCATACCCTTCACCAAACTTAACCCCCGCACTACCGCGTCTCCCGAAACTCGAAAATCCACTCCGCTCACTACGAATGTGTACTGTACCGGTACACCTTCAAATCCGCACCAGTGAACAATTTTCTCTCTCTCCATCTTCGCTCACTACCTGCGCGATTCCACAGCCCCCTGACAATCCAATCCCCGGACCAGCACCCCACAAATGTAACACTTACCCAACAGGCTGGTATATGTCTAGGGGAAAAGGAGATCCAGCCACACACCAACCCACCTCCCGTACACGCAGGTGCTGTGAGAATCGCGTTTATGCCTCGCGCCCGCCAACAGTATCAAACCCACAACAAATACCGGTATGAAATACACTTTAAAGAGTTTACTAAAATTAAAAGAGTATTAGGCAATACACTATATATATACATATATATATATATATATATATATACAAGAAAAAAACAAAAGGCGCCAACTTATCAAAGTTCAGTCAGTTTAGTGCACATCGGTGGAGCTCATCCAGCGAACCATTCGACATCCTCGGTGGATGTCCTCCCGAAACTCCCACTTCGGACTCCCCGGTGGTCGTCCGAGCGCACGTCCTCCTTCCTCGGCGTCTCCCTCCGGACTCCCCTCACACCCCAAGGCCGCGCAACCCCTCCCCCAAGTTCCCAGCCTCACAAAACACAATAACATTCCCCATTGATTAACAAATGAATACAATTACCATATCAGCCATTCTAAAGCGAAACAACGGCAAGAGAAACTTTTAACAGACAAAGAAGCATTCCTACTTGTAACAAACCAAAGAAGCCCTTTTTAGTAACATACACAGGACATTGTACAATGATAATCAATAAGAAATAGCTCTATCGTTGTCTAGGGGATAATGTATTGTCCGATGGAAATATAAAAGTCACTCAAGTTCATTCAAGCTGCAGCTTTTGGTTGGAGAGAGAGACGGAGTTTAAACTTGCCCATTCCTTTTATGATGTCGATCCTTCGAGAGTCGTTGGGGCTGAATTCTCCTTTTGTGTTAGCTAAAGCCGTTCTTCCGTGGCAAGGCCCACCAATTCCGAGGCAAATGGAAAAGGACGCACGTGGACTGTCCACCGGCTTTCGCTATTTCGCTGTTACAGGATTTCTAGCGTTTCTTCTGGTGCATCTGAGGGGCTGTTCCCACAGACCCTCTTTTATCCCCACTCAGATGTCAATCAGGGTGGAATGATGCCATCCCCCAACCAGCCCACTTTGCCTGAGGGCTTCCACAAAGCACAGTATTTTAATACACAATTCCGTCTCCAAGAGACAATGGCCGTTTCCCGTAGCTTTGTATCGCCACAGGGCTAAACATTCCAAACGTCTCTCTCTCATTTCCTGGGTCTCCTGACCTGAATTAATAGCGATCTTGCGATTCTCAAAAAGGAGGGGGCTACAGGCGTAACATAAAGTAAGTACATATTCGGCACAGCGTCGTGGATCATTGAGTTGTAGGTTTTCCTATGCTTCTACAGTTTACATATACTTTCTGTCGTTGTTCAATTTTCCATCCAGTAACAGCATTTGATTTTACAGTGACATGCATTCCCTCATTGATCCTATTTTTAAATAGGCCACATAAACTCAAATCAAATTACTGTACCATTGAACAAATGACAAAGCTATTTAATTTGACTATAAATTCATAAATTAAATTATCATGAATTTGGTTGATGTGATTTTCACATGCCACTAAACTACTTGTTTAGATGCTTATTTACATCCTCTTCATGGACATCAAATGTGATTCTTTCATAAAATGTTTTTATAAATAGTACAAGACAAGTCTTGATAGAGATAAGAGGCATAAATTGAGTGGACAGCCAGAAACTTTCTCCCTGGGTGGAAATGGCTAATACGAAGGGGCATAATTTTAAGGTGATTAGGGAAAGTGTAAGGGGGATGTTAGAGGTGTGTTTTTTTTTTACAGAGTGAGAGGTGCCAGGTATGGTGATAGAGGCAAATACATCAGGGACATATAAGAGACTTTAGGTAGACATATGGATGATGGAAAAGTGGGGTTATGTGAGTAGGAAGGGTGAGATTGATCTGGAGTAGGTTAAAAGGTCAGCACAACATTGTGGGCTGAAGGGTCTCCACTGTACTGTTCTGTTCTATGCTACACCTTACCAATATCTTTATGGAATTTATTTGGAGCTCCTTTCCGGGGAATGCACTAAGATAGTAGCGCGATATTAATACGCAGCAGCCTCTCCGGACTCTGGATTGGGGATTGCCAAACGTTATGTGGATTTTCTAGTGTAGTCTGTTTTGTCATATGCTTTTGTGATATCATTCTGGAGGAACGTTGTCTCATTTTTAACTGTATTGCATTTGTGGTTTCTAAATGACAATAATCTGAATCTGATATATTTCTTTATTTTATTTCAGATTCATTACATCAGCTGCGGAAGGCCTGTTTTCATTACTTCAAATTGGGAGGGCAGTGTGTCGCAGGTCCAGTGGGTCTGCTCTCTGTGTAAGTTCTAATATAACACATCCATTTCTGGTGGGTAGGGGATTGTTTCCTCTGAATTGTGGCTGTGAAAGGCAGTGTTAATGGCAGCAGAGTTGTAGGGAAGTGGTGTGGGTCACTGTTACTCAAACTGATGAAAGCTGCCTCTGGGTGAAGAGGGAGATTCTAGTCAAGTTAGAATTTTCTTCAAAATGCCCAAATCTCCCAAAGATCTACCATCCAGTCATCCCTGCATCCCTGTGTTTGGATTTCCAACTACCAGAAAGCCAAATGAGTACCTTGCTGAAAATCAGAGCTTTAACTCAAACTAGTAGTCACTAGATGTGATTACTGGGGTGGCACAGTCATGGTGGTTAGTGTAATGCTATTAATATTACCAGCCTGTAAGATCAGGGTTCAATTTCCACTAGTCTCTGTAAGGAGTTTGTATTTCTTCCTATGATTCTGTGGGTTTTCTCTGGTGCTCTCGTTTCTTCCCACATTTTGTCTGGTTTCAGGTTAGTGAGTTGTGGGTATGCTATGTTGGTGCTGGAAATGTGGAGACACTTTCGGGCTGCCCTGCACAATCCTTGCTGATTTGAGTTGATGTAAGCTACATGTGTACATCGATGTACATGTGACAAATAAAGCCAATCTTTAATCTGCATATCCAGGGATATGGGTTGAACCTTAATTTAATTGCCTATTCCTAGTTGCCCACTGCAGTCCTTGAGGTACAAGAGGGTAAACCCACAATGGATTGGGGTTGCAAGAATCTGATCCAGCAATGGTGAAGGAACAGTAGTACAATTTACAGCCTCCTGGGATGAAGTTTTGTGAGAAGAAATGTGATTCAGTGGTGTAAAACTATGGATATAATTCTGCAATTTGGTAATTGATTTTCTTTGTTTCATCCAGACAAATTAAATACATCAAGGTAATATAAAGGAGAAAGCAGTAATAAATTATAGAATCTGATGTTAGCAGTTACTGAAAAAGTGTAGTGCAGGTCAACAATAGATGAGTATTGACTTAGTGTCATGCTGGAGAGGAGATTTGCCTTTTAAATTTTCTGCATGTGTCTGACTGTTGACTTTCTTTTCTTAGGCTTTCTCCTGAACCAATGACTCTGATTGGACATTTCTTCGCAGTTGCATTCTATGCTATATATTTCTCATTCAAGGAAGAACCTTGGTACCTGAAACCACGCGCCCTGTTGAAGGGTGCTCTTATTGTCTATCGTGCCTGCTTGGTTATCTTTCCCCTTATTTATTCTGAAATAAAGTATCTTGTTTACTGAATCACAGTTGGAAATGATAAAAAAAATGGTCATGTAGAGCCTTGGAAATTTTAATATTTACCACCCTTGTTACATTCTAAATAATGGATGCATAATGCTGTCGAAAGATTCTCTAAGACCATTTGTGAAGCACAACTGTTCACCTTTTACCTTGTGAACTTGTAATGCAAGCGTGTAATTGTAATCCACTTAATGCCCATTTGCGGACCACCCATGAAGCGACTTGACCTTTGGTGCACTGTTTATATAGCGCTGATTATGGCTGATGGTACGGGGAAGTCTCTCTGTTATTGATGAAGTGCTTCATTCTTTTATTATTGTTCAAAACGTGTTTATCCTCAATGAATTACTCCTTTTCTTAAAAAAAAATCCAGTCAATTGATTTCCACAGAAAAGCCATCTCCAACTTGCATTGTATATTTTATCTAGATATATACCTAATCATTCGTTGCTGCCCTCGTCCTCAGAGCTGCAGGCACCTTGTGACGAAAAGTACCTTATTGGAAATCAAGCCATACAGTACTGGTGCAAAAGTCTTGGGCACATGTATATAACTAGGATGCCTAGGATTGTTGCACAGTACTGTATTTGTCAACATGGAGCAGAGTGAGTTTGTAAATCTGGCAGGAGTAATGGATGTTGGGAATGGTGAGCACTGTGGGAGGTGTGTGGGACTGGTGACAAAGGAGTGCTAGAGGTGGGGTTGCAGACACACCCTGTCCTGAGACACTGGGCAAGGTCATTTGATTCTAAACAATTGGTTTGTTGATCATTACAGCATGTCTCTTGGGTGCTTCTTGCTCCCTCTTCTCTCCGTTCCCCTTTCCCCAACAATGATGACCCTCTCCTATATCCTATCTCCTCTCCTAGACCTATATCAGAAGGAAATGTCAAGTTCAAGCGGGTTTGCTTTATCCGATTACATTTGGGTAATATTTGGAAGTACTAGAATTGGGATTTTAATGATTCTGTTCCTGTGAAACCATTTTGACAACTAATTACTTACTCAAATTGTATTTCAGAAAATAATTGATGGCAATGTAATCTTATTTTTAGGAGAGCCAAGAATAATACCAGCTAATGGACCCAGAGTTTGATTTGCAGTTACCATTTGATCTGACTATTATGGGTGGGTTCAATGGGTAGTTTGTGAAACATAGCTCTTTATTTAATCATTTAATGGCTCTCCTGTCTGTTTTGGAGACAAACAAAACCAGGTTTGTGTCTGCTATCGGTAGCAAGGAACATCATTAGATAAAGAGCAATGATGGTTCCCACTGTCAGAAGCTAACTGTTATGGGGAAGGGTAATGTCATTCAGATTCAGATTCAGTTTATTGTCATTTATAAACCACAAATACAATGCAGTTAAAAAATGAGACAAAGTTCTCTGGAATGATATCACGAAAAAGCACAAAACAGACCACACAAGAAAAACCACATAATGTTTGGTAATCCCCAATCCAGAGTCCGGAGAGGCTGCTGCGTATCGATATCGTGCTACCATCTTAGCACATTCCCCGGAAAGGAACTACAAACCTAAAGCTACAAGACATACACAAAACCACATAGTTACATATAGTTAACATATAGTCTCAACAGTGCAGACAATACCAGAATTGATAAAAGACTAACTGACAAAGACCACATAATTATAACACATAGTTTCAACAGTGCAAAGCAATACCGTAATCTGATACAGAGCAGTCCATGCACAGTTCAAAAGCAAGTCTCAAAGTTCCGACAGCCCATCATCTCACGCAGACGGTAGAAAAAAGAAAAACTCTTCCTGCCATGAACCTCCAGCACTGCAGCTTGCCGATACAGCACTTTGGGAGCTCCGACCACAGCCAACTCTGAGTCCGTCTGAAAACTTCGAGCCTCCGACCAGCCCTCCGATACCGAGCACCAAGCACCATCTCTGCCGAGCTCTTCGACCCCGGCATCGGCTGCCAAGCAACAGGCAAAGCCGAGGATTCGGGGCCTTCCTCCCGGAGATTTCTCCAATTGCACAGTAGCAGCGGCAGCGAAACAGGCATTTGAAAAGTTTCACCAGATGTTCCTCCGTGCTTCACACGTCCGTCTCCATCAAATCAGGATTGTACACGGTGCCTACTTAGATAACAGATATTCATTCCTGGAGTGGCCGCTGCGTGCTGCGTCGCGCCGCCATCTTGAAGAATCTATATGTGTGGGGAGGGGTTAGAAAGTAAAAATCTGTAGTTAACAAAAATCTTTAGATATTGATTTTCCCTACTCCCTCTGCAATTGGCCCTGTATTTTCCTTAAATTCGTGTACAGTACTTGTTTTGAATGGAGAGTTGTAGTAATGTTTGGTACCACTAGATGCCACTTGGGTACAGAGGGTTCATCCTCCTACGGAGATAGAGCACTTCACCAGCAACTATCAACCAGACATTTTTACATTGTGCATAATATGATGAGAAGCATTGATCATGTGGATAGTCAGAGGCTTTTTCCCAGGGCAGAAATGGTTGCCACAAGAGGACACAGGTTTAAGGTGCTGGGGAGCAGGTACAGAGGGGTTGCCAGGGGTAAGTTTTTTACTCAGAGAATGGTGAATGCATGGAATGGGCTGCTGGCAACGGTGGTGGAGGCGGATACAATAGGGTCTTTTAAGATACTTTTGGATAGGTACATGGAGCTTAGAAAAATAGCTATGGGGAAGCCTAGTAATTTCTAAGGTAGGGATATGTTTGGCACAGCTTTGTGGGCTGAAGGGCCTGTATTGTGCTGTAGGTTTTCTAGGTTTCTATACCAAAACTACATTAATCCCATGTTTTTTTTCTTTTTTAAATTCTCCCCTGATTCCTATTGACTCTCCCTAGATTACACCAAGGAAAATTTACAGTGGCCAATTAGCCTGCTAGTTAGTACTTGGGATGTATGAGACCAGGGTATCTGCACAGGCAACAGCTGAAGCCAGGATTGAACCAGGGTCTGAATTCTGTGAAGCAGCAGTTCTATGGGCTGTGCCACTCTGTCAAATTGCTTTCCAGTCAACTGGTTTCCTTGGATGACTAAAACGCTGCACTCCTGTGCTGATGATCAAATACTCAATTTTCTTCTCTATTTCTTCAAATCCTTTTTTAAAAAGAGACTGACTTGTGACAAATGGACAACTTTGCAACCCTTTAATCATACCCTCAATCTGAAATTTGTGTGCTGTATTAAAAGTGTAAATAATTGTGAACATAGCAGTAATTTTTCACAGCCTACATTTCTTTGATATGTTTAGTTATTCTGTTAGTAATTCCAAAGTTGGACAAGTTTTGAATAAAATCTTTATAATTTGTTGAAGACTGTTTTGGAAATAGGATTTTTTCCCCTGTGTTAAAGGTGTGCTCATCATGAGTTATGATTTCTTTCCTTATAAAGATGTTCACCTGACAATGCACCAAATGCTAATTACAAATAATGGAAGTCTTCTACTCTGCTTAAGTAAAGATTAAAATTAGAATTCAGACTTATTAATTAAACCTTGGGTAATGTCCAAGTGCATTTCCTATTTCCATCCCTCCTGAACCTCAATAATGTTTTAATCCTTTTTTGAAACATCATGTCAGTTCCCCTTGCTACGTGCTCCTGATCAGTGGGGCACTGCTTCTGAGATAGTAAAATTTATAACAATATTACACTGAGATGAAAT
Source organism: Hemitrygon akajei (assembly GCF_048418815.1). NCBI lineage: Eukaryota > Metazoa > Chordata > Chondrichthyes > Myliobatiformes > Dasyatidae > Hemitrygon > Hemitrygon akajei. The sequence goes on along the minus strand of NC_133124.1, from coordinate 144,593,715 downwards.
TTTGTACCATTTGCTTATAAATATCTTGGCATATCTAGATCTTATGGAAATCTCATCTACTGTTATGATGAGGCCACATTTAGGTTGGAGGAGCAATACCTCATAATTCCTGATGGTATGAAAATAGATTCATGCCTCTAACTTGTAATTTTTCCACCTCCCTCTTTTTACATTTCCCATTTTGGTGACCATCTCGCCCCTTCTCACCTGCCATTACCTCCCTCTGCCATGCCTCCTCCTTTCTCTTAGTCCAATCTCCTCTCCTATCAGATTTCTGCTTCTTCAGTCCTTTACCATCCTTTCCCCTCCCAGTTTCCTCACCTTCCTCTCATCTATCACCTGCCTGGTTGTACTCCTTCCCTGCCCCCACCATCTTATTCTGGCTTCTTCCCCCTTACTCTCCAGTCCTGACGAAGGGACTCAGCCAGAAACATTGACTGTGTATTCTGCATGGATGCTTCCTGACCTGCTGGGGAGGTAGGTAGGTACACACAAATACAGGCAACGTGTAGTAGGAGAAGCTGTTGATACTGCAAAATTGCAGTCAGCAGGATGAATGCAACATAAAAGGCAGACAAAATCGAAATGGGTGATTACCAGACTGGAGGCCTGTTATATTTGAATGCGTGCAGTATATGGAATAACATAGAACATAGAATAGTACAGCACAGTACAGGCCCTTTGGCCTACAATGTTGTGCTGACCCTTAAACCCTGCCTCCCATATAACCCCCCACCTTAAATTCCTCCATATACCTGTCTAGTAGTCTCTTAAATTTCACTAGTGTATCTGCCTCCACCACTGACTCAGGCAGTGCATTCCACGCACCGACCACTCTCTGAGCAAAAAACCTCCAATATCCCCATTGAACTTCCCACCCCTTACCTTAAAGCCATGTCCTCAGTGGTGCAGTGGTGCCCTGGGGAAAAGGCACTGGCTGTCCACTCTATCTATACCTCTTAATATCTTGTATGCCTCTATCATGTCTCCTCTCATCCTCCTTCTCTCCAAGGAGTAAAGCCCTAGCACCCTTAATCTCTGATCATAATGCATACTCTCTAAACCAGGCAGCATCCTGGTAAATCTCTTCTGTACTCTTTCCAATGCTTCCACATCCTTCCTATAGTGAGGCGACCAGAATTGGACACAGTACTCCAAGTGTGGCCTAACCAGAGTTTTATGGAGCTGCATCATTACCTCTAAGTTAAGGTAGATGAACTTGCAGCACAGTTGCAGATTGGCAGGTATGTAAGCATCACTGAATTATGGCTGAAAGAAGATTACAGGACAGGCAGGAGAGTGGCTCTGTTGGTTAAAAAATGACATCAAATCATTAGAAAGAGGTGACATAGAGTAAGAAGCTGTTGAATCATCTTCGATAGAGCTAAGGAACTGTAGGGGTAAAAAGACCCTGATGGGAGTTGTTTACAGACCCCCAAACAGTAGTAAGGATATGGCCTACAAATTACAATGTGAGGTAGAAAATACATACCAAATGGGCAATGTTAAAATAGTCACGGACTTCAATATCCAGGTAGATTGAGAAAATCAGGTTGGTGCTGGATTCCAGGAGGGGAAGTTTCTAGAGGGCCTAAGAGATGGCTTTTTAGAGCTGCTTGTGGTTGAGCTCACTAGAGGATCAGCTATTCTGGATTGGGTTTTGTGCAATGAACCAGAATTGATTAGTGAGCTTAAGGTAAAAGAACCCTTGGAGATAAGTGATCATAATATGATCAAATTCACCCTGAAATTTGAGAAGCAGAAGCTAAAGTCAGATGCATCAATATTACAGTGGAGTAAAGGGAATTACAGAGGCATGAGAGCGGAGTTGGCCAGAATTGATTGGAAAAGAGCTCTGGCAGGGATGATGGCAGAGAAGCGATGACTGGAATTTCTAGAAGCAATTCAGAAGGCACAGGATATATACATCCCAAAGAGGAAGAAGTATTCTAAAGGAAAGGTGACACAGCCATGGCTAACAAGAGAAGTCAATGCCAACATAAAAGCCAAAGGGAGGGCATATAATAGAGCAAAAATTAGTCAGAAGTTAGTAGATTGGGAAGCTTTTAAAAACCAAGAGAAGGCAACTTAAAGCCATTTAAAAAAAGTAAAGATGGAATACAAAAGTAAGCCAGCCAGTAATAATAAAAAGGATACCAAAAGTTTCTTCAGATATATAAAGTATAAAAAAGAGGACAGAGTGGATATCTTGATTGGACATGACATCAAAGGTTACGGGGAGAAGGCCAGGAACTGGGGTTGAGGAGAAGAATTTAAAAAAGGATCAGCTATGATTGAATGGCGGAGTAGACTCAATGGGCCAGATGGCCTAAATCTGCTCCTATGTCTTGTGGATATCAGACCATTGGAAAACTATGCTGGAGAGGTGGTAATGGGGGACAAGGAAATAGTATATGAAACAAATTAAGTATTTTGTGTCAGTCTTCATTGTGGAAGACATTAGCAGGTAGTTCCACGTGTCAGGGGTCATGGAGTGTGTGAAGTTACCATAACTAAAATGAAGATTCTTGGGAAGCTGAAAGGTCTGAAGGTAGATAAGTCACCTGGAACAGATAGTGTATACCCCAGAGATCTGAAAGAGGTTGCTGAAGAGATCGTGAAGGCATTAGTAATGATCTTTCAAGAATCACTAGATTCTGGTGTGGTTCTGGAAGACTGAAAAATTGCAAATGTCACTTTTGTCTTCAAGAAGGGAAAGACACTGAAGAAAGGAAACTATAGGGCAGTTAGTCTGACTTCAGTGGATGGGGAGATTTTGTGGTTTTGTTAAGGATGAGGTGTCAGGGTACTTGGGGGTAATAACCATTCCTGAACCTGGTAGTGTGGGTCCTGAAGCTCCTATATGTCCTTCCTGATGGGAGCAGTCAGAAGAGAGCATGGCCTGGATGATGGAGAACTTTGATGATGGATCCTACTTTACTGCAACAACACTCTGTGTAGATGTGCTCAATGGTGAGGTGGCCTTTACCCATGATGGACTGGCTATATCCATTACTTCTTGTAGGCTTTTCCATTCAAGTGCATATATATACTTTAATGCATTGAAATTTACTTTGAACCTTGAAAATGTAATTAGGGAGAAAGGAACTGATCCTACCCAATTCAATCGGTGAAAGTCAACCTGGTGGCTGCTTGCAGTCAGCTTCACATAAAAACTGATAGATCTGTTAATGTTTCTTATGAAAGGTAAGACTTGGTGCTTCTTAAACACTGGTTCATGCACAGCTGTCCCATAGTGGGCAGCATACATGAAGGATTTGGAGAGGCTGGAGAGATTTACCTAAATAATTCCAGGGGTTTGGAAGTATTTGGTCGAGCTGCAGTCTCCTTCAAGACATCATTCTTTTTTAAAGTTTGTAGGGATTGTTCTTGGGGACAAATAGGGGAGTTAGGAGTTAGGCTAGGTTTTAGGTACATGGGTGTGGAAGAGTTAGAGGTCAGGCTTTTGTACCATGCTTGAGGACCAAGGACATCATCTAGTCTGAGGGTTGATACTGAAAATCAAAGCCCAAAGGTTGATCGGAAGCTCAGAAGTCAACGCTCAATGGTCAAAGCCTGAAGACTGGAGACAGGAGGCCCAGAGGCCACCCCAGGAGTGGAAGGACTGTTGGTATGTGTGGGTGAATGCAAGGAATGGGGCTTGTTTTGCTGCTGTTATTTTGGTGCTTGTTGTGTTCTCTGTTGTTCTGCTGAGCACTGTGGGCATGCTATGTTGGCGCTGGAATGTGTAGCGACATAAGGAATTTTTCCTGATGTGGAATGACTGGAAAAGCTAGGATTGTTTTCTTCTGAACAGAGCAGGATGAAAGGAGCAAATTGAAGGGTATGTCAGGTGTAGATAGAACCTGTTCCCATTGGTAGAACGATGGAACAGAAGGGTGATTTGCAAAAATGACTTGAGGATTTGATTTCCAATGTGGTGTGGAATGCATGACTGGGGTAGTGGTAGAGGCATACGTACTGAAAGAGCAGCTGCACAAGGACTTGAAAAAGAAGAATTTTGCAGGATTATGGACATAGGGTAGGATGTTACACAAAAAGATGTTACACCTACCCTGGTATTACACCAAGGGCTATGTACAGTCCTTTGGTGAAGTAAACATTCCAAGGTTGGTAGAGTGCAAACTCCCCTCGAAATAATCCATCTAGACAGCTGACAAATGCACCACCCTCTGGTACGGACAGTCTCTTTTACTTTTTGTCTTATATTTTGTGTGGAGCTTGTACTTTAATTTGTTTGAATTAAAAAGGAAGAGGAAATGGCAAAGAAAATACTGTTATGTTCTTTGGGAATTTAAAATAATTGATATTGGGTTTTTTTTCCGGTGATGTCATTGTCGAGAATGGCAGCTTAAGTCACTAGCTCCTCCAGAAAAATGTGTATTAAGCCCAATTAACCCGTCAAATATAATATTTTTCAAAAAATATTTGAACCAAAAAGAGGGGCAAGAATGGGGAAAAAGAACGGAAATAAAAAAAGCAACACTGCGGAGCCTGCGTCCGAGAGGAGTGCAGTGAGTGGCTCTCCTACCCAACCGCGTGCTAGCGAGGTGGCTGCTGGGCCACGTTCAGGCGAAGCAGCGAATGTCTTCCAAATCCTGAAAGAAATAATGGAGATCCAGAAAAATATAAAGCAGCAACTCCATGATATTAAGTCAGAGCTCGCCAGCGTCAATCAAAAAATAGTGGTGGCAGAGACTCGAATTGAGAAGGTGGAAGATCGCGTTCAAAATGTGGAACGGATACTGAGTAAGACGATAAAAATAATACATCACTAAGAAGGTAAACTGCTTGACCCGGAGGGAAGATCACGGCGGAAAAATATCAGAATCTACAACGTTCCCGAAGGAGCGGAGGGCTCGTCTATGACAGAGTTTGTCGGAAAGTTACTACGGGACGCGCTGGATCTTCCCCCGGCTATGAAGCTGGAAGTCGAAAGAGTGCACCGCGCGTTAGTCTACCTACCTAGGATAGAAAGCCACGCTCAATTATAATAAAATTCCTTCAGTATAGCACCAAGGCGGAGATTCTACGAAAGGCCTGGGGTAAGAAGAGAGTGCTTTTAGAGGATAAATTAATATATTTTGACCAAGATTACCCCCCAGAAACACAAAGAATACTCCGAAGTAAAGCAAGTATTAAAGCAAAATAAGATTAGATTTCAAACTCCGTACCCTGCTAAACTTCGAGTGTTTTATGACAACGGGACGCAGTTGTACCAGATAGTGGAAGAGGTGACTACAGACATGAAGGCCAGAGGGTTGCCCGTCAGCATGACCAAAACAAAAGAAAGCCTGGCTGAGGAATTGTCCCACTCGGCTTGGGAAATAGTGCGAGAAATGAGAAGGCAGGAGACGGGAGGAGCCGAGAGAAACATATCAGGAAGAGACCGGGAGTTTCCCAAAGACAGTCTTCACCCCTTTCAGAAGAGCCATAAGGTTTGTCTAACTTTTAAAATGTTGAGAAGCTAAACAGAAACAAAAGTACATGGTGATATACCTATCTCGAGAAATACTTATTATAATGTGAATTTTATATTACTTAGTTGTTATTCTTTATTCGTGCACTTACTCCTTTTTCCCCACCAAAATTAGAATATATATGTGTGTGTGTGTGTGTATATATGTATATATATGCGCGTTTGTGTGTGTATGTGTGTGTATATATGTGTGTATGTATGTATGCATATATATATATATTGTGTGTGTGTATATATATATAGGAGGAGTACACAGGGAAATATTTTCTGTGTTATGGATTTGTTCACTGACTTTTATGAATACTGCAATGGGGGCCCTCAACTCACAAATAGGAGGGGTTATCCCCCACAGCTAGCCATTTCCTCTAGCTCAACGCAGGGTCATTTACTAGAGACCTCAGCCTGGGAATCACACGTTTGTTGCCATTTTTGTTATTATTTGAGTTTCTTGGTTCTTAATTGTTCAGGGAGTAGATTGATTAAGTTTTATTCTAATTTCAATGATACATTGACAGGTAAATACAGATGGCTAAGGACAAGGTAAAATTCATTTCTTTTAATGTAAATGGGCTATTAAATCAATCAAACGCAAGGGAATTTTATCCAAAATGAAAAAAGAACAAGCCCATGTAGTATATCTATAGGAAACTCATTTAAGTGATAATGAGCATAAAAAACTAAAGAGAATGGGCTTCACTAATCTGTTTTTCTCATATAAATCAGGACATAGGAGAGGAGTTGTTATTCTTATCTCAAGTAAGCTAAATTTTGAAAAAATATTTGAAATGGGAGATAAAGAAGGCAGATATATTCTGGTAAGGGGGAATATAGATGGCAATTCAGTTACTCTATTGAATATATATGCACCCCTGGGAAGTGATATTGGTTTCTTTCAGAACATTACTGATATTATGGTAACAGAAACAGAAGATCTCCTGATATGTGGAGGAGACTTAAATTTACAATTACAACCAAACTTAGACTCTTCCAATAGAAAAACCTATGAAACAAAATCCTTACATAAGAAAGTTAATACACTTTTTGAGGATGTTGGTTTAATTGATATATGGAGGGACCTTTTCCCTGACAGAAGGGATTACACTCATTATTCTGCTCCACATTTTATATATACAAGAATAGACTATTTCATAACATTTGGAAAAGACAAAGACAAAATAAACACCTGTGGAATTGGGACAATAGATGTAAGTGACCATGCACCTATATATTTATCTGTTGATTTTGACCTACAACCAGAGAATACTATTTGGAAACTAAATTCAGGTCTACTCAATGATCCGTACTTTAAGGAACAAATTAAAAAAGAAATTGGTCTCTACTTAGAATTTAATGATAATGGAGAGGTTTCACCTCCCATTTTATGGGATACTCTGAAGGCGGTCTTAAGAGGGAAAATTATAGCGACATCTTCATATAAGAAAAAATTAAGGAATAAAACATTAGAGGAATTACAAAATAGGCTGAAGGAACTAGAGAAAAAACACAAATTGAATTTGGCACAGGATACATTAGGGGAAATTAAAAGAATTAGGAATGAAATAAATAATTTGGCTACGCAAGAAATCAGGAAAAACTTAATGTTTCTGAGACAGAGACATTATGAAAGTGGATCGAAATCTATGAAAATACTGGCGTGGAAACTGAAAAAAAAGATGGCAGAAAATACAATTCATAGAATTAGGGACCCAAGAAAGAAAATGATAAAAAATAAGCTAAGTGAAATGCAAGAAGCTTTTGAAGTGTTTTACAAAATGCTATATTCCAAAGTTCCAGGGGGGCAGCATAACCCAAATTGACACCTTCTTGAATTCTCTAGAGTTACCCACTTTAAGTGAAGAACAAAATAGAAGGATGACTGCTGACATAACTGAAGTTGAATTAAAAGCTGCAATTAGTAGGCTTAAATTAAGCAAGTCACCAGGATCAGATGGGTATATGGCAGAGTGTTACAAAGAATTTAAAAATGAGTTAATTCCTGTTTTACTCTCCACACTGAACTGGGCTCTAAAAAAGGCACAAATGCCACCCAGTTGGAAGGAAGTGATAATCTCAGCTGTACCGAAAGAAGGCAAGGATAAAATGGACTGTGGGTCATTTAGACCAATATCCATTCTTAATGTAGATGATAGGTTATTTACCTCCATCATGGCCAAACGATTAGAGGAGTTTCTACCCATACTGATACGTAATGATCAGACAGGTTTTATACGACAACGCCAGACTCAAGACAATATATGAAGGACACTGCACATTATGGATCATATACAAAAAAATAAAATCAAAACAATAGTTATAAGCGTGGATGCTGAAAAAGCATTTGATTCGGTTAATTGGAATTTTCTTTACAGAGTTTTACATAGATTTGGTTTCCAAGACACAATTACTAAAACTATACAGACAACTATATGACAATCCTACTGCTAGGACTAAAATCAATAGATATTTATCAAATAGTCTTACCCTAGAAAGGGGCACAAGACAGGGTTCTGCATGGTCACCACTACTCTCCGCGTTATATCTGGAACCATTAGCTCAATGCATCAGACAAATTGAAGATATCCAGGGAATTACTATTAAAGGGACAGAGCTTGTTATGCAGATGACATTTTGATCTATCTAGGGCAACCAACATACTCTTTACCTAAATTAATGCAATCCTTTGAACAATGTGGTGAATTAGCAGGATACAAGATCAACATACCGTAGATAAAACCCAATTACTTTCATATTACTATAGCCCACCAAGAGAAATTGAAAGTAGATACTCCTGGGCATGGCACACAGAGTCTTTCAAATATTTGGACATCATTATGCCAAAAGATTTGGCAAAATTATCAGAATGTAATTTTCAGCCTTTATATAAAAATATTAAGGAAGATGTGGCAAGATGGAGCCTGATTCTTTTTTTCAGTCTCAGTTCAAGGATTGAGTCTATTAAAATGAATATACTGCCCAGACTGTTATATATCTTTCAGACCCTACCAATAGAAATTAATCAAAATCAATTCAATGAATGGAACAAGATGCTATCAAGGTATATTTGGCAGGGTAAAAGGCCTAGAGTTCGTCTCAAAACTTTGCAATTAGCAAAGGAAAAGGGGGGGGGATGGGGCTTGCCTTCTCTTAGAGATTATTATTTTGCAGCACAGTTGAGAGCTGTGATATGTTGGTGCAACCCATCATATGACGCTCAATGGAAAAACATTGAGGAGCGGGTACTTCCCATCCCTATACAAGCAATTTTGGCTGATAACAACCTGCAAAGGTACATAAATACTATTGATAACCCATGGGTGAAATTGACTCTTAAAATATGGAAAACTACTATAAAAGAATATAATCTAGAGGGAGATATTGCAATTCTTAAATGGTGTGCATATGACTCTGATTTTACACCAAATAAATTGGATGCTAGATTTAAGAACTGGACAGCTAAAGGAATAACAGTTCTTTGCAACATAACGAAAGAAGGAACACTGTTCAGTTTTGAAATGCTTAAAGAGGAACACTTATTAGAAAAACAAGATTTTTATCAGTATTTACTGATGCGATAATATGTTAATAAGACGCTTAAAAATTGTGGAAATCAAAATGCAAATCATTATCATATTTTTTGGGACTGCCCTGTTATCAAATACTATTGGAGGGGGATACACAATGCCCTACAAGACAACTTTAAATGTGAAATACCCTTGGAGAGTAAGACCATATATTTTGGATATATACCTCAAGAATGGTTGAAAAGAGATAAATATTTAATGAATATACTGTTGGTGGCTGGTAAAAAGACTCTTACTAGGAAATGGTTATCACAGGAGAGCCCAACTTTAAATGCATGGATGGAAATTACAATGAACATTTACAGAATGGAGAAGATAACAGCATCTGTTAATCATTGGCTAGAACAATTTGATTCATACTGGGAAAAATAGTTTCACTACATAATGCCTCATAGGCCTGATTTTATTCTCACAAATCAATGAATCTGTTATAAAAAAAGATCACTCCCTACTTGTACATAGTTCTTTCCTTTTGCTTGTTTTTTTTCTTTCCACTCTTTTCTATAAGTGTATACCCCAGATAAATACTTTGTGGAGATTTTGTGATATATATGCTTATATGATATATATGTACAATGTCTGAAATACATCTTATGGAAATGTTTGTTTGATGAACTTTAATAAAAAATAAATTACAAAAAAAAATTCATATTACAGTTCTACTTAGAAATTAATTGATATGAGACATTCTCAGTACTGAATTGTATTTAAAGCATTCTTTATTGCATGACCCGTCACTTAATATGAAATAAAGTTTGACGGTACAGAACCTCTTGTATTTGTAAGCTTTCTCTGAATGCATCTTTTAAAAAAATTCCTGTCCTATCTCATTTAAATTCACAGAAGGATTTGCTCACTCAGCAATTTCTTTTTACCTCTCATCCAGTAAAGTCATTGTAAATGGAATTTCAGCACATTTCTGATCAGCCCAAACTATTCATTACTTCTCCAGCAATGTTGGAATTTCAGAGTAAAAAGCTCAGCAGATTTCACTGAGACTGAACTTACTGCTGGACAATCTTTATCACAATCCATTCAATTCCACGAACCATCTCTATGAATCATCCTGTGTGGGCTTAATCCTCTGTCACCCTAATAACGTACCACACACTTGGCAGATTTTCCACAGTATTTGATAGATTCATTGAAACCACACTGCAAGCAAAATTAATTTCATTTCCTACAGAGGTATGTGGATCAGATTGTCAGAGTTGGAAAATTTTTTAAATAAATACCTTTAATGAAAAGAGTAGGGACTGAAATTAAAAGGTAATGCATTTTATACAGTCATGAAAAAGGCAGCATTATTTTAAATACATTTGAAGAGTAATTGAATTTCATTGTTACAGATTTCATCCATTTTGAAATCTATCATTTTATGAGTAATCTTTAGTAAATCAATGACATTGTTACATTTGTACTATGAATATTTTAAAACTTTTATTCAGACATACTGCATTCTAACAAGCTCTTCTGGCCCAATGAGCCTGGACTTCCTCATTACACCCATGTGCCCACAATTCACTATCTCCAGCTATCACTATGTCTTTCAAATGTGGGAGGACACCAGAGTGCCCAGAGGAAATCCATGCTGTCAAAGGGAGAATGTACAAACTCTTGCAGACAGCGGTGGGAATTTTATGCTGCTACACTACCATGCCAATTTTCCTCAGCTATTTTGGAGGTAACATATGATCATGGAGACTGTAAATTGACCTATATTTTTAACAACAAAGATATGCAATGATTTGTATTTTTTGTAAAGTATTTCACACAGAAAACCTTTCAGCTGCAGTAATTGTGCTGAGCCATGGCTTGCAGAGTGGCATAGCAGGTAGTCGGCATGTTACATCTCAGGTAACCCAGGTTCGAAACAAGTCTTCTGGCTTTGTCTGTGTGGAGTCTGCATGTTTGCACTGTCACATAGGGTTCCCTCCCACAACCCAATGAAATGCTGGTTTCTAGGTTATTTAATATGCTCCCAATGTAAGTGAGTGACAGGGAAATTAGAATGACAAAGTTGGGCAAGTGAAGTAGAAAAGGTTACAAGGAAACAAAAGGAGGAATGGGATTTCTCTGAGAGCTGGCATAGGCCTGACCGGTGGAATGACCTCCTTAGTTGTGGTAAAGAAATATCAGAAAATAGAAAGAGTTTGGGCAGAGAAGTGGAGTGATTCAGGGGGGAAATTCCAGAGAACAGAGCCTGGGAATGTGAAGATGTGATTGACAGTGCAATTATGAACAAAGCAGCAGTGTGAGATTCAGGGGAAAGTCAAGAATATACTATACAGAATGTTATAGAAATAGGGAGGAAAGGGGACCTGGAGAGATTTGTTTTTATTATGAGTTCAGTTTATTTTTGTCAAGAAGGCTGTATAATAGGTAGTTAAAACTGTCCAGCACATCACCTACACCAGCCTACTCACCATCAAGAACAGATATATAGAAAAATGCTGGAAAAAGGTGAGCAATATCACAAAAAATCCCAGCCACCCTGCTCATGGACTGCATGCCCCACTCCCATCAGGGAAGAGGCTATGTAGCATCCATGCTAGGACCAGTAGACTGAAAAACAGTCACTTCCTCCAAGCAGTAAAGCTGAACACCTCCACCCACAAGACCTCCCACAACCAATAATACAGCCTGTAGTGGCAACCCCCTACGTGTCAGCAACACCCCCGCCAAGAGAGCCGCATGTACCTGAACCAGATCACTACGCTGGGGATGTGGGGAAGTGCTGGGCCTTCCTTCTGCAATGCTCCTTGGTGTTCGAACAGCAGTCATCCACGTACTCCACGGTAAGTCAAAGATAACTTATATCATGGGGTTATATCATGAAGTGCCTTAGTGTGGGCTACAGCTGTTTGGGATAATCAACCGGATATCTGCTCTTCTTTCCCCACCTTTATCGTGGAAATGAGAAAGATCTTTGACCACCCCGTCCGTGGTAAAGACGCCACCAAGCGTCTACTGACTCTCCGCCAGGGCTCACACAGTGTTGCTGAATATTCCGTGGAGTTCCGGTCGTTAACGGCAGACTCGGGGTGGAACGATGAGGCACTCCAAGGGGTATTTCAGAATGGTCTCAGCGACATGGTGAAAGATGAGTTGGCGGCAAGAGACAACACCGACAGCCTGGATTCCTTGATCTCCCCAGCCACCAGGTTGGACGATCTTCTCCGAGAATGACATAGGGAAAGAACTGGGCATTCACCACCTTTGGCCACTCCATGGCACTCATTACCATCTCCCACCAGCACAAGCCTTGATTCTCCTCCTGCTCCTAGAGTAGCTCCCAGCCTGGCCATTTCCACTGCCCCGGGAGAGGAACCCATGCAGCTGGGATGGAACCCTCCCACAGAACGACTCCGGAGATTGACAGCAGGAGAGTGTCTCTATTGCGACCAGTCCAGCCATTTCTGTGTGGCCTGTCCCCTTCAGCCAAAAGGGAAGGCTCACCAGTAGAAAGGGGGACCCTGGTGAGCCAGACAACATTCCCTTCCGTCCCCCGAACCCGGATGGAGATTCAATCTACTTTATGTTACAACCACCAGTCCCTGCCTCTGTCAGCTCTGTGGACTCTGGCACTGAGGGAAACCTTTTGGATGAAAACATAGCTTCCCGGGCCAGAATACCTCGGGAGCTGTTGAGTACCCCTCTGGAAGCCCGGGCACTGGATGGTAAACATCTGGCCCAAGTCACTCACTGCACACTACTCCTGTTTCTTATTATAACCATATAACAATTACAGCATGGAAACAGGCCATCTCGGCCCTTCTAGTCCGTGACAAACACTTACTCTCCGGGAACCATTGGGAACAGGTATGATTTAACCTAATTTCCTCTCCTCAAGCTCTGGTAGTTCTTAGTTACCCTTGGTTAAGCCGCCATAACCCCCACATAACCTTCCACTGGGAAGATAGACAGCTGAAGTCCATTCTGTCACTCCACTTGTCTACAATCGGCCCTGTCCCCTGTGAAAGTCACTGCAACCTCGCCTGCCGCTGAGACCCCCGACTTATCCAAGGTTTCAGCAGAGTATCACGATCTGGGAGAAGTGTTTAGCAAACAATGGTTTCTTTCTCTGCCTCCTCACAGCCCTTACGATTGCACAATTGACCTTCTCCCCAGAGCCCCTCTACCCACCAGGCAGCTTTATAACCTGTTCCGGCCAGAAAGGGAAACAATGGAGGCTTACCTAAGTGACTCCCTCACGGCAGGCATCACCCTACCCTTATCTTCCCCTGTAGGTGCAGGTTTCTTTGTGGGGAAGAAAGATGGCTCACTGTGCCCCTGTATTGACTACCAGGGCCTGAATAGCATAACCATAAAGAATAAGTATCCACTGCCCCTTATCAACTCTGCTTTCGAACCTCTTCATGGACCCACCATCTTCTCTAAGTTGGACCTACGAAGTGCCTACCACCTGGTCAGAATAAGGGAGGGAGATGAGTGGAAAACAGCTTTTAACACCCCTCTTGGTCACTTCAAATACCTGGTCATGCCATTCGGTCTCACCAATGCCCCCGCCATCTTCCAAGTCCTAATAAGCGATGTCCTTAGGGACTTTATTAACTGTTTTTTTTGTTTATTTGGACGACATCTTAATCTTCTCCCCCAGTTTTCAGGAGCACACCCACCATGTCTGTCAGGTTCTGCAGAGGCTTTGGGAGAACAAACTATTGGTGAAGGCTGAGAAGTGTGAGTTTCATGTCCCTTCGGTCAGTTTCTTAGCGAACATCATCGAGAGCGGGCAAGTGAGGGCTGATCCCGAAAAGATTCCAGCGGTGGCAGAGTGGCCAAAACCCACGACACTCAAGCAACTCCAGCGATTTCTGGGGTTCGCAAACTTCTACCATTGCTTCATCAGGGATTACAGCCAGGTGGCAGCGCCCCTTACTCGACTCACCTCTCCTGCGACCCCTTTTCACTGGACCCCCGAAGCTGACTCAGCCTTCTCGGAGCTGAAGAGGCGTTTCACTTCTGCTCCCATCCTGATCCAACCTGACCCCTCTCTCCAATTCATTGTGGATGTCGACGCCTCTGACTCTGAGGTGGGAGCGGTCCTCCCTCAATGCTCCGGCCCAGACCAATAGCTCCATCCCTGTGCGCCTTTTCTCGCTGGCCATCCCCCGCTGAACGGAACTACGACGTAGCAAACCGGGAGTTACTGGCTGTCAAACTCGCTTTGGAGGAGTGGAGGCACTGGCTGGAGGGAGTGGAACATCCATTCATTGTCTGGACAGACCACAAGAATCTCTCATACATCCAAACCGCCAAATGCCTGAATTCCCACCAAGCCCGTTGGGCATTATTTTTTGGCCATTTCAGATTCACTCTCACCTACCATTCAGGGTCCAAGAACAGGAAGCCCGATGCTCTCTCCCGTCAATACATCTCCGAGGAGGGCCTTCCCAACCCCGAGACCATCCTTCCACCATCCTGTGTGGTGGTTGCCCTCACCTGGGAGATTGAATCCATAGTCAAAGAGGCCCAACGTTTTTCTTCTGTCATATGTCTTTGAGATTCTTTTTCTAATTTTGTGATCTCTTTTTCTAATTGATCTGTTTCTACCATATATTCCTTCTTAATTTTAGAAGTATAACTTATTATCTGGCCTCTCAAATATGCCTTCATTGCTTCCCATACTATAAATTTATCATCAACTGAATGTAAATTTGTATCTAAAAAAAACTGAATCTGCTTTTTCATGAAATCACAAAAATCTTGACGTTTTAATAATATTGAATTAAATCTCCATCCATAAATCGATTCCTCTTTATCCATCATTATCATTGTCATTGGCAAGGGAGAATGATCTGACAATATTCTTGCTTTATATTCCATATTTTTCACTCTGTCTTGAATATTCATTGATAATAGGAAAAAATCTATCCTTGAATAAGTTTTATGTCTATTTGAATATTTGAATAAATGAGTAATCTCTTTCTTTTGGATTAATTCTTCTCCATATATCAATCAAATTTAAATCTTTCATCAATGATAAAGTTAATTTTGCTACTTTTGATTTTGTAACAACCTTTGTTGATCTATCTAAAACTGGGTCTAGACAAAAATTAAAATCTCCACCTATTAATATTTTTGTCATGTGCGTCAGCCAAATTCAAAAAGACTTCTTGTATAAATTTTACATCATTTTCATTTGGTGCATAAATATTCATAAGAGTCCATAGTTCTGAAAAAATTTGACAATGTATAATTACATATCTCCCCCGCAGAATCAATGAATACATTTTGTATTTTAATTGGTAAAGTTTTATTAACCAAAATTGCAACTCCCCTCGCCTTTGAATTAAATGAAGCTGCGATAACATTTCCGACCCAATTTCTCTTTAATTTCTGATGTTCTATCTCTGTTAAGTGTGTTTCTTGTAAAAAGCTATATCTATTTTCATTTTCTTAATGTATGTTAAAATTCTTTTTGTTTTTCTTTTCACCGGTCCATTAAGCCCATTAACATTAAAATTTTAAAAATTTGGTAAATTAGTCATTATTTTTAAGAGGGTTTCTCCAATCTATAATAATACCTAATCTTTCAACTTTCGTAGTACCTTGGGGAATCTTTAAAAAAATTTCCATGTTGCTATGTGTCTCCCCCCCCCCCCCCCGATTGTCCAGGCAAAGAAAGAAAAATAAAAGAAAAATAGATTATAAAGTAAAAAGTAACAAAATACCCCCCTACTAATGTTGTGAATAAAAAAAAACACAACATTACCCCCCTCCGTTGTACAGGTCATGGCAATTGCCATGATTACACACGTGAATCCCGTAGCAATCGATCCGAAATTCCCCCAGCTCCCCCGTAACATAAAAAAGTATATATAAGAGAAGTTAACCAGGAGGAATATAAGATTAATTTATTTGCTGACAATGTTTTGCTTTATTTAACAAATCCATTGTATTCGCTGCGTAAATTATCTTCTAGGTTGGAAGAATATGGGAAAATATCAGGCTACAAAATAAATTGGGATAAAAGTGAAATTCTACCCCTTACTAAAGGAGATTATAGTCAATGTCGATTAATAACTCAATTTAGATGGCCGATAAATGGTATAAAATATTTAGGTATGAGAGTTGATAATGATATAAAGAATTTATATAAATTAAATTATTTACCATTATTGAAAAAAATTCAAGAAATCTTGATAAATGGATGATGTTACCAATAACATTAGTAGGCAGAGTAAATGCTGTAAAAATGAATATACTCCCTAGATTACAATATTTATTCCAAACACTACCAATACAATTACCGCAGAAGTTTTTTCAAGAGTTAAATAAATGTGTGAGGAAGTTCCTTTGGAAAGGTAAGATGTCAAGAATATTGTTGGAAAAATTGACATGGAAATTTGACCTAGGAGGGTTACAACTTCCAAACTTTAAGAATTATTATAAAACAAATCAACTTAGATTTATTGCATCTTTTTTTGATGAAGATAAACCGGCATGGATTAGAATAGAACTAGATAAAAAAGGAGAAAATATACCAGAAGATTTTATATATAAGTGGGAATCTAAGTGGATACGGGAAAAGAAAGAATCTCCTATATTAAAACATTTTATTGATTTATGGGATAAGAAAAATGTTGATGATGAGATAAAGAAATCTTTATTAGCAAAGAGACCTTTAATTCAAAATAAACTTTTCCCTTTTACAATGGATAACCAACTTCTATACAATTGGTTTCAAAAAGGGATTGGATATATAGGAGATTGTTTTGAAGGAGGTATATTAATGTCATTTGATCAATTAAAGAATAAATACAAAATATCAAACAACACTCTTTTTTGTTATTTCCAATTAAGGGCTTATTTAAGAGATAAATTGGGTCAAACAATGTTATTGCCGAAACCTAATGAAATAGAAACTTTAATTCAAAAAGGAAAAACTAAATAATTTATTTCTTGTATGTATAGTTTGATTCAAAAACAGGCAATTAAACAAAGAATTCATAAATCAAGTCAAAAATGGGAAACTGATTTGAATATTAAAATTGAAGAAACAAGTTGGTCAAGATTATGTCTTGACAGTATGACAAATACAACAAATGTCCGGTTAAGATTAGTCCAATATAATTTTTTACATCAATTATATATTACACCACAAAAAATAAATAAATTAAACCCAAATTTATCTGATCAATGTTACTGATGTAATCAAGAAATTGGTTCTTTTTTACACTCTACTCGGTCTTGTTTTAAAATTCAACCTTTTTGGACAAATTTAAGAATTTTATTGGAACAAATTATTGGAACACAACTTCCACATAATCCAACATTATTTTTACTAGGCAATATTGAAGGGATAAAACGGAAATCCAAATTGAATAAACATCAGAAAGAATTCATAAAAATTGCATTGGCAGTAGCCAAAAAGGCTATTGTAGTTACTTGGAAATCGGATTCATACTTAAGTATAGATCATTGGAAGAATGAAATTTTCAGCTGCATTCCACTTGAAAAAATTACTTATAATTTAAGAGATAAATATGAAATATTTCTGAAAATTTGGCACCCTTATTTACAAAAGATAGGATTAAATATATAGGTGCTCCAAAGATAAAATTATTGGTTATCTGGGGAAAGGAATAAATATATATACTAAAGCTATTATGAACTCCATGGAGCATGTGGGGATCTTCCGATATCCAGGCATTCTTTCTTTCTTTCTTTTTTCTTCTCTCTTTTTTTTCTTTTTCTATAGGAATATGTTGGAGGGAAGGGTTAAGGGGAGGGGGGAAGGGTTGATAATAATTTTTTTTATTTTATTTTTTCTCTTTCTGTAACCTATTTGAAAATTCAATTAAAAAAATTTATTGAAAAAAAGAGGCCCTATGGACTTAACCTGACCCAGGCGATGGTCCCCCAGTTGCCTCTTTGTGCCTGATTTGGTTCAGTCTCAGGTTCTCCAGTGGGGACACGCTTCTCATTTCACCTGCCATCCGGGAATCGATCGAACTTTGTCCCTTCTGAAGAGACATTTCTGGTGACCCTCCATGGATGCTGACACCCATTCCTTTGTCGCTGCCTGTTCTGTTTGTGCCCGCAGAAAAGCCTCCCACCGACCACCTGCTGTGTTGCTTCGTCCCCTACCTACCACTAGCCACCCTTGGTCTCACATTGCACTGGATTTTGTTACTGGACTACCCCCTTTACATGGGAACACTGCCGTACTCACCGTGGTGGATCGCTTCTCCATTGCTATGCACTTCGTAGCCCTTCCCAAACTCCCTACAGCCTGTGAAACAGCCGACCTCCTTGTCCATTACGTCTTCCGCTTTCATGTAATTCCCTCTGACATTATATCCGACCGGGGCCCCCAATTCAACTCTCAAGTCTGAAGATCCTTTTGTCAAGCCCTTGGAGCCTCAGTAAACCTGTCTTCCGGCTTCCATCTACAGACTAATGGTCAAATAGAACGAGCAAACCAGGATTTGGAAACAGCACTGTGCTGCATAACTGCCAACAACCCGTCATCCTGGAGCACCCATCTCATTTAGGTCGAGTACACTCACAACTCCCTGGTCAGCACCGCCACCGGAATGTCTTTCTTCGAATGCACCCTCAGTTACCAACTCCCTCTGTTTCCCTCACTTGAGGATGATATTGCTGTGCCTTCTGTTCAGGCCCATCTTTGCCGATGCCGCAAGATCTGGATGGATGCACGTGTGGCCCTGGTCCACTCAGCTGACCGCAACCGGAGGATTGCCGATCACCATCGAATTCCTGCACCAAATTATCGGTCTGGTCAGAAGGTTTGGCTCTTGTCAAAAAACACCCCCCTCATGAATGAAATTTGCCCCTTGCTTCTGGGACCATTCGAGATTGAGAGTGTCATCAACCCCTCGGTGGTCAGACTCAAACTGCCCAGATCCATGCACACTCATCCCACATTCCACGTCTCTCAATTGAAACCTGTATCTGTCAGCCCTTTGTGCCCTCCTGCCAAACCCCCTCCACCCGCCCGGATCATTGATGACCACCCAGCATACATCGTCCGGTGAATACTGGATGTGTGCCACTGAGGCAGGGGCCTCCAGTACCTGGTCAATTGGGCGGGATATGGCCCAGAGGAATGCTCTTGGATTCCCCACTCCTTCATCCTGGACCCTTCCCTTATCCGTGATTTCCATTGAGACAATCCGGACAAGCCTGGTGGTTCACCAGGAGGCTCCTGTTGAGGGGGGGAGAGTTACTGTCATGGTCTCGATTGTTAATTCTTTATCTTTCTCCTGATTTCCTTTAATTGTGTTATGGTTCCAACCGTTAATTTCCTATTTGCTTCTAATTCCCTTTGATGACGGCACACCTAGTTTCCATCAAGACCTTCAGCATAAGAACTCTGGTGTTACAACCACTAGTCGCCAGATCATTGGTTTTGCCTGTGTGGTAATTAACGTTTCCCGGCCGCTTAGGACTATGTGTTCTAAGTTTTGCTCCTGTTTCAAGATTTACCTATGAAACTCCATCTCTCTGTGTCAAGGCTTCGTGTCAAGGCTCCGTGTCAAGATCCCTCCTATCTGCTGTTCAATGTTCATGTCCGTGTAAGTATCCTAACTCAATCTTCGTGACTGTGTCCTGCACTTGGGTTCACTTCATCCGCTCATTGCAACACGTACAACACATCGAACCTTGAAGTGGATGGGTTACAGCAGTAGAAAGAAGATTCAAGGGTTCCACTCCTGTACCTAATAAAGTGGTCACTGGGTGTACGTCGAGATGCTTCAACAATGGGGCTAAATTTAATATGATGCATTTTAAAACTGCGCTATGGGAATACAACAGGAATTTTAAGAATTATGACAAATGTTCCCCAGTGTTAATTCTATAGTAGTTTGATTCACAAACACATTTTAAAAAACTACAATTTTAAGATTGTTTTTTCCCTTGATGTCGGCTTTCATATCCTCTGAGATAAAAAAAATGTCTTTGTAATTTAAAAAATCTGCTTCAGTGTACATTTTCCTGAGAGCCACTCTCTGAGAAGAGGATTACAATGAGATCATTCCCCCTCTACAAAGCAAATGGAGTAATTTAATTCAGTCAGTATTACAATCACTGCATATAATATACAGAAGCCATTTCACTGCAGTCTATGTTATGGACCATTATTTCCAGGGAAGAGAATTAATAAATTCATGTCTAGATAGCACTCTACTATTAAAAACTGTTGCATTCTCAGAAGGAACTCTCACTGCAGCTGTATTATCAGCAGACGTAAATGATTGATTACTAAGATTTGGTTGGTCAGTGCGATTCATGTGGTATGTTTACCCAGCGCTGCAAACAGTGTTTGCCGTGTCTTTGGAAGTCCTGTTCTTGGGAGCAGAGTTCAGTGCAGCCTAGAATCAGAATCAGGTTTAATATCACTGGCATATGTTGTGAAATTGGTTGTTTTGTGGCAGCGGTGCAGTGCAATACATAAAAACTATAACTTACAAGATGTATATAACAAATAAATTAAATTAGTCCAAAAAGAAAATAAAAGCGAGGTAATGTTGATAGGCTGGTTCATTGTCCACTTAGAAAGAAATCTGAATCTGTTCCCAAAACATTGAATGAGGGTCTTCCGGCTCCTATACCCCCTTCCTGATGGTATCAATGAAGAAGGGGGCATGTCCTGGGTGATGGGGGATTTTAATTATGAATGCTGCCTTTTGAGGCATCGCTTTTGAAGGTGTCCTGGATGTTGGGGAGGCAAGAACTTGTGATGGAGATAGCTGAGTTTACAACTTCCTGAAGCTTTTTCCAATCCTGTGCATTGACCCTTCCATACCAGACAGTGATACAATCAGTTAGAATGTTTTCTGTGGTACATCAATACAAATTTGCTAGTCTTTGGTGACATACAAACCTTTTCAAACTACTAATGAACTAAAGTGTCATAACTTAAGTTTGGATAACTTTTTTTAAATGAATACATAGCAGGGCAACAGTATCTTGCTGTACAGTGGAATTCAAAAGAATTGCTCACTTATAGTTTATACAGCAAAATCTAAATTCTAAGCATTCACAATAGTAGAGCATCAAGATCTGCTTGCATTGGTGGTTCAGTGGAAGAATTCTTGCCTGCCATGCGGGAGGCCCGGGTTTGATTCCCGGCCAACATAGACAATTTTTGAAAACTGTATGTTTAAAAAATATTTTGTGCATTTACACAAACGTTCCCCAATGATCTCATTGTATGTTATGATATAATTTTATTCTATATTTTTGGTGGCGCACAATATTGCTAATTGAATTCTGATTTCTTCTTTACCAACGGATGTTTAAGCATGGAACAGCCTCTCTGTGGAGGGCCCGTTGAGATGCAAGGCATAACAATGTGCTTCTGTGAACAAGGGGCATCCTGCATTTTTCAATGAAAGGCTAGATAATAAAGTTAACCATCCCTGCAATGCCTTTTCATTCTTTACATTCATCATCAATGCTTTCAGTGGTGTTCTACTGCATTCAAAGTTTAAAAGTTTAATGTAAAGTTATCAATACATACTCAATAAACCTATAGATAATAGTCACAACAGAATCAATGAATGCCTGCCCAACTTGGGTGTTACACACTGCTGCCACTCGTGGCCCTCAGGAGTGGTATACAACTGGAATAACTGACAAAATGTGCATTAAAAAATACTGAGAACATGAGTTGTCGAGTCCTTGAAGATAAGTCTGCAGGTTCAGGTCCTACACCACCAAGTCAGGAGCAGTTATCACCTTACAGCCGTCAGACTCCTGAACCAACTGAATAACTTCACTCTCCCTACCTCAGCCCTGACCTGGCTTTACAACCTACACACCATGTACCACAGAGTCACGTTCTGTGGTGCAGTCCAGGAATTAGTATGATCTTTGATGCAAGCAAGTACAGAATCCAATCTTCTGCCACTACCACCGCCTTCCCCTTTCCGGATGGTCAGAACTGATGCATCTCAGCGGTGGAGGGTGAATTCCTCATATTTCTTGCAAATGATGGTTTTATTGTCCCATTTAGCGGTGGCCTAGGTCAGAGCTCGCTCTGTCAAGAGAGAGGTAACAAAGGCAATCTTGGCTCAGTCCACAGATGGCTAGAGCTCGAAATGTAAGATGCACTGAGACAGAAAGCTGCGGCATCAAGTTGGTAATCCATGGAAGCATTTCCGTACCGGAATCCGGGTTTTAGAGGGAAGAGATTGACTATTGCGGGCCATGCAGAGTTGGTTGAGAGTAGGAGCAGAGTAGTCAGTGGTTCCCTGCTGCTGCTGGATCGTGTGCTCATGGCAATGGATGGGCAAACTCTGCTGTGCCAATCGCTGGTTCACTCATCCTGTCAGGAAATGCAGAAGAGGCTTGACCCAAAACCAGAGCAGCAAAAATGATTTAGCGGTGAGCAATAACTTTAATAATAAACTGTAAAATAACAAGCCATGAAGGGCTACAAAACAAAAGAGGACAGATGCTTATCACAGGGTAACTGAAGACCCTGAGCAGCTGACTGGGGCTAGCTGGCTTAATGGATGAACAAGGACTGTGGATGAGTCTGTCTAGGTACATATCAAATGTGGACATTGGTGACCATGGTTTTCCATATAATAATAACAGAGTTGTCATGATGGGAGATTTTAATTTCCCAAATATCGATTGGCATCTCCCTCGAGCAAGGGGTTTAGATGGGTGGAGTTTGTTAGGTGTGTTCAGGAAGGTTTCTTGACATAATATGTAGATAAGCATACAAGAGGAGAGGCTGTAATTGACTTGGTATTGGGAAATGAACCTGGTCAGGTGTCAGATCTCTCAGTGGGAGAGCATTTTGGAAATAGTGATCACAATTCTATCTCCTTTACCATAGGTCGGCTGGTGGCGCAGTGACATCAGCACTGGACTCCGGAATGAAGGTTCCTGGGTTCTAATCCAGTCAGGTCAGTCAAAAGCAGTATGCTTTCCACACGGGTTCGACCTCGTAAAATAAAGAAAAATAGTGCAAAATGTCCTGTGTGAGGAGTGGCGCGACACACGCTCTTTCATTCTGCGCCTTGTAAGGCATGAAAATGCCCGACGCTGGCCTCTCAGGCCTGAGTCAACCTCATTTTGTCATTTACAGACAAGTTAGAAAAGCATTTAATTGGAGTAAGGGGAATAATGAGGCTATCAGGCAGGAAATTGGAAGCGTAAATTGGAAATAGATGTTCCCAGGGACAAGTATGGAAGAAATGTGGCAAATATTCAGGGGATATTTATGTAGAGCTCTGTATAGGTACATTCCAATGAGACAGGGAAGTTATGGTAGGGTACAGGAACTGTGATGTACGAAGGCTGTAATAAATCTGGTCAAGAAGAAAAGAAAAGCTTACAAAAGGTTCAGAGAGCTAGGTAATGTTAGAGATCCAGAAGATTATAAGGCTACTAGGAAGGAGCTAAATAAGGAAATTAGGAGAGCCCGAAGGGGCCATGAGAAGGACTTGGCGGGCAGAATAAAGGAAAGCCCCAAGGCATTCTACAAGTATGTGAAGAGCAAGAGGATAAGACATGAAAGAATAGGACCTATCAAGTGTGACAGTGGGAAAGTGTGTATGAAACCAGAGGAAATAGCAGAGGTACTTAATGAATACTTTACTTCAGTATTCACTATGGAAAAGGATCTTGGTGATTGTAGTGATGATTTGCAGCAGACTGAACATGTAGATATTAAGAAAAAGGATGTGCTGGAGCTTTTGGAAAGCATCAAGTTGGATAAGTCACCAGGACCAAATGAGATGCACCCCAGGCTACTGTGGGAAGTGAGGGAGGAGATTGCTGAGCCTCTGGTGATGATCTTTGCATCATCAATGAGGATGGGAGAGGTTCTTGAGGATTGGAGGGTTGTGGATGTTGTTCCTTTATTCAATAAAGGGAGTAGAGATAGCCCAGGAAATTATAGACCAGTGAGTCTTAATTCAGTGGTTGGTAAGTTGACGGAGAAGATCCTGAGAGGCAGGATATATGAACATTTGGAAGGTATAATATGATTAGGTATAGTCAGCATGGTTTTGTCAAGGGCAGGTTGTGCCTTACGAGCCTGATTGAATTTTTTGAGGATGTGACTAAACGCATTGATGAAGGTAGAGCGGTAGATATAGTGTACACGGATTTCAGCAAGGCATTTGATAAGATACCCTATGCAAGGCTTTTTGAGAAAGTAAGGAGGCATGGGATCCAAGGGGACATTGCTTTGTGGATCCAGAACTAGCTTGCCCACAGAAGGCAAAGATTGGTTGTAGACGGGTCATATTCTGCATGGAGGTCAGTGACCAGTGGGGTACCTTAGGGATCTGTTCTGAGACCCTTACTCTTTGTGATTTTTATATATGACCTGGATGAGGAAGTGGAGGGATGGGTTAGTAAGTTTGCTGATGACACAAAGGTTAGAGTTGTTGTGGATAGTGTGGAGGGCTGTCAGAGTTTACAGTGGAACAATGATAGGATGCAAAACTGGGCTGAGAAGTGGAATATGGAGTTCAACCCAGATAAGTGTGAAGTGGTTCATTTTGGTAGGTCAAATATGATGGCAGGATATAGTATTAATGGTAAGACTCTTGGCAGTGTGGAGGATCAGAGGGATCTTGGGGTCCAAGTCTATAGGATGCTCAAAGCAGCTGTGCAGGTTGACTCAGTGGTTAAGAAGGCATACGGTGTATAGGCCTTCATCAATTGTGGAATTGAATTTAGGAGCCGAGAGGTAATGTTGCAGCTACGTAGAACCCCACTTGGAGTAGGAACAGTCAACATAGATTTGTGCGTGGAAGGTCATGTTTGACAAAGCTTATTGAATTTTTTGAAGAGGTTACTAGGAAAGTTGACGAGGGTAAAGCAGTGGATGTTGTCTATATGGACTTCAGTAAGGCCTTTGACAAGGTTCCACACAGAAAGTTAGTTAGGAAGGTTCAATCGTTAGGTATTAATATTGAAGTAGTAAAATGGATTCAACAGTGGCTGGATAGGAGATGCCAGAGAGTAATGGTGGATAACTGTTTGTCAGGTTGGGGGCCGGTGACAAGTGGTGTGCCTCAGGGATCTGTACTAGGTCCAATGTTGTTTGTCATATACATTAATGATCTGAATGATGGGGTGGTAAATTGGATTAGTAAGTTTGCAGATGATACTAAGATAGGTGGCGTTGTGATAATGAAGTAGGTTTTCTAAGCTTGCAGAGAGATTTAGGCCAGTTAGAAGAGTGGGCTGAAAGATGGCAGATGGAGTTTAATGCTGATAAGTGTGAGGTACTACATTTTGGTAGGACTAATCAAAATAGGACATACATGGTAAATGGTAGGGCATTGAGGAATGCAGTAGAACAGAGTGATCTGGGAACAATGGTGCATAGTTCCCTGAAGGTTAAATTATCAGATTAGATATGGCAAAGTTATTTCCCATGGTAGGGGTTTCTAGGACAAGAGGGCATGACTTCAGAATTGAAGGACGTCCATTTAGAACAGAGATGCAGAGAAATTACTTCTGTCAATGGGTGGTAAATCTGTGGAATTTGTTGCCATGAGTGGCTGTGGAAGCCAAGTCATTGTGTGTATTTAAGGCAGAGATAGATAGGTTCTTGATTAGCCAGGGCATCAAGGGGTATGGGGTGATGGCAGGGGATTGGGGATGACTGGAAGAATTGGATCAGCTCATGATAGAATTGCAGAGCAGACTCGATAGGCTGAATGGCCTACTTCTGCTCCAATACTTTATGGTCTTATGGTCTAAGGTGAAATCTCATGTGGATAGGGTGGTGAAAAAAGCTTTTGGGTTGCTGGCCTTTATAAATCAGAGCATTGAGTATAGGAGTTGGGATGTAATGTTAAAATTGTTGGTGAGGCCAAATTTGGAGTATTGTGTACAGTTCTAGTCACCGGATTATAGGAAAGATGTCAACAAAATAGAGAGAGTACAGAGGAGATTTACTAGAATGTTACCTGGGTTTCAGCACCCAAGTTACAGAAAAAGGTTGAACAAGTTAGGTCTTTATTCTTTGGAGTGTAGAAAGTTGAGGGGGGACTTGATAGAGGTATTTAAAATTATGAGGGGGATAGATAGACTTGATGTGGATAGGCTTTTTCCATTGAGAGTAGGGGAGATTCAAACAAGAGGACATGAGTTGAGAGTTAGGGGGCACAAGTTTAGGGGTAACACGAGGGGGAACTACTTTACTCAGAGAGTGGTAGCTGTGTGGAACGAGCTTCCAGTAGAAGTGGTAGAGGCAGGTTCGATATTGTCATTTAAATTGAGATTAATTGACATTTCAGTGGTAAGTGTTTACTCAGAGAGTGGTGAGTGTGTGGAATGGGCTGCCAGCAATGGTGGTGGAGGCGGATATGATAGGGTCTTTTAGGAGACTTTTAGATAGGTATGTGGAGCTTAGAAAAATAGAGGACTATGGGTAAGTCTAGTAATTTCTAAGGCAGGGGCATGTTTGGCACAACTTTGTGGACTAAAGGGCCTGTATTGTGCTGTAGGTTTTCTATGTTTCTATGCCTTGTTCTTTGGATAACTTCCATTTCCTCGATGTGTAGCCACCTGGCTGGACATTTGACGTACATAAGCCGAGGTCTTCCTCTAGATGTGCTCCCCTCAATCTTTCCAGAGAGTATGAGTTTTTCTAATTCATCTTTCTGCATGATGTGTCCTAGGAATCTGAGTTGTCTTTTTCTTATTGTTGGTATGAGTGATCTAACTGCTTGGGCTGTTCTGAGAACTTATTCATTTGATGTGTGTGTAGTCCATGATATTTTTAACATTCTCCTGTAGAACATTCTTCTGGTCTCTTTTCCATTGCTGGGGAAATGGGCCAGCATTCACTTCCATAAGTCAGGATAGAATAAATGTAGCAATGTTGATGAGAGCAAGATTAAATAAGCTACAGGCGATGAGATGGAAACGAATGGCAAGTGACTCTTATTAGTTGAATGGAGACTGCGAAGCGCCTACCTGTGTAGGCCTGACACACTGTATGTTTTGACATACTGTACATATGATAAATAAATGTGAATCTTAATAAATCCCAATCTTAATAAATGAATCTGAAATGACATTTGATAGAAAAGTTTAGTGTAACATGATCTTAGAAGTAGAGAGTAATCAATCAATCAGAAAGAAGATAAATATACATGGCATTTAATCATTGAAATTTAGTATTTTGTTCTTCAGTAACAAAACTCAGCCAAGATAGCTTCTCTGGCTCCAGTGAATGGTACCCAGAGCCTCTTCTTATGGGGACAAAAGCAGTGGGTATAGAGTTTTGCTGTGCCAAAACTTTGTGGGATCAATAACCAGAATGCAACCAGGCCTTGAGGTGGAGTTGGCCTTTTCATTGACCCCAGCTTCCCAACTCCAATGCCTTGTTCCCCACCTCTCCAGCTACTGAGTTCCATCCCCTACTCCCCCACCTCCAGCAATAAGATCACCCAAAGGCTGAACCTTTTGTGCTGTTGGTACCTCTAGCCTATGAACATTTAGCACCTCAGGAGCGGAAAGGCCATTGGTACTCAAAGGAGGAAAAGCCTCTGTAAAACCCCTGCCAAAGAAATCATTAAGGAAGCATTATAGAATCAGAATCAGGTTGAATACCACCGGCAAATGTTGTGAAATTTGTTGTTTTGCAGCAGCAATACAAAGCAATATATTAACAAAAACTATAAATTACAATAAGAAAATTATTTTTAAACATTAAATTAAATACCTAGTGCAAAAAGAGAGCAAAAATCATGAGGCAGTATTCTTTGTCCATTCAGAAATTCGATGGTAGAGAGAAAGGAGCTGTTCCTAAAACATTCAGTGTGCATCTTTAGGATCCTTTAGCTCCTCTCTGATCATAGAAACTAGAAGAGAACAGATCCTGGATGATGGTGGTCCTTAATGATAGATCCTGCCATCTTGAGGCATCACTTTTGAAGATGCACAAACATGAGAGAACCTGCAAATTCTGGAAATCCAAAGCAACACACACAGAATGCTAGATGAACTCAGTAGGCAGGACTGAAGAGTTCCTCCAGCATTCTGTGTGTGTTGCCTTTTGAAGATGAATCACTTTAACTCGTTTCTATAAAAACAGTCAGGTTTAAATTGCATCAAGTGATCAATCCATACTACCAGTCCAAGCGAATATACAGTCAACTCTTCAACCTGAAGCAATTGCACATTCCCCTCCACAGATGCTGCCTGACCTACTGAGTTCCTCCACCAGTTTGTTTGTTGCTCTATTCTACCAACCACTTCAGCTGGGTTGAGAATTTTGACCCCCATCCCGCTCTGCTCGTATGATCTTTCATGAAGATGGTTTGCTGCTGAGTGCACTACAGCACAGATTTTATTCCATAAAAACACTCTTCCTCATGGCCCAGTTTTAGATTCAAAGGAAATGGGTCTCTGGTTCTACATACTGGAGTGTTTAAACTTTTGTAAACTTGAGCTGGGTTAATACCTTGCTTTCCAATAAATGTGTTTGAAGGCTTGATATATTAGAACATAGAACATAGAACACTACAGCACAGTACAGGCCCCTCAGCCCATGATGTTGTGTCATACTTTTAACCTACTCTGAGATCAATCTAACCTTTTCCTCCTACATAGCTCTCTATTTTTCTATCACCCATGTGCTTCTTATAGGTTTCTTAAAAGTTCCTAATGTATCTGCCTGTATCACCACCTTGGCTGTTTGTTCCATTATCTGTGCAGAAAATTTACCTCTGACATCCTCCATAATCTTTACTCGAATCACCTTAAAATAATGCCACCTTGTGTTAGCCATGCTCTCAATTTTCTACTATATAGCAATATACATATAGTTATAGCTAGGGTGCCTAGGACTTCTGCACAGTACTGTAGTAATTTTACGTATTGCATTGTACTGCTGCCACAAAAGAACAAACACATTTCCTGACATACATGAGTGTTGATAAACCTGATTCTGATATAGGTCTCTACTGTGGACTGAGAATTGGAAGGGGGCAGGGAGAGGGGGAACTGTGATTGGGAAAAGGGAAAGAGGGAGGGGGAGTGGAGTGATCAGAAAGCACCAGACAGACATTCAGTAATGATCAATAAGCCAATTGTTTGGAACCAAATGACCTTGCTTGGTGTCTCAGAGACTTTTGCACAGTATTGTAAATGAAATAGATGATCCACGGAGTCTCTTAACTAAAGGCAACAAGCCCCATCTTAGCTTTATGTCACAGGAAGTGGAAACCGAGATACAAGAAACAATGGGGAGTGAAGTAGGGCTGGATAGATTTGCTAATTGCAATGTTCTGGAGATCATTTCTGTTGTGATATTATTTTATGATAAGGTTCCCCATGCAAGGTTCCTTCAGAAAGAAAGGA
This sequence comes from Hemitrygon akajei, assembly GCF_048418815.1. Taxonomy (NCBI): domain Eukaryota; kingdom Metazoa; phylum Chordata; class Chondrichthyes; order Myliobatiformes; family Dasyatidae; genus Hemitrygon; species Hemitrygon akajei. The sequence goes on along the minus strand of NC_133124.1, from coordinate 144,564,291 downwards.
GGCATGGGATCCAAGGAGACCTTGCTTTGTGGATCCAGAACTGGCTTGCCCACAGAAGGCAAAGAGTGCTTGTAGATGGCTCATATTCTGCATGGAGGTCGGTGACCAGTGGTATTACGCAGAGATCTGTTCTGGGACCCCCTTCTCTTTGTGATTTTTATAAGTGAGCAGGATGAAGAAGTAGAAGGGTGGGTTTTTAGGTTTGCTGAGGTTGGGCGTGTTGTGGATAGTCTGGAGGGTTGTCAGAGGTTGCAGCGGAACATTGAAAGAATGCAAAACTGGGCTGAGAAGTGGCAGATGGACTTCAACCCAGATAAGTGTGAAGTGGTTCATTTTAGTAGGTCAAATTTGAAGACAAAATATTATATTAATAGTAAGACTCTTGGCAGTGTGGAGGATCTGAGAGATCTTGGGGTCTGTGTTGATAAGACACTCAAAGATGCTGCACAGGTTGACAGTGTTGTTAAAAAGGTGTATGGTGTGTTGGCATTTATCATCCCTGGGATTGAGTTCAAGAGCTGTGAGGTAATGTTACAGCTATATAAGACCTTGGTCAAATCCCACTTGGAATGTTGTGTTCACTTCTGGTCACCTCACTACAGAAAGGATATAGATACTATAGAGAGAATTCAGAGGAGATTTACAAGTATGTTTCCTTGATTGGAGGGTATACCTTATGAGAATAGGTTGAGTGAACTTGGCCTTTTCTCCTTGGAGTGACAGATGGTGAGAGGTGACCTGATAGAAGTGTATAAGACGATGAGGAGTATTGATCATGTGGATAGCCAGAGGCTTTTTCGCAAGTTTGAAGTGGCTAACATGAGGAGACACAGTCTTAAGGTGCTTGGAAGTAGGTACAGAGGGGATGTCAGGGGTAAGCTTATCACACAAAGAGTGGTGGGTATGTGGAATGCACTGCTGGCAGCGCTGGTGGAAACAGATACAATAGGGTCTTCTAAGAGACTCTTCAATAGGTACATGGAGCTTAGAAAAATAGAGGGCTATGCGCTAGGGAAATTCTAGGCAGTTTCTAGAGTAGGTTACATAGTCGACACAACATTGTGGGCCAAAGGACCTGTAATGTGCTGTACATTTCTAGGTTCTATGTTTACATCCATATAAGTAACCTAGATTCGGAAATGCTGTGGAACTGGGGCACAGATGCCACTGCTTTTAATAGGAAGTGGGAATAAATGGTAGAGTCTAAGCAACAATTGTGCGATTACAGAAGCCCTTAACAACATTTGTAAATGGCCAAATGAAATTCCAGGCACAAAAAGCTTTACACATTGAAGAAGGTAATGAAGGCCATACAAGCTGGGGAAGAGAAATCTGATTCACTTCATTAACTTTCATAGTTCTGCTCACTCACAATGATTGTCAGGTGCCTTCTTTGTCTCCTTCATCATTTCATCAGATTCCCTAGATTTTTTCAACCCTTTAATTTGATGTTTATGCAAAAATGGCACACATACAATACATTTGTGAAATCAGATCATTTCTATTTTTTGTAAGCTCCACACAGACTATGTCTGGTCTTTGTAGAATAGTGGTTTACAAATTAAACATAATTAGGCTATCGTCAAATTAATAAATGATTTGTTTTTCTTTAATGTCTCTTGTGATGTTAGTATATCCCAAAGCACTTTACAATCAATGGAGTAATTTTGAAACTTAGTCAAGTTGTCATGCCTGGAATGCAGCCATCAATTTGTACACAGCAACCTCCCAGTAGCAATGATATGATAACAATTACATCTGCTCTTGTGATGTTGATTGAGATATAATCATATAATCACCAGGGAAATCTTTTACTGAAATAGAGTCTGTAGATAATCCTCCAGAGAGAGTGGATGGGGCCTTTGATTCAATATCTCAGCAGGAGGGTGGCATATCATATGGATAGTCAGAGGCTTTTTCCCAGGGTTGCCACAAGAGGACACAGGTTTAAAATGTTGGGGAGTAGGTACAGAGGAGATGTCAGGGGTAAGTTTTTTACTCAGAGAGTGGTGAGTGCATGCAATGGGCTGCCGGCAACTGTGGTGGAGGTGTATATGATAGAGTCTTTTAAAAGACTTTTAGATAGTTACATGGAGCTTAGTAAAATAGAGAGCTATAGGTCAGCCTAGTAATTGCTAAGGTAGGGACATGTTCGGCACAATTTTTTGGGCTGAAGGGCCTGTATTGTGCTGCAGGTTTTCTATGTTTCTAATATAGTACCACCTCAGCTCAGACCAGAGATCCCATTTTGAGCTTTATGTTTAAATTTCTGTATTCATACTTGAAACACAACTTTTTGGTTCAGAAGTCAGCGTACTACCAATAAAACCAAAGCTCAATTCATAATTACGGTTGGAATGAGATAATATCTTGGAACTCCCTGGCCCTGAGAACAACACAGAAAGAACAAAGAAAACAGAACAGTACTTGGGGAGCAAACACGAGGAAATCTGCAGATGCTGGAAATTCAAACAACACACACAAAATGCTGGTGGAACACAGCAGGCCAGGCAGCATCTATAAGGAGAAGTACTGTTGACGTTTCAGGCCGAGACCCTTGGTCAGGACTTGTAGCCTTGGTTACAAATGATACAAAGATAGGTGGAGGGGCGGTAGCGTTGAGGAAGGAAGAAGCTTGCAGGAGGACTTAGACAATGGGCAAAGAAGTGACAGATGGAATATAGTGTAGGGAACTGTGTGGTCATGCACTTTGGTAGAAGGAAAAAAGTGTTTAGAACTATGTTCTGAATGGGGAGAAAATTCAATATTGACAGGTGAAAAAGAACTTGGAAGTTCTCATGGAGGATTTCTTAAAGGGTAACTTGCATGTTTAGTTGTGATAAATTCAATGTTAGCATTTACTTGAAGAGGACTAGAATATAAAAACAAGCATTTACTGCTGAGGCTTTATAAGGAATTAGTCAGGCTGCAATGGAGTATTGTGAGCAGTTTTGGGCTCCATGTAAAGAAGGATGTGCTGGCATTGAAGAGAGTCTAGAGGAGGTTCATGTGAATGATTCTGGGAATGAAAAGGTAAATATATCAGGAGTGTTTGATGGTTCTGGGCCTGTACTCACCTGAGTTTAGAAGAATGAGGGGGAATCTCATTGAAACCTATTGAGTATTGAAAGGCTAAATTTCCTGTGGTGGGAAAATTTAGGATCAGAGGGCACAGCCGCAGAATGGAAGGATGCCCCATTAGACAAGAGATGAGCTGGAATATCTTTAGCCAAATGGTAATGAATCTATGGAATTCATTGCCATGGTTCTTGATTAGTAAGGGCCTGAAGGATTACAGGGGGAAGTCAGGAGAATGGGCATGAGAGGGTTAATAAATTTTCCATGATGGAATGACAGAACAGACTTGATGAGCCAAATGGCCAACTTCTGCTCCTAAGTCTTATTGTCTAATAGTCTTAATGTTTTTCAAAAGACCCAGCATTACCACTTCATCTATCAAAAAATGTACCAACATGCCCCATTCTGCCTTCACTATTTGCCAAATCCTTCTCCTTGGTAAATACTATCACAAAGTAGTTATTTAGTAATTCAGCCTATGGCTCTGACTCCAAGCACAAGTACCTTCCTTTATCTTTGAATGGATCTCCCCTTGCCTTGCTAATCCTCATTTTCTTAATATAAAATGCTTCAGGATTTTCCTTGATCCAGCTTGCCAAGGGGATTTTGAGGCCACTTTTGGCCTTCCTAATTGCCTGCTTCAACACTTTTCTGTTATCTTTATATTCTACAAGGGAACAATCTGTTTTTAGTTTCCTAGGCTTCATGTATGCTTCTTTTTCCTTCCTGTCTAAATTTACAACCTTTCAGATCATCCAGCCCCCTTAACTTGTCAGATGTGGAAGAGCAGCTGCTCACAAGCAACATCACTGAGATCTTGTCTTATCCTGTTATAATTTGATCTCCCTCAATTTAGTACCCTCCTGTGAGATCCAAAGTTTTCCTTACTCATACCACGAGCTGTGGTTTCTATCCCCAAAATGTTCACCCACTAACTGGTCTGGTTCATTTCCCAAAATCAGATCTATTATGCTCTCTTCACCAGTTGGACTCTCCAACAAACTGTTTCAAGAAGCCCTTTTGGATGCTCTGAAGAAATCCCACCCCATCTAAGGCTCTTACATTAAGGAAGATCCAATCAATACTGAGGAAATTAAAGTCCCCCACTATGACATCCCTCTTGTTTTTGTACCTGTCCATACTTTGTCTATGTATTCATTCCTTCACCTTTCAGTGGCTTCTGAGGGCCTATATTATAAACCCATCAGTGTAATTGCATTTCTTATTTTGGAGCTCCCTCCAAATTCCCTCTGTGGATGAGCCCTCCTCTATGTATCTGATGATACTAAGGTAGGAGGTGTTGTGGATAATGAGGTGGGTTTTCAAAGCTTGCAGGGAGATTTATGCCAGTTAGAAGAATGGGCTGAACGTTGGCAGATGGAGTTTAATGCTGAGAAGTGTGAGGTTCTACATTTTGGCAGGAATAATCCAAATAGAACATACAGGGTAAATGGTAGGGCATTGAGGAATGCAGTGGAACAGAGAGATCTAGGAATAACAGTGCATAGTTCCCTGAAAGAGGAGTCTCATGTAGATAGGGTGGTGAAGAAGGCTTTTGGAACGCTGGCCTTTATAAATCAGAGCATTGAGTACAGAAGTTGGGATGTAATGTTAAAATTGTACAAGGCATTGGTAAGGCCAAATTTGGAATATTGTGTACAGTTCTGGTCACCGAATTATAGGAAAGATATCAATAAATTAGAGAGAGTGCAGAGACGATTTACTAGGATGTTACCTGGGTTTCGGCACTTAAGTTACAGAGAAAGGTTGAACAAGTTAGGTCTCTATTCATTGGAGCGTAGAAGGTTGAGGGGGGATTTGATCGAGGTATTTAAAATGTTGAGAGGGATAGATAGAGTTGACGTGAATAGGCTGTTTCCATTGAGAGTAGGGGAGATTCAAACAAGAGGACATGATTTGAGAGTTAGGGGGCAAAAGTTTAAGGGAAACACGAGGGGGTATTTCTTTACTCAGAGAGTGATAGCTGTGTGGAATGAGCTTCCTGTAGAAGTAGTAGAGGCCAGTTCAGTTGTGTCATTTAAGGTAAAATTGGATAGGTATATGGACAGGAAAGGAGTGGAGGGTTATGGGCTGAGTGCGGGTAGGTGGGACTAGGTGAGATTAAGAGTTCGGCACGGACTAGGAGGGCCGGAATGGCCTGTTTCCGTGCTGTGATTGTTATATGGTTATATATGGTTATATGTCCTCTGAAGACTGCTGTGACATTCTCTTTTATCAGTAGTTCTTCTCCACCTCATCTACCACCAACCTTCATGTCTAATGCAATGAAACGCAGGAAAATTGAGTATACAACCTTTAAAGTTCCCTGTCGGGCAGCAATATTATTATTCCATGTACAGACCCAGGCTTTAATTTCATTCTCCTTACCCCTAATATTCCAGGTGATGAAATAAACAGAATTCTGCCCATTAGTCCCACCACTTGATTAGCTTGTCCCTTGCTGTCTCTCCTTGCAAATTTACTTGTCATCAACTTTCTTGCCCTAACATCAAAGTAAATGTGGTGGTTAGCACAATTGTGTCACAGTGCCGTTGACCACTGACTGGGTTTTGACTCCTGGCATTGTCTGTAAGGAATCTGAACATACTCGCCACAACCGCCAGTGTTCCCTCCCACACTCCAAAGCCATCCAGGTTAGTATTAAAAAGTTGTAGGTGAGCCACGTTGTTGCCAGAAGCAAGTTGACACTTGTGGGCTGCTGCCAGCACATCCTCGGATTGCGTTGCTGGTTGACGCAAACACCATATTTCACTGTATGTTAAAGATAAAGCTAATCTTTCAGCTATTGCCCTGCTATTATGGTTTCCATTCCCTGCCACTTTAGTTTAAACCCTTCCAAGTAGCACTAGCAAACCTCCTGATAAGGATATTGCTTCCCTCCAGTTCAGATGCCTACTGCTTTGTTTGCATAGGTCCATTTTTTTTCTATGGAAGCTTGTATGATGTATAGCTCTGGGGTTGTGCTTCCAATGGGGTTTTTTTTTGTTTGTTTTTTTTTCAGTTAGCAGGGGTTTTTTTAAGTTAGATGGGATTCTTTTTTCCTTCTTTTTCTTTCAAAAAATATTCTTAACACTTTATTTTCTCTTATTATTATTGATATATTGCTTAGCTTTGTTAATCAGTTATTTGCTCATTTAATTCTTTATTGTATATAATGACATATTGACTCAATGTATTTTTTTTTGTTAATCTTCAATAATAATTAATAAAAAGATTTTAAAATGAAGTGAAATGCATAGGTCCCACCTGCCCTGGAAGATAGATCTCAATTAGGTGACAACACAACACCGGAGAGTTCTTGATGAAGCTGAGGCAGAGGGTCTCACTGCCTGAGACTTAACCTGAAAAAAATACGGGTGATCCAAGACTGAATACCAGCAAATCACTTTGAAATATAAACCAGAAAGGAACAGGTATGATCTCCAGGAACGAGGAGGGCCTGATGGTCCTGAGCTTGAATTTGCTGGCATTTTGAAGAATGAGCAGTGATCTCATTGAAAGCTATCAAATATTGAAAGAGTGGATGTGGAGAGGATACTTCCTACAATGGGGGAGTCTAGGACCAGCGGGTACAGCCTCAGAATACGAAGATGTCCCTTTAAGAGGAATTTTTTTTAGCCAGAAGGTGGAGAATTTATTAAACTCATTGCCACAGACAGCTGTGGAGGCCGTCTTCAAGTATACTTGAAGTAAAAGTTGATAGATTATTGATTAATAAGGGTGTCAAGTGTTATGGATAGAAAATAGGAGAATGAGTTTGAGAGGGATAATAAATCAGCCATGATAGAATGATGGAGCAGACTCAATGGGCTGAATAGTGTAATTTTGTCCTATGTCTTAAGGTGGTATTGTTCAGGTAGTGTTGTGTGCTATAAAAGAACATGTGGAAGCTGACTGCAAATCTGATCATGCCAAAGGACAGCGTAATGATAATGAAGAGGAGGATGGGAATCTATGTTAACTGTTTGGGCTACAGTGAGGATCAGATGGCCAAGGCTGTAACCAAATGAACAGGGACACTGAGCTGAGCAATGGAGGCGTGATTAAAGGTTGGTGTCGGGCTCTGATACAGGGTGCAGGTACATGAGAACACAGACACAGACACACCACACACAGAGGATGTCATACATGATTCTAACAGGCACTGCGGTGGAATATATTTAAAATCTGCCATCTGCTGAAATGTTAATTCTTTCTCTCCATAAATGCTGTCAAACCAGTAAAGTGGGTGTAGACTTCTCTCTTTTTATATCACATCTCTGGCATCTGGAGTATCCTGAAGAAGCCCAAGGTACATCAGATTATGGAGGGAACACTGGCTCATCCAGAACTTTACTGTTACATCATTCTCTAAAGTCACTCCTTGTGCAAGTATATATAAAAACTCTTGCATCTGTCCTCAATCAGCTCTTACTAGTATTGATCGATATATTTACATCACCATTGTTGCTCATTGACCTGGGACGCACTGGCTAGTCCATTCCCTAACTTATAACACTGATTAACCTACAAATATCATAATGTATTTTGGGATTTTCTGATGTAGTAAAGATCAACATAAATTGAAATCCTCTTTCATTCCATTTTTTAACTGCATTTATTTCCATAAACTGGTTATGCTGTAGTTCCAACTTCCTGTCTGTGGGGGTAGTGTGTTCCATATCTTCCAGGTGTAGAGCAAACACTGTCATTAAAGTACAAGATTAACTTTGCAGAGCTTTTGGAGAACTATACCTGCTTCAGCAAGCTACAGTTGTGTTTAAGAGCTCAGCTACACCTCTCTGTCACCATTATCCCTACAACTCTTCACATTTGACTTAAATCAAATTTCAAGTGGCAAAGCAGGTTCTGTATTTATATCAATTCCTTAAAATTTCAAGAATAAACTTTATTAATAATAAAAAGTCAAGTATAAAAGAAAAATAAATCAATGCCTGGCTCTTTATTCAGTTTATACATTTGCAACATTATTAGTTCTATACATTAGCAGTGTTAGCACACTTTGTGTGCAGAGCATCAATGCCAATCAGATTAATTAATTTATCACAGTGAAGCACACAATGAAATGGGTAATTTGCATTAACAGGCAACACAACCTAAGGATGTGCTGTGGCAGTCCACAGGTATCACCGCACATTCTAGTACCAAACCACCATGTCAGCAGAACAACACAGAACACAACAAGCAATAAAACAATAACAGCAAAAAAAGCCCCCTTCCTTCCTCCCACCTATCCACATACATGACAGTCCTCCAACCCCATGTCGAGCCTCCGGGCTACCAGTCTCCATTCTGCAGGTGTGGGCTTCTAGACTTTTCATTGATGTTTGGGCTTTGATTTTCAGTATCAACCCCTGGACTAGCCTGAATTCCAGGCTTGTCCACTCACTGGCTCTCATACTTCCAGACATCCAATCCCAGAACCCAATGAACTGAAATAGCCTGACATGTATTAAGGTCCTTCGTCTCATTTCCACCTTGCTGGCCTTTGAGCGTGGAGCAGAGGTCTGGACTCCAGAGGTCCTTCATCATTTGTCCACAATAAATATGTTATTTTTTCAGATACCTTCTCACACAGATATTCAAAAAGCTTTTATGGAAGTTCCCAGATACCCATAATTGATGCTGTAAATGCTAATTCTCTGAGTTCACAAACCTTCCAGCTATTAATAGATCACCTCCTGTATTTGATATGCTAAGTGATAGTATCAACCTGGTCTGCAAGCTTCCTTGAACTAAATAACTTAGACAGCAATGTCTGATTTGATACAAGCCAAATTAGCATACCCCACTGTTTTACACTGCAGTCAGCCCAGATACTGTGGGACAGCTTCCTATACTCTATAGCCATTGCTGTTTGTTTGTAAAGCTGCCCCTTTAACTTCATACTGATTATTACTTCCTGTTTACATTAAGAACTGAAGATTGATTCCCATTTATGACAAGAAGTTGGAAGTTTACCTTACGCTTAAACAATTCTTTGATCTCTGCAAGTGTCAGCTGCTATGCCAGAAGGACGAGCTTGCCAAAAAAAAGGCCCTATGACCCTGGACAGTGAATATCCATTACAGATCCATTTCAGATGGGGATTGTTGCCTTAGACTAGCAGGCACTTGTATACTTTGCTGAATGGGACAGTCCAAGCCTCATTTTGTGTCATACAGGGGTGTTGTATCAGGACCCAAATGCAGGACGCAGGCACTGCAGTGCTAGGAAAAGGGCAGGACAAAGCTAAAGGATGGGACAGGATGCCTGGGGTGGACTCCAAACCCAAGACTGGACAAGGACCCAGAATCTGGGTCTTGCCTCGGGCTCGGACCCCCAAAACCAGGTGAGGATGTGACAAGGCTTGGCTGGGGGCTGGGGGTCTCGAGGCTTGGCTGGAGGCTTGAGGCTGGGGTCGAGGCTTGGCTGAGGCTTGGAGGCAGACTAGGAACTGTACATAAACATAGAGCCGGGACTTCTCCTTCGACAAGCCGGGACTCAACTTTCACTCCACACCAAGGTGGGTCAGGACCATCTGTCGGGTAACGGCAGAATGGCCAGATTTACCCGACAGAGGCAAAGACAAGACAAGACAGATTTCCCCCACAGGGCAACAGCAGGACAGCCCAACTTACCCCACAGGGCAAGGACAGGAAGAGACAAACACCAAAGAACAACAGACAGTTCCATCTCTGCATCAGGGCTGCTCCAAGTAGCCGTTATGGCCAGCAATCTTGGCTAGCTACGGAAACAACCGGATCCCTACCTAGCTCAAAGTGGCTGACGGCCACCCAGCTGTCCCAGGAAACAGCCAAATCCATACCACAAAGACAGCTCCAACTACGGACAGTAAGGCTCCCGGAAGCAATGGTTCTCCAACACAGCCTAAAGATGGCAAGTGGCCATACCAGCCTTCCACCAGCCATTTGCTCCATGAGAAGCTTGACAAGACAACCCCCCCAACCACACTCAATTCCAGGGCCACTTATATTCCCAGCCAACAAGATGAGCATCAGGTGTTTATGGTTTAGTCCAACCGAAACAAGGGACAGCCGGAGGACCTGGAGTCTGGAGCCCGCGGACTGCGAAACGGAATGCAGACCCCGGACCAGACCATGACATTTTGAGGTCATTATTACTTTACTGGATGCCAATAGTTTGAAACTGACATCTTTTATGCAGTGCCCTATGTAGGAGACAAGATTTCTACCACTGAATCACCAATTCAAGTGATAGATATGAAGTTCAGATAAAGACTCTTAATCCAAAACAGCAACTGTTAAGCAATTTTTCCAAAGATACTTGACCCATTGAGCACCTCCAGCATTTTGTGTGTTATTCCGGATTCCAACATCTGCAGGCTTTTGTGTCCCTCTCTTTTAATAACCTACATGCTCTCACCTTTTATTCAGCTGTCTTCCAAACCCGACTCTTTGAATGTTATTCATCTCCTATATCCAATGAATGTCTTCTATTATTTGTAAAAGTAAAATTGCATTAAGCTATCCAAGGCCAATGAATGAGAAACATTTCTTTTGTAAACAACTTAAGTAATTGCCTTTAAATCAAGGCAGTGATAGCCACCAGCCAGTCCTGGTTGCCCTAGCTGAAATCTTCGAGGTATGTTCCATTAGACCATAAGGCATAGGAGCAGACTTAGATCATTTAGTCAATCTAGTCTGCTCAGTCATTCCATCATGGCTGATTTATTATCCCTCTCAACCCCTTCTTCCATTCCACATTCAGATCTGACTTCCTTTCACAGTGCCAGAGACTTGTATTCAATCCTGATTTTGGGTGCTCTCTGTGTGGAATTTATATATTCTCCAATGATTACATGGGTTTCCTATGGGTGCTCCAGTTTTCTCTGCATCCGAAGGCATTACTGAATTACTAAAGCATTACTAAACCAAAATCTCATACTTGATTATGAAACATAAAACGGACTCTTACTTTGAAATAAAAGAGAACAAACTAGTTATTTTCTGAAAACAAGTTCTTCTGTAATTAAATGTTTGACAAAGCAAAAAAAAGTCGATTTGCCATTTTTATTATATATTCCACAATTTTTTAAACTAATTTTATTTTCTCAGCAATATTTTCATTGGTTTCTTAAATCAAGAAAGTATAGTACAAAGGAGGTTTGTGCAGTACATAACAAATGTAACAAAGTACAATTTACACCTTTGAAAGCGATGTACCCATAGTACAATCATGCTTTGGTTGCCTCCCTGCCCCGACCTACCCCTCCCAATTCCCATCTTCAAGCCATCATTGCATTAGCAAAAAGGGTTAACTAGAACCTTTATCCTCACAGAGCTGCATTGGTAGAGAGAAGGTGTATTTTCTTAACACATAAACTATTGTATGCTTACACGTCTGAGTTCGTAGAATTTTACTGGAGAATGCTGAAAGTCAGGGAGTTATGTGCTGAGGAAAGGAAGAAGGGATGAACCTTTAGTTTAGTTGGGAATTCTGAAAATATTCAAGAAAGGGTCCCTACACTGTTTGGAACTTTATGTCCGAATTGAGAGTTGAATAATGGATCTTCTCAAGGTATAGACTGGACACGATGTCCCTAAGCCACTGAGCATGGGATGTCGGGGCAGCAGCCCTCCACCTGAGCAAGACTGTGTGCCTGGTCATAAGAGAGGCATTCTTGTAAATCTTCTCTGCACCCTTTCTATGGCTTCCACATCCTTCCTGTAGTGAGGCGACCAGAACTGAGCACAGTACTCCAAGTGAGGTCTGACCAGGGTCCTATATAGCTGCAACATTTAGCTCCTAAATTCAATTCCACGTTTGATGAAGGCCAATACACCGTACGCCTTCTTAACCACAGAGTCAATCTGTGCAACTGCTTTGAGTGTCCTATGGACTCGGACCCCAAGATCCCTCTGATCCTCCACACTGTCAAGAGTCTTACCATTAATACTATATTCTGCCATCATATTTGACATACCAAAATGAACCACTTCACATTTATCTGGGTTGAACTCCATATTCCACTTCTCAGCCCAGTAGTTTTGTATCCTATTGATGTCCCACTGTAAATTTTGACAGCCTTACACGCTATCCACCACACCTCCAACCTTAGTGTCACTTTCTAACCCATCACTCCACTTCCTCATCCAGGTCACTTATAAAAATTAAGAAGAGTAAGGGTCCTAGAACAGATCCCTGAGGCACCCCACTGGTGACTGACCTCCATGCAGAATATGACCCATCTACAACCACTCTTTGCCTTCTGTGGGCAAGCCAGTTCTGGATCCACAAAGCAATGTCCGCTTGGACCCCATGCCTCTTTACTTTCTCAATAAGCCTTGCTTGGGGTACCTTATCAAATGTCTTGCTGAAATCCAAATACACTACATTCTCTGCTCTTCCTTCATCAATGTGTTTAGTCACATCCTCAAAAAATTCAAAAATTACTGACTCTCAGGATCTTTTCCATCAACTTACCAACCACTGAATTAAGACTCACTGGTCTATAATTTCCTGGGCTATCTCTTTGATCCTGGAGACTTATCCATCTTCAAGCTTTCCAAAAGCTCCAGCACATCCTCTTTCTTAATATCTACATGCTCAAGCTTTTCAGTCTGCTGCAATTCATCACTACAATCACCAAGATCCTTTTCCATAGTGAATACTGAAGTAAAGTATTTATTAAGTACCCCTGCTATTTCCTTCCATTCCATACACACTTTCCCACTGTCACACTTGATAGGACCTAGTCTTTCACATCTTATCCTCTTGCTCTTCACATACTTGTAGAATGCCTTGGGGTTTTCCTTTATCTGCCCGCCAAGGCCTGCTCATGGCCCCTTCTGGCTCTCCTAATTTTTTTCTTAAGCTCCTTCCTATTAGCCTTATAATCTTCTAAATCTCTAACATTACTTAGCTCTCTGAATCTTTTATAAGCTTTTCTTTTCTTCTTGACTTGATTTATTACAGCCTTTGTACACCATGGTTCCTGTACCCTACCATATATTCCCTGTCTCATTGGAACGTACCTATGCAGAACCCCACATAAATATCCCCTGAACATTTCCCACATCTATTTCGTACTTTTCCCTGAGAACATCTGTTGCCAGTTTAAGCTTCCAATTTCCTGCCTGATAGCCTCATAATTCCCCTTACTCCATTTAAATGCTTTTCTAAATTGTCTGTTCCTATCTCTCTCCATTGCTATGGTAAAGGAGATAGAATTATGATCACTATCTCCAAAATGCTCTCCCACTGAGAGATCTGACACCTGACCAGGTTCATTTTCCAATACTAAATCAACTCTAGCCTCTCCTCTTGTAGGCTTATCTACATATTGTGTCAAGAAACCTTCCTGAACACATCTAACAAACTCCACACCATCTAAGCCTCTTGCTCGAGGGAGATGCCAATTGATATTTGGGAAATTAATCTTTGCCTCTCTTTGCTATAAGAATGATGCATGCCTCATTATAAACTAATTTTTAAAATTGAAATTATGTTACTTATTTTACTCATAATAAAAATCTGAAGCACATGATGTACAACTATTCTAACAAGAAAATTATTCTCTAAACATAATATTTGGAATAAGAAACAATCAAGGGAACATCTACAGATGCTGGAAATCCGAGCAACGCACACAAAATGCTGAAGGAACTCAGCAGGCCAGGCAGCATCAATTGAAAAAGTACAGTCAATGTTTCGGCCCAGTCTGCTGAGTTCATCCAGCATTTTGTGTGTGATATTTGGAATAAGTTCTGGTCTGAAAATTTTATCTTTAATATTTTCAAAAGCAAAGGTTTAAATCAAAGCTGGCTAATATTTCAATGAACAATTGCAATAAATGTTCAAGGATGTGTACTGAGAGAGAGCAGGAAATAAGACGATCTCATTGTTTATACAGCTACAGGTGTTTCAGAGATGAACACATCCAGGGGTGGGAACTGTGGGAGTATCTAACAAAATCAGCAACATCGGGAGTAGTGTTCATTTCACATCGACGCTTCGCACATCACAGGTTGGTATATATTTTTAAGACTGGTTGAGTATGATTGGCAATGTTTCTAAATCTATGTGATAATAACTTAATGTAATGGTTGGCAGATGCATGTTCAAATATGGAAACGATCATTCAGGATTTATTTTAACATTAGTTAGCCCCCTCAGATTTTGTGTTCTGCTGCTATTTTCTAAATATTTTTCTTCTTCAAAATTAAATTTCTCTTTGTTTTTCTTTACAGTTTGCTGTCAGTATATCTCTAGGAATATTTGACAGGTTTATAGTACCGAAGGGAATATTCCTACAGTGTATTTTTGAGTTCAATACATATACTCATAGTCAAATATTATGGCATTTTACACTGTTTTATTTTCACATTTCAGTGGAAAAGTATAATGTCACTGAAGAAATCAAATCAAGTCAGACCACTAGTTTTTGAAAATGTGCCTGCAGTTTCCAAGTCACAGGTAACTTGTCAAACTACTTTGTCTTAAACTTCTTCAGTACCTAAGCCTCTCATCAAAAAATATGCTGATTCATTTTTAATTCATTTGACACATGGCTGGGAAACTGCTAACAATAACAGCTTCCTTTGCAAATATCTAGTTTGGGGGATTGTTTGAGGAAGGTGGCTGTGTTGGTTACTTTAACTTGCCATGCTTCTGCCTCGTGTAGCAGGTTAACTGCAGATGGAGACCTTATCTGAGCAAGTCTTATCGTGAACTATTTCTTCTGTTTCACAAGTATTGAAGCAAAATATTATTGCTGTATCTGTGGAAGAAAATGTCGAATACAGGGTTAAATGAGCTGTATGTATTGCTAAAGGCTTGGTGTCCTTGAGAACATGCTGTTTTATGATTAAATTTACTAGTCTGCATTATAGTCTTGGCCAACTCCCTCATTAAAGTGATAACACAGCTGCACAAATGATGGATGGGTGAACCACAACTCAGCTTGGTCTTGCTAATGGGGGAGGGGGGAGGTGTTGGTTTCACTCACTTGTCTGCTATGAGGTACAAATACATGTTTTTCCTTTGTAGGAAATCTCCATAATCACATGCTAAAGTAAAAAAAAATTGCCACTTGAAGTCTGGTATCAAACTTTATTTTAAAAAGCCCCTGACTGACGGTATCGAGAAAACTTTGCATATACATACAGAACAAACACGAACACCAACTTATGTGGACTGCCTCAAATTATCTGAATATAGTTGCTGTTCGTCAGGGAACTGCTGTGATTTTCATCAATCCTTGTGATTTTCATCATCATGCATCCATTTGGAAAGTGGATATTGAATTTGACCCATTTTCCCTTCAGCCAGTGGTTGATCAACATTCAAAGTAAATTTATTATCAAAATACATACAGTATATGAGACCACATACTACCCTGAGATTCATTTTCTCGCAGGCCTTCACAGTAGAATAAATAAGTGAATGGACATTTAACCCATGAGCACTACCTCACTACTTCTACTAGTTCCATTTTTGCATGACTTATTTAACTGTTTAATATATATATACTTGCTGTAATTAACAGGTTTTTTGCCTATTATTATGTATTGCACAGTACAGCTGCTGCAAAGTCAATGAATTTCATGATGTATGCCGGTGACAGTAAACCTGATTCTATATTAAATCGAATCAATGAAAAACTACACACCAAAACTGACAACTCATGCATGTACAAAAAGAGACAAATAATAATAATAAATAAACAAACAAATTAATAACTAAATAACACTGAGAAAGTGTGTTGTACAGTCCTTGAAAGTGAGCACACAGTTTGTAGTCCAGTGTTGACGTGAGTGAAGATGTCCACACACTGGTTCAGGAGCCTGATGGTGGAGGTATCAGGTTCCTGAAGCAGGTGGTGTGGGACCTAACTCTCTTGTACCTCCTTCCTGATAGTAATAGGCAGAAGGGAGCATGGCCTGGATGGTGGTGGTCCTTGATGGTGATGGTTGTATTGTAGGTTTTCGCAACTATAATGAAGAGAGGTGTTTTATGTTTAGTGAAATCCGTAACACATTTTATTGAACTCTGAAACCGACACAACCAAAGTGCGCTAAAAACCCTTTACATAATGTCATCGTGTCAGACCAGCCTCTTAAAGTGAAACCCCAACTCAATTTTGGCGGTTGTGAATTATGCACGTTTCTCCCAATTACATCACCCTGCACTGGCCCCCCAGAATTCACTAAAGCCGGCATTGTGAGCCTCTCTGGAGTTCGACCTTCTCGCTCATCTAAAGGTGCGTTGACATGCTCACGGTCATGTTGTGACACCAGGACATGGTGGGCCAGTTTAAAGTGATTTACCAGAATACCTTCAGGTTTACCTCATTATCTGTGATAAAAGTCTCTTCTCCCCATTCCAAAATGTGAACAGGCCATCATAAGGGGACCTAAGGGGATGTTGGTGTGCATCATGGCATATGAATACCAACGAGGTGGAATGTAGATCAACAGGAACCCAAGTGTGTTGTATGCCATAATGGGAGGTTGGAATAGGTGAAAATGAACTGAATTTACTGAGGAGGGTGGAACACTGTTGAGAGGCCGACCAACTGGTCCTGATGTCAGGAATGAAATCACCTGGCATTCATAATGGCTGCCCGTGTACCAACTCAGCCATGGACCTCCTTTGGATCAGTTTTGGGCCCCAGCAGAATCCATGGGAGACTATCGTGCCGACACTCATCGGTCAGGGAAGCCCTCAGGAACAGTGGAACTGCTGGCATAGGCCATTCAACTGCGGCTGATAAGCCATGTGTGATGTATTCTACTGCTGAAGTTTTGGGCCATTTCAGCCCAGAGGTCTGAAATCAGCTGGGGACCATGGTCAGAGGAAATTTCAGATGGGCTGCCAAACTGAGCGCTGATGAAAGCCCGAGCCACATCTGCAACCTTTGTTGATGCTAGGGGGATGACCTCTGGCCAGTTAGTCATACAGACCACCATGGTAGGAAAGTGTGTGAAACCGTGGAGGGGCGAGAAGACCAACAAGGACCACATTGACATGGTTAAGCCATCGCTCAGGAATCTCAAAAGGTGCCAATGGTGCCTGAACATGATGGTTAATTTTTGTCCGCTGGCACTCTACACAATCTGCAGTCCAATCATGCACATCCTTCCTGAGGCTGTGCCAAACAAACTTTAGTACAACCAGTTTCTGTGAGGCCTTCTGGCCCAGGTGTGAGAGGCCATGTATGGAGTCAAAAACAGTCCATCTCCAGTTTGCAGCATGATGGGCTGAGGGCTACCGGTTGAGGCATCACACAGGATAGAAACCCCAGCTTCCCCAAACTTAATGTCAGCCAACTGTAGACCCATGACTGCTGTTTAGTAAACCAGGACCTCTAGGTCAGTAACTTGGTCGGCTACCATACAGCCTCAATGGCTGGTCACGAGAGGCAATCAACCACGTCATTATTTTTCCCCTTGATATGTTGTATAACCATTGTGAACTCTAATGTGTCGGCTACCTTGCAGACCAAGGGTCTGATGTTTTGACCATCATGTGCACAACTAGTTTGTGGTCAATGAACGCTGTGAAATGGCGGTCCTCTAGGAGAAAACTAAAATAGTGGACAGCCAGATAGAGACCAAGAAGCTCATGATCAAATCCTTTCGGGGGAGATGGACCTGCCGGCTGAAGAAGGTGAGCAGCTGCCACACACCTCCAAACAACTGTTTGGGCACAGCAGCTTCAGCATAGTATGAAGTGTCAGTAATAGTGGTTATAAGTGTGTTGCAGAGAGGGTGTGCCAGTTGGGTTGCATTAGAAAGAGCCCGTTTAGTATCATCAAATGCCCTGGTTGTGTCCACTGACCAGTCAAACATTTGCTTAGGGATATTGTCTTTAAGTGCACTATACAGGGGAGCATGTGGAATTCACCATGCCTAAAAACTTCTGTAGATTTTTTATAGCGCAGGGCAATGGGAAATCCATAATAGTGACTACTTTTGCTGGGAGGGTTTTCAAACCTTCTGTGGAGATATGATGGCCGAGAAAGTCAAATGGTTGACAACCGAAAGTGGCATTTAGCAGGATTAATAATCAATCCTTGTTGGCTTAAGCTCTTGAACAGTGTGTGGAGATGAGGTAACATTTAAACTCATACTCCCATTGACCTGCACCGGGACCATAGCCTTCCATAGGCCTACCATCCGTGTACCTATCCAAACTTCTCTTAAGTGTTGAAATCCAGTTCACATGCACCACTTGTGCTGGCAGCTGCTTCCACACTCTGAACCGTCTGAACAAAGAAGTTTTCCCTCATGTTCCCCTTAAACTTTTCACCTTTCACCCTTAACTCATGAACTCTGGTTGTAGTCTCACCCAACCTCAGTGGAAAAAGCCTGCTTGCATTTACCCCTCATAATTTTGTATACTTCTATCAAATATTCTCTCAGCCTTCTACATTCCAAGGAATAAAGTCGTAACCTATTCAACCTTTGCTGATAACTTTAGTCCCCCAGACCCACCAACATCCTTCTAAATTTTCTCTGTACGCTTTCAAAAGTATTTACATCTTTCCTGTAGGTAGGTTATTATGTTGGAATGGTTGTTGCAGAGGTTTTGATACAAGGATGTCACCCAGTATCTTGGAAGATGGATAACAGAAGATTGTAATGGTTTAAGGTTATAGTCTATAATTAAATTGCCATCAAAATTATAAATATTGATAAGGTATTGGGAGCTGTGTTAGAAACAAAGAAGAACTACAGCACAATACAGACCCTTCAGCCCACAATGCAGTACCGAACATGTACTTAATTTAGAAATTACCTAGGGTTACAGATAGCCCTCTATTTTTCTAAGCTCCACGTACCTATCCAGGAGTCTCTTAAAAGACCCTGTCATATCCACCTCCACCACTATCGCCAGCAGCCCATTCCACGTCCTCACTACTCTCTCTGTAAAAAGCACTTACCCCTGACATCTCAGCACCTACTTCCAAGCACCTTAAAACTGTGCCCTCTCATGGTAGCCATTTCAGCCCTGGGAAATGGCCTCTGACTATCCACACGATCAATTCCTCTCATCATCTTATACACCTTTATCAGGTTGCCTCTCATCCTTCGTCGCTCGAAGGAGAAAAGGCCAAATTCACTCAACCTATTCTCATAGGGCATGCTCCCCAATCCAGACAACATCCTTGTAAATCTCCTCTGCACCTTTTCTATGGTTCACATTCTTCCTGTAGAGAGGTGACCAGAATTAAGCACGGTACTCCAAGTGAGGTCTGACCAGGGTCCTATACAGCTGTAACATTACCTCTTGGCTCTTAAACTCAATCCCACGGTTGATAAAGGCCAATGCACCGTATGCCTTCTTAACCACAGAGTCAACCTGCGCAGCAGCTTTGAATGTCCTATGGACTCGGACCCCAAGATCCCTCTGATCCTCCACACTGCCAAGAGTCTTACCATTAATGCTATATTCTGCTATCATATTTGACCTACCAAAATGAACTACTGCACACTTATCTGGGTTGAACTCCATCTGCCACTTCTCAGCCTAGTTTTGCATCCTATCAATGTCCTGCTGTAACCTCTGACAGCCACTATCCACAACCCCCCCCCAACCTTTGTGTCATCAGCAGATTTACTAACCCATCCCTCCACTTCCTCATCCAGGTCATTTATAAAAATCATGAAGAGTAGGGGTTCCAGAACAGATCCCTGAGGCACACCACTGGTCACTGACCTCCATGCAGAATATGACCTGTCTACAACCACTCTTTGCCTTCTGTGGGCAAGCCAATTCTGGATCCACAAAGCAAGGTCCTCTTAGATCCCATGCCTCCTTACTTTCTCAATAAGCTTTGCATGGGGTACCTTATCAAATGCCTTGCTGAAATCTATATACTACTGCTCTACCTTCATCAACGTGTTTAGTCACATCCTCAAAAAATTCAATCAGGCTCATAAGGCACAACCTGCCCTTGACAAAGCCATGCTGACGATTCCTAAACATATTATGCCTCTCCAAATGTTCATAAATCCTGCCTCTCAGGATCTTTTCCATCAACTTACCAACCACTGAAGTAAGACTCACTGGTCTATAATTTCCTGGGTTATTTTAAATAACTCCCTTTCTTGAATTGGGATTTTCTTGAATAATCTGCAACCCTCCAGTCCTCCAGAATCTCCCCTGTCCCCATTGATGATGCAATCACCTGCCTCACCTCCTACAGTAGCTTAGGTACATTTCGTCTGGTCCCAGAGACTTAACCAACTTGATGCTTTCCAAATGCTCTAGCATATCCTCTTTCTTAATATCTATATGCTAAAGCTTTTCAATCTGCTGTAAGTTATCCCTACCATCACTAAGATCCTTTTCTGTAGTGAATACTGAAGCAAAGTATTCATTAAGTACCTCAACTATCTCCTCCAGTTCCATTCACACATTTCCACTGTCACACTTGATTGGTCCTATTCTCTCACGTCTTATCCTCTTGCTCTTCACATCCTTGTTGAATGCCTTGGGATTTTCATTAATCTTGCTCACCAAGGCTTTCTCATGGCCCCTTCTAGCTCTCCTAATTTCATTCTTAAGCTCCTTCCTGCTAGCCTTATAATCTTCTAGATCCCTATCACTACTTAGTTTTTTGAACCTTTCATAAGCTTTTCTTTCTTCTACAGCTTTTGTACACCACAGTTCCTGTACCCTATTATCCTTTCCCTGTCTCATTTGAACGTACCTATTCAGAATGCCACACAAATATCCTCTGAACATTTGCCACATTTCTGCCATACATTTCCCTGAGAACATCTGTTCCCAATTTATGTTTCCAAGTTCCTGCCTGATAGCTTCATATTTCCACTTACTCCAATTAAACACTTCCCTAACTTGTCTGTTCCAATTCCTCTCCAATGCTATAGTAAAAGAGATAGAATTGTGATCACTATCTCCAAAATGCTCTCCCACTGAGAGATCTGACACCTGACCAGGTTTACTTACCAATACCAGTTCAAGCACAGCCTCTCCTCTTGTAGGCTTATCTACATATTGTGTCAAGAAAACTTCTTGAACACACCTAACAAACTCCACTTGCACTAGGGACATGCCAATCGATATTTGGGAAATTAAAATCTCCCACGACGAGAACCCTGTTATTATTACACCTAACAAACTCCACTTGCACTAGGGACATGCCAATCGATATTTGGGAAATTAAAATCTCCCACGACGAGAACCCTGTTATTATTACACCTTTCCGGAATCTGTCTCCCTATCTGCTCCTCAATGTCCCTGTTACTATTGGGTGGCCTATAAAAAACACCCAGTAGAATTATTGACTCCTTCCTGTTTCTAACTTCCACCCACAGAGACTCAGTACACAATCCCTCCATGACTTCCTCTAATGCAGCCATGACACTATCTCTGATCAACAATGCCACACCTCTTTTGCCTCCCTCCCTGTCCTTTATGAAACATCCATAGCCTGACACTCGTAAGTAACCATTCCTGCCCCTGAGCCATCCAAGTCTCTGTAATGGCCATAACATCATAGCTCCAAGTACTAATCCATGCTCTAAGCTCATCTGCTTTGTTCATGATGCTTCTTGCATTAAAATAGACACATCTCAAACCATTGGTCTGAGTTTATCCCTTCTCTATCACCTGCCGATCCTCCCTCTCACACTGTCTCCATGCTTTCTCTATATGTGAGCCAAACATCCCTTCCTCTGCCTCTTCAGTTCGATTCCCAACCCCCAGAAATTCTAGTTTAACCACTCCCCAATAGCCTTAACAAACCTCCCTGACAGGATATTGGTCCCCCTTGGATTCAAATGTGACCTGTCCTTTTTGTACAGGTCACACCTGCCCCAAAAGAGGTCCCAATGATCCAGAAATCTGAATCCCTGCCCTCTGTTCCAATCCCTCAGCCACACATTTATCCTCCACCTCCCTTTATTCCTATTCTCACTGTCGCATGGCACAGGCATGAGATTGCTACCTTTGAGGTCCTGCTTCTTAACTTTCTTCGTAACTTCCTGTAGTCTGTTTTCAGGACCTCCTCCCTTTTCCTACCTATGTCGTCAGTACCAATATGTACCATGACCTCTGGCTGTTCACCTTCCCACTTCAGGATATCATGGACGCGATCAGAAGCATCCCATCCCCTGGCACCCGGGAGGCAAACTACCATCCGTGTTTCTTTCCTGCGTCCACAGACTCGTCTGTCTGACCCCCTAACTATATAGTCCCCTATTACTGCTGCCATCATCTTCTTTTCCCTACCCTTCTGAGCCATAGGGCCGGACTCTGTGCCAGAGATGTGGCCACTGTTACTTCCCCCAGGTAGGTCGTTTACCCCAACAGTACACAAGCAGGAGTATTTAGTGTTAAGTATACAACCACAGGGGAACTCTCTAGTATCTGACTCCTGCCCTTCCCCCTCCTGCTGTTACCTACTTATCTGTCTCCAGTTTTGCTTGACATTGAACTATTGTGATAAATCTTCCTGACTTATTAACTTCATTTGTATTTAAGTACTGCAACTGGAATTAGTTGCCACAAGCAGCTGTGGAGGTCAAGTCATTGGGTGCATTTAAGGGAGAGATAGATAGTTTCTTGATTAGCCAGGGCATCAAAGAGTATGAAGAGAAGGCAGGTGAGTTGAGATGACTGGAAGAATTGGATCAGCCCATGATTGAATGGTGGAGCAGACTCAATGGGCCAAATTGCCTACTTCTGCTCCTATATCTTATGGTCTTATGTTGCTATTCGATGCTGGGATGTACTTGCGTTTATGTTATGAGTGATGAAACCTATTTATAAAGAGCTTGTTTATACTGTTCTGCATGTGGAATACAGAGGGATCATCCTGGAGGTGATAAGACCAGGTGAATCTGGAAAGAATAGTTCACTAACGACAACATTATAATTTGAAAACTAAAAGCTGGTCATCACTCTATTTTCAAATCCCTCATTGGATCCCTTACATAGCCTCCTCAATCTTCTCCCATGCATCAAGCATGTGTAATCAATGTTTTCTCCCAATTCTGTCTTCTTGTACAGATTCAGATTCTGATTTGTTTATCCCATGTACATTGAAACATACAGTGAAAAGCGCCATCTGTGTTAACCAACACATTCAAGATGTGTTGTGGGCAGCTCAGAAATAATGCCACACATTCCGGTGCCAACGTAGCATGCCCACAATGCTCAGCAGAACAACAAGAATACAATGGAACAGAACTTACCAAGTGATACAGTAATAATAACAAAACAATCCCCATCCCTGCATCCCCCCCACCCACTCACGTACTTACACAGTCCTCCAACTGCAGGACAGGCCATCTTCAGCTCCCCAGCTTCAGCAGACTTATGGATTTGCTGCCATTTCCCATCAGACTCACAGAGATGTGCAGATGCGGGCTCTGGTCATCCAGCCACGATTTTTGGACTTCAGATCAATCTTCAGGCTTCGATTTTTAGTATTGACCTGGACTCCTGTAATAACAAGAGAATGCTGAAAAGTACTGAGCATCCTCTGCTTCTGTTTCAGATTCCCTGCTGTTGCATTATTGATAAAGTCTTTCATTGCCTCCTAGATCTTCAGTTTTGTAGTTTTTTTCTGTACCACTCTGCATTTCTTCCCATCTCTTGAAGAAACATTTTAAAACATCGCACTTTGTCTCAGTTTCTGTCTTTATATGGCTCAATATCAATTCTTATCTTTTGATTTATTACATACAAGTGCAAGTTGTTGCATTCTGTGAAGTTTTGATTGTTATGTTCATGTTGCACATTTAGACCTCATAGTGCAACAAAGTCAAGAGAATTTATTTTTCATCAGACATATCTGCTTGCTGCAAACCTTTCAGGATAGAGATTTGGGGTTATTTGTGAATTTCTGCTTTACACGGAGAGTGTCCCTGGGGTCAAGTTGCAAACACACAGATTTTGGCTTTTCAGCTACCAGTTTAGTATGGCTGGACAGTGGGGTGAAATCATAGGGTCATGGTGTCATACAGCACAAAAACAGGCTCTTCAGTACCCCCAGCATCCATGCTGACTGTCTGCCCATCTACGCTAATCCCATTTACCCACCAGCTGCTTCTATAACTTGCTTGTTTAAGTGTTTGTCTAAATAGTTGGGAAACATTTCTGACTCCACTCTTCTTTCTGCATCACATTCTGGAAATCAACCACTCTCTGTGAGGGAATTTCAGATCACCTTTAAAGTTCCTCCTTGTCTATGCCCTTTTGTTTTTAATACCCTTACCAAGAGAAGAAAGTTTTTTGACTGTCTACACTATATACAGTATAGTGCCTCATAATCCTACGTGTAATTTTACTGGTCACTCCCTCAGCCTCCTTCACTCCAGGAAAAACAAGCAGTCTCCCCAAAACTGAAATCTTCCAATCCCGACTTATTTCTCCAGTACAATCATGTGGTGGCTAGAACTGTACGCAGAACTCCAAGTGTAGTCTAACCAGTGCTTTGTAAAGTTGCGACATGATATTCCTGACTTATGAAGTCAAGCTGCTAGTTATAGGGATCTATGGACTTGGATCCCTATGCTTCTCTGTTCGTCAACATTCCTTAGTGCCTGATCATTTACTATGGACATCCTGCTTCTATTTGACTTCCCAAAATGCTTCACCTCAAACTTGTTGGGATAAAATTTCATATGCTAAAGCTCTGTCCAACTTTCCAGCTGACATGTATCTTGCTGTAGCCTTAGGCAGCCCTCTTCACATTTCACAACCTCACCAAGATTTGAAAGACAAGAAGCTGCAGATTTTGGGAAGCTCAGGACATTTAGAGTCCCAGGATCAGTGAGACTGGAGTTCGAGGCCTATTTTCCATGGTCCCCTCATCGGTGAGGCCTGGAGTTCAGGTTCTCATTTGTCATCAGCTGTGTGTCCTGGGTCAATACCAAAGAGCGAAGCCCAAAGGCTGATCGGAGGTCTGGATCAAAACCCAAAGGCCGATCAGCAATATAGTCAAGGGCCGATGGCTGGGGCCCGAGTCCGTGAACCTCTGTGAGTGCACTGAGGAAGTAAGAGCCCAATGAGTCCTCTGGAGGCTAGATGCTGAAGAAGATGGTCTGTCCTGGGGTTAGGGCACTGCATATGGGAGGTAGAGCAGTGCTTGTTCTGATGAAGGTCTCAGCCTGAAACGCCAGTTGTACTCTTCCTTAGATACTGCCTGGTCTTCTGAGTTCCTCCAACATTTTGTGTGTGTTGCTTGGATTTCCAGCATCTGCAGATTTTCTCTTCTTTGTTTCTCTGTTATTACTTTACTGCTTGTTGTGCCCTGTTTTGTTGTGTTCGGTGTTGTTCTGCTAAACATTAGGAGCACACTGTGTTGGTGCTGGAATATGTGGTTACATTTGCAGGCTGCCCTAACACATCCTTTGGTGTGTTGGTTGTTAGCACAAACAACACATTTCACTATGTGTCACTGTGCATATTAAATAAATCAGAATCTGAAATTGGAAATAGAATATGACAGCCTTGCTAACCCATAATCCAATTTACTAGACTGCCGAACATTCATAAATATCTCTATTTTGTTGTAAAATCATAACCCTTTTGAAACAAACATGATAAACCGCCCTGTAAAATGGAGCCAGTAACCAGAATAGATGTTCAGGGACTGGGGAGACAGGAAGCGGATGACAATAAGGTACCTGTTTGATCTGTGAATTTTGCCAAAAACTTTAAAATGAAGGGTGAAGCCAATGATAATTTGGGCCTCACGATACCAGTTTTTGTATGTACAATTCCATCATGGTTATTACCCTCCCTCCTCCAAGTATAAGCATAGTCATTCTCCCAAGCCAAACCTACCTTATTCCTGACGGCAAACCTGCCAGAAACAATAGTTGTCATGACAGAAACTGATCGATGATTGATGAATCACAGTTACTATCCCAATATTATAACCAGTTAGTACTGTGTGAATGTATTTCTTGTACTGACTGACATTCATTGGGATGATGCAGGCTGTGATGAATGCATCAGTAAACTATCTCAATAAAACTTCTGTCTGAAATTGTTGGTGCAGAAAGATCCTCTGCAGCTGTGACCTACTGCCATCTCACACCTGCCTCATTCAATGTTACTGCTCCCTCTCACTCTCTCCTTTCTCTCTCCCTTCTTACTTCCACCTTTTTTCTCCCCTCCCCTCCGTCTTCACTCCCCCTTCCGCCCCCTGCCACCTTCTCCCCCATCCTCTACCCCTCTACTCTCTGTTGTCCCCCATCTACACCTGCTTCCTCCTCTTCCTTCTTTTATTCTCCCCCTCTCCATCTCTCTCTTCCTCCCCTCCATATCCCCTCTAGATCCCTCTCTTTCTCTCTCCCCTTCACTCCCTCTTTCTTCCTCCCTCCACCATGTTTGGCTCCCTCTGACCTGCTTATTCGCAGTCCCTGTCACCCTTAATCAGCTGTTCTGTTATAAATTCTTCAGCACCAGTGGGGAGTAAGATAATTACCCTTGTGTTGCTCCTGCTGATCCATCCTGTAGATGGGAGAGACAAGCAGGGGCAGGGGTTAATGTCCCTAACATAACACGGTCTAGTCTTTAGACTACGTGAGGTGGGTTATTTGTAGTGAGAGATGTAGAGACAATAATTCTTCTCTTTAGAAATGTTGTATCACTAATGGTACCCAGATGTCCTGATCCTCCTGGGTCTCTGAAGCAGTGAGACCTAACCCTCTGGGGTTCAATAAGGTGCTTTGTAATGTTGTTTTGTGAGATCTTTACTTCTGGGTGTTGAGTATTGGATTCAGGCTGACCTGGTAGAGCCTATTTACAGGTCAATACTTCCATCAGGGTAGAGATGACCAATGATCACGGTATTTCACAGCAGACCTGCAACACCCTTTGAATGTTGAGATATATAGTTGACGTAAGGTTCGCTGCATGAGGGTTGCTAGGGTGAATACACCCTTGATCTTGGAGGGTGCACCCAAGATTATTGTTTGCAGGAGTACAAGTAACTGGCATTTCTGCTATAACAAAATATTGCAGGCATGTCTCACAGGCATGAGGTGTTAAAGTGACTAGGGAGCTTAAGGAGACCCCTTGGCACTCCCAGGACATGTTCTTGTCTAACTGTTGCCATCAGGAAGAATGTACAGGAGCATCAAAATAACAGTTTCAGGTACAGTTATTATCCCTCAACTATCAGGATCTTGAACTAGAGGGGATAACTTCACTCAGCTTCACTTGTCCCATCACTGAAATGTTCTCATATCCTAAGGACTCACTTTCAAGGACTTTTCATCTCACGTTCTCAATATTTTTGCTTACTTAGTTATCTATCTACCTATTATTTCTAGTTTGTATTTGCACAGTTTGATGTGTTGTGCACACTGGTTGTTTGTCCTATTGGAGTGGTCTTTCATTAATTCTATTGTGTTTCTTGGATTTTCTGTCTATGCCAGCAAGAAAGCAGAATCTCAGGGTTATATATGTGATATATATGTACTTATATAACCCTGAGATTCTGTTTTCAATGTGACATATATGTACTTTGATAATAAATTTACTTTGAATTTGGCAGCAACTCAGTACATCAAAGCATTCAGACATGGTCAAGAGGTTTAGTTGTTGTTCAGACCAAATATCAGAATTAAGCCATTTGGCCCATTGAGTCTGCTCTGCCATTCAATCCTGACTGATTCATTTTTTTCTCCTCCTCAACCCCAGTTCCTGGCCTTCTCCCCGTAACCTTTGATGCCATGTCCAATCGAGAACCTATTAATCTCTGCCTTAAATACAATGAATGACCTGGCCTCCACAGCTGCATGTGGTAACAAATTCCACAAATTCACTGCCTTTTGGCTAAAGAAATTTCTCTGCATCTCTGTTTTGAAAGGGTGCCCCTCTATCCCGAGGCTTTGCCCTCTTGTCCTAGAATCTTCCACCATGGGAAATATCCTTTCCACATCTACTCTGTCTAGTCCTTTCAACATTTGAGACCCCCACGCCCACATCCTTCTGAATTCCAGCAAGTACAGACCCAGAGCCATCATATGATAACCATTTCATTCCCAAAATAATCCTTGTGAACCTCCTCTGGAACCTCTCCAATGCCAACATAACTTTTCTAAGATGAAGGGCCCAAAACTGTTCACAATACTCAAGGTGAAGCCTCACCAGTGCCTTATAATGCCTTATAAAGCCTCAGCATCACATCCTTGCTCTTGAATTCTAGACCTCTTGAAATGAATGCTAACATGGCATTTGCCTTCCTCACCACTGACTCAGCCTGTAAGTCAACCTGTTCTGCACAAGGACTCCTATTCCCTCTGCATCTTAGATTCCTAGATTTTCTCCCTATTTAGAAAATAGTCTGCACATTTATTTCTACTACCAAAGTGCATGACCATGCATTTTCTTACATTATATTTAATCTGCCACTTTTTTACTCATTCTCCTAATCTGTCTAAGACCTTCTGCATCCTACCTGTTTTCTCAACACTACCTGCCCCTCCACCAATCTTAGTATCTGCAAATCTGGCAACAAAGCCATCTATTCCATCATCTAAATCATTTATATACAACGTAAAAAGAAGTGGTCCCAACACCAACCCTGTTGACATTGCTGCTTTGCCAACATCCCTGTCAGCAGCTCCTTCCAATTTACTTTGGCCAACTCCTCTCTCGTACCACTGTTGGCACGTGGCCAAGTGGTTAAGGCGTTCGTCTAGTTATCTGAAAGTTGTTAGTTTGAGCCTTGTCTGAGGCTTGCATGTGTGTCCTTGAGCAAGGCACTTAACCACACATTGCTCTGAGACAACACCAGTGCCAAGCTGTATGGGTCCTAATGCCCTTCCCTTGGACAACACTGGTGGCATAGAGAGGAGAGATTTGCAGCTTGGGCAACTGCTGGTCTTCCATAAAAAAAACCTTGCCCAGGAAACTTTCCAAGGTGCAAATCCATGGTCTATGGAGACTAACGGAGGACTACTGCTACTACTACATACCATGGTAATTTCCCTTACTGCATTGAAATACTGCTACATCAGATTTTACTTCCAACCTATCAAATTTCATGTTGAATTTAATCATATTTTAATCATTGGTTCCTAAGTGTTCTTTTACTTTAAGGTCCCTAACCGCCTTCGATTCATTACATGACACCCAATCCAGTATAGCTGATCCCCTAGTAGGCTCAATGACAAACTGCTCTAAAAAGCTATCTCTTAGGCATTCAACAAACTCATTGTCTTGAGATCCATTACCAACCTGATTCTCCCAATCGACCTGCATATTAAAACCTACCATGACTATCATAACATTGCCCTTTTGACTCGCCTTTTCTATTTTTTGTTGTAACCTGTGGTCCACCTCCCAGCCACTGTTGGGAGGCCTGTATATAACTGCCATCAATGTCCTTTTACCCTTGCAGTTTCTTAACTCAACCCACAAGGATTCAACATCTTCTGATCCTATGTCACATCTTTCTACTGATTCTTTACCAGTGGAGCCACACCACCTCCTCTGCCTCCTTCCTATTCCTCCGATATAATGTGTAACCTTGGGCATTCAGCTGCCAACTACAACCATCCTTCAAACATAATTCAGTGATGGCCACAACATCATACCTGACAATCTGTAATAGTGCAACAAGATCAAGATCCCCCTAGATACTAGGGGGGAGGGGAACCAGAGTGTAGGAACAGATGTATGGGAGAAGGAAGAAAAAGAAGATGGTAAAGTTGTTTGCACCATTAGAGATTAGAGAGGAAGAGGTGGAAAATTTCTTAAATGCATTTATTTTAATTCTAGGAGCATTGTAAGAAAGGTGGATGAGCTTAGAGCATGGATTGATACCTGGAAATATGATGTTGTAGCTATTAGTGAAACATGGTTGCAGGAGGGGTGTGATTGGCAACTAAATATTCCTGGATTTCGTTGCTTTAGGTGTGATAGAATCGGAGGGGCAAGAGAGGGAGGTGTTGCATTGCTTGTCAGAGAAAATATTACAGTGGTGCTCTGGCAGGATAGATTAGAGGGCTCATTTAGGGAGCCCTCTTTGGGTGGAGTTGAGGAATGGGAAAAGTGTAATAACATTTATAGGAGTGTATTATAGACCACCTAATGGGGAGTGAGAATTGGAGGAGAAAATTTGTAAGGAGATAGCAGATATTTGTAGTAAGCACAAGGTTGTGATTGTGGGAGATTTTAATTTTCCACACATAGGCTGGGAAGCCCATTCTGTAAAAGGGCTGGATGGTTTGGAGTTTGTAAAATGTGTGCAGGATAGATTTTTGCAGCAATACATAAAGGTACCAACTAGAGAAGAGGCAGTGATGGATCTCCTGTTAGGGAATGAGATAGGTCAGGTGACGGAGGTATGTGTTGGGGAGCACTTCAGGTCCAGTGATCACAATGCCATTAGTTTCAATATAATTATGGAGAAGGATAGGACTGGACCCAGGGCTGAGATTTTTGATTGGAGAAAGGCTAACTTTGAGGAGATGCGAAAGGATTTAGAAGGAGTGGATTGGGGCAATTTGTTTTATGGGAAGGATGTAATAGAGAAATGGAGGTCATTTAAAGGTGAAATTTTGAGGCTGAAGCCAGGGTTAGTCGAGAAGTGCCTAGGGTTTGTGGGTGTGTGTGTCCCTTTTGGACTTTAGGATTAGGTTTGAGTGTTGGGCTGGTGGATGTATATGTTTGGCTGGGTTAGGTTGAGATTATGTGGGCAGTGGGCGAATCAGCCCTCTTGTGCTTTTTGATCTTGTCACTTGAGATTCAGTTTCACGCGATCCTGCCACTTTGATCTGGCCCACGCCTTCATTAACCAGGTCCAACACTTGCCTTTGTTGAATCTTGCCCCTCCTGACAGAGGACATCGGGTTTGTGGGGGTGTGTGCCCCTTTTGGACTTTAGGATTAGGTTTGAGTGTAGGGCTGGTGGATGTATATGTTTGGCTGGGAGAGGTTAGGTTGCAGAGTTTTGAGTATGAGCTGCTATGGCGGCTAGGCTTGTATGGGGAAGTCAGGTTAATCTGGTCCATGCCTTTCATTATCGTGGTCCGACCCCACTTGGTTCAACGAACCGGGTGTGCACTGGGACACATCGTCAGTAATGCACCCTCGGATCATCAGGTGTTTCGGGCCTTTAATCATAACGGCCCCTTCTCCATCTCTGCGGCAGGGGCAGTGGGGCCTCATCGGCGTCACGAGGGTTAATGAGCTCCAGCGCCCTCGGGTGGACAGTGTCGGTACTGCCACTGCACGTGTTGCTCTGCATGCGTGCCTGTCCCAAAACGTCCCGCAGTACAACAACTGGGCTCCGGTTCGCTTTACCCAGTGCCGACGGACAAGGTGCAGCCCGGGCGGTCTTTCCCCGGGGCTCGGGTGTGACACGGGTCCGGTCATGGCTAACCCAGAAACCGTTCCTGGAGGTCGAGGGTCCGTTCCCCTCCTGCCCCTGGGATGCGGTCTCTGTGGTCAGTGGGAAGGCCTGGGGTCCCCCGTGGGTCCGATCCGCAGCGGCCTGCCGTTCCGGCCCAGGTCCCGAGACCAGATCGAAAATATGTTTCTGGGCCATCTCCAATTTCATTTGAAATTTGTCTTTTAATTTTCGTTTGTTCCAGATTACAGCTTTGGCGACCGCTTCTTGTAGGCGATCAGTCAAATTCGATTCAATAAATTTTAGTTCCAATTCTTGCAGGCTGCTCTGGTAATGCCCAATTAAAATTCGTCTTGTTCCTTTAGCCCAAGCGTCCGTATTCGCAGCAATTTTACGAAGCGTTTCTTGCGAAGGGTTCGCAGGCCTAACAAATTTGGTTAGTCTGTGGGCTTGCTTAATGATTCCCTTCGGTGGTTGGCTCTGTTTTTCCAGAATTTTCATGTGATGAAGAGTCTGGACCATTTTATAAATTAATCTAACCGTGGTTGAGAAGGAATCCCTCGAAATTCCGGGGTTCCGGTAGTAACCAGGGCCATTCACTCGTCCACGTGTTAGGTCTCTCTCTCTCCAATTCCTCCTGCTTCTCTCTCTCCAATTACTCCTCCACATCGTTAAAGTAAGACAATAATGTTCTTACTGCTTGTTTTGCGTCTTGGTTCAGTGATTTCGACTCCAGCGAATTGCCTTTAATAAAGCGTGATTCCCGACTGGGAGACCAAATCCAGTTACACATGTCACTCTGGTCTCCTGAGGGGTCTCTGAAAAAACTGCGGTGCTGTCCGGTTAAATCGTCGTCGTCCCCGGGGCTCCTCCTCAGCATTGTGTTCTAAAACCCGTTTGTCCACTTCTGCTGCAGACCCCGGCTGTTGCTAGGATACCAGCCCGCCTTGTTTGTTCCTGTTAGGTTGAAAGGAAAGGTTAAAAGTTTGAGAGAGCCATGGTTTTCAAGGGATATTGGAAACTTGGCTCGGAAAAAGAGAGAGATCTACAATAAATATAGGCAGCATGGAGTAAATGAGGTGCTCGAGCAATATAAAGAATGTAAGAAGAATCTTAAGAAAAAAATTAGAAAAGCTAAAAGATATCAGGTTGCTTTGGCAAGTAAGGTGAAAATAAATCCAAAGGGTTTCTACAATTATATTAATAGCAAAAGGATAGTGAGGGGTAAAATTGGTCCCTTAGAGAACCAGAGTGGACAGCAATGTGTGGAGCCAAAAGAGATGGGGGAGATTTTGAACAATTTCTTTTCTTCAGCATTCACTAAGGAGAAGGATATTGAATTGTGTAAGGTAAGGGAAACAAGTAAGGAAGTTATTGAAACTATGATGATTAAAGAGGAGGAAGTACTGGTGCTTTTAAGGAATATAAAAGTAGATAAATCTCTAGGTCCTGACAGGATATTCCCTAGGACCTTGAGGGAAGTTAGTGTAGAAATAGCAGGGGCTCTGACAGAAGTATTTCAAATGTCATTAGAAACAGCGATGGTGC
The DNA here is from genome assembly GCF_048418815.1 of Hemitrygon akajei. Classification (NCBI taxonomy): domain Eukaryota; kingdom Metazoa; phylum Chordata; class Chondrichthyes; order Myliobatiformes; family Dasyatidae; genus Hemitrygon; species Hemitrygon akajei. The sequence continues at coordinate 144,531,330 of NC_133124.1, read as the reverse complement.
TGGAGGATTGGCGTATTGCTCATGTTGTTCCATTGTTTAAAAAGGGTTCTAAGAGTAAACCTAGCAATTATAGGCCTGTAAGTTTGATGTTAGTGGTGGGTAAATTAATGGAAGGTATTCTTAGAGATGGTATATATAATTATCTGTATAGACAGGGTCTGATTAGGAACAGTCAACATGGATTTGTGTGTGGAAGGTCATGTTTGACAAATCTTATTGAATTTTTTGAAGAAGTTACGAGGAAAGTTGACGAGGGTAAAGCAGTGGATGTTGTCTATATGGACTTCAGTAAGGCTTTTGACATGGTTCTGCTTGGAAGGTTAGTTAGGAAGGTTCAATCTTTAGGTATAAATATTGAAGTAGTAAAATGGATTCAACAGTGGCTGGATGGGAGATGCCAGAGAGTAGTGGTGGATAACTGTTTGTCAGGTTGGAGGTCGATGACTAGTGGTGTGCCTCAGGTATCTGTACTGGGTCCAGTGTTGTTTGTCATATACATTAATGATCTGGATGATGGGGTGGTAAATTGGATTAATAAGTATGCAGATGATACTAAGTTAGGTGGCGATGTGGATAATGAAGTAGGTTCTCAAATCTTGCAGAGAGATTTAGGCCAGTTAGAGCGGGCTGAAAGATGGCAGATGGAGTTTAATGCTGATAAGTGTGAGGTGCTACATTTTGGTAGGACTAATTAAAGTAGGACATACATGGTAAATGGTAGGGCATTGAAGAATGCAGTAGAACAGAGTGATCTAGGAATAATGGTGCACAGTTCGCTGAAGGTGGAATCTCATGTGGATAGGGTGGTGAAGAAAGCTTTTGGTATGCTGGCCTTTATAAATCAGAGCATTGAGTATAGGAGTTGGGATGTAATGTTAAAATTGTACAAGGCATTGGTAAGGCCGAATTTGGAGTCTTGTGTACTGTTCTGGTCATCAAATTATAGGAAAGATGTCAACAAAATAGAGAGTACAGAGAAGATTTTTTAGAATGTTACCTGGGTTTCAGCACCTAAGTTACAGGGAAAAGTTGAACGTTAGGTCTTTATTCTTTGGAGCATAGAAGGTTGAGGGGGGACTTGATAAAGGTATTTAAAATTATGAGGGGTAAATGATAGATAGAGTTGACGTGGATAGGCTTTTTCCATTGAGAGTAGGGGAGATTCAAACAAGAGGACATGAGTTGAGAGTTAGGGGGCAAAAGTTTAGGGGTAACACAAGGGGAAATTTCTTTACTCAGAGAGTGGTAGCTGTGTGGAACAAGCTTCCAGTAGAAGTGGTAGAGGTAGGTTCTATATTGTCATTTAAAAAGAAAATTGGATAGGTATATGGACAGGAAAGGAATGGAGGGTTATGGGCTGAGTGCAGGTCGATGGGACTAGGTGAGAGTAAGCGTTCGGCACGGACTAGAAGGGCCGAGATGGCCTGTTTCCGTGCTGTAATTGTTATATGGTTATATCATGCACCTTATTTCTTATACTACGCGCATTTAGATCCAATACCTTGAGTACCGTATATGTTATCCTTTCTGATTCTGCATCCCTAATGATTTGATACTCAGCCTGTTGGCTGCAACTAAGTCCCATCGCCTGACAGTCTGACTGCACGCTATCTTTACTTTTTTACCATCCGTCCTATCCTGACTCCTTTCTCTCTGGTTCCCACCACCCTGCCAAATTAGCTTAGATTCATCCCAAAAAAAAAGTATTCAAAAGCGAGGATAAAGCAACCATGCCTGACAAACAAAGTCAAAAAGAGCAGAAAAGAAAAACAGAGGTGCCAGGGTCCGGGATGTTTCTGATCGCGTCCAAGTAATCCTGCGGTGGGAGGGAGAACAGCCAGAGGTCATGGTACATATTGGTACCAATGACATAGGTAGGAAAAGGGAAGAGGTCCTGAAAGAAGACTACAGGGAGTTAGGAAGGAAGTTGAAAAGCAGGACCTCAAAGGTAGTAATCTCGGGATCACTGCCTGTGCCATGCGACAGTGAGAATAGGAATAGAATGAGGTGGAGGATAAATATGTGGCTGAGGAATTGGTGCAGGGGGCAGGGATTCAGATTTCTGGATCATTGGGACCTCTTTTGGGGCGGGTGTGACCTGTACAAAAAGGACGGGTTGCACTTGAATCCCAGGGGGACCAATATCCTGGCGGCAGGTTTGCTAGAGCTGTTGGGGAAGGTTTAAACTAGTTTGGCAGTGGGGTGGGAATCAGAATGTGAGTGCAGGGATTAAGGTAGAAGGACAAGGGCATGATGCTAAGAGTTCTGAGTTGATGAGGAAGGACAGGCAGGGGACAGAACATAATTGTAGCCAGTTAAAGGGGTTGAACTGTGTCTATTTCAATGCAAGGAGTATTAGGAACAAGGAGGATGAACTTAGAGCATGGATTAGTATGTGGAATTACGATGTTGTGGCCGTTACAGAAACATGGTTGGTCAAAGGGCAGGATTGGATGATGCAGGTCCCGCAGTTCAGGTGTTTTAAAAAGAATAGGATGGGAGGTAGAAAAGCGCTGGGAGTGGCATTGCTGGTCAGGGATAGTATCACGACTATAGAAAGGGAGGACGCTGCAGAAGGATTGTCCACGGAGTCAGTCTGGGTGGAAGTCAGAAATAGGAAGGGATCAATCACTGTGCTGGGAGTAGTCTATAGGCCCCCAAATAGCCCTCGGGACACCGAGGAGCAGAGAAGCAGGCAGATTTTAGGATGGTGCAGGAAATACAGGGTAGTAGTTATGGGTGATTTCAACTTCCCTTATATTGACTGGCACCTCCTGAGTGCAAGGGGGATAGATGGGGCTGAATTTGTCAGGTGTGTTCAAAAAGGATTCCTGACACAGTATGTGGACCGGCCGACGAGAGGAGAGGCCATACTGGATCTAGTTCTGGGTAATGAACCTGGTCAAATGACAGACCTCTTGGTGGGGGAGCATTTTGGTGAGAGTGACCACAACTCCCTTAGCTTCAGCATAGCTATGGAAAGGGGTAAAATCAGACAAAATGGTAAAGTGCTTAACTGGGGAAGGGCTAACTTTGAAGGGATGAGGCAGGAACTAGTGAGAGTAAATTGGAAACAGATGTTCAAAGGAGAAAGTACAGAAGTAATGTGGGAAAAGTTTAGGGACCACTTGAGCTGGGTTCAGGATAGGTTTGTCCCACTGAGGCAAGGAAAAAATGGTAGGAAAAGGGAACCGTGGCTGACAAAACATGTGAGGCAACTCGTCAACAGGAAAAAGGAAGCATATATTAGATATAAAAAGCAGGATATAAAAGTATGAATCCGATTTCCAAGTAACTGCAATAGCCTTTCTGGCTACTGCCAGTGCAATTTTTATGAATTCTTTCTGATACTTATTCAATTTGGGTTTCGATTTTATCGCTTCAATATCGCCTAATAAAAATAATACTGGATTATGTGGAAGTTGTGTTCCAATAATTTGTTCCAATAAAACTCTTAAATTTGTCCAAAAAGGTTGAATTTTAGAACAAGACCAAGTAGAATGTAAAAAAGTATCGATTTCTTGGTTACATCGGAAACACTGATCAGATAAATTTGGATTTAATTTATTTATTTTTTGTGGTGTAATATAGTCATACTATCAAGACATGGTCTTGACCAATTTGTTTCTTCAATTTTAATATTCAAGTCACTTTCCCATTTTTGTCTTGACTTATGGACTTCTTGTTTAATTGCCTATTTTTGAATCAAGCTATACATACAAGAAATAAATTTTTTAGTTTTTCCTTTTTGAATTAAAGTTTCTATTTCATTAGATTTCGGCAATAACATTGTTTGACCTAATTTTTCTCTTAAATAAGCCCTTAATTGGAAGTAACAAAAAAGAGTGTTGTTTGATACTTTACATTTATTCTTTAATTGATCAAATGACATTAATATACATCCTTCAAAACAATCTCCTATATATCTAATCCCTTTTTGAAACCAATTATATAAAAGTTGATTATCCATTGTAAAAGGAATAAGTCTATTTTGAATTAAAGATCTCTTTGCTAATAAAGATTTCTTTGTCTCATCATCAACATTTATCTTATTCCATAAGTCAATCAAATGTTTTAATATAGGAGATTCTTTCTTTTCCCATATCCATTTAGATTCCCATTTATATATAAAATCTTCTGCTGTATTTTCTCCTATTTTATCTAGTTCTATTCTAATCCATGCCGGTCTATCTTTCTCAAAAAAAAGATGCAATAAATCTAAGTTGATTTGCTTTATAATATTTCTTAAAATTTGGAAGTTGGAACCCTCCTAGATCAAATTTCCATGTCAATTTTTCCAACGATATTCTTGACATCTTACCTTTCCAAAGAAACTGCCTCACATATTTATTTAACTCTTGAAAAAACTTCTGGGGTAGTTGTATTGGTAGTGATTGGAATAAGTATTGTAGTCTAGGGAATATATTCATTTTTACAGTATTTACTTTACCTACTAATGTTATTGGTAATATCATCCATTTATCAAGATCTTCTTGAATTTTTTTCAATAATGGTAAGTAATTTAATTTATATATCATTATCAACTCTTATACCTAAATATTTTATACCGTTTGCCGGCCATCTAACTTGAGTTATTAATCGACATTGACTATAATCTTCTTTATTAAGAGGTAAAATTTCACTTTTATCCCAATTTATTTTGTAACCTGATATTTTCCCATATTCTTCTAATCTAGAGGATAATTTACGCAACAAGTGCAATGGGTTTGTTAAATAAAGCAGGACATCATCAGCAAATAAGTTAATCTTGTATTCTTCCTGGTTAACTCTGAAACCCTTAATATCTGGGTCCATTCTAATTAATTCAGCTAATGGTTCTATCGCCAACACAAATAAAGCAGGTGATAATGGACAACCTTGCCTAATTGACCTTGTTAACTGAAATGGTGTTGAAATTTGACCATTTGTCACTACTTTAGCTTTGGGATTAGTATTTAAGGTTTTAATCCATTTTATAAAAGATACTCCTAATCCATATTTTTCAAATACCTTAAATAAAAAATCCCATTCCAATTTATCAAATGATTTTTCTGCATCTAAAGCAACTACCACACTCATTTCCTCCCTCTTTTGAGCCAAATGAATTATACTAAATAACTGAGTTACATGGACCCCTGCTATTTGTGATTTTTATAAATGACCTGGATGTAGAGGTGGAAGGATGGGTGAGTAAGTTTGCGGATGACACGAAGATTGGAGGAGTTGTGAGTGGAGCTGTAGGTGCTCGAAGGTTACAAGAGGATATAGACAGGCTGCAGAGTTGGGCAGAAAAATGGCAGATGGAGTTCAATCCGGATAAGTGTGAGGTGATGCATTTTGGAAGGACAAAGCAGAAGACTGAGTACAGGATTAATGGTCAGTTACTTAAGAGTGTGGATGAACAAAGGGACCTTGGGGTTCAAATCCATACATCCCTCAAGGTCGCTGCGCAGGTTGATAGGGTAGTTAAGAAGGCCTATGGTTTGCTAGGCCTCATTAACAGGGGGATTGAATTCAAGAGTAGAGAGGTCATGTTGCAACTCTACAAATCTCTGGTGAGACCGCACTCAGAGTATTGTGTTCAATTCTGGTCACCTCATTATAGAAAGGATGTGGAAGCTATGGAAAGGGTTCAGAGGGGATTTACCAGGATGTTGCCTGGATTGGAGAACAAATCATATGAAGCAAGGTTAGCAGAGCTGGGACTTTTCTCTTCAGAGTGTAGAAGAATGAGAGGGGACTTGATAGAGGTCTACAAGATTATGAGAGGCATAGATAGGGTCGATAGTTAGTACCTGTTTCCCAGGGCACCAATAGCAAATGCCAGACGGCATGGGTACAAAATTAAGGGAGGGAAGTTTAGGGGAGACATCAGGAGTAAGTTTTTTACACAGATGGTTGTGAGTGCCTGGAATGAATTGCCAGGGATGGTGGTGGAGGCTAAAACATTAGGGGCATTTAAGAGCCTCTTGAACAGGCACATGGATGAAAGAAAATTAGAGGGTTATGGGGTAGTGTGGGTTTAGTACTTTTTTTTAAGGATTATATGGGTCGGCACAACATGGAGGGCTGAAGGGCCTGTACTGTGTATAGTGTTCTATGGTTCTATAATGTAGCAAAAACTAGTGGGAAGTTAGAAAATTGGGAAGTTTTTAAAAACCAACAGAAGGAATTTTAAACAGCAATAAGGTGAGAAAAGATGAAATATGAAGGTAAGCTAGTCAATAGGTCTATAGAGGATGTAACTTCCCTGGCTCTCCACTTGGCCTTGGACCACCTGGACAACAGCGATACTTACATCAGGGTGTTGTTTATTGATTACAAATCAGCATTCAATACTATTATATTCTCAGTACTAATCAACAAGCTACAAAACCTGGGCCACTGTACTTCCCTCTGCAACTGGGTACTTGACTTCCTTATCAGGAGACCTCACAGTCAGTGATAACTTCTCCTCCTTACTGATAGTCAACACAGGCATACATCAAAAATACAGGCTAAGCCCACTGCTCTACTCTCTCAACACTCATGACTGTGTGGCTAAGGACAGCTCAGACACTGCCTATAATTTCACAGATTGCATCCCTGCTGTTGGCAGATGGTGATGAGGAGCCCTATAAGAATGAGATATTTCAGCTGGTTGAGTAGTGTTGCAACAACTTGACACTCAACATCAGCAAGACCAGCAAGATTATGGACTTCAGGAAGGGGAAGTCAAAAGAACATACACCAGATCTCAATGAGAGGTCAGTGGTGGAAAAGGTGAACCCCTTCAGGTTCCTGGATGTCATCATCTCAGATTATCTATCCTGGGCTCAGTACATTAATGCAATCATGAAGAAGTCACATCAATGGCTCTCCTTCGTTAAGAGTTTGAGGAGATTTGATATGTCACCAAAGACTTGCAAATTTCTCTAGATGTGTTGTGGAGAGTTGTTTTCTAAGTGATTACATTACAGCCTGATATGGAGACTCCAGTGCACAAGTTTGTAAGAGGCTGCAGAGGGTTGTAGACCTAGCTCCATCATAGGCACAATCCTCCCCACCATGGAGGACATATCCAAGAGGAAATCTCTCCAAAATACAGAATCCATCACTAAGATCCTCCTCACCCTGGATATGCCCTCTTGATTCCATGAGAAGGAAAGAGGAACAGGAACCTGAATTCTCACACTCAACAATTCAGAAACAGCTTCCCCTCCACTGTCAGATTTCTGAATGTTCTATGAACCCATGAACATGACCTTGTAATTCTATTTTTTCACTAACTTACTATGTAATTTACTGTAATTTCCACTGTACTGCTGCCACACATCAACAAATTCACGTCGTATGAGGAAGTGATAATAAAACTGAATCTGATACTGAAATAAATAATTTTTTTTTGTTCCATATGATGTCTGTGTACTGCTAACCTTAACACTTCCTGGAGGCTTTCAGCATATTTTCCATAGGATACCTTGGAGGTTTAGCATCAACAGCACATGCTTACTTGAATGTAGTTGACATGTACAATTAGGCCAGGTTTAATCACTCAACAGTTTAACTGAGTAGGCGTCAATTAATTACCATTGTTGTCAGACTTAATAGCTCTAAACTTGACAATTAGAACTATTGTTGATATATATTTAATTGCAAAGAAGCCTTATATTAGCATAATGTTATTGCAGCTCGGGGCGTTGGAGTTTGGGATTCATGTCCAGCGTTCTCTGCAAGAAGTTCCCGTGACAGTGTGGGTTTCCTCCAGGTGCTCCAGTTTCCTCCCACAGTTCAAAGATGTATGAGTTAGTAGGTTAATTGGTCATTGTAAATTGTCCTGTGATTAGTCTAGGGTTAACTGGGTTGGTTGCTGGGTGGTGCAGCTCAGAGGTCCAGAAGGGCCTGTATAGCACTGTATCTCTAAATAATAAATAACTAAACAAACAAACAAACAAATAAATGAATAATAAAAAATGACAGCCGCATAAATAATTAGCTTGGATGTTTAGTACATTCAGATGCATTTATATAATAATGCATCTCAGCATTAAGCTTGATGGGTTTGCTTTTCGATTAGAGTTGGTGTATTTTTTAAATCCCTTGTGATCTAAATAATGGTTTTATGGACACGAAAGATTCTGCAGATGCTGGAAAACCAGAGCAACACACACATAAAATGCTAAAGGAACTCAGCAGGTCAGGCAGCATTTTGTGTGTGTCATAATGGTTTTATGGAAATGCTATTCTACCTGCTGCTAATTTTAACCCTGTTTTACAGGCATTCAGAAAATGAAATGCCTCACATAATTTGCTTGAAAGCAATAAATACTTAATAATCAATGTGTTAATGAGTCTATACAATTTATGTTCCGTGCATCATTTAAAAAAGTTGTTAACTTGCTAAAAAGGCAATGAAGTACTAATACCAGCAGGTGTGAAATCAAAGCAAAATGATCAGTGGGACAAGTTGCCAGTTATGTAAAGGCTTTGTATGGGCTCTATGTCTCTTGAAAAAAACACTGGCTCTGCTGAAGTAACAGGTGCCACATCTCCACGTCACATCTCGCTTCGTCATTTTCGTCCACCTTCCAAACCATCTCCGTAGTGGTTACTTCTCTCTCTTTCCATTCTTTGAGGAAGGCTGGCTTGTCCCTCTGCTTGTCTGGATGATGCATTTCATAAGTGACAGGGCCCATCTTGGGGATGATTATGTAGGGTTCCTGAAAGGCAGGAGTTTGTTGGAATTGGATGATAGAAGCAGCTGGACCTTCTGACCAGATTGGTACTCACTACAGCGGGCATGCTGGTCATGCCACCACTTCCGGTTCGGTTGGGCTTTCTGGAGGCTTTCTCTGGCTTCCTTCCTGAGCTGCGCGAGGTGTCCTCAACCTGTAGTACACACTGCCCAATCCCTTTCTCTGAGGACCTCCCAGCTCTTCTTCAGAATGCTCAGTGGGCCCTGGAAATGCTACCCACACAACAGTTCAAAAGGTGAAAACCCTGTTGATACTTGTGGCACCTCCTGGTAGGCAAATAGTAAGAACAGTAGCCATTTCTCCCAGTCCTTGCCTGTATCTACTACAAACTTGCTCAGCATTTTCTTGAGTGTTAGGTTAAAGGGTTCAACAGTCTGTGGTCACCAAATTACAGGAAGGATATTAACAAGGTTGAAAGAGTGCAGAGAAAGTTTACAAGGATGTTGCTGGGACTTGAGAAACTGAGTTGCTGAGAAAGGTTGAATAGGTTAGGACTTTATTTCCTGGAGCATAGAAGAATGAGGAGAGTCTTGATAGAGGTATATAAAATTATGATGGGTATAGATAGAGTGAATGCAAGCAGGCTTTTTCCACTGAGGCTAGGGGAGAAAAAAAAACAGAGGACATGGGTTAAGGGTGAAGGGGGAAAGTTTAAAGGGAACATTAGGGAGGGCTTTTTCACACAGGGAGTGGGTGGGAGTATGGAATGAGCTGCCAGGTGAAGTGGTAAATGTGGGCTCACTTTTAACATTTAAGAAAAACTTGGACAGGTACATGGATGAGAGGTGTATGAAGGGATATGGGCCAGGTGCAAGTCAGTGGGACTAGGCAGAAAAATGGTTCGGCACAGCCTAGAAGGGCCAAGAGGCCTGTTTCTGTGCTGTAATGTTCTATGGCTCTATGGTTCTATGGATGGTAAGGGCTGGTCATTATAGCAGTGACACCTGGCTGCTGATTCAGCTGCTTCATCAGGTGGGAGTGAAGTTGATGCCCTGGTCTGTGAGTATCTCCTCTGGGATGACAGTTCTGGAGAATAGCTGAACCAGTGGATGTTGTGATGACTCACAATGGGAAAGCCTCAGGATACTTAGTGGTTAGTCACAGATGACCAAGATGTACTGATACCCCACACTGCTCTTTTCCAAAGGCCCTAGGATGTTGATCGCAATGCACTGGAATGGATGCAGAAGGACTCTGCTAGGTCTGTGGACGGGGCAAGTTTTGACAGATGGGGCTTTTGGAACAGTACAAATAAAGATCAGTGTACATTTTGGGCCAAATTAAACAGACAGAAGTGCATGTGTGTTTTCTGGTGTGCTAGATGACCTACCCATGGAATGGTGTGAACCATGTGTAACACTAATGGTCTGCATTGTGATGGGATACAGCCAAACGTTTATCGGTTCTATCACGTCTTCCCCCTTTCACATACAGACCTCCATTCTCTACAACATATTCCTCTCTACAGTGATAAGGTCTGGCCTCTCCCCCATATGTCTTGTCAAATAATGGTTTCAGAGATGTATCGGCAGCTTGCAAAGCAGCAATATTATCAGGTGCCTTCCATTTATTGACACCTAACCCCGATAGCTCAACATCAGGAACAGGAGGACCCAAATGCTTCTCTTAACATAGTTGAATTTCTAGTCCTCCTAGTCCCACCCTTGCACAGACTATCACTCAAATCTTGCAGTAGCTGCAAACCAGCTGTCGCTTGGGCCTGGGTGACCATCGCAGTGATGGAGTGCTTTGAGAGGTTGGTGATAAAAAGTACCAAATGCTGCCTGAGAAGTGACTTGATTCCACTCCAATTTGCCTACCGTCACAACAAGTCCACAACAGTTGTCACTTCATTGGCTCTTCACTCAACCCTGAAACATCTGGGCAGTGAAGATGCATACATTGGGATGCTCTTCATTAACTACAGCTTGGTATTCAATACTATCATCCCCTAAAAACTAATCAATAAGGTTCAAAACCTTGGCCTCAATACCTCCTTGTGTAATTGTATCCTTGATTTCCTCATTTGCAGACCCCACTCAGTTCAGATTGGCAAAAACATCTCCAGCAGCACAGGTGCATCACAGGGCTGTATGCTTAGCCCCCTGCTCTACTCACTTTATATGTATGACTGTGAGCTGAAGCATAGCTCCAATGCCATATTTAAGTTTGCTGATGACACAACTGCCGTAGGCTGAAACAGAAGTGATGACAAGTCAACATATAGGAGGGAAATTGAAAATCTTGCTGAGTGGTGCTACAACTTCTCACTCAATGTCAACAAGACTAAGGACTTCAAGAGGAGGAAACTGGAGGTCCCTGAGTCAGTCCTCATCAGTAGCCAGAGTGGAGAGGGTCAGCATCTTTAAATTTCTTGGTGTTATAATTTCAGAGGACATAAGCGAGTGCCCAGGAGTGCCTGGCAGTGCCCCTACTTTCTTAGAAGTTTGCAAAGATTCAGTATGACATCTAAAACTTTGACAAACTTCTACTGATGTGTGGTGGAGGGTACATTGACTGATTATGTCACAGCCTGGTATGAAAACACCAATACCTTTCAACAGAAAATCCTACCAAAAGTAATGGATATGGCCCTCCCCACCATTGTGCATATCTTCATGGGGCATTGTCGCAGGAAACCAGTGTCCATCATCAGAGATGTCTATTACACATAGAACATAGAACAATACAGCACAGTACAGGCCCTTCGGCCCACTATGTTGTGCCGACCCTTAAACCCTGCCTCCCGTATATCCCCCCCACCTTAAATTCCTCCATATACCTGTCTAGTAGTCTCTTAAATTTCACTAGTCTATCTGCCACCACCACTGACTCAGGCAGTGCATTCCACGCACCAACCACTCTCTGAGTAAAAAACCTTCCTCTAATATCCCCCTTGAACTTTCAACCCCTTACCTTAAAGCCATGTCCTCTTGTATTGAGCAGTGGTGCCCTGGGGAAGAGGCACTGGCTGTCCACTCTATCTATTCCTCTTAATATCTTGTATACCTCTATCATGTCTCCTCTCATCTTCCTTCTCTCCAGAGAGTAAAGTCCTAGCTCCCTTAATCTCTGATCATAATACACACTCTCTAAAAAAGGCAGCATCCTGGTAAATCTCCTCTGTACCTTTTCCAATGCTTCCACATCCTTCCTATAGTGAGGTGACCAGAACTGGACACAGTACTCCAAGTGTGGCCTAACCAGAGTTTTATAGAGCTGCATCATTACCCCGCGACTCTTAAACTCTATCCCTCGACTTATGAAAGCTAACACTCCAGAAGCTTTCTTAACTACCCTATCTACCTGTGAGGCAACTTTCAGGGATCTGTGGACATGTACCCACAGATCTCTCTGCTCCTCCACACTTCTCTGGGTTGAACTCCATCTGCCACTTCTCAGCCCACTTCTGCATCCTATCAATGTCTCTCTGCAATCTTCGACAATCCTCAACACTATCCACACCCACCACCAACCTTTTCATTGTCTGCAAACTTGCACTCTTCTACCCCCACATCCAGGTCATTAATAAATATCATGAAACGTAGAGGTCCCAGAACTGATCCTTGTGGGACACCACTAGTCACAACCCTCCATTCTGAATGTACTCCCTCCACCACGACCCTCTGCTTTCTGCAGGCAAGCCAATTCTGAATCCACCTGGCCAAACTTCCCTGGATCCTATGCCTTCTGACTTTCTGAATAAGCCTACTGTGTGGTACCTTGTCAAATGCCTTACTAAAATCCATGTAAATCACATCCACTGCACTACCCTCATCTATATGCCTGGTCACCTCCTCAAAGAACTCTATCAGGCTTGTTAGACATGATCTGTCCTTCACAAAGCCATGCTGACTGTCCCTGATCAGACCATGATTTTCTATATGCCCATAGATTCTATTTCTAATAATCTTTTCCAACAGCTTTCCCACCACAGACATAAGGCTCTCTGGTCTATAATTACCCAGACTATTCCTACTACCTTTTTTGAACAATGGGACAACATTGTCCCCCCTCCAATCCTCCGGTACCATTCCTGTGGACAACGAGGACATGAAGATCCTAGAACAGAGGCTCAGCGATCTCTTCCCTCGCCTCATGGAGCAGCCTGGGGAATATTCCGTCAGGCCCCGGGGACTTATCCATCCTAATCTATTTTTACAACTCCAACATCTCTTCTACCTTAATATCAACATGCTCCAGAACATCAACCTCACTCATATTGTCCTCACCGTCATCAAGTTCCCTCTCATTGGTGAATACTGAAGAAAAGTATTCATTGAGGACCTCGTTCACTTCCACAGCTTCCAGGCACATCTTCCCAGCTTTATCTCTAATCGGTCCTATCTTCATTAATGTCAACCTTTTGTTCTTCACATAATTGAAGAATGCCTTTGGGTTTTCCTTTACCCTACTCGTCAAGGTCTTCTCATGCCCCCTTCTTGCTCTCCTCAGCCCCTTCTTAAGCTCCTTTCTTGCTACCCTATATTCCTCAATAGACCCAACTGATCCTTGCTTCCTAAACTTCATGTATGCTGCTTTCTTCCACCTGACTAGATTTTCCACTTCACTTGTCACCCATGGTTCCTTCCCCCTACCATTCTTTATCTTCCTCACCGGGAGAAGTTTATCCCTAACATCCTGCAAGAGATCCCTAAACATCGACCACATGTCCATAGTATATTTCCCTGCAAAAACATCATCCCAATTCACACCCGCAAATTCTAGCCTTATAGTCTGATAATTTGCCCTTCCCCAATTAAAAATTTTCCTGTCCTCTCTGATTCTATCCTTTTCCATGATAATGTTAAAGGCCAGGGAGCGGTGGTCACTGTCCCCCAGATGCTGACCAACTGAGAGATCTGTGAGCTGACCTGGTTCGTTACCTAATACTAGATTTAGTATGGCATTCCCCCTAGTCAGCCTGTCAACATACTGTGACAGGAACCCGTCCTGGACACACTTAACAATCTCTGCCCCATCTAAACCATTGGAACTAATCAGGTGCCAATCAATATTAGGGAAGTCACCCATGATAACAACCCTGTTATTTTTGCACCTTTCCAAAATCTGCCTCCCAATCTGCTCCTCTGTATCTCATCTGCTACCAGGGGGCCTATAGAATACTCCCAATAGAGCAACTGCTCCCTTCCTGTTCCTGACTTCTACCCATACTGACTCAAAAGGGGATCCTGCTACATTACTACTCTTTCTGTAGTTGTAATAGTATCCCTGACCAGTAATGCCACCCCTCCTCCCCTTTTACCCCCCCCTTTATCCCTTTTAAAGCACTGAAATCCAGAAATATTGAGAATCCATTCCTGCCCTGGTGCCAGCCAAGTCTCTAATGGCCACTACATCATCATTCCATGTATGTATCCATGCTCTCAGTTCATCACCTTTGTTCCTGATGCTTCTTGCATTGAAGTACGCACACTTTAGCCCTTCTACCTTACTACCCTTACACCCTTTATTCCGTTTCTCTTTCCTCAAAGCCTCTTTTTATGTTAGATCTGGTTTTACTCCATGCACTATACTTGCAGCTCTCACATGACCTTTATCCTCCTCCACCTCACTATTTGCTCTAACACTCTGGTTCCCCTCCCCCTGCAAATCTAGTTTAAACCCCCTGGAACAGCACTAGAAAACCTTCCCACAAGGATGTTAGCCCCCTCCAGTTCAGGTGCAACCCATCCCGTCGGAACAGGTCCCACTTTCCCTGTAACAAGGCCCAATTGTCCAGAAACATGAAGCCCTCCCTCCTGCACCAACTCCTTAGCCACGTATTTAGCTGCATTATCTTCCTATTTCTAGCCTTACCACCATGTGGCACGGGTAGCAATCCTGAGATTGCAACCCTGGAGGTCCTGTCCTTCAACTTTGCACCTAACTGCCTAAATTCTCTTTGCAGAACCTTCTCCTTCTTCCTATCCACGTCATTGGTCCCTACATGGACCACGACATCTGGCTGCTCAGCCTCCCTCTTGAGAATACTGAGAACTCGATCCAAGATATCGCGGACCCTGGCACCAGGGAGGCAACAGACCATCCGGGATTCTCGATCTCTTCCACAGAACCTCCTATCTGTCCCCCTAACTATCGAATCCCCTATCACTGCTGCTCTCCTCTTTTCCCTCCTTCCCTTCTGATCTGAGGGTCCAGTCTTGGTGCCAGAGATGCAACCACTGCAACTTGTCCCCGGTAGGTCGTCCTCACCAACAGTATCCAAAACGGTATACTTATTATTGATGGGAACGGCCGCAGGGGTTCTCTGCTCATTCTGTCTACTCCCCTTCCCTCTCCTGACAGTCACCCAGCTACCTGTCTCCTAACTCCTAGGGGTGACTATCTCCCTGTGACTCCTGTTTATTTCTGCCTCTGCCTCCCGAATGATCCGAAGTTCATCCAGCTCCAGCTCCAGTTCCCTAACTCAGTTTGTCAGGAGCTGCAGCTGGATGTACTTTTACAGGTGTAGTCACAGGGACAATTGTGCTCACCCTGACTTCCCACATACTGTAAACGGAGCACTCGACTGCCCTAACTGTTGCCTCCATTACCTACACCTAAGCTAATTAGATTAATTAAAGGAGCTTACCCGGCCTTACCTGACTGGGAGCAAGCTCGTCGTCAGCCTCTGCTCGTCGAAGCTTCTCGAGCCAAAGCCTTCCTACTCTGTCTCCCTCTACTACGTCGCCCGCTACATTAATCTGCTCGCTCTTTAAACTCTCCCACTGCCTCACGCGCTTGCACAGTCGTGCCCCGTTCAAACTGCCGAAGACACATTGATTGTTGGTCCATACTGTTGAGTTAATTTCCTTAATTCTATTGTGTTGGATTGACTGTGTATGCCTGTAAGAAAATATATATACTTTGGTAATAAATTTACATTGAACTTTGAACCAGTAATGACTGTAGAACATGATTCAAAACATTTTGTTACCATTTAGCTCGGGCAGATCCTTCTCCAAAATCATATCACCAGACAATCAGTCATTCACCAGATCATTCAATAAATACATTTGATCTTTTACAAGTATGATAATCTGTGCCATAGGATATCAATTACAATTTCTGTAAACACAATGACTATAGTCACTGTAATTAATGCTGCTGCCTGGTACAAGATTAATCAAAGACATGGAACTTATAATGCCAGTACTTGTTGTCAATTCATAGACAGCTCATAGCCAGCAGAGTTATCGTTCCCCACCCAACATCCAGACTAAAACCTTCCCTTGGCACATAACAAACCCTGTCAACTTGGGCTTCCTTACCAGACACTCTGACTCCTTATTGCCTGGCTTCTGGAAGTAAAAACACACCAGTCCCTTACCCCATTTTATTCCCTGCCCCAACAGGATTACCTCCAACGTCCCATCCGTCATCCTGGTGTCTGATGCCTCTGATACTTCTATGGGCTGAAGAGTGGAGTCATTGTGGTCTCCCTCAGTGGGCATCAATGTACTGCAGGGCCAGTTTTGCCACTGTCAGTCTGTTGTCTGGTTCATGTTCTCTGACCCAGGAACGATTGTCATAGGGTAGAACATGGAGCAGCTGAATCAAGATGATCACCTATGCAATCTGCTCCTTGCTCTGCTGCCCTGGTCATAACCAGTGATGGTATAGTCCTTTAAGGTAGTAGAAGATTTTGGTGAGTGTTTCTCCTGGTGGAGTTGCGGTTGCTCGGAAGCGCTGTCGGTAGAATCTGGTGAGATATAACACTTGTTCAATCGTGCCTCCTTCGAGGCATCATAGACATTAGACTGGTCTTTGTCCACTGCACTGTAAGCCTCCAGTGCGTTGCCTGTGAGCAGAAGTACACAGGGACTATTCTGCTCCTCAGCTACTTCTAGCTGACTGACTTGAATGGAGTTTTGCAGATTTTGAAGCTCCTCTCTCACAGCCTTCCTTGTCTTCCCTTGGGCAGAAAGAAAGTCTGAATAGTGTAACCAGGTCCAGGTCAATAGCCAGAACTTTTGAGGAAGGGCCGTCTCTTCTGGTGCTGGTCTTGGGTTGTGCACCCTGTGACTTGAGTCTACTCTGCTCCTGTTCCAACACCTCTGAGGCCTCTGCTGATGCATCCTCTTCCTCTTTTGCCCTAACTTACTGCCCTGAGACTGAAGGCTGGTCCTCTTGCACAAACAAGGGAACACTTTCTTGCAGTTGGCTATCCCACTTCTAACACCGAATGTGATATAGGTGCATTTTATGGGCTTTGTCTCTTGGGAAAAATAACTGGCTCTGCTGTAATAGCAGGAACAGCTATTTTATTAAATTTTTCCAAATTAGCACAAAGTCCAAAAATATGAAAATATATTTGCAGTAAGAAACTGTTCTGAGTAGGGTGTCGATTTGTCTGGCCGTGGCATCTGCACTCTCTGCTGTTGTTCTGGACACAACAGTCATTTGGTTGGTCCAGGTATTTGTGCTCCCGCCTACTGTTCTGGGTATGGTGTTGATTGGCTGGTCCAGGCATTTGCACTCTCGTGTACTGTTCTAGGTATGGAGTTGATTCGGACAGTTCAGGTATTTGTGCTTTCTCCTGCTGTTCTGGCTATTGCATTTCTATGTGTGGTTCACATATTTGTACACTATCTCACTGCTCTGTCTGGTGTTGATTTGCTGGTCTAGGACTCTGCATTCTCTCCTGTTGTTCCATGTATGGTCTTCACTTGGATGGTCTGCTTATCTGCACTCTGTCCCGTTGTTCCGGATTTGGCATTGTATTGGCTGGTTCAAGTGTCTGTTCCCTCGTGTCCTGTTGTTCTGGGTATGGCTGCATAGGGTATTTATGCTGCCTCCTTCTATTCTGAGAACCACATGCATTTGGCTGGTACAGGGACCTGCACTTTTTCCTGCTCTTCTGGCTACCATGTTAATTTGGCCAATCCCGGTATCTGCACTTTTCTTGCTGTTCTGGGTGTGGTGTTGATTTGATCCATCCAGGTATTTTCTGCCTCTGATGCTATTCTGTGTGTAGTATTGGTTTGGTTGGTCTTTGTGCTCTCTCTTGCTGTTCTGGGTAGAGTACTGAATTGGCTGTTCCAAATATCTGTGCTCTCTCCTGCTGTTCCAGTTATAGTGTTCATTTGGCTGGTTGAGGTACCTGAACTCTCTCTGACTGTTCCTGGTTTGGTTTTGATTTAGATAGTCCAGGTATCTGTACTCTCTCCTGTTGTTCTGGGCATGGTGTTGATTTTGTTTGTTCCAAGTATCTGTACCCACTTCTTCAATCTGGGTATGTTATTGATTTGCCTGGTCTAAGAATCTGCTCTCTCTCCTGTTCGTTTGGGTACAACAATGACTTGGCCAGTTAAGTATCTGTGCTCTGTCCTGCTATTCCTGGTATGGTGTACCTCATGTGGTGAACTAGATATACCTGTCTGACTGCTCCTGTGGCTCCTCCCACAGACCCCTGTATAAAGGCGACTGTGGGCTGCTGCTCTCCCTCATTTTCCCCAGGATGTAGTGCTGTTTATTCTTCCAGTCAGTAAAAGCCGATATCTCACTTCCTAAGTCTCAGCGTGAGTTATTGATGGTGCATCACCTCACTCAAGGTATTTGTGCTCTCTCGTGCTGTTGTGGATGTGGTGTTGGTTTGGCCGGTCTAGGTATCCACACTGTCTCCTACTGTTTTGAGTATGGTGTTGATTTGATCAATCTAGGTGTCTGCACTCTCTCCTGCCTAGTCCATCATGGGTAAAGCCCTCCATTGAGCACATCTACATGGAATGCTGTTGCAGGAAAGCAGTATCCATCATCAGGGACCCCCACCATTCTGTTATGGTAATTATTCTTTGGATTTATTGAGTATTCCCAGAAGAAAATGAAACTCAGCATTTTATATGGTAACTTTTATAATAAAATTTACTTTGAACTTTTAAAACTTTGTTTTAAAGTACAGGTATGACCTGTACAAAAAGGATGGGTTGCACTTAAATACGGGGGGACCAATATCCTGGCGGGGAGGTTTGCTAAGACTACTGGGGAGAGTTTAAACTAGAATTGTTGGGGGGAGGGAACCGAACTGAAGAGACTAGGGAAGAGAAGGTTAGCTCACAAATAGAGAAAGCTTGGAGACAGTGCAAGAAGGAGGATAGGCAGGTGATAGAGAAGGGACATGCTCAGACCAAAAGCTTGAGATGTGTCTATTTTAATGCAAGGAGTGTTGTGAACAAAGCGGATGAGCTTAGAGCGTGGATCAGCAATTGGAGATATGATGTGGTGGCCATTACAGAGACTTGAATGGCTCAGGGACAAGGATTGGTTACTTCAAGAGCCAGGTTTTAGATGTTTCAGAAAAGACAGGGAGGGAGGCAAAAGAGGTGGGGATGTGGCACTGTTGATCAGAGATAGTGTCACAGCTGCAGAAAAGGTGGATGCCATGGAGTCTCTGTGGGTGGAGGTTAGGAAGAGGAAGGGGTCAATAACTTTACTGGGTATTTTTTATAGGCTGCCTAATAGTAACAGCGATACTGAGGAGCAGATAGTGAAACAGATTCTGGAAAGGTGTAATAATAACAGAGTTGTCATGATGGGAGATTTAAACTTCCTGAATATCAATTGGCATCTCCATAGAGCAAGGGGTTTAGATGGGGTGGAGTTTGTTAGGTGTGCTCAGGAAGATTTCTTGACACAGTATGTAGATAAGCCTACAAGGCTGTACTTGATCTGGTATTGGGAAGTTAACCTGGTCAGGTGTCAGATCTCTCAGTGGGAGAGCATTTTGAAGTTAGTGATCATAATTCTATCTCCTTATCAATAGCATTGGAGAGAGATAGGAACAGACAAGTTAGAAAAGCATTTAATTGGAGTAAGGGGAATTATGAGGCTATCAGGCAGGAAATTGGAAGGCTAAATTGGAATCAGATGTTCTCAGGGAAAAGTACGGAAGAAATGTGGCAAATATTCAGGAGATATTTGTGTAGAGCTCTGTATAGGTACATTCCAATGAGACAGGGAAGTTATGGTAGGGTACAGGCAGGAACCGTGGTGTACAAAGGCTCTAATAAATCTGTTCAAGAAGTAAAGAAAAGCTTACAAAAGGTTCAGAGAGCTAGGTAATGTTAGAGATCTAGAAGATTATAAGACTACCAGGAAGGAGCTTAAGACTGAAATTAGGAGAGCCAGAAGGAGCCATGAGAAGGCCTTGGTGGACAGGATTAAGGAAAACCCCAAGGCATTCTACAAGTACGTGAAGAGCAAGAGGATAAGACGTGAAAGTATAGGACCTATCAAATATGACAGTGGGAAAGTGAGTATGGAACCGGAGGAAATAGCAGAGAATCTTAATGAATACTTTACTTCAGTATTCATGATGGAAAAGGATCTTAGTGATTATAGTGATGACTTGCAGCAGACTGAAAAGCTTGAGCACGTAGAAAGAGGATGTGCTGGCGCTTTTGGAAAGCATCAAGTTGGTTAAGTTGCCGAAACCAGACAAAATGTAACCCAGGCTACTGTGGGAGGCGAGGGAGGAGATTGCTGAGCCTCTGGCGATGATCTTTGCATCATCAATAGGGATGGGAGAGGTTCCGGTGGATTGGAGAGTTGGATTGTTGTTCCTTTATTCAAGAAAGGAAGTAGAGATAGCCCAGGAAATTATAGACCAATGAATCTTACCTCAGTGGTTGGTAAGTTGATGGAGAAGATCCTGAGAAGCAGGATTTATGAACATTTGGAGAGGTATAATATGATTAGGAGTAGTCAGCATGGCTTTGTAAAGGGGAGATCATGCCTTACGAGCCTGAATGAATTTTTTGAGGATGTGACTAAAAACATTGATGAAGGAAGAGCAGTGAATGTAGTGTATATGGATTTCAGCAAGGCATTTGATAAGGTACCCCATGCAAGGCTTATTGAGGAAGTAAGGAGACTTGGGATCCAAGGGGACATTGCTTTGAGGATCCAGAACTTGCTTGCCCAAAGAAGGCAAAGAGTGGTTATAGATGGGTCATATTCAGCATGGAGGTTGATCACCAGTGGAATACCTCAGGGATCTGCTCTGGGACCCTTACTCTTCGTGATTTTTATAAATGACCTGGATGAGGAAGTGGAGGGATGGGTTAGTAAGTTTGCTGATGTGGAGGTTGGAGGTGATGTGGATCGTGTAGAGGGCTGTCAGAGTTTACAGTGGGATGTTGATAGCATGCAAAACTGGGCTGAGAAGTGGCAGATGGAGTTCAACCCAGGTAAGTGTGAATTGGTTCATTTTGGTATGTCAAATATGATGGCAGAATATAGTATTAATGGTGTTAATGTTAACACCAATTAATTAACAATGGTGTTAATTAATGTTATTAGCAGTGTGGAGGATCAGAAGGATCTTGGGGTCTGAGTCCACAGGACGCTCAAAGCAGCTGCGCAGGTTGACTCTGTGGTTAAGAAGGCGTATGGTGTATTGGCCTTCATCAATCATGGAATTGAATTTAGGAGTTGAGAGATAATGTTGCAGCTATATAGGACCCTGGTCAGACCCCACTTGGAGTACTGTCCTGGTTGTCTCACTATGGGAAGGATGTGGAAGCCATAGAGACGGTGCAGAGGAGATTTACAAGGGTGTTGCCTGTATTGGGGAGCATGCCTTATGAGAATATTTGAGTGAACTCGGCCTTTTCTCCCTGGAGCGAAGGAGGATGAGAGGTGACCTGATAGAGGTGTATGAGATGATGAGACGCATTGATCGTGTCGATAGTCAGAGGCTTTTTCCCAGGGCTGAAATGGTTGCCACAAGAGGACACTGGTTTAAGGACAAGGAGTAGGTACAGGGGAGATATCAGGGGCAAGTTTTTTACTCAGAGAATGGAGAGTGCGTGGAATGGGCTGCCGGCAATGGTGGTGGAGGTGGATATGATAGGGGCTTTTTGATCGGTACATGGAGCTTAGTAAAATAGAGGGCTATAGGTAAGCCTAGTAATTTCTGAGGTAGGGACATGTTTGGCACAACTTTGTGGGCTGAAGGGCCTGTATTGTGCTGTAGTTTTTCTATGTTTCTTTGTTTTGGGTATAGTGTTAATTTGGCTGATTGAGCTATCTGCATTCTCTATGGCTGTTCTCGGTACTCTGTGCCTTTTTTGTTTCCAGTATCTGCGCTCTCTCCTGCAGATCTGAGTTCAGTGTTGATTTGGTCAATCCAGATATCTGTGTTGAGTCCTGCTGTCTGGGTATAGTATTGCTTTGACTGGTCCAGATACTGTGCTCTCTCCTGCAGATCTGGGTATGGTGTTGGTTTTGTTGGTCCAGGTAATTATGAAGGTATAGATGGGTTAATGCAATTAGGCTTTTCACACTAAGGTTGGGTGAGTCTAGAACTAGGTCTCAGGTTAAAAATAAATTACGAGATAGTCAAGGGGACTCTGAGGGATATCTTCTTCACTCAAAGGATGGTAGAGATTGGAATGAGCTGCCAGTGGAAGTAGTGGATGTGGTTTCAATTTAAACATTTAAGGGAAGTTTGGATAATTATATGGATGGGAGGAATATGGTGGGCTGTGGTCCCAGTGGAGTTTGATGGGACTAGTTGGGCAGAAAGGCCTGTTTCTGTGCTTTATGACTTGGATACACCTGCAGCTCTTCTCCTCACCTGTTTACACTGGCTATTCTCCCTTCATCTTTAAGCCCAGATAAAGGGTCTGGACACAAATTGTTAACTGCATTCCCCTCCATTTGACCTGCTTGACCCGTGAATTCATCCAGCAGTCTATGTTTTGTTAATAACTGTCATTGTCACTTTACCTGTAGGTAGGAATTGATTTGGTGTGGCAGAGTTTGCTCCTATTGGGTGCAAGGTTTTATCTTGAAATTGCATGCCTGTTGAAAAGTCTGGAGTTTGAAGTCTGGATTTCAGAGTCGTCAGCAAGTGTCCTCATTTGCCTTCATTGGCAAGTCCTGGGGTCGATACTAAAGATCAAAGCCTGAAGATCAACTGGGAATTTGGAGGTCAAGGCCAGAGCCCTGAGTCTGCGACTCTGAGTCCACGGAGGCTGGAGGGCAAAGGCGGGTGTGTGTGTGTGTGTGTGTGTGTGTGTGTGTGTGTGTGTGTGTGTGTGTGTGTGTGTGTGTGTGTGTGTGTGTGTGTGTGTGTGTGTGTGTGTGTGTGTGTGTGTGTGTGTGTGTGTGTATGAGGCTTATTTTCCTGTTGCTTTGTTGTTGTTCTTCTTCTTCTGCTGTTCTGTGGAACATGAAACATGTGTAATGTGTGGTGACACTCCTTAGGTTGTGTTGGCTGTTAACACAAATGATGCATTTTAAATTTCAGAGTTCAAAGTGAATTTATTATCAAAGTACATATGTGTCACCATGTACTACCCTCAGATTCATTTTTGCAGTCATACAAGGGTAAATCATGCTTGACTAATCTGTTGGAGTTTTTCGAGGATGTAACCAGGAAGTTAGACAGGGGAGATCCAGTGGATATAGTGTACCTCGATTTTCAGAAGGCATTTGATAAGGTCCCACATAGGAGATTGGTGGGTAAAATCAAAGCTCAGGGCATCGGGGGGAAGACATTGACATGGATAGAAAACTGGTTGGCAGATAGAAAGCAAAGGGTAGCGGTGAATGGGTGTTTTTCGGAATGGCAGGTGGTGACTAGTGGGGTGCCACAGGGCTCGTTATTGGGACCACAGCTGTTTGCAATTTACGTCAACGATTTAGATGAAGGCATTGAGAATAACATCAGCAAGTTTGCTGATGATACTAAGCTGGGTGGCAGTGTGACATGTGATGAGGATGTTAGGAGAATTCAGGGAGACTTGGATAGGCTGGGTGAGTGGGCAGATACTTGGCAGATGACGCTTAATGTGAATAAGTGTGAGGTTATCCACTTTGGGAGTAAGAACAGGAAGGCAGATTATTATCTGAACGGTGTAGAGTTAGGTAAGGGAGAAATACAAAGAGATCTAGGAGTCCTTGTTCACCAGTCACTGAAGGTGAATGAGCAAGTGCAGCAGGCAGTGAAGAGGGCTAATGGAATGTTGACCTTTATTACAAAGGGAATTGAGTACAAGAGCAAGGAAATCCTCTTGCATTTGTACAGAGCCCTGGTGAGACCACACCTGGAGTATTGTGTACAGATTTGGTCTCCAGGGTTAAGGAAGGACATCCTAGCTGTAGAGGAAGTGCAGCGTAGATTCACGAGGTTAATTCCTGGGATGTCTGGACTGTCTTACGCAGAGAGGTTAGAGAGACTGGGCTTGTACACGCTGGAATTAAGGAGATTGAGAGGGGATCTGATTGAAACATATGAGATTATTAAGGGATTGGACAAGATAGAGGCAGGAAATATGTTCCAGATGCTGGGAGAGTCTCGTACCAGAGGGCATGGTTTGAGAATAAGGGGTAGGTCATTTAGGACAGAGTTAAGGAAAAACTTCTTCTCCCAGAGAGTTGTGGGGGTCTGGAATGCACTGCCTCGGAAGGTAGTGGAGGCCAATTCTCTGGATGCTTTCAAGAAGGAGCTAGATAGGTATCTTATGGATAGGGGAATCAAGGGATATGGGGACAAGGTAGGAACCGGGTATTGATAGTAGATGATCATCCATGATCTCAAAATGGTGGTGCAGGCTCGAAGGGCCGAATGGTCTACTTCTGCACCTATTGTCTATTGTCCATTGTCTAAATCCATAATAGAATAATAACCATAATAGAATCAATAAAATAATGCACCAGCTTGGGGGTTCAACCAATGTGTAAAAGACAACAAACTGTGCAAATACAAAAAGAAATAAATAAACAATAAATATCGAGAAAGTGAGATGAAGAGTCCTTGAAATTGAGTCTATAGGTTATAGGATGTGGGAATATTTCAGTAATGGGGAAAGTGAAGTTGAGTGAAGCTGTCCCCTCTCATTTAAGAGTCTGATGGTTGAGGAGTAATAATTGCTCCTGAACCTAGTGGTGTGAGTCCTGAGGCTCCTGTAACTTCTTCCTGATGGCAGCAGCAAAAGAGAGCCTATCTTGGGTGGTGGGGCCCCTGATGATGAATGCTGCTTTACTGTGACAATGCTCTATGTAGATGTGCTCAATGGTAGGGAGGGCTTTATCTGTGATGGACTGGACTGTATCACTATGTTCTGTAGGATTTTCCATTCAAGGCATTAATGTTTCCATACTGGCTCTGAATATATCGCCAGTCAGTATACTCTCCACCACACATCTATAGAAGTTCACCAAAGTTTTAGACGTCATGTCAAATTTTCACAAACTCCTGAGGAAGTAGAAACACTGCTGTGTTTTTTTCATGATTGCACTTATGGGCTGGCCCAGAACAGATCCTTTGAAATGATAACACGGAGGAATTTAAAGTTACTGACCCTCCCCACCTCTGATCCCCCAGTGAGGACTGGCTCATGGACCTTCCGTTCCTTCCTCCTCTAGACAATAATCAGCTCCTTGCTCTTGCTAACACTGAATGAGAGATTGCTGTTGTGACACTACTAGAACAGATTTTCAGTCTCCCTCCTATATGTTGATTTGTAACCACCTTTGGTTCAGCCAGTGAGAGTGGTACCATCAGCAATATGCTATTGGCATATGCTTAGCCACACAGTTAGTAGAGCAGGTGGCTAAGCAAGAGCCTTGTGGTGCACCTACGCTGATGGAGAATGCAGAGGTGATGTTGCCAATCAAAACTGACGGTTTCAATGTGATTAATAAAAGAATGTGAATGTGAATCTGAATCCTGTGCAGTCATCTACAGTGGCAATTTAATGCCATTGTCTCAGTGCTTCTGATGGAGTTTGGTCATGACAGGTCTTCAAGCTGCAAGATATGATGTTCTCAGGGCCTGTATGTTTTGTGCTCAGTGAGATAATTCACTTACCTATCTCATGGTTAAGGCAGTCTGCTCTACTCTATTGATGAGGAAGTTGCTCAGTTTCAATCACAACCTTATAGCCAGGGATGTGTTGCAATAATTTTATTCTGACTCTTACTGGAGAGTCCCATTAAACAGACATCACACTCCCCCAGTGTCCATACAGGTAGCACTGCAATAACGTGGGTTTCCATCATGTGCATTGAATAGGATGCAATTGATGGACTAGGGAACACTATTTGTATCAAATGGGCTAAACTGTGTCATGACCTCAGCCCCCTCCTTTGTGAGAATCGCAAGAGAGAGAGAGAGAGCCTTACGGTTTGGAATGTGGGCTGGTCGCTCAACAAGACAAAAGCCTTGGACATAGCCATTGTCTTGGGAGACACCTTTGTGGAATAAGGAACTGGCCTACGTGCAAACTCTCAGGGCAATGTGAGATGGGTGATGGGGGAAGGATTGCCTCGCCCCCCCCACCCTGATGGACATCTACAACCCTGCCAGTCCAGATAAAAGGTGGGCTGCCGAGGCGGGGCCTCAGACGCACCAAGGAGACACCCGAAGAAGACACGATAGTGCTTCCCGTCGGAGCGGGAAGCCATTTTGAAGGAAGCCACGTGCGTTAGATTCCGGATCGGGAGTCTGTGGCTGGAACCAAAGGACAAACCGTTTTAACTAACAACAGGGATTTGCTTCGCAAAGACGACGGGCAAGTGTTCCTTCTCTCTCTATCCAACACGTGAAATGTCAGCGGTTCCCGAAACGGGGAAGCCTGCAGACTTTGAGTGACTCTTATACCCAATTGGACTCAGTATCCCCTAGACAACGATAGAGCTCATTTTTGATTGATTATTACTACACCTGTGCTTTAGATTGAGTTTTGACGATGTATATGATCTGAATGTTTTGTAGTAACCATACGTTTGTGCCCCTTTATAAATAAAACGTTTGAAAATAGTAGCACCAGGCTTCAGCGGACCTATCTATCTTTGCTGGTAAGTCACCCGGTTACTGGGGAACGTAACAACTGGTTGAAAACGGAATAGAGTTACTTTGGCAATTGAATAAAAGCAGTCATGGGAAGGATTATCTAGGGGTTGGTGGGGTTGGGAAAGCCATACAATGACTATACAAAGTATTCATCCCCCCGAGAAGTTTTCACATTTTATTGTTATACAACATTGAATGACAGTGGATTAAATTTGACTTTTTGACACCAATCAACAGGAAAAGACTCTATTGTGTCAAAGGGAAAACAGATCTGTAAATAGTGATCTAAATTAACTAGAAATCTAAAACACAAAATAATTGATTGCATAATTATTCACCCTCTTCAAGATAGTATTTAGTAAATGCACCTTTGGCAGCAATTACAGCCTTGAGTCTGTGTGGATAGGTCTCTATCAGCTTTGCACTTCTGGACACTGCAAGTTTTCCCCATTCTTCTTTACAAAACTGCTCAAGCTCTGTCAGATTGCATGGGGATTGTGAGTGAACAGCCCTTTTCAAATCCAGACACAGATTATCAATTGGATTGAGGTCTGGACTCTGACTTGGTCACTCTAGGACATTAACTTTGTTGATTTTAAGCCAATCTTGTCTATCTTTGGCTTTGTGCTTGGGGTCATTGTCTTGCTGGAAAACAAATCTTCTCACAAGATGCAGTTCTCTTACAGACTGCATCAGGTTTTCCTCCAGAATTTCCCTGTATTTTGCCACATTCATTTTATCCTCTACCTTCACAAGCCTCCCAGGGTCTGCTACAGTGAAACATCCCACAGCATAATGCAGCCACCACCATGTTTCACGGTAGGGATGGTGTGTTTTTGATGATGTGCAGTGTTTAGTTTATGATAAACATAGCGTTTAGGCTGATGGCCAAAAAGCTCAATTTTGGTTTCATCAGACCATAGAACCTTCTTCCAGCTGAATTCAGAGTCTCCCACATGCCTTATGGAAAACTCTAGCTGAGATTTCATGTGTGAGTTTTTTCAATAGTGGTTTTCTTCCAGGTAACCTGTACTTCCAGGTAACCTCCCCAGAGTAATCAAACACCATTGTCTCTTAACAAGATGGGTTACTGGTTTCATTGCACAAGGCCATTGAACCCTGACAAACAAGCACTTTTACTGACATTGGTGAAAGGATATTTATAGTGTACATGCTTAACAAAATAGACATAAAGCAATTTAAAAACTGCTTTATACCTGAGTGTCTTGTGCTTCTGTGAGTCTGAAACTCTCTAAGCCCTTTTCTTCGCATCAACAGGATTGTTTTTACAATATGATTTTCTATAATGTGAGGTTTCCTGGGAATGCAACTGTGGTTTTCAGGCAGAATATCTGTAACTGTGTATGTGCAAGAGTCCAAGTGCACTAAGCGATTATCAGTCATCTGCCTAGTGCACAAGCCATGGTCTGTGCTCAGCAACCCATTAGTTCTGCGTAGAAGGTTGCTACAGTGCTTATAAAAAAATAATTCACCCTCTCCTGGAAGTTTTCATGTTTTATTGTTTTACAATGTAGAATTACAGTGGATTTATTTTGGCTTTTTTTGATACTGATCAACAGAAAAAGACTTTCATGTCAAAGTGAAAACAGATCTCTACAAAGTGATCTAAATTAATTACAAATTTAAAAGAAAATATTTGATTGCATAAGTATTCACCCCCTTCAAGTCAGTATTTAGTAGATGCACCTTTGGCAGAAATTACAGCCTTGAATCTGTGTGGATAGGTCTCAATCAGCTTTGCACATCTGGACACTGCAATTTCCCCCCCATTCTTTACAAAACTACTCAAACTCAGGCTATGTCCACACTAGACCAGATAATTTTGAAAACGCCGGTTTCACGTAAAAACGATAGGCGTCCACACTGTGCATTTAAAAAAATATCTCTGTCCACATTGAAACAGAGATTTCAGCGAATCTCCTCCTACTGCGCATGCTCAGGACACATCTACCGAAAACAAGCGACATGCTTGGTGTCGAATCTCGCTGTGAAAGTGTATGTTTGTTCAGTTACAGACTAGAAAAACTTAAAACGACAGACAGCTGTTGGCTCTCGTGCAGGAGAACTTAAAAGTAAAAAAAAACAAATACTGGAGCGTATGGAGGCAACCGACAGGGAGTTCACGGACAGTATGACCTGGCTGATGATGAACATTGAAAAACTGACGAACTCTGTTGCATTAATAAAGCCCCTTGTTAAATGTATAAAACATGTCTGCATCAGTGTTATCTTGTATTTTGATACAATGTTACATTAGGCTGTTACACATCTATTGTCAGAGAAGTACTTGCATAGATAGGTAAACCATCTTCATACGAGCAAGGACAGAAAACAGGGCAAAGTGAGTATAATTATTTATTCAGTAAGTTATGGGTCGAAGTATTTGGTGAGTGCATTTCTAACTCTTCTGGCTTCAGTCTCGTTGCTGTCTTTTCTGAAATTGTTAGATTGCGTTCAAGAAAACAATGAAATTGCGCGCTGCCGACACCATCTGTTCCAACACGTCATGACAGCGTTTTCAGATTTCTCTGGTTACCCCGTCCACACTGCTCCAGCAAATCCAGCGTTTTCAAAATTACACACTCTGGAGAGCGTTTCTGAAAAGCTCCGGTTTCAGGGGACAAAAACGCCATTTTAGTGTGGACGGAGGGTAAAAACGAAGATAAAAAGCTTCGGTTACAGATCTATCTGGTGTAGTGTGGACGTAGCCTCAGTTAGATTGCATGAGGATTGTGAGTGAACAGCCTTTTTCAAGTCCATTTGCAAATACTCAATTGGATTGAGGTCTGGTCTCTGTCTTAGCCACTCCAGGACATTAACTTTGTTGTTTTTATGCCATTCCTATGTAGCTTTGGTTTTGTACTTCATGGTAGGGATGGTGTGTTTTTGATGACGTGCAGTGTTCACCAAATATAGCATTTAGTCTGATGGCCAAAAAGTTCAGTTTTGGTTTCAGACCATAGAACCTTCTTCCAGCTGACTGGCAAACTCTTGCTGAGATTTCATGTGAGTTTTTTTTCAACAGTGGCTTTTTCTTTGTCACTCTCCTATAAAGGTGTGACTGTTGAATCACCCAGGCAACAGTTGTTGTATGTACAGTCTCTCCCATCTCAGACAATGAAGCTGTAACTCCTCCAGAGTTGTTGTGGGTCTCTTGGTGGCCTCCCTCACTAGTTCCCTTCTTGCACAGTCACTCAGTTTTTGAGGATGGCCTGCTCTAGGCAGATGTGAAACTGTGCCATATTCTTCCCATTTCTTGATGATTGACTTAACTGTACTCCAAGGGATGTTCAGTGACTTGGAAATTTTCTTGTATCTATCTCCTGACATGTGCTTTTGAATAACCTTTTTGTGGAGTTGCTTGGAATGTTCTTTTGGCTTTGTGGCATATTTTTTGCCAGGATACTGACTCACCAGCAGTTGGACTTTCCAGATACAGGTGTATTTTTACTATAGTCAACTGAAACACCTTGACTGCACACAGGTCTCCAAAAAACAGTTCTCCATGTAACTAATTATCTGACTTCTAGAACCATTTGGCTGCACCAGTGATGACTTGGTGTCATATTCAAGCAGAGTGAATACTTATGCAATCAATTCAGGCAGCATCTATGCTAAGACCCTTCATCACTGCTGGAAAGGAAGGAGAAAGGAAAGGGGTAGAAGTCAGAAATGTAAGATATCGTGTGGATGCTGGAAATCCAGAGCAATGAAAATCCACCTTGCTGATCTTTCTATTCAAATTACCAATATATCAGTCCTTCAGCTGAAGTTGCATTCAGGGAGTGCATAAGAATAGTTGAAAAATACCAAACCCGTGATCAAATCTAATGTACAGGACGAGACAGTGGCAGCAGGCTCATTTTCACTATCCAGCAAACCTCCCAGTTGATGTCTTGCTGGCCTACACAGATCAGAAAGTTCATGAGCTTATTTTGTGAGCTGTTCGAGCCTTTCCCATTTATTAGGGAGGAAGAGCAAAATTCAGCTGGATTCTTGGTTTGTTAAGCTAATTCAATGTGAAAGGAACTCCATGGACCACTACTATGGATTTGTTTTTGCGTATGTTTATAAAATTAATTAATATCTTAATTTTGCACCATTATTTTCTTCACAGTCCTGTATAATTTATGTTGTGAGTGATTTGCATCTACATCAGTGTGACGCCGCTGTAAGATTGTTTTCCATTGAAATGGTACTTCTGTACACTTGTGCACATCACAGTAAGATCAACTGGACTTTGTGTGTGTGTGTGTGCATCTGAGTCTGTGTGTATGTGTTGGGGTGCATGTGTATTGGAGTGTGTCTATGAGTGTGCGTGTGATTGTGTGAGTGTGTGTATGTTGGGGTTTGTGTGTGTGAGTGTATGTGTATTGGCATGTAAATGTTGGGGTCTGTGTGTTGGTGTATGTGTGTGTTTGTGTGAAAGTAGTAAAGTAGAATTCACCATGGTCAGAGGTGGAGACCTGCGCAAAGAAGATATTAAAGTGCCACAGGGGGTGCGCCATCCCGACTAGCACTATCTTCACCATAATGAGGTAAATCCTGGTGGCAAGGGTGATCCAAGGACAACTGGTCCCTCATGTTGGCTTCAGGAGGCTGCCTGGTCGATGGACTGTTAAGGCCCGCCTATTGTGCATTGCTTTTCTGTCAGGGTGTGCTCCCTTAGCCTTGTCTCAACAGATTTACCACAAGGCAATGGGGCTATTTACCCATAGCTGGGACAGTGGTTGATGGACACCAGGGCGTGTTCACACAGTGGTGGGCCTGCACGCCGCGTCTCTGGGGCCCACTGCTGCTCCAAGATCTCCTGTAGTTTAGCCTGGGACTGTAAGACACCCAGTTTCCACGTGTGGCCCCGAGGAGGCACTGCAGGAGTCTTGGTGGTGGAGAGGCTCTGTACTGGCAGGAGGAGGCTTACACACAGCTCCTCTTTTCTTTTCTTTTTTTTAATTATTTTTAAAAAAATTTTTATTAGTTTTTCAAAACATTTTACAAATTAAAAACCCCAAATCCCAATGAGGAACATTAATACAGTGCAAAATTAAGCATACAATAACAATATGCTACAAAGGAAGAAAATTTGACAAAAAAAGCACCTAAATTAAAGACAGGTAAGCTTAGTATCCTCCCCAAGCCCCACAACACAAGAAAAAACAACAACAACTCCAGACCAACCACACCACAATATAGAGAGTATAAGTCAGGACAATCATACTCCCAGACTGTGAATACACTTAGCAACAGAGGATAATAATGCCTACTACCAGAGAAAAAAGGGAGCTGAAAGCAAGGGACCAAAAAGAAGAAGAAGAAAAAAAAACCCTAGTCAAGAGGAAGGTTATGAAAGTACTCGATAAAAGGTCCCCAGACCTTATGGAACTTTAGATCCGAATTAAGAACTGAATAATGAATTTTTTCGAGGTCCAAGCAGGCCATAATGTCGTTAAGCCATTGCGCATGAGTGGGCGGGGCAACATCTCTCCATCTAAGGAGGGTCAAGCGTCTAGCCAGGAGAGAGGCAAAGGATAATATTTGGCATTTGGTCGGACCCAGACATAAATCTGTCTCGCCCCAAAAACCGAACAGAGCAATTAAGGGGTTTGGTTCTAGGTGCTGATTCAGAATACACGATAACGTAGTGAAGACATCTTTCCAGAATTTCTCCAAGCTAGGACAAAACCAGTACATATGGATGAGAGAGGCCACGCCCCTCTTGCATTTATCACAGAGCGGACTAATGCCAGGGTAGAATCGAGATAGCTTAGATTTAGACATATGGGCTCTATGAACAATCTTAAACTGTAAAAGGCAATGGCAAGCACAAAGAGAGGTTGAGTTAACCGATTTGAGAACTGAATCCCAGCTCTCATCGGATAAGGAGATATTTAAATCCTGCTCCCAGGCCATTTTAATTTTATCCACAGGGGCCCGTCGTAAGGCTGCTAGTTTATCTCTGATAATTGATATTAAACCTTTACCTAGTGGATTAATGGAAAGAAATAGGTCCATAGCACTTTTTGCTGGCATTTCAGGAAAGTTAGGAATTAAGGGAGCAATAAAGTGTCGGATTTGGAGATATCTGAAAAAATGAGCATTAGGCAGATTGAACTTAACAGAGAGCTGCTGAAAAGAAGCGAAGCGATTATCAATGAAGAGATCTTCAAAATGTCTAATGCCCTTCCTATACCAAACATGGAATGCTGAATCGTACGTAGTAGGTAAAAAAAGGTGATTATGTGCGACAGGGCTGGAAACGGAGAACCCCTGGAAACCGTAGCATTTCCTGAACTGAGCCCATATATGCAAAGTGTGTCTAACAAGAGGATTGGCTATTGATCTGGGCAGACTACTAGGGAGTGCAGAGCCAAGAAGTGCAGAGATAGATAATTCTTTAGTGGAGCTCAATTCCATTGCCACCCAGTTAGGGCACTCGGGTTGGCCGTGGAAGAAAGACCAAAAGGTAGCACAGCGTATATTAGCTACCCAATAATATAAATGAAAGTTAGGTAAAGCCATGCCACCCTCTTTTTTAGATTTTTGGAGATGGATTTTATTAATTCTAATGCGCTTATTCTGCCACAGATATGACAAAATAATAGAGTCTAAGGAATCAAAAAAAGATTTAGGAATAAAAATTGGGATAGATTGAAATAAGTATAAAAATTTGGGGAGAACATACATTTTAACAACAACCTACCAAAGACATAGATAGAGGTGACCATTGTACCAGACTCTGTTTTATAGCATATGAAAGATTGGCAAAGTTTTCACGAAAGAGGTCTTTAAACTTCCTTGTGACTGTAATTCCAAGATAAGTAAATTGATTATGGACTACTTTAAAAGGGAGATCACGAAATGTTAGTTCTTGTGCTTCTTTATTAATTGGGAAAAGTTCACTCTTATGTAAATTAAGTTTATAGCCAGAGATCTGGCTAAACTGGTCAAGAAGTGAAAACATTAGAGGTAAGGATGTAGACGGATTTGAGAGAAAGAGTAATAAGTCATCAGCATAGAGAGAAACTTTATGCTCAACACCCCCTCTCCAAATCCCGGTCAATTCAGGACAGTTTCGAAATGCTATCGCCAGAGGTTCTATAGCCAAATCAAAGAGAAAGGGACTTAAGGGGCATCCCTGACGGGTGCCACGTTTGAGATTAAATACTTGGGATTTCTGAAAATTAGTTAAAACAGAAGCAGTAGGACACAGGTACAGCAATTGGATCCAAGAGATGAAATTTTGGCCGAGGTCAAATTTTTCTAAGACTGCAAAAAGGTAGTTCCACTCTATACGATCAAATGCTTTCTCTGCATCGAGGGAAATAACACATTCAGGAATCCCAGTTGGAGGTGAGTATAAGATATTAAATAAACGCCGAATGTTAAAAAAAGGGAGACGGTTTTTAATAAAGCCTGTTTGGTCATCAGAGATAATGGAGGGAATAACGGTTTCTAATCTATGAGCCAAAACTTTAGCTAAGATCTTTACATCAACATTGAGCAGAGAGACTGGTCTATACAAAGAACACTCTGTTGGGTCTTTGCCCTTTTTTAATAGAAGAATAATAGATGCCTCATTGAAAGAGGGTGGCAATTTGCCATAATTAAACGAGTCAGATAATACTGAAAGTAACTGAGGAGAGAGAAGTGAAGAGAATGATTTATAAAATTCTACAGGGAACCCATCAGGTCCAGGAGATTTCCCTGAGGACAGTGCAGAAATTGCAAAAGATATTTCTTCTGATGATATAGGCGCATTGAGTTTGGCTTTAAAATCAGATGAAAGTGAGGGGATATTCAGATTCTGTAAAAATTGATCAACAGAGATATTGTCATTCAGAGATTCAGAGGAATAAAGCCGAGAATAAAATTTTTTAAATGCGTCATTAATTTCTAAATGATCCGATGTAAAGTCTCCATTCTCCTTCTGGATCTTTGTAATATGTTGTTTGGCTTTGGAATGCCTCAGCTGATTGGCTAGGAATTTACCAGACTTATCCCCATGAATGTAAAAGCGACTCTTGCTTTCGAGAAGTTGGCGTTCAACAGGTTGAGTGGACAGAAGGTTAAATTTAGTTTGGAGTTCAACGCGCTTCTTGTATAATTCAGGGTTCTTAGTTTGAGCATATATTTGATCCAATTCTTTAATCTGGTTAATGAGGTCTAATTGATCTGCACAGGATCTTCTGTTGAAATTTGCTGTGTAAGAGATTATTTGACCCTTCAGATATGCTTTCATGGCATCCCAGACAGTCTGGGATGGCACTTCAGGTGATGTATTAGTGTTAAAATAAAAGGTTATCTGATCCTTAATAAATTTTTAAAAATCATCATCCGATAATAAAGTTGAATCAAACCACCAGTGTTCAACTCCTCTTTTCAAGAGCAAACACGAGGAAATCTGCAGATGCTTGAAATTCAAACAACAACACACACAAAATGCTGGTGGAACACAACAGGCCAGGCAGCATCTATAGGGAGAAGCGCTGTCGACGTTTCAGGGCGAGACCCTTCGTCAGGATGCTGCCTGGCCTGCTGTGTTCCACCAGCATTTTGTGTGTGTTGTTGTTCCTCTTTTCAACCTCTGTTGAGAAGGCTAGCCAGCAGCAATAGCTGTAAGCAGAGAGTAGCAAGCAGAGAGCAATATGTGGCATACAGCATGACAGCATGCACTAACTGCAAGCACAACTACACTAGATGCTTCACACACACCCACCCACACCTGCAATAGAGCTTGTGTGTCCAGGATAGGACTGTATAGTCATCAAAGATCTCACCGTTACAGGAATGGACGTCATCATTGGATTTCAATGGACAACTGAAGAGTAAAGTAGAATAGATGACTACTAGGTTCTGAGTGATTCATGATGGGAGAACAGAGAAGTGGGAGTAAAAAAGAAATCCATCGTTATGGGAAATGCTTCAGTGTGCTGTGAATTTTCTTGCTGATCAATCAAAGTTAAATTTCAGTGATTGAAATCTGTTATAAACTGACCTAGTATTGGAAAAAGAGTGCACACAGTTTGCATGATAAGAGTCAGTAAACACATGCTTTCAATATTTTCCCACAGGAAGTACAAGCAAAGGATGAAGCTGCAGATTGTGTGGAAGACAAGTGGAGTGGATACGTGCGACAACGTCGAGCCCCACATAAACATATACCTTTCAAGTCAGACTCTGAGCTAGGTATGAAATCTTAAATTCACTGAAGTGCTTGTCAATTTCTACACTTTCAGATGGGGGTAGGTAATCTGGGGTACAGTCAGTGATGTGCAGATCTGTTGGACAGCAGAATTCCTTAAGTTTGCACATTTAAAGTACTTCAATATTACTTTATACAATAGCAGAACATTATAACATCTTGGAAGAATGTGATTTTTTTTTAGTTTCAGATTGCCAGTGAATATCTTCAGAAATAAAAATTAGGTTTACGTGTAAAACCATACAAATCCAGTGCCAGTGTTCAGTGCTTGCAGAAAATTCTCTCTTGAGATTCTTGAGGAAGAAAAGATAGAAACAGAAGCTACTCCAGAAAGTGTAAATTGGGCTTCTCTTTGGTATTTCAGGCCATGATAACAGGGCAGACAGATGGACAATCAGCCAAGACTAGAGATGCACCACTAGACCAGGCAGAGAAATGGCCAATGGAAAGCATGACTGAGCATGAGAGCAGGAAAACTGGACAGAATCATAGAGACAAATCCCATCCCTTCCTCTGAAAGTGAATGGGAGGAAATTCAAACTTGAGTTTATTGCCACATGCACTTGTGCAATGAGAAACTTACTTGCAGCAGCATCACAGGCAAAGCAGCATTCACAAGAAAAATAACTTTTACAAGAAGGAACACCATTAGAACAAATAACAAAAACAGGGTCCAGTTTAATGCAGAGTGATCAAAGTGGTCAGAGTCTTGCTAAACTCTAGCCATTAAAGTCGTTTCAACAACTGAATGGTTAAATGGGAAAAATGAACCGGGAACATAATTAATGGAGCCTTGTCAAGCCAGATGTTTGTCTTTTGCCTATTGGTTGTTTGTTAATATGTAGTTTCTCATAAATTCTACCGTATTTCTTTATTTTCCTGTAAATGACAGCATGAAAATGAATATCAAGGTAGTATATAGCTATATATATATATATACCTATGCCCTTGCAAATATGAACTTCACCCCACCACCCTCCACATGATGTTTGCTGGAGGGCTGGAATTTGTTTGAGAGGGGCAGATGGTTGGGAATTGTAAGGAAACTGTTTGCAAAACCAAGCTATCTCTGTTTTCAAAACTAAGATATGCTATCTCTGCTTAATTCTGCTTGATGAGGAGGGGACATTTAAAGATGCAGTAGGTGTGACATTAGTGGAATTAATAGATAGGACATACATAAGCTGTAGAAGGAGAGTAAATTGCATTAATGTATACTGAGGAAGAAGGAAACAGAGATTAGAAGTGACAACCATTGCACGGTGAGTTTCATTGCGGGTTGCAGTTTCTCAAAAGGTGATGGTCCTGACAAAATGCAGCTCTTTATTGTTTTGCACAGATGCTGCAATTCCTCCGGTGGTGGTGGTGGTGGTGGTGGTGGTGGTGGTGGTGGTGTGTGTGTGTGTGTGTGTGTGTGTGTGTGTGTGTGTGTGTGTGTGTGTGTGTGTGTGTGTGTGTGTGTGTGTGTGTGTGTGTGTGTGTGTGTGTGTGTGTTGCCTGGGACAGCTTTCATGGAGCAAGTATCTCTCACTGACCTGGGTGTCAGGCGGCTGGGAACTGTGTCCATATTTACAGACCACAGCGATGATGTAGGTAGAGCGAATAAATGCCAATAAGTTGTGCTGATTAGAATTGGTAAACAAAGATGTATTTAACTGTCAGCACATTTGAAATGACATATATTTGTAAAAAGAAGTGCCTTGACTGAAGGAAATTTGAATATTGAAAGAAAGCATGGGATTTAATCAGGAGAGAGATGGCTAGACTCGCAATATATAAGAGACATTATCTCTAAGTTGAAGTAATTGTAATAAAGGTTAATGTAGTGCGGGATACAGCCAATGTGTACTGAATATAAAATGCTAATGTAACACCTTATGTCGATCATGTCTGGTTCACTTGGATACACTGTAGTGTTAGACTTAGCACTATGGTTAAGGTGCTGAGCAGAAGAGGGGATTCAGCTCTTAGTCACCAAGATATTGATGGCCATAAGTAAATGGAAAAGCAATCCAAGCTCAAATCTTCTAAATAGTTTCTCTCTTCTCTTCGCCTCTCCTTTGCTCTTCTTTTCCTTACTGCCTTCTCTGGTGCCCTTTCATGCGCTTGCATTTTGTTTCATTCTCTTTTAGATAATCTTTAGCACTCTCCAGCTTCCTTCCTCAAATTTCTGATTGCTTTTTTTTGTTTACAACTTGGATGAATGGTAGCAAAGTGAGGTAGCAACTCGGGTATTCATGGGTTCAAACCATTATGCTTCAAGCCTTGTTGACTGGTTAGTAAGCATCTGCTCCATTGTACAGATCAGGAGTGGCATTTACTACTTCCAAATTCTTTGAAAGAATTTCATTTGATCCTTGGTTTTATTCCTCCATATCTTATATTTTTAGGGACTGGATCTGTTGCCCCACTAAGATGCTACAATGGTTCTGCTTATTTTCCCATTGCCTTTGAATAGATCTGCTTCTAATATGTAATCACAGACTTTGCAATACCAAAAATAATGACTAGTATTCAGAAAACCAAATAAATTACTTGCATTAAATGAATTACTTGCATTGTTCAATGGAAAGCTGGCTAACATCTACACCTCGGCCGGGACATAACCCAGTGACCAGGTGGAATTTTTGTATTTGTTGAGCAGCTGAAAGAGTAATTGAAAATTTATTTTCCCTTTCTTCGGAAACTGGAGGTGAATCTCGTGGTTATTTTTGGAATCAATGATGCAGGTCAAGACCTGGCTAACTGGACAAGTTGGGAATTCTCTAGTCAGAAATGTGCAGGTGGATGAGGCATGGACCAATTTTATGGTGGAAAATTGCTGTGGTACATTCCCAATATTTATGAATAGTTTGTTCTGAAAATACAATTTGCCCATTATACCCCATAGACATAAGATATAAGAGCAGAATAATCCATTCAGCCCATTGAGTCTGTTCTACCATTCAATCAAGACCTGATTTTTTAACAACTCCATTCTCCCCCCATGGTCCTCAACCTCTTACCAATCAAGAACCTAGCAATCTTTGGCTTAAATACACCCAATGACTTGACTGCAACAGCCATCTATGGCAACGAATTCCACAGAATCACACCCTCTAGGCATACAAAGTAGGGCCATTGATAAATAAAG
This sequence comes from Hemitrygon akajei, assembly GCF_048418815.1. Classification (NCBI taxonomy): domain Eukaryota; kingdom Metazoa; phylum Chordata; class Chondrichthyes; order Myliobatiformes; family Dasyatidae; genus Hemitrygon; species Hemitrygon akajei. The sequence goes on along the minus strand of NC_133124.1, from coordinate 144,492,433 downwards.
AGAAAATTACTTCTCTGTAGTGACTATTAGTCACATTGTTTCAGCTCCACTCTGACCTACTATTACAAATTATAACAGTACATACACTCAGTGGCCACTTCTTTAATTACCTTCTGTACCTAATCAAGATGTCACTGAGTGTACTTTTGTGGTGTTCTGCTGCTGAAGCCCATCCACTTCAAGGTTTGATGTGTTGTGCTTTCACATATGCTCTTTTGTTCCCCACTGTTGCAACATGTGGTTATTTCAGCTACTATCATCTTCCTGTCAGCTTAAAACAGTCTGGCTATTCACCTCTGAACTCCCTCCCTCATTAACAAGATGCTTTCACCCACAGAGCTGCCACTCACTGGATGTTGTTTTGTTCTTCACACCATTCTCTGTAAATGCTAGAGACTGTTGTGTGTGAGAATACCAGGTGATCAGCAGTTTCCGAGATGCTCTAACCACCCCGTCTGGCCAAATTCACTTAGATCAGACTTCTTCTCCATTCTGATATTTGGTCTGAACCTCTTGACCATGTCTGCATGCTTTTACACATTGAGTTACTGCCACATGATTGGCTGATAAAATATTTGCATTAGCAAGCAGATGTATCAGAATCAGGTTTATTATCACTGGCACGTGACATGAAATTTGTTAACTTAGCAGCAGCAGTTCAATGCAATATATAATCTAGCAGAGAGAAAAATAAAGTGGCCACTGAGTGTATTCAGTGGTAATTCATAGGATTTTTAAGTATCTAGTCATTTATTGGATGTTACTGAGGTATTATTTTGTTATCTGTTGTGACACTGATGCCTTGGTGAACTGGTAGAACTGTTTGACTAAAATCATGACCTTACTATAACTAAAGGTGAGAATAGTGGAAATTTTAAATTGTAGTTATTTTGGCTATCAGAAATGGCAGTCTCCCCTTTAGATATTGGGAAGCTTGGATGTTTTACAAATTGCTTTACAAATTTCTATGTTGAAGTAGCCTGAGGTGAAACTTGTTTTTACTCTTTGTGAAAAATCCAGACATTTCCAAATCTGCAGCTGGCATCACCTTGCCTTTCTCATTTTGCCTTTTCACTGGAGCCTTCAGTCACCTGACCTCCACTGACTTGTACATGACTCTTCAGCCTATTTTTACTTTACTCACGATATTTTAATGTTTTTTTTTCCAATATGAACTCTTCATTTTCTATGTTAATGGTTATATTATTATCCTAGCAACCAGAGTTCTGAACCATTGCACTGAAGCATGAGTTTCACTATCACCATGGCAACTGGGAGATTCAAATTAAATTAATTAAATAAAATCTAGAATTTAAAAGAAATCATAATCACTTATTGTACCTCTGCTATTAGAACTATCGAATTGTTGTTTTACATAAACTCCACTTTTGTTCACTAATTTCCCTCAGGAAAGGAAAGGAATATCTAAGGCAAAGGTTCTCAGTCTTTTTTTTTGCCATGGACCCCAGGTTGGACACTCCTGATTTAAGCGGATTTGGACCTATGAAGTTTTTAAGGGAAACCTGAGGTGGAACTTAGAGAGTGGTGACAATGTGGAATGAGCTGCTAGTGGAAGTGATGGAAGTGGATTCAGTTGCAATAATTACGAGAATGTTAGATAAATATACACATGTGAAGGTTATGGTGGGCTATGATCCAGGTGGAGATCACTGGGACTAGGAAGAATAATAGATCAGCATAGATTAGATGGGCTGAAGGACCTGTTTCTTTGCTCTATGATTCTTTGACACTTGTGATGCCTGACCCACCAATGTGGATGACTCTTTCTTATTTCAGGGGAAATGGAGGATGGAAAATAAATATCCCCATCCCATGAACAAAGAAACAGAAACTCTCTGAGATCTTACATTGTAGGCTAGATGCTTCAAAGTTAGACTACATTTAACACCCTATTGCTGTGACAATCATAAACAACATAGCATTTGTTTAATCTCGGCAGGTCAAGCAGTGTCTATGCAGGGGAATAAAGAATTAAAGCCACATGCTGAGAACCTTCACCAGGACTAGAAAGGAAGGTGGCAGAAGCCAGAAACCTCTTCAATTTCTTCCTCCTTTCTTTCCAGTCAAAAATGTTTTCTGGCTTCTTCCCCCTTTCTTTCCAGCCCCAAAGAAGGGTGTTGGCTTGAAATGTTGAATGTTTATTTCTTGCCATAGATGCTGTCTGATCTACTGAGTTCCTCCATCACTATGTGTGAGTTTGCAACATATTTGCAACATCTTTGCAACATATTTGCAACATATTTGCAACATATTTGCAACATCTGCAGTAGCTGTTTAATCTCAGCAGGTCAGGCAACATCTATGGGGGGAATATGCGGTCAATGTTTCCAGCTTCTTCCTCCTTCCTTCAGTCCTGATGAAGTTTTTCATCCTGAAAGGCCAACTGTTAACTCCTCTTCATAGATGCTGCTTGGCCTGTTGAGTTCCTCCAGCATTTTGTGTGTGTTCCTGTGGATTTCCAGCATCTGTTCAACCTCTTCTTTTGATTTCCAGAATCAACAGGTTCTGCTACGTACATTGGCTTGAAAAGAAATACAGACTCAGGGCAATCGAATCAACCTCCAGCGGCAAACGCAGAGCAGAAAAGCACCACTGTACCACCCACTGCAGCGTTCCTTCAGTATTTTATTACGACATCAAAGAGAGGCAATGACAGCCAGGTATCTTCTCCTGTTGACTCATAGCTGCATTTCCTGTCATGTGTTGGAAAATGTTATTTAATCAATGTTACTTAATCCTTTCTCATATGACAGAAGCATTAAACATGGTTGTCATATTTTCTTTGGTAAAACTGAGAGTATTTCCTCTTGCCTTAATCAAAGCCATCCCATTTAGCAACACAAAAGAAGAGCAGGATGTTGTTCTGCAGCAACACACACAAAATGCTGGAGGAACTCAGCAGGCCAGGCAGCATCTATGGAAAAGAGTAGACAGTCAACGTTTCAGGCTGAGAACCTTCATCAGTACTGGAAGAGGGGTTGAGTGGGAAGGAGTCAGAATAAAAAGATGGGGAGGGGGAGGAAGAAGTACAAGGTGGTAGGTGATAGATGAAACCAGAAGAAGGGAAAGAGGTGAAGTAAAGAGCTGGGAAGTTGATTGATGAAAGAGATAAAGGGCTGGAGAAGGGGAAATATAATAGGAGAGGACCGAAGATCGTGGAAGAAAGGGAAGAGGGAGGAACATTAGAGGAAGGTGATAGGCAGGTAAGAAGAGAAGGTGTGTGAGGGAAACAAGAAAGGGAAATGCTAAAGGAGGGGTTCCAATTTCCTGAAGTTTGAGAAATTGATGCTCAAAACATCAGGTTGGAGGTTACCCAGACGATTATAAGGTACTACCCAGATGGAAAGCGAAAAGTGAAAGGGAGGAAAAGATAGAAAGCAGAAAGTGGGGGTGGGGGATGGGGAGAAGATTTCCAGCATCTGCAGATTTTCTCGTGTTTAGGATATTCTTCTTGTGTGTTTTAATACCCTAGTGACTCCTCATGTAGTGGTTATAAGTGACTGATGGAATGACACTCTAAAGGCTGGCCGTCCTTTGTGGAAGTTGCTCTTCTCATTAGGTTGTAGTAGAACATGGGAGTTCATGGTAGGAAAGTAGCAGAATGAAGTGAAGGTAATGTCAGAAGTGTAAGAATATATGTATCAGCAAAGGGTGAACAGACCTGCTATTATTTTTCTTGAAAACGTTGAAGAAGTTATCAAAAGAGACTTGAAAGTGATCAAAGGTTTTTGATAGAGTGATTCCAGGGAGAAAAAAACAAAGGTACAACTAAACACTTCATTAATAGCTTTTTTTTCTGGTAAACAATCACTGCAAACAATAGTCTGTAACTTCTGCTTTTGAACTGCCTGTATGACTTGGCAGTTTTGTGTGTGAACTGAAGTCTTGAAGGTGCAGAATAGTTGCGGCATGCTGGGCTGGAGACCAGGAAATGAGTCAATGTATGACCATTGCTGGAGTGGACTTGGAAGCCTTTGTAAAATTCATTTCTGAATGCTATTTGCTAACTTTTATTGTTTGCACACTTTGTTTTTTCCTCTCTGCACATTGGGTGTTTGATGGTCTTCATTTTACTGGGTCTACTGGGTTTCTTTGCTTTGTGGCTGCCTGTAAGGAGACAAATCTCAAGGTTGTATGAAGTATATATACTTTGAGAATACATGTGCTTTGAACTTTGGGGTAAGTCCAGATACAGACCATCAGTATAAGAGATTATCATGTTTCCTGACACCATGTGAGGAGTCTATTCAGACTCAGTGTCTACCCTGGTTCGCCAAGCAGTTCATCGCTTAATAATTTTTGTTATGTAATTTATTCTCCCTATGTTCCAATTTGAAGACTGTAGGGCCATGGAAACAAAGAAATGGAAATTGAATTGGTTGGAATTGGTTTATTATTGTCACATGTACCAAGATACAATGAAAATATTTTACTTGTGTGCAATTCAGACAGATCATAGGTGCATCAACGAAGGAAAGTAACCTTTTTTAGGGATTAAGATCCAGTTAAATGACTTTGGATCCTTTCCAGTAAAAAAACAGTTTAAGAACTTCAGTTGTGACATCTGCTGTGGTTGATTGGTTACCAGAGATGCGATTTGTCCCACTGCATTCCTCAATGAACAAGTTGATAGCTCCACAATGCAGCACCCTTTATTTACATCTTCATGATGGGCCTTGCTTTTGTATAGATACATCCATATGCAAAGCCTCTTTTATTTTTAATTCTTATCTCTAGCTAGGATTGCCAGTATCAAGAATGTTTGCTAATAAGGAAATATTTCACAACTAGAAAACACTACAAAATAAAATAACAATATTACTCCACATCTGTAGATCCATCAAAGTTGCCTTGCAAGTTGATAGGGTGGTTAATAAAACATTCAGTGTTCTGCATTCATTAGTTGGGGGATTGAGTTCAAGAGCTACAAGGTAATGTTACAGCTCAATGAAACGTTGGTTAGACCACACTTGGAGTATTGTGTTAATAGCAATTCAAATACTAGTATTTATAAAATGATGGACAAAAAATTAATATTCAAAATTGCCAAACAGAAGGAAACAAGTTAACTACTTATTCATTTGCTTACATGTCATGTATTTTTGTAATAGGTAACTGCTTGCTTTGACCATGTTAATGGTGGTATCCAAGTAACATCTATAATCTTTGTTTTCAGATTGATCTGGATTTCCTGAACACAATTCTGGAAAATGGAGCAGATATCAATGCCACTGACAGATATGGACAGGGTGTTTTGCATGGGGTAAAGTGAACTTCATGACATTATTTAACTTAAGAAAAGCATTTCACTAATAACCATACCTTGTTTTTAAATAACTAAGTCAGGGAAGGTGACAATTACACCCTTCAGTTCTACAATATGTTTTAAATAGCTATAAAAGCTTTTTCTTGCAAAATTCAACATTGTTTACGAACCCTCCTCATCTGCATACATTCAGTGCATGTGGAGTCAGTACAATACAATCGCAAATAAATTTCTTCCTTTTGGTCTTTGTTGAATAACATTAACATTAGAGAATGACATCTTGCATTTACAAATTATTTTCTATGTTGCAACAGCTCACAGGGACATCCAGAAGATCTCGGCAGTACGGAATGATTCAGAAGTTAATGTCCACACCAGGCATCACTGTCTGGTATGGAAACACCAATATCCAAGAACAGAAAAAACTACAAAAAATACTTAACAGCACAGTCCATCACAAGAAAAGCCTTCCTCACCACACAGCACATCTACAAGAAACACTGCCACAAGAAAACAGCATCCATTATCAAGAACCCCTACCATCCAGGCCATGCTCTCTTCTCACTACTGTCATCAGGAAGGAGGTACATGAGCCTTAGGTCCCACACCACCAGGTTCAGAAACAGTAATTACCCTTCAACCATCAGGCTCCTGAACCAGTATGGATAAGTTCACTCTGATAACTTCTGAACTGATTCCACAACATCTAGATTCATTTCAAGGACTCTAACTCATATTCTTGGTTTTACAGTATCTATATATTTCATTTTTTAATAATAATAATAATAAATAAGTTTGTCTTCTTTTGCACATTGGTTGTTTGCCAGTCTTTATGTGTAGTTCTGCATTGATTCTATTGAATGTCTTTGTTCTAATGTAAATGCCCACAAGAAATGAATCTCAGGATGGTATATAGTAACATATATGTAGTTTGATAATAAATTTACTTGAAATTTGTCAGAGCCCTATCTTCCATTGATTAAATATAACCAACAATAATTACGAATAAAACAGAAAATGCTGGAAAAGGTCAACAGGTCAGGTAGCATCTGCGGTGAGAGAAAAACAGAGCTGATATTGCAGAACATAGAACAGTACAACACAGGAACTGGCTATTCAACCCACAATGTCCAAAGTGACCATTTAAACCAAGCTATCAGCAGCACATTATTTTTAGATTGATGGTCTCAGATGAGAAGTCCAGAAAGGGAGTCCCTGGCCTTTAGGCTATAGGCTAGGTCCCTGGCCTAGAGAGTTGGTGGTGTGTGGAATGGGTTGAGCCTGTGAAAGCAGGCAGTGTGTGGCTCCATCATTCATATTGTTACTGAATTACTGGTGTCCTCCATCCTTTGCAACACACACAAAATGCTGGAGAAACTCAGCAAGTCAGGCAGCATCTATGGAAAAGAGTGAACAATCAACATTTCAAGCCCATACCCTTCTTCAGGACTGAGAAAAATAGCAGAATAAAAAGGTGGATGGGAGAGGAAAGAGGCTAGCTAGAAGGTGATAGGTGAAGCCAGGTGGGTGGGAAAGGTCAAGGGCTGCAGAAGAAAGAATTTGGTAGGAGAGGAGAGAGGACAATAGGAGAAATGGAAGGAGGAGGGGACCCGGGGGAAGAGATAGGCAGTTGAGAAGAAGTAAAAAGTCAGACTGGGTAATAGAGGAGGGGTGGGGAATTTTGTGTATGTCTATCATTTTTATTCATGCTCCATACAGATCTTTTAAACAATTCAGTGTAGTGACAAACAATATAACGAAATACATGCAAAATGCTGAAGGAACTCAGCTGGGCAGGCAACATCTATGGAGAGGAATAAACAGTTGATACTTCGGGCTGAGACCCTTAATTAGGACCATGAATGTAAAGAAATATTATTAAATACATAAACCATTTATAGACCTCAGTTAGATATATTACATCAGCTGTTCACTCAATAGTATGCATGATACATAGTGGCCATAAAGTTTATTCCTGCAAATAATGTAGACATTTCAGATTAACTCAATGAGAGGTAAATTCAGCAGGTCCTCTTTGTCACACCATCAGCATTGTAAAATCATTTTGGATTCCAAAAAGAGCTTTGGAGAAATTCTTAAGAAGACTCTACGAACTCTAAAAGATGCAGGCATTCGCTGTGTAGCCTAACCACATTTCATCTCTGTGTCGACAGGCTGCACTAAGATGGCACCCTGATGTTGCCCGGTTTATGATTGAGAGGCATGCTGATGTTAACAAGCCAGATAACTATGGTGTGACCCCACTCCATGTGGCTGCAGCAGCTGACTATCCTGAAATGGTGGACTTTCTACTGGACTGTAATGGTAAGACTAATACTATAGAACCATAAGACCATAAAATATGGAGTAGAATTGGGCCATTTGGCCCATTGTGTCTGCTCCGCCATTTCATCATGGCTGATTCATTTTTCCTCTCAGCCCCAATCTCTTGCCTTCTTCCCCTATCACTTCATGCCCTGACCATTCAAGAATCTATCATCCTCTGCTTTAAATATACATAAATACTTGGCCTCCATAGCCACCTGTGGCAACAAATTCCACAGATTCACCACCCTCTAGCTAAAGAAATTCCTCCTCATCTCTGTTGTAAAAGGATGCCCTCTATTCTGAGGCTGTGTCCTCTGGTCTTAGACTTTCCCACATAAGAAACATCCTCTCTATGTTCATTTTATCAACTCCTTTCAACATTTGATAGGTTTTAATGAGGTCCCTTCATTCTTCTGAATTCCAGTGAGTACCTGAAGGAATGGTAATAATATGACAACATTTCTGTACAAGGTTAATGAAAGAGGAGGAAAGTAATTTCTTTGGCCTGTCATTGACACCAAAATTAACACGTGCACACACTGACCCAAGTGTTTCAGTAGTTATTCAGTGGTGTCACCTGGTTTCAACACAGTTACTATTTTGTGATGCCTTCTCTAACTGAGAAAACCTGGATGGGGTCATACCCAAAAATGAATTTTGCTGTCCACTGCATTCATTAAGGATGACCTGTAGGATGAACACATAGTACAGACTAGTTTAGTACCCATGAGGGGTATGGGAGAGTAGTGCCTCACTATTAGACTAAGATTTTGGATCACTGATCCAGAGATTAAATCCTACAGGTCAACATTACCGTGAGCCTGCTGGACTGACATTAACACTCATCTGGTTGACTAATGTGCAGATTAGGCATCATTACATCGTCTGACTTGTACATGACTCCAGACCTATTAAAGTGGTTACCTCACCTTCCCCCTCAGTTCAGGAGTAATTAGAAACAGGCAAACAAACACTGGCACAGAGAGCATCTCATCCAGCTGCATCACAAGCAACTTATCTGCCCAAGACTCCAAGAAATTGCAGAGAGCTGTGAACACAGCTTTGTCCATCACACAAACCAGCTCCCCCAGGAACAGTTATTACCCTACAACTATGAGGCTTGTGCATCTTCACTCACCACAACATATGGACACTCCTGTAGCCATTCCCATCAATAATAAGTATACCACATTGGATACTGTTGGAGGAGACATGAGGGTAAAGCACTGAGTCTGGCTCTGTGACTCAGAAGAGAAGGGAGGAAAAGAGGTGATCTGTGGTGATAGATGAACAGTAAGGAGGTTCTATGGATGAGAAGAGATTTCCAATTGGTTTATTCCCTCCTGGGTGTCAGGGTCTGGGTCATCTCAGACTGAGTCCACAGCGCTTTTAAGTAGGAGGGTGAGCAGCCAGAAGCCATGATATGGGTAGGCTGTGTGATGAGGTCCTGCAAAATGAGTTCAGAGAGTTAGGTGCTAAGTTAAAAGACAGGACCTCCAGGGTTGTAATCTAAGGACTGCTACCAGTGTCATGTGCTAGTGAGGCCAGAAATAGGAAGATCATACAGTTTAACACATGGCCAAGGAGATGGCGCAGGAGGGAGGGCTTCAGATTTTTGGACCATCGGGCTGTCTTCCAAGAAAGGTAGGACCTGTACAGAAGGGACAGTCTGCACCTGAACTGGAGGGGGACTAATATCCTAGCAAGAAGGTTTGCTAGTTTTGCATGGGGGGTGGGGGTTAAACTAGAGTTACAGGGGGGATGGGAACCAAAGCACCAGAACAGATAGTGGAGTGATTGTGGAGGAAGATCTTGTTAAGCCTACACACAAGGTCAGGAATTAAAAGGTTGAGCATGTTGGGGCTAATGTTCTGAGCTGCATATATTTCAATGCAAGAAGTATTGTAGGAAAGGCAGATGAGCTTTGGCATGCATCAGCACATGGAATTATGACATCAGAGCCACTAGTGATACTTGGTTGCAGGAGAGGCTGGACTGGCAGTTCAATGATGCGTGGTTCTGGTGTTTTGAACAAGAGTGGGAGGGATTAAAGGGCGAAGGGTGGCATTACTAGTCAGAGAAAATGTCACTCTGAGGATTTTGGGCAGTTTAGATGGATCCTGCTGCTCAGTGTGAAAGGGAAGACATCTTTCAGTATCATTTCCCATTGTCTGACTAGAGTTTCTCCTCAAAAAGTGGCTACATTTATACATCTCTATAAAAAGAAGGGATTCCTAATATGCCAGTGTTCCTGGAACATCTAAGCATTTGTTCAACTATGAATGCCTGCATAAAAAGAATTTCAGGGTAGTATATGGTGGCAATAGTGCCTCCTGTCTGCTGCAGTGCAGCTTCCATAGCATACAGTGGTGCAGCTTGTTAGGATGTTGTCACTGAACATCATAGAATGAATGAGTAAGGACATGCATAGTCCAGTTCTCTTTGGCCTCCTCAGAAAACAAAGACATTGGTGAGATTTCCTATGGTGCAGAATGTTTTCTGGGTCCATGATAGATTGTGTGAGATGTGCACTCCCAGTTTCCACGGCTGTGCTGCCCATGTAAAGAGAGATGTGAGTGGTGCGAGCTCTTCTGAAGTCTGTAGCAATCTCATTTGTCTTATTGACATTGACACAGAGGTTATTTGCCTGGCACCAGGCCTCGAACCCTTCCACCTCCTCTCTGTAGGCCATCTTATCATTGCCTTGATCATCCATGCCTAGCAAACAATGAGTTGAGCAGTACACCTTATGAATGGTCTATCTGCAACCAATTGGTTTCCACAAAACCTCTACTTTCTGAGAAGTTTCTGTAGATTTGGCAAACTTTGACAAATTTTAATAGATGCACATTGGAGAGTGTTCTTTCTGGTTACATCATGACCCAATGTGGAAACAGCAATGCCAAAGAACAGAAAAGTCTCCTGAAGGTGGTAGATACAGCCCAGTCCAACACAGAGCACATTTACATGGAGTTCGGCCGCAAGAAAGTATCATTCATCATCAAAGACTCTCACCATCCGGGCCATGCTCTCTTCTTACTACTACCATTGGGTAGGAGGTACAGGATCCTTTAAGTCCCACACTACCTGGTTTCGGACCAGTTATTACTCTACAATCATCAGGCTCCTGAACCAGCATGGGTAACCTCACTCACCTGAACTCTTGAGCTGATTCCACAACCAACAGGCTCACTTTCAAGGACTCCACAACTCATGTTTTCAGTATTTTTTTATTTGCATGACTTATCTTTTTTTGCATATTGGTTGTTTGTCAGTTCTTGTTTATGTAAAATTTTTCATATATTTTATTGCATTTCTATATTTTCTTGTAAATGCCTGCAAAAAAGTGAATTTTAAGGAAGTATATGTACCTTGATAATAACTATACTTTGACTTTGAAGTCAATCGTTAACTATTTTTAAATTATTTTAATCGTGCACAGCTCCACTGCACAGAGTTAATTATTGTGTAAATGTAGTGTGTTTTGTCTTGGAACAACTTTCATATGATTTTCATCACTCTTTTTAAAGCGGATATTGAAGCAAAGACATCTGGAATGATGCAGACACCAGTCCACTATGCTGCAAAATATGATGCTGCTAGTTCCTTGAACTGTCTGCTGAAACATGATGCCGACATAAACGCTAGAGACTACAAACAGCGTACACCTCTACAACTGGCAACTGAGCTTGGTAAGGAGCACCGTTTCTATTGGCTTGCTACCTTTTGTATGTTATGCATGCTTCTCAATGCTGAACATGCCCTAGCTTCTGCTGGCCCCAAGGATATACCAATCATATTAATTCAAGATTCAAGATTGTTTATTATCTTTCTTCAGTACACAAGTGTAAAGGAGAATGAAATGTGTTACTGCAGATCTGATACAACTAAAAACACAATCAGCACAGAGAACAGACAAAAAGGTTTGAGTTTCATAGCCTTCACTTTCTGTGGGTTGCATGCTACCAGTGCTATCTTACACAGGTCCATTTTCCTCCCACATCACTTCCTTGATGCGCATCACTCTTTCCCTGACTAGCTAATTTGCCCCTTCCTTATTTGGGGGTTGGTCAGAACCACAGCTCCTTAGTGATGGAGGCAAAGACTAAAGAGTCAGTTCCATGTTTTTAAATGTGGATCCTTTTAAATGTCACACCCTTCAATTTAATCCCAAATTTGGTTCAGATGCCTATTATCCGAAGGTTCTCATTAAGATCCAATAAAATCCAGTTGTTAAAAACCTGTAGTGAAATAATGAATACAAGAGATTCTGCAAATCCTGGGAATACAGAGCAATGCACAAAATGCTGGAGGAACTCAGCAGGCTAGGCAGCACCTATGGAGAGAAATAAAGAGGTGATATTTTGAGCTGAGACTCTTCATCAGATATTGTGATCTTTTCTGTTTCCACATAACATGCTTCTAATCACTAAATTGTTCTGCATTTCCTTTCAGATCGAACTGAGTCAGCTCGACTGCTGCTGCAGTTTCAAGCAGACGCAGGAATATATGACAACACAGGACAGCTCTGTTTAACTCTGATGGCTGCTAACATGCCTCAGCTTGTGAGTAATTTGAAATACCTGTTTAAATTTACTTGTAAAAAATTGCAATCCAATGTAAGTAAGGGGAGTAGGCACACAATACAGAGTTCCTCTGTGGCCATTCACCTCAGTAACAGATACACACCTTTGGACACTGTTGGGAGGGATGACCCCTCAGAGGCCAGCTGCAGTAGCCAGGTCAGTGGCACTGTGGCAGCTCTGAGGCAGAGAAGGCAAGGGTGAAGTCAGAGTGACTGCAATAGGGATCTTGATAGTAAGGAGCATTGATAGGCATTTCTGCAGTCACAATCAAAACTCTAGGATGGTGTGTTGCCTCCCTGGTGATTCAGATTAATTTCTTTATAATGTGTACTGTATACGGAAACATACAGCGAAATATTTAGTTTGCAATCACAACCGATCCACCAATGGATGTCCTGGGAGCACCCCGCAATTGTTCTAATCAAATCAAATTCAAGTTTAATTATCATTCAACCATTCATGAATTCAGCCAAACGAAACAGCATTCCTCCACATTCTGCCATCAACAGAGCATGGCCACCATGTTCATCAGAATAACAAAGGCAGTACAAGAGAACATTTCCTCCCTCTCATCTACCCGCCCAGCCACTCACATTTCCTCCCTCTCATCTACCCGCCCAGCCATTCACATTTCCTCCCTCTCATCCACCCGCCCAGCCACTCACATTTCCTCCCTCTCATCTACCCACCCAGCCACTCACATTTCCTCCCTCTCATCTACCTACCCAGCCATTCACATTTCCTCCCTCTCATCTACCCGCCCAGCCACTCACATTTCCTCCCTCTCATCTACCCGCCCAGCCACTCACATTTCCTCCCTCTCATCTACCCGCCCAGCCACTCACATTTCCTCCCTCTCATCTACCCGCCCAGCCACTCACATTTCCTCCCTCTCATCTACCCGCCCAGCCACTCACATTTCCTCCCTCTCATCTACCCGCCCAGCCACTCACATTTCCTCCCTCTCATCTACCCGCCCAGCCACTCACATTTCCTCCCTCTCATCTACCCGCCCAGCCACTCACATTTCCTCCCTCTCATCTACCCGCCCAGCCACTCACATTTCCTCCCTCTCATCTACCCGCCCAGCCACTCACATTTCCTCCCTCTCATCTACCCGCCCAGCCACTCACATTTTCTCCCTCTCATCTACCCGCCCAGCCACTCACATTTCCTCCCTCTCATCTACCCACCCAGCCACTCACATTTCCTCCCTCTCATCTACCCACCCAGCCACTCACATTTCCTCCCTCTCATCTACCCGCCCAGCCACTCACATTTCCTCCCTCTCATCTACCCACCCAGCCACTCACATTTCCTCCCTCTCATCTACCCACCCAGCCACTCACATTTCCTCCCTCTCATCTACCCACCCAACCACTCACATTTCCTCCCTCTCATCTACCCGCCCAGCCACTCACATTTCCTCCCTCTCATCTACCCGCCCAGCCACTCACACACACAGATAGTCCTGCAACGCCATGACTGGCTGGGCCTCCAGCCTCCACTGCACTCGCTGCCCCAACTTCTCCAGTGGATCTGCAAATGAGCAGATGCAGGGACAGGGCCAACGATGTAGAGGACATTCTGAGTGTGGAGGGTGAACAGCCGGAGGTTGTGATCCATCTAGGTACCAGTGATGTAGACAGGAGCAAGTATAAACGTGATCAAACTGATATTGACCGTGGAAGGATTGTTGGTGCCAGATGGGATGGAAACCACAACAGTAGGGCAACAGGTGTTAGGATTGAGGGCAAGAAAGATGGTATAAGTAAATTTGAAAGGAAGAACAGCAATGGATAGGCTAATAAATGTGGTGGGATTGATGGACTGATATAAGTTTATTGTAAATCTATGAGTATAATGGATAAGGAGGATAAACAGAGCCTGGAATTATGATGTTCTTACCAATACAGGTTCATTGAGGGACAGGACTGGCAGCTCAATATTCCTCAGATCTGGTGTTTTAAATGTGATAGAAATGAGAGTAAAAGAGTGGCATAAAACAGCATAGAAGGGCCAAGATGGCCTGTTTCCGTGCTGTAATTGTTATATGGTTATATAGGTGGGGAGGTTGCACTTGTGATAAAGGGCATACATTTATATAAAAATATATTGAACGTGATTTTGGGAAATGAAGCAGGCCAGGTGACAGACCTGATAAATCTAAGCAGGAACCAGAGGACACATAGAGGGCTCATCCACATAGATTACTAGTTTGGGTGGAACTCCAAATAAGAAAGGTGAAATTACACTGATGGGATTATATATAGGCCCCCGATAGCCACTAGGATGTGGAGAAATAGATTGTAGACAGATTATAGAAAGGTGTAGAAACAACAGGTTTGTCATTATAGGGGACTTTAACTTCCCCAGTACTGATTGGAACTTCCTCAATATAAGAAGCTTAAATAGGATGGTATTTCTTCAGTGCATTCTTGACGGATTCTTGAAGCAGCATGCGGAGAGTCCTGTTGGAGGAGAAATTATATTGAATGTGACTTTGGGAAATAAACCAGGCCAGGTGACAGACCTGATTGGGTGAACAATTAGGAACAGTGACTACAATTCATTATATCTTAAGATAGTAATGAGTAAAGATAAAATTGGATCTCGCGGGAAGGTACTAACTTGGGAAAGGGAAAATTATGACAGGACAAGGCAAGGGCTAAGGGTTTTTGGATTGAAGCAGGTGCTGTTGGACAAGTCTACATCTGATATAAGGGACCGTCTGATCAGAGTTCACAATCAGCACGGAGTAAGGAGTAAAAACAAGGATGGTAAGGTAACAGAATCTTGGATGACCTGAAAGGCCCTAAATTTGGTCAAAAAGGAAAAGAAAGCATGCTTGAGGTTTAGGAAGCTAAAATCGGACTGGGCCCTTGAAGAATATGATGACAGTGGCCCTCTTAATCACTTAAGCAGGTGATTAGGAAGGCCAAAAGGGACCATAAAAAATTCTTGGCAATTCCAAAGTATTTTATACTTTTATTAAGAAAAATGGAACAATTAAGGAGATAATAGATCCATTCAGGAATAAAGGTGGGAATTTGTGCTCTGAGCCAGAACAAGTGGCAGAGGTATCAAGTGAATATTTTGTGTCAGTATTCATCTAGGACAGGGGTTCCAAACATTTTTATGCCAAGATTCCCCTACCATTAATCAAGGGGTCTGTGGTGTTCAGGTTGGGAACCCCTGCTCTAGGAGAAGGATTTGGCAGATAGCGATGGCAGTGTGGGACATGATAATGTGCTGAAACTGTTTGAAATTGAGGAGGTGGTAGTGCCAGGGCTTCTGAAAAGCATTAAGGTGAATACATCCAAAGGACCTGATGGCATATATCCCAGAATACTGAAAGAAGCAAGGAGATTGCGGAGGCTTTTATAAAGAGGTTTGTGTTCTTACTAACAACAGGCAAGACCCTGGAGGACTGGAGAGTCTTTGGTCAAGAAGGTATTGGATAGAGCTTTGGTAGAGAAGCTATTATAGAAGATACTGAGGGATAGGATTTATACAAATTTGGAAAAGCGTAACTTGCTTGGGGACAATCAGCATGACAATTTGCAGGTCATACTTTATAAATGATTGAGTAGATTGAGGAGATGAGAAAGGAGCTTGATAAGGATAAGCCAGAGGGCATTATCTATAGGGACTCTACTAAGGTTCCCTCATATTAGGTGGATCCAAAAGATAGAGACGGATGGGATTGCAAGTTTGAATTTGGAACAGGCTTGCCCTTAGAAGACAGAGTTGGGGTGGAAGGTTGTTACTCTGGCTAGAGGTTCGTGACCTGTGGTGTTCTGCAAAGATCTGTGCTCAGACCTCTGCTGCTTGTGATTATATATCAATGAGTTGGATGAAATCATAGATGGATGGATTAGTAAATTGGTGAATGATACCCAGATAGGTAAAGTTATGAACAGTGTAAAGGTCTATCAAAGAATACAACAGGATATAGACCAGTTACATGAATGGGCAGAGAAGTGGCAAATGGAGTTAAATCTGGACAAGTGTGAGGTGTTGCACAAGGAAGGTAAAATGATAGGAGAAAGCATACATGGTTGACCCCTTAATTGCATTGAGATACAGAGGGGTCTGATCCATGGTTCGCTGAAAGTGGATGAGGGGGCAATGAAGCCACATGAGATGCTTGCCTTCATTGGTGGTAGTTGTGGGTATAAGAGTAAGGAAGTGTGCTGCAGATATATAAAACTTTAGTCAGACCACACTCGGAGTATTGTGTGCAGTTTGGTTGCCCCATTATAGGAAGGGTCAGAAGAGTTTTACCAAGATGAGGCCTGGTATGGATTAGAGAGTATGGGCTTTCACGAAAGATTGGGCAGACTTGGTTTGTTCCTCTGAGGCTGAGGGGAGACCAGATAGAGACATAGACAGGGTAGACAGTCAGGATCTTTTCTTCAGGGTAGAAAAGTCAAACACATGTTTTTAAGGTGGGGGGGGGGTGTTGTGAGGGCAAGTTTTTTTTTAAATTCAGAAAATATTAGATATCTGAAATGAGTTGCCAGAAGTGGAAACAGGCAGTTTGATGGTGTTTAAGTGACTTTTAGACAGACGCATGAATATGAGGCAAATGGAGGGACATGGATAGTGTGTAGTAGGAGAATATTTAATATAAATTGGCATCAAGACAGGAACAACACTGTGGGCCAAGTGACCTGTCCATTGCCATAGAGTACTCTGTTCTATGTTCTAATGCAATGATACTGCGATGCTGCTACATGAATGACTCGCTGAGGCCCTTTGCAGCTCCAGGTTGCTTCAGTACCCACTCCTCGCCACAAGACAGCAGACCACCACACTCTCTGCTCTTTACTCCCAGTGACTGGCATGTCTGTCAGTCACTCAATCAACCGTGCTACCAAACAGACTCTGTCCCCAAGACATTGATACTGAACAATCAGGAATTCCCAAGATGGAACTAGATAGATGCTTGAGAGAAAATAATTTCCAGGGCTACAGTGAGTGAGAGTGACTGGACTGAGGTACTACAACATCGCCAACATAGACTCACCAGGTCAAGCAACATCCACCTTCATGATAAAAATTGTACAACTACTTCCCACTATCCCTCCTCCTTCAATGATTCCCAAAAATCCTCCCCTATGAGTGAATCCATGCTCTTCCCCCCGTAACCACAATGCCACCACTCCTCACTACTGGTAAATTTCTCATTCCTCCTGAATCACCACTGTTTCTTCCTCAAGTTAGGTTGTAGCCATAGGGTACCACCATTTAGGATGGCAGCATTGATCACTTGTTTTGCTACTGAGGAAGGAAGGCAAATTAATGCTACACAAGATATTGGCCTGCCTGTGGTCTCTAATGGCCTTATGGATAGATGTATACATTTAGAGTGGTCAGCTAATGTTCATAGTGTCTCAGTGCACAGATAGATGTCTTCCTAGACAAGATATGAATAGACTATCCATGGATTTGTAGTCCATCCTATGCCATTATTTTTAGATACTGCAAAGCACAGAAGGACTTTAATTCAATTCTGGAGTTCACAGTGAATATAGGAATTTTTTTTTCCAAATCTTCAGCACAGCATCGTGGGTCGAAGGGCCTGTATTGTGCTGTAGGTTTTCTATGTTTTTATGTTTCTTGCAGGCGTATACAGCTTTGGACCAGTTTCTTGTCAAGGACAGAGCGAACCGAAAACAGTACTTCATGCTGAACATCTTGATACCCCAGCCTTCAGGTAAGCTGACTCATTCATCTGCTCAGTCAATGTGAAATTTAAAAGTTGATTTGCGCAAACAGGCTGAGCCTCAGCTGAATACTGAGGACTCACGTGCCTGTATTTTGGATTCTAGAGTTCCACAATTGTCAAGGGGCATATGTTGCTGAACATGTTGAACATGTTAAACAATTGCCCAACCTCATACATAACAGTCACATGGTATAGTTCGATGAATAACGAAAACTTCAATCACACCAGGTAAATTTCTACCCCATTATGTCTATACTAATTCCACTGTTGCAAATCCTCCCTGTTCTGTTACAAGTAGGTACAACATAGTTTTTGATTTGACTTTCTGATTTGTATTTACATTTTCAATTAAGTTACATAAAATGTAATTTGTTTGAGTAACCAATAATTTATAAACTGATTTAAAACAAATTCAAGACCGTAGAGTTACCAGGATTACTCCTTAGTAATAATGATCAGTCACTCATAGAGGTAATCTGTATTTACTGACAAGTACCTTTATTGTTTCAACTAACAAACACATGAATTTACGCAACCGAATACTTGAGTGCACATCTACTAAGTTTCCCTGACCCTACATGAACAAACAAAGAATCAAAAAGGTAACACCCAGAAAAGTAGTCTAATGTGGTTCCTCCATGTCAGCGAAGTTTGATCTCTGGAAAGTTGTCACTGTGTTACATTCCAAGCTCTGTACTTTTGAATAGTTCTTTCAGTTCAAATAGTCAATTTCAATCTCGTCTCGAAGTCAGTTGACTGACCTATGTCACCCGCTTCCACAGTGATAACTGGTAATTTATGCCTCTTTGTTCTAAATCAATTACCAAAGCAGTAACCAGCTCAAATCACTCAGGGCAGACACAGACACCACCATTCACAAACCTGCAAGTTATATCACACCAAAGAACACCTCATAAATAACTTCTTATTTAGAAATTATCTCTAGTCCAGTAGATTACTTTGAGTATCATTGTCTCTTTGATGCACCATCAATAACTCTTGGAGATGGGAGGGGAACGATAGGCTTTTATTAGCAGCAAAATGGAGCACAGCATCTCGGAGAGTGAGGGAGGAGCAGTGCCTCCAATCGCCTTTATACCGGGGTCTGTGGGAGGAGCCACAGGAGCAGTCAGCAGAGGGGCGTGTCCAGACAGGTATACATAGTTTACCACACTCTTCTTTAAAACACTCATTCAACTCATTCAACAAAGCAAAACCACTTCACAAAATGGAGGATGCAGAACAGTTTTACAAAATGGCAGCCTCCATTACTTTGCCTGCATGGCAAGAAAAAAACAATTGGTCTGTCTCCTTCCACTGCCTTTGATTCATTTGAATACACAGATTTGTAGACTGTAGTTCTTTCTGGACCAGCATTTATCTAATAGCAACTTTTATATTCTCTAATATTTATTAGACAAATGATTCTTCAGTGCTCAAACTGCATCTATGTTACAGATTTTATCTGAAACAATCGTTATGCAACGAATCTTTAGCATAAATGTTCAAACAATTTAAAATAAAGGGATAACAGAAATAAAGAGAATTAACCCACTGGATTTGAACAATCTCTGAAGTTTACTGGCAACAGTTTTACACTGTTATTCCTAGCTTGGCAGTATTAAAGATCAGAAGATATAGGAGCAGAATTAGACCCACTTGGCCCATCAAGTCTGTTCCACTCTTTCATCATAGCTGAATTTATTATCCCTCTCAACCTCATTCTTCTGCCATCTCTCTGTAGCCTTTGACTCACTGGCTAATCAAGAACCTATCAACCTCTGCTTTAAATGTACCCAATGACCTAGCCTCCACAGCCATCTGTGGCAATGAATTCCACAGATTCAGAGAAAGCTACTAGGGTGATATCTAGACCATAAGACCATATGACATTGGGACAGAATTAGACCATTCAGCCCATTGAGTCTGCTCCGCTATTCAATCATGTTTGATTTATTTTCCCTCTCAACTCCATTTTCTGCCCTCTTCCTGTAACCATTGACACCCTTGAAAGATTGGGTATGCTAGACTTGCATCAACCAAGCTTTATAAGATGAAAAATGTCTGGATTAGAAGATGCTGATGAGTCTTGACAGAGGGAATGTAGAGAGTATGCTTCCACATGTGGGAGAATCCAGAGCCAGCAGGAATCTTAATGCTGAATGCTTAGACCATTACCTAATTTAAAAAGCACATCTCTCTGTCTTTCTGCAGAACTGGAATTGAATTTAGGAGCCGAGAGGTAATGTTGTAGCTATATGGGACCTTGATCAGACCCCACTTGGAGTACTGTGCTCGGTTCTGGTCGTCTCACTACAGGAAGGATGTAGAAGCCATAGAAAGGATGCAGAGGAGACTTACAAGGATGTTGCCTGGATTGGGGAGCATGTCCTATGAGGATAGATTGAGTGAACTCAACCTTTTCTCCTTGGAGTGACAGAGCATGAGAGGTGACCTGATAGAGGTGTACAAGATGATGAAAGGCATTGATCATGTGGATAGTCAGAGGCTTTTTCCCAGGGCTGAAATGGTTGCCACAAGAGGACACAGGTTTAAGGTGTTGGGGAGTAGGTACAGAGGAAATGTCAGGGGTAAGTTTTTTACTCAGAGAGTGGTCAGTCCGTGGAATGGGCTGCCGGCAACGGTGGTGGAGGCAGATACGATAGGGTCTTTTAAGAGACTTTTGGATAGGTACATGGAGCTTGGAAAAATAGAGGACTATAGGTAAGCCTAGTAATTTCTAAGGTAGGGACATGTTCGGCACAGCTATGTGGGTTGAAGGGCCTGTATTGTGCCGTAGGTTTTCTATGTTTCGATGTTTCTAACAAGTGATTTCCTCTTTATGAAGCCAAATTTTCAACCTGTTCACAAACCTTCCCGTAACTAATCAAAGGCAGTCATTAAGAGGTTTTCCATCTTCATTGGTGATTAACTTAACAATGAAATTATTGGGTATCGAAAGGTCTTGACACAGATTCAACACATCTGTTCAAATATGACAAAGACTGAGGAAAGTAATTTCAATTAATTAAATGAATCTGGAATAAAAGGCAAGTGCTTCTGAAACCAATAGATGGATCATTTAAATCTATTTGGTTAACTAAAACTGTACATGGAAGGAAATCGGCTTTCCTTACTGTTTGTTTGACCTGTGCAGTGGTCATGTGGTAAAGTTACTAGGCTAGTAGGCAGAGTTCTGGACCACAGGTCCAGTGACAAGAACTCAAATCCCACCATGGCATTGAAGTCAAATAATTAAATGCACAGTCTGTGAAATGCCAAGGAAAAGCTACACTTGGTAATGGTACCAATAAAGCCACTGGATTATTCTAAAAACCCACCTACTTCATTGAAGTTATTGAAGCAAGTCAATCTGCTGACTTTACTCAGCAGGACAGGTCTCACCTCTTAGAAGATAAACTAAGTGAACAATATAGGACCTGAACCGTCAATTCTGTAGCTTGACCTACTGAATATTTCCAGCATTTTTCAAGTATGTTAGTTGAAAGGATCAACTTTATATGTCATATACACATTTGGTGTGGTGTTGGTCAGGGTGTGACATGCAACAAAAACAACTATTATACAGAATAGAGAATTATATAAAGTTAGAGGTTAAAGTACAGATAGAGAATAAAATATGCATAAATACCAGCATGTATTTACAATGATTGTAAAGAGTATTATAGAGAGTGGTTTAAAGTACTTACAGTCAAGTGACTGAGGTAATCCTTAGAAGGGGGTGGGGAAGCTATCTAGAATGGTTGATCAGATTAAATGCCTGGCTGAATGGCCCCATTCTCTCCTATGTCTGTGGTCTAATGATCTAATAATTTGTATTATTATGGCTGTTTTATTACTGGCCATAATGGTCAATTCCATGTTTTACATGTTTTGAAATGTCACCAAATGAATCGATAAGATCTCACTTCCTGATATCATTATTTATATAGAGTGACTTTTAACCTGGTTGACATTTGGAAGTCATGGCATAGGAGACCACACAGAGTAATGAAGAGAAGTGATCTGTTTGCAATTTATACATTCCATGACTATTGACTGAAACCTTTATGCAGCAATTTGTTGCAGACGTGAAGAATGAGAGCCACCTATCTCTTCTTTTTAAAGATTACCTTTTTTTGGCACACATTGAATCATTGAAAGAAACAGTGAAATGCAGCGTTTCCATCAGTGACCAGCAAAGTCTGAGGATTTGCTGGGGGCAGCCTGCAAATGTCACCATGCTTCTGGCAGCAACATAGCATGGCCACAACTTTCAAATGCCAACACGCACATCTTTGGAAGATGGGAGGACACCGGAGCACTCAGAGGGATCCCTACTGTAACAGAGAGAATGTACAAACTCCTTACAGACAATGATGGGAATTGAACCCCGATCACCGATGCCATAAAGTGTCATGCTAATTGCTCTACAGTGTCACCCCTAATCTGGTGCTGCATTTTCTTTTACGGTATCAGGAAAGTCATTAACGCTGTGATTTCTCTTTTCAAAATCTTACCTACAGAGACTGGTAACAGCCATGCCAAGTCTTTAGTAAGTATTGCCTTGTTGTTGATAAGAACATTATGCTAAGGTTTCCAGAAGAACCTCTTCTTACAGAATGAACCAAGCACAGATCAACTGTTAAATTCAAGGAGTCTCATTTAATAATAAATCACCAATTCATAGCCAAAATCCAATATCATCACTGAGCCTGATCTTTTTGATCTATTTGTTTTTGCTTTTACTTAGGTTATTGATGAATGTCTTGATGTTCTATTATACAATTAAGTTGATAGTTACCTGCATGTAGTTCTGATTAAGAGGTCAGGTGTGGATTGTTTCTTTCAAAGAAGAGTAAACAATAGATGGTAAACAGAATAATGAGTCCCAGAAAGCTGGTGTGAATTAATGCAGTGGAATAATTGAAATGTTTACTTCACTCTTCAAGCATCAATACTTATTTATCCACATTAAATTAACTTCTCTTTAAAAATACTTCCTTTTATTGATCTCAGTGCTTTGCTTTGCTCTTATCACAGTCAAACAGCTTATTACATGACAGCTGTCAAGCATCGTAATCAACAGAGTTGTGGCAGGAAAGCTTTCTGAGCTTACAAGAACAAATAAAGCACTAAAGATACAACAGAACAGCTTGAGCCCCTAGTGCAATCTAAGCTAGAAGCACAAGAGACTCTGCAGATGTGGGTAATCTTGAGCACCACACACAAATGTGGAGGGGAATAAACAGTCAATGATTCAGACTGAGACCATACATTAGGAGTGGAAGGAAATTGGGGTTGTGGCTTCTGCCCCACCTTTCCTGTCCTGATGAAGGGTTTCTACCACAAACTTCGATTGTTTATTACCCTCCATAGATGCTGCCTGACCTCCAGCATTTTGTGTGTTGCACAAAATTAAACTTCTTCTTCCTGCACGTTATTCATACCCTTCAATTCCCTGTGTATTAATTTGCCTATCAAACAACCCCTTAAACATGACCATCATATTTGCTTCCAGAACTAGGCCTATCGCTTGCACTGCAAAGTTTTAATAACAGGATAAATTAACTTCTTTTTGTTAGTTTGTTATTCTGTAAGAAACAGAAACTTTTGTGCACTACAAGCAGGCTTTGGTATTAGAGTTCAGTTTTATAATTTATTATGGTTAGAATGGAACCTGCCACCTCAGGAAGTGGTTATAATCATGATGGTTAGACTGTTTCAAAACAAAATTAGAATTGCAGATGAGAGAAATTGGGAACTGAAAACTGAACAGCTACTGAAACCTGAGGTAGATGGTAGGAGTGGAGTATAAACAGCAGTATAGTGTAAGCTCAGGCACAAATAGAGGCCAATCACTTTGCACCTTACGTAAGCAAATTGGCACAATTTGCAAAGTTACTACTTTACTTTTCCAGCAATACCGGTTCAATCCTGACACTGTTTGCACATTCTCCCTGAGGCTACGTGGGTTTCATTGGATGCTTTGGCTTCCTCCCACATCTCGAAGGTGTGCAGGCATGTGTGCTAATTGGCCAATGTAGGCTGCCCCTGCTCTATGGCTGATTGATAAAAATGAAAGTGTAGGACTTGTGAAAGTGGCTGGTTAATAAGCATGTGGACTGCGTGGGCAGAAAAGCCTGTTTCTCTGTTCTGTGTCTTGATGAGTGCTCCAGTTTCCACCAACAGGTCAAATGCATGCTCGTTTTAGATTAATTGGTAAAATTGCCTAAAGTTGAAAGTTAATGGGAACATGGGAAAAGTATGTTACTGAGTGGGTCGAAGTAGGAGAATGGGATAGCTCTGTAAATTAGCAGACTTTCCATGGACCAAATGGAAATTAGAAATATGATAAGTCTTGAGACCAATCATTAGCATGGGGTTAACAGCACATACAATTCCATTACTTCATAGAAGTACTGTTATTGGTCCCCTTGCTTTGCAGTCAGTTAGAGCCTTGGCATGCAGCTTGAGACTGAACATATTTAACCTTTCAGGGAAATTAAAACTGCTTTGTATTAGCTCTCAGTTTAGCAAAACTATTTCACAAATGTTGCTCCTGTGCGCACCCTAGTGGCTGATTTAGTGCAACATCTCATGGCAACAGGAAATCAATGAACTACAAGATCTTTTTAGAAACAGATAAAAATAGACGTGAATTGTGATTAACACTCAAGCAATTAATGCTGGAAATGTTACTGACACTACACAGTAGACTAACAATAATGTAAGTTCTGACAGGAATTTGCACATTGTTAGAATCTCTCTGCCTACCATTACTAACACTTGCGTTAATATGTTCAGTTTTTCTCTCTGCCATTTTATTGCATTCACCAGGCTTCTTAAAAACTGATTATTGACTGCTTAACATTGTCCAGAGAATTTGAGCATTATTACATAAATCATTAAAATTATTACATGAATCTTTAAAACAGATGCCTGTTCTCCATCTCCCTCTGGTGCTCCCTCCCCCCTTTCTTTCTCCCGAGGCCTCCCATCCCGTGATCCTTTCCCTTCTCCAGCTCTGTATCACTTTTGCCAATCACCTTCCCAGCTCTTAGCTTCATCCCACCCCCTCCGGTCTTCTCCTATCATTTCGCATTCCCCCTCCCCCCACTACTTTCAAATCTTAGTATCTCTCCTTTCAGTTAGTCCTGACAAAGGGTCTCGGCCTGAAACGTTGACAATGCTTCTCCTATAGATGCTGCCTGGCCTGCTGTGTTCCACCAGCATTTTGTGTGTGTTGTTTGAATTTCCAGCATCTGCAGATTTCCTCGTGTTTCCATTCATTACATTTGTGATCTTCAATGGTCTCAGTTCTTGATCCTGCACTTCATAATGGACATGAGTTTATTCACATTGTTCCATGGATTTGAAAGAAAAATTATCCAACATTTACACAACAGTTGGTTTTGTGTGCTTGTAAATTTTTATTGCTGCTTACCACACAAACTTAGTGTATGTAGCACCAAAATGACTGTCAAATCTGTCCTGATAAAGGGTCTTGGCCTGAAACATTGATTGAATATTCACTTCCATGGATGTTGCCTGACCTGCTAAGTTCCTCCAGCATTTTATGTGTGTTGCTCTGGATTTCCAGCTTCTGCAGAATCTCTTCTCTCAGATCTTGATACAAACTTTATCTGTAATTGTGGCATAGCAGAGTTAATCCCCAATTTCAATGTTTTGTTAATGATTTTTCTAAAGAATACATCAAGTCAAAGCTGCTGTTTCATTTGGGTCTACTTCAAATTTTCTTCTACATTTGTATTGCAAAATTAAGCCAATTGCCTTCAAGAATTTACTATATTCCATATTTGTTAAAATAGTAATGCCAGGGATAAAGATTTTTAAAAGTTTTGTTAATACTCCACAATCAATAGCTAAGTGAGTCTTAAGCTATATATTAATTGGTCACTAAAATATTTTTATTTCATTTTTCCCTGCAAAAATGATTCAGCTTGAAGTGATTGTTCAATATCGACAGCTGGATCTCATCATGCATCCTGTCGTCCAAAAACTCATCGCGATTAAATGGACACGCTTTGGAATGTAAGTGTGCTTTCCTTCAGTTAAATCCCGGAAAATTAATCTGTTTGCTCTGGTCCAGGCTGTAATTAACCACTGATATCTCCCTCCCCTGATTAGGCTGGATTTAGCAGGTCATGGTCTCAAAATCCTGCCTGACTGTGATCTGTGCTTCTGACAACAACAAGACTACCTAATTTTAGCTCGTTAACATAGAAACAGAGAAAACCTACAGCACAATACAGGCCCTTCGACCCACAATGCTGTGCCGAACATGGACTTACTTTAGAAATTACTAAGTGTTACCCATAGCTCTCAATTTTTTTAAGCTCTATGTATCTATCCAAAAGTCTCTTAGAAGACCATATCGTATCCACCTCCACCACTGTTGCCGGCAGCCCATTCCACACACTCACCACTCTCTGCATATCAAACTTATACCTGTCATCTCCTGTGTACCTATTTCCAAGCACCTGAAAACTGTGCCCTCTCACGTTAGCTATTTCAGCCATGGGAAAAAACCTCTGACTATCTACAGGATTAATGCCTCTCATCATCTTAAACACATGTCACAGCTCATTGTCTGTCATACCAAGGAGTAAAGGCCAAGTTCACTCAACCTATTCTCATGCTCCCCCAATCCAGTCAACATCCTTGTAAATCTCCTCTGCACACTTTCTATGGTTTCCACATCCTTTCTGTAGTGAGGTGACCAGAAATGAGCACAGTATTCCAAGTGGGGTCTGACCAGGATCCTATACAACTGCAACATTACCTTTCGGCTCTTGATCTTAATCCCACGGTTGATGAAGACCAATACACTGTATGCCTTCTAAACAATGCAGTCAACCTGTGTGGAACTGGAAGAGATGGCAGAGGTACTTAATGAATACTTTGCTTCAGTATTCACTATGGAAAAGGATCCTGGTGATTGTAGGGATGATTTGCAGCAGACTGAAAAGCTTGAACATGTAGATATTAAGGAAGAGGATTTACTGGAGATTTTGGAAAGCTTCAAGTTGGATAAGTCACCGGGACCAGACAGGATGTACCCCAGACTACTGTGGGAGCGAGGGAGGAGATTGCTGAGCCTCTGGCGATGATCTTTCCATCATCAATGAGGACAGGAGAGGTTCCAGAGGATTGGAACCTTATTCAAGGAAGTGAGCAGGGATAGCCCAGGAAATTATAGACCAGTGAGACTTACTTCAGTGGTTGGTAAGTTAGTGGAGAAGATCCTGAGATGTGACTAAACATATTGATGAAGGTAGAGCTGTAGATGTAGTATGGATTTTAGCAAGGCATTTGATAAGGTACCCTAAGTAAGGTTTATTGAGAAAGTAAGGAAGCATAGGATCCAAGGGGACATTGCTTTGCAGATCCAGAACTGGCTTGCCTACAGAAGGCAAAGAGTGGTTGTAGACGGGTCATATTCTGCATGGAGGTCGGTCACCAGTGGTGTGCCTCAGGGATCTGTTCTGGGACCTCTACTCTTTGTGATTTTTTTAAATGACCTGGATGACGAAGTGGAGGGATGGGTTAGTAAATTTGCTGATGACACTAAGGTTAGGGGCAAGACTCTTGCAGTGTGGAGGATCAGAGGGATCTTGAGGTCTGAAGCCATAGGACACTCAAAGCTGCTAACTTGACTCAAAGTTGACTCTGTGGTTAAGAAAGCATTGGTCTTCATCAATCGTGGGATTGAGTTTAAGAGCCAAGAGGTAATGTTGCAGCTAGATAGGACCCTGGTCAGACCCCACTTGGAGTACTGTGCTCAATTCTGGTCGTCTCACTACAGGAAGGATGTGGAAAGCATAGAAAGGGTGCAAGGGAGATTTACAAGGACGTTGCCTATATTGGGGAGCATGCCTTATGAAAATACATTGAGTGAACTCAGCCTTTTCTCCTTGGAGCGGAGGAGGATGAGGGGTGACCTGATAGAGGTGTATAAGATGATGAGAGGCATTGATCATGTGGATAGTCAGAGGCTTTTTCCCAGGGCTGAAATGGCTAGCATGAGAGGGCATAGTTTTAAGATGCTTGGAAGTAGGTATAGAGGATATATCAGTGGTAAGTTTTTTAATCAGAGAGTGGTGAGTACGTGGAATGGGCTGCCGGCGGCAGTGGCGGAAGCGGATATGATAGGGTCTTTAAAGAGACTCCTGGATGGGTACAAGGACCTTAGAAAAATCGAGGGTTATGGGTAAGCCTAGGTAGTTCTAAGATAAGGACATGTTCGGCACAGCTTTGTGGTGGAAGGACGTGTATTGTGCTGTAGGTTTTCTATGTTTCTATGTATAGCTTTGAGTGTCCTATGGAATTGGACCCCAAGATCCCTCTGATCCTCCACACTGCCAAGAGTTTTACCATCAATATTATGTTCTCCCATCATATTTGACCTACCAATATGAATCATGTCACACTTATCTGGGTTGAACTCCATCTGCCACTATTCAGCCTAGTTTTGCATCCTATTGATGTCCCGCTGTAACCTCTGACAGCCCTCCACACTATCCACAACACCTCCAACCTTTGTGTCATCAGCAAATTTACTAACTCATCCCACCACTTCCTCATCCAGGTCATTTATAAAAATCACGAAGAGAAGTGGTCTCAAAACAGATCCCTGAGGCACACCACTGGTCACCAACCTCGATGCAGAATCTGATCCATCTACAACCTCTCTTTGCCTTCTGTAGGAAAGCCAATTCTGGATCCACAAAGCAAGGTCCCCTTGGACCTTCTTACTTACTCCTTACTTTCTCAATAAGCCTTGCATGGGGTTCATTATCAAATGCCTTGCTGAAATCCATATACACTATATCTATGGCTCTACCTTCATCAATGTGTTTAATCACATCCTCAAAAAATCCAATCAGGCTGGTATACCACAACCTGCCTTTGACAAAGCCATGTTGACTATTCCTAATCATTTTATGCCTCTCCAAATATTCATAAATCCTGACTCTCAGGATCTTCTCCATCAATTTACAAACCACTGAAGTAAGACTCACTGGTCCATAATTTCCTGAGCTATCCCTACTCCCTTTCTTGAATAAGGGAACAACATTTGCAACCCTTCAATCCTCCGGAACCTCTCCCATCCCCATTGATGATGCAAAGATCTTTGCCAGAGGCTCAGCAATCTCCTCCTTTGCCTCTCACAGTAGCCTGGGGTATATCTCACTCAGTCCCTGTGACTTACCCAACTTGATGCTTTCCAAAAGCTCTAGCCATCCTCTTTTTTAATGTCTATATGCTCAAGCTCTTCAGTCCACTGTAAGTCATCCCATAGTGAATACTGAAGCAAAGTATTCATTAAGTACCTCCAGTACCTCCTCCAGTTCCATACACACTTTTCCACAGTCACACATGATTGGCCATATTGTCTCACGTCTTGTCCTCTTGCTCTTCACCTACTTGTAGGATGTCTTGGCATTTTCCTTAATCCTGCCTGCCAAGGCCTTCTCATGACCCCTTCTGGTTCTCCTAATTTCATTCCTAAACTCCTTCCTGCTAGCTGTATCATTTTCTAGATCTCTATCATTACCTAGTTTTTTGAACCTTTCATAAGTTTTTCTTTTCTTCTTGACTAGATTTTCAACAGCCTTTCTGCACCATGGTTCCTGCACCCTACCTACCATCCTTTCCCTGTCTCATTGGAATGTACCTATGCAGAACGCCATGCAAAAATCCTCTGAACATTTGCCACGTCACTGCCATACATTTCCAATTTATATTTCCAAATTCCCACCTAACAGTTTCATATTTCCCC
Source organism: Hemitrygon akajei (assembly GCF_048418815.1). NCBI lineage: Eukaryota > Metazoa > Chordata > Chondrichthyes > Myliobatiformes > Dasyatidae > Hemitrygon > Hemitrygon akajei. Next base: position 144,462,692 of record NC_133124.1, on the reverse strand, counting down.
TTACTCCAATTAAACATTTTCCTAACTTGTTCCTATCCCTCTCCAATGCTATGGTAAAGGAGATAGAATTGTGATCACTATCTCCAAAATGTTCTTCCACTGAGAGACCTGACACCTGACCAGGTTCATTTCCCAGTACCAGATCAAGTACAGCCTCTCCTCTTGTAGGCTTATCTACACATTGTGTCAGGAAAACTTCCTGAACACACCGAACAAACTCCACCCCATCTAAATCTGAGATGCCTGGGGTAAGTTTTTTACACAGAGTGTGGTGAGTGTGTGAAATGGGCTGCTGGCAACGGTGGTGGAGGCGGATACGATAGGGTCTGTTAAGAGACTCCTGGACAGGTACATGGAGCCCAGAAAAATAGAGGACTGTGGGTAACCCTAGGTAATTTCTAAAGTAAGGACATGTTTGGCAGAGCTTTGTGGGCTGAAGTGTATTGTGCTATAGGTTTTCTATGTTTCTAAACCCCTTGCTCTGGGGAGATACCAATCAATATTGGGGAAATTAAAATCTCCCATCACAACAACCCTGTTATTATTGCACCATTCCAGAATCTGTCTCCCTATCTGCTCCTCAATGTCCCTGTTACTATTGGGTGGTCTGTAAAAAGCACCCAGTAGACTTATTGACCCCCCTTCCTGTTTCTAACTTCCACCCACAGAGATTCAGTGGACAATCCCTCCATGACTTCCTCCTTTTCTGCAGCTGTGACACTATCTCTGATCAACAGTGCCACGCTCCCACCTCTTTTGCCTCCCTCCCTGTCTTTTCTGAAACATCTAATGTCTGGCACTCTTAGTAGCCACTCCTGCCCCTAAGCCATCCAAGTCTCTGTAATGGCCACAACATCATAGCACCAAGTACTGATCCAGGCTCTAAGCTCATCCACTTTGTTCATGATGCTTCTTGCATTAAAATAGATGCATCTTAAACTATCAATCTGAGTGCATCCGTTCTCTATCATCTGCCTATCTTCCCTCTCACACTGCCTGCAAGCTTTCTCGATTTGCGAGCCAACCACCCCTTCCTCTGTCTCTTCAGTTCAGTTCCCAACTCCCTGCAATTCTAGTTTAAACTCTCCCCGGTAGCCTTAGCAAGCCTCCCTGCCAGGATATTGGTTTCCTCCCCTCCGCCCCCCAGATTCAAGTGCAACCCATTCTTATTGTATAGGTCACGCCTGCCCCAAATGAGGTCTCAATGATCCAGAAATCTGAATCCCTGCCCCCTGCTCCAATCCCTCAGCCACTCATTTATCTTCCACTTCACTCTATTCCTACATTCACTATCACGTGGCACAGGCAGTAATCCCGAGATTACTACCATTGTGGTCCTGCTTCTCAGCTTCCTTCCTAACTCCCTGTAGTCTTTTTTTAGGACCTCTTCCCTTTTCCTACCTATGTCATGGGTACCAATATTTACCACGACCTCTGGCTGTTCTCCCTCCCACTGCAGAATATCTTGGACGAGATCAGAAACATCTCGGATGCTGGCACCTAGGAGGCAAACTACCATCCGCATTTCTTTCATGCGTCCACAGAATCACCTGTTTGACCCCCTAACTATAGAGTCCCCTATCACTGCTGCCATCCTCTTCCTTTCCCTGCCCTTCTGAGCCATAAGGCCAGACTCTGTGCCAGAGGCGCAGCCACTGTTGCTTCCCCCAGGTAGGCTGTACCCCCTAACTGTACTCAAAAAGGAGTACTTATTGTTAAAGGGGACAGCCACAGGGGTACTCTCTAGCACCTGCTTCTTGCCCTTCCCTCTCCTGACTGTTACCCCCTTATCTGTCTCCTGAGGTCCCGGTGTGACTACTTGCCTATAGCCCCTATCTATCATCCCCCACTTTCCCTGACTAGATGAAGTCCACATCTCCAGTCCCTAACCTGGTCCCTAAGGAGCTGCAGCTTGATGCACCTGGTACAGATGTGGCCATCCGGGATCCCACATCCAACACCCAGTACAGAACACTGGCCTCACAGACATACTTCCTTTCCTATTCTTCACAAGTAAGTTAGCTCGCCTTGACACGTTATTGCTGATGCCCTGTTGAGCCAAAGCCCTCCTACTCTGACTTCCTCTTCTCCCTTTCATCCGCTCTGTAAAGCTGTCTTCTTTTTAAATTCTTCCCATCGGTCTAACACGCTGATGTCCACAAATCTGTGCAGTCATGTCTCAATCAAACTGCAGAACAAAAAATGATCTTTTAAGCTCTTCCCACCAATCTAACTTGCTGAAGTCTACGTGCCTGCGCAGTCATGCCTCGATCAAACTGCTGAAAAAAGGCCTCCTTTTAAATACTTCCCACCAGTGTAACTTGCTGACATCCACACACCTGCGCCATCGTGCCCCGATCAAAAAAAGACATTGCCCAATTCTGCTTAAATCTCAGTTCTGCTGCCACACTGATGCTTCAATCACATCTCAGACTGAACGGTTTCAGTATTCCAATGGCCAATATGCAATCTTCTGCATTATCTAGAAACATAGAAACATAAAAAACCTACAACACAATACCTGCCCTTCGGACAAAGCTGTGTCAAACATGTCCCTACCTTAGAACTTCCTAGGCTTTCCCCATAGCCCTCTATTTTCCTAAGCTCCATGTACCTATCCAGGAGTCTGTTAAAAGACCCTGTCATATCCACTTCTACCACTGTCGCCAGCAGCTCATTCCATGTACACGCCAGTCTCTGCATATAAAACTTACCCCTGACATCTCCTTTGTACCTACTTCCAAGCACCTGAAAACTGTGTCCTCTTGTGCTAGCCATTTCAGCTCTGGGAAAAAGCCTCTGACTATCCACATGATCAATGCCTCTCATAATCTTATACACCTCTATCAGGTCATCTCTCAACCTCTGTTGCTCCAAGGAGAAAAGGCCGAGTTCACTCACCCTATTCTCATAAGGCATGCTCCCCAATCCAGGCAACAACCTTGTAAATCTCCTCTGTACCCTTTCTTTTTTTTTGTAATTTGTTTTTTTATTGAAGTTCATCATCAAACAAACATTTCCATAAGATGTATTTCAGACATTGTACATATATATCATATAATCATATATGTCACAAATCTCCACAAAGTATTTATCTGCGGTATACACTTATAGAAAAGAGTGGAAAGAAAAAACAAGCAAAAGGAAATAACTATGTACAAGTAGGGAGTGATCTTTTTGTACAACATATTCACTGATTTGTGAGAATAATATCAGGCCTATGAGGCATTATGTAGTTAAACCATTTTTCCCAGTATGAATCAAATTGTTCCAGCTTATGATTAACAGATGCTGTTATCTTCTCCATTTTGTAAATGTCCATTGTAATTTCCATCCATGCATTTAAAGTTGGGCTCTCCTGTGATAACCATTTCCTCGTAAGAGTCTTTTTACCAGCCACCAACAGTATATTCATTAAATATTTATCTCTTTTCAACCATTCTTGAGGCATATATCCAAAATATATGGTCTTACTCTCCAAGGGTATTTCACATTTAAAGATGTCTTGTAGGGTGTTGTGTATCCTCTTCCAATAGTCTTTGATAACAGGGCAGTCCCAAAAAATATGATAATGACTTGCATTTTGATTTCCACAATTTCTGCAGCAAACAGGGAGGTTACTATCATAATGGGATTTCTGAGAGGGTGTAATAAAATACCTTATCAAGCTTTTCCATCCAAACTCCCTCCATTTCTGTGAACTGGTACACTTCCATTGATACCTCCATATTGTTGTCCATTCTTCCTCAGATATAATTATCCCTCCTTCCTTCTCCCATTTTGTTTTAATGTATGAAGTTGAATGTGTTTTAAGATTTGACAACCCCTTATACATGATTGAAATGATTCTACTACCATTATCTGAATTATATGCTTTTCTAAATAGCTCTATCAAGCATGTACTTTCCTTGGCTACATTTTTAAGCGTTTTATTAACATATTGTCGCATCTGTAAATACCAATAAAAATCTTGTTTTTCTAGTAAGTGCTTCTCTTTAAGCACTTCAAAACTGAACAGTGTTCCTTCTTTCATTATGTTGCAAAGAACTGTTATTCCTTTAGCTGCCCAGTCCTTAAGTCTAGCATCCAATTTATTTGGTGTAAAATCCAAGTCATATGTACACCATTTAAGAACTGCAATATCTCCCTCCAGATTATATTCTTTTATAGTAGTTTTCCATATTTTAAGAGTCAATTTCACCCATGGGTTATCAATAGTATTTATGTACCTTTGCAGTTTGTTACTCTGTACCCTTTCTTTAGTTTCCACATCCTTCCTGTAGTGAGGTGACCAGAATTGAGCACAGTACTCCAAGTGGAGTCTCGGGCTCTTTATGACACCAGCCAAGATGGCAACTAGGTTTAGGAAAACCAGGAAGCTGCGAGGGCATGTTAGCCACGGTCATGGCTGTATTGGCAAACACAGTAAGCATCCTGGCGGCTGAGGCAATGCTGGTGGAATGCATCACCACAGAATCAACTTTGATAAATATCACCCGGTTACTTTGGGAAAGTTGGTATTACCATTTAAAGAAAAACCAGTTATTCTGTCCTACCATAAATCTTGATAAGTTGTGGACACTGGTCAGTGAACAAACCAGATTAAACTATGCTAAGAAGCCTGAAGGACCAGCACCTGTTATTGATGTTGTACATGCAGGTTACTATAAAGTTTTGGGTAAAGGAAGACTTCCAAAACAGCCGGTCATTGTCAAGGCTAAGTTCTCCAGCAGGAAAGCTGAAGAGAAAATCAAAGAAGTTGAAGGAGCTTGTGTATTAATGGCATAAACTTCAACTGGATGCAAGAATTAAAGAAACTGTCACTTTAAAAAAAAACAATACCTCTCGATTGTTGAACTCAATTCTATGGTTGATGAAAGCCATATGCCTTCTTAACAAAAGAGTTAACCTGCGCAGCAGCTTTGAGTGTCCTATGGATTTGGACCCCAAGATCCCTCTGATCCTCCACACTGCCAAGAGTCTTGCCATTAAAACTATATTCTGCCATCATATTTGACCTACCTCACACTTAACTGGGTTGAACTCCATCTGCCACTACTCAGCCTAGGTTTGCATTCTATCAATGTCCCGCTGTAACCTCTGACAACCCTCCACACTATCCACTACACCCCAACCTTTGTGTCATCAGCAAATTTACTAACCCATACCTGCACTTCCTCATCCAGGTCATTAATAAAAATCACAAAGAGAAGGGGTCCCAGAACAGATTCCTGAGGCACACCACTGGTCAGCAAACTCCATGCAGAATATGACCCGTCTACAACCATTAATTGCCTTCTGTCAGTGTCGTGGTTTCTTGAAATAACCAGGAGACGCAGAAGCTTCTTTGAGAAATTTAAGCCTTTATTTGCAAACAAAAGCTGAGACAATTAATGAACGTGTCACTAATTCCCTGCTGAGCCTAGTTCACAGTATTCTTTATAGTAATTTCTTATCTTAGTTTCATTAGCATATACTTGTTCTAGTGCCTTGACTGGTTCTCACACCATCACACCATTGCACGATCCTGTCTAGTCTACTCCTTGGAACACGTGTCCCCCTTCCCGGCTTTGACTGGTTTTCATACCATCACACCACTCCACGATCCCGTCTACCACCGTTATCTCTACATGCTAACTTTCACTGTTAGCTACATTCTCAAGGCACTGATGCATTCAATAGTACAGAGGCAATACAGAGATTACATTCTGGCCAATAAATTGGATACATGGCAAATAGCAAACACAAGGCTGGTCACATAGTTCTGGCCACACAGCAAACGTTGCAACTTTATTTTCCAATATCAGCAAGCCAACTCTGGATCCACAGATCAAGATCCCCTTGGATCCCATGCCCCCTTACTTTCTCAATAAGCCTTGTATGGGGTACCTTATCAAATGCCTTGCTGAAATCCATATATACTACCTCTACTGCTCTACCTTCTTCAATGTGTTTAGTCACATCCTCACAAAGTTCAATCAAGCTCATAAGGTGTGACCTGCCTTTGACAAAGCCATGCTGACTATTCCTAATCATATTATGCCTCTCCAAATGTTCATAAATCCTGACTTTCAGGATCTTCTCCATCAACTTACCAACGTCTGAAGTAAGACTCACTGGTCTATAATTTCCTAGGCTATCTCTACTCCCTTTCTTGAATAAGGGAACAATATCCACAACCCTCCAATCCTCCATGATGCAAAGATCATTGCCAGAGGCTCAGCAACCTCCTCCCTCACCTCCCACAGTAGTCTGGGGTATATCTCGTCTGGTCCTGGTCACTTATCCAACTTGGTGCTTTCGAAAAGCTCCAGCACATACTCTTTCTTAATGCAGTGGCATGCAAAGGTTTGGGCACCCCGGACAAAACTTCTGTTACTGTGAATAGTTAACTGAGTAGAAGATGAATTGATCTCCAAAAATCATAAAATTAAAGATGAAACATTCTTTTCAACATTTTAAACAAGATTAGTGTATTATTTCTGTTTTGTACAATTTTAGAGTGAAAAAAAGGAAAGGAGTACCATGCAAAAGTTTGGGCACCCCAAGAGATTTGAGCTCTCAGATAACTTTTACCAAGGTCTCAGACCTTAATTAGCTTGTTAGGGCTATTGCTTGTTCAAAGTCATCGTTAGGAAAGGCCAGGTGATGCAAATTTCAACGCTTTTAAATACCCTGACTCCTCAAACCTTGTCCCAACAATCAGCAGCCATGGGCTCCTCCAAGCAGCTACCTAGCACTCTGAAAATTAAAATAAATGATGCCCACAGAGCAGGAGAAGGCTATAAGAAGATAGCAAAGTGTTTTCAGGTATCTGTTTCCTCAGTCGTAATGTAATTAAGAAATGGCAGTTAACAGGAATGGTGGAGGTCAAGTTGAGGTCTGGTTGACCAAAAAGACTTTTGGAGAGAACTGCTCATGGGATTGCTAGAAAGGCAAATCAAAACACCCGTTTGACTGCAAAAGACCTTCAGGAAGATTTAGCAGACTCTGGAGTGGTGGTGCACTGTTCTACTGTGCAGTGACACCTGCACAAATATGACCTGCATGGAAGAGTCATCAGAAGAAAACCTTTCCTGCGTCCTCACCACAAAATTCAGTGTCAGAAGTTTGCAAAAGAACATCTAAACAAGCCTGATGCATTTTGGAAACAAGTCCTGTGGACTGATGAAATTAAAATCAAACTTTTTGGCCGCAATGAGCAAAGGTATGTTTGGACAAAAAAGGGTGCAGAATTTCATGAAATGAACACCTCTCCAACTGTTAAGTACGGGGGTGGATCGATCATGCTTTGGGCTTGTGTTGCAGCCAGTGGTGGGGAACATTTCACTGCTAGAGGGAAGAATGAATTCATTTAAATACCAACAAATTCTGGAAGCAAAGATCACACTGTCTGTAAAAAAGCTGAAGATGAAAAGAGGATGGCTTCTACAACAGGATAATGATTCTAAACACACCTCTAAATCCACAATGGACTACCTCAAGAGGTACAAGCTGAAGGTTTTGCCAAGGCCTCACAGTCCCCCGACCTAAACATCATTGAAAATCTGTGGGTAGACCTCAAAATAGCAGTGCATGCAAGACGGCCCAAGAATCTCACAGAACTAGAAGCCTTTTGCAAGGAAGAATGGGCGAAAATCCCCCAAACAAGAATTGAAAGTCTCTTAGCTGGCTACAGAAAGCGCTTACAAGCTGTGATACTTGCCAAAGGGGGTGTTACTAAGTACTAACCATGCAGGGTGCCCAAACTTTTGCTTCGGGCCCTTTTCCTTTTTTGTTATTTTGAAACTGTAAAAGATGGAAATAAAAAAGTAATCTTGTTTAAGATATTAAAGAAATGTGTCATCTTTAACTTTATGCCTTTTGGAAATCAGGTAATCTTTTACTCGCTTAGCTATTCACAGCAAACAGAAATTTTGACCAGGGGTGCCCAAATCTTTTCGTGCCTCTGTATGAGGCATGCCTCTTGCATGCTCAAGCTTTTCAGTCCTTTTCATTTCAGACCTTGTAAGTCAACCCTACAATCGTCAAGGTCCTTTTCTGTAGTGAATACTGAAGCAAAGTATTCATTAAAAACCCCTGCTATCTCCTTGGCTCATTACACACTTTTCCACTGTCACACTTGATTGGTCCTATACTCTCACATATTATCCTCTTGTTTTTCACATACTTGTAGAATGCCTTGGGGTTTTCCTTAATCCTGCTCGCCAAGGGCTTCTCTTGGCCCTTTCTGGCTCTCCTAATTTCATTCTTAAATTCCTTCCTGCCAGCCTTATAATCTTCTGGATGTCTTAACATTACTTAGCTCTCTGAACCTTTTGTAAGCTTTTCTTTTCCCCTTGACTAGATTTACAACAGCCTTTGTATGCCACGATTCCTGTACCCTACCATCCTTTCACTGACTCATTTGCCACATCTCTGCCATACATTTCCCTGAGATGTCTGTTCCCAATTTATGTTTCCAAGTTCCTGCCTGATAGCCTCATATTTCTCCTTAATCCAGTTAAACATTTCCTTAACTTGTCTGTTCCTATCCCTCTCCCTCTCTATGGTAAAGGAGATACAATTGTGACCACTATCTCCAAAATGCTCTCCCACTGAGAGATCTGACACCTCACCAGGTTCATTTGCCAATACAGATCAAGTACAGCCTCTCCTCTTGTAGGCTTATCTACATATTGTGTCAAGAAATGTTCCTGAACACACCTAACAAACTCCACCCTATCTCAACCCCTTGCTCTAGGGAGATGCCAATCAATATTGGGGAAATTAAAATCTCACACCACGACAACCCTGTTATTACTGCACCATTCCAGAATCTGTCTCCCTATTTGCTCCTCGGTGTCCCTATTACTATTGGGTGATGTATAAAAAAATACCCAATAGAGTTATTGACCCCTTCCTGTTTCTAACTTTCACCCACAGAGACTTAATAGACAATCCCTCCATGACTTCCTCCTTTTCTGCAGCCGTGACACTATCTTTGATCAGCAGTGCCACTCCCCCACTTCTTTTGCCTCCCTTCCAGTCCTTGCTGAAACATCTAAAGCCTGGTACTCTAAGTAGCCATTCCTGCCCTGAGCCATCCAAGTCTCTGTAATGGCTACAACATCATAGCTCCAAGTACAGATCCACACCTAAGCTCATCTGCTTTGTTCAGAATACTCCTTGCATTAAAATACACACATCTCAAACCATCGATCTGAGCGCGTCCCTTCTCTATCACCTGCCGATCCTCCTGCTCGCACTGTCTCTAAGCTTTCTCTGTTTGTGAGCCACCGCCTCTTCCTCTGGCTCTTCAGTTTGTTTCCCACTCCCCAGGAATTCTAGCTTAATCTCTCCCTAGTAGCAGTAGCAAACCTTCCCACCAGGATAATGGTCCTCCTCAGATTTAAGTGCAACCCGTCCTTTTTGTACAGGTCACACCTGCCCCAAAATAGGTTCCAATAATACAGAAATCTGAGTCTGTGCCTCCTGCTCCAATCCCTCGGCCATGCATTTATCTTCCACCTCCTTCTATTCCTATACTCACTGTCACGTGGCGCAGGCAGTAATCCCGAGGTTACTACCTTTGAGGTCCTGCTTCTCAGCTTTCTTCCTGACTCCCTGTAGTCTGTTTTCAGGACCTCTTCCCTTTTCCTACCTATGTCTTTGGTATCAATATGTACCACGACCTCTGGCTGTTCTCCCTCCCACTGCAGAATATCGTGGACGTGATCAGAAACATCCTAGACCATATATGTCAAACTCAAGGCCCACGGGCCAAATCCGGCCCACGGTGGTATATTCTTTGGCCCGCGAGATAATATCTAATTACTATTAAAGCTGGCCCCAGTAATCGAAGCGCCTATGGTGTATGATATGGCTAATGCTGAGTTTATTCAGGTACCAGGTTTTCAGGGTTTTTAGTGTTTATTCGGCAGTCTTGCTCGGCAGTCTTATTGCTCATGTGGTTCCATTGTTTAAAAAGGGTTCTAGAAGTAAGCCTGGCAATTATAGACCTGTCAGTTTGACATCAGTGGTGGGTAAATTAATGGAAAGTATTCTTAGAGATAGTATTTATAATTATCTGGATAGACAGGATCTGATTAGGAGTAGCCAGCATGGATTTGTGCGTGGAAGGTCATGTTTGACAAACCTTATTGAATTTTTTGAAGTAGTTACGAGGAATGTTGACGAGGGTAAGGCAGTGGATGTAGTCTATATGGACTTCAGCAAGGCCTTTGACAAAGTTCCACATGGAAGGTTAGTTAAGAAGGTTCAGTCGTTAGGTATTAATGCTGGAGTAATAAAATGGATTCAACAGTGGCTAGATGGGAGATGCCAGAGAGTAGTGGTGGATAATTGTTTATCGGGATGGAGGCCGGTGACTAGCGGGGTGCCTCAGGGATCTGTTTTGGGCCCAATGTTGTTTGTAATATACATAAATGATCTGGATGATGGGGTGGTAAATTGGATTAGTAAGTATGCTGATGATACTAAGGTAGGAGGTGTTGTGGATAATGAGGTGGGTTTTCAAAGCTTGCAGGGAGATTTATGCCGGTTAGAAGAATGGGCTGAACGTTGGCAGATGGAGTTTAATGCTGAGAAGTGTGAGGTTCTACATTTTGGCAGGAATAATCCAAATAGAACATACAGGGTAAATGGTAGAGCATTGAGGAATGCAGTGGAACAGAGAGATCTAGGAATAACAGTGCATAGTTCCCTGAAGGTGGAGTCTCATGTAGATAGGGTGGTGAAGAAGGCTTTTGGAACGCTGGCCTTTATAAATCAGAGCATTGAGTACAGAAGTTGGGATGTAATGTTAAAATTGTACAAGGCATTGGTAAGGCCAAATTTGGAATATTGTGTACAGTTCTGGTCACCGAATTATAGGAAAGATATCAATAAATTAGAGAGAGTGCAGAGACGATTTACTAGGATGTTACCTGGGTTTCAGCACTTAAGTTACAGAGAAAGGTTGAACAAGTTAGGTCTCTATTCATTGGAGCGTAGAAGGTTGAGGGGGGATTTGATCGAGGTATTTAAAATGTTGAGAGGGATAGATAGAGTTGACGTGAATAGGCTGTTTCCATTGAGAGTAGGGGAGATTCAAACGAGAGGACATGATTTGAGAGTTAGGGGGCAAAAGTTTAAGGGAAACACGAGGGGGTATTTCTTTACTCAGAGAGTGATAGCTGTGTGGAATGAGCTTCCTGTAGAAGTAGTAGAGGCCAGTTCAGTTGTGTCATTTAAGGTAAAATTGGATAGGTATATGGATAGGAAAGGAGTGGAGGGTTATGGGCTGAGTGCGGGTAGGTGGGACTAGGTGAGATTAAGAGTTCGGCACGGACTAGGAGGGCCGGAATGGCCTGTTTCTGTGCTGTGATTGTTATATGGTTATATGGTTATATATAAGAAACGGAATTTGTGAAGTGAAACACTTTGTAGTTATAGCAGAGACTGAGACACATGAGAGCAGGCTGAAAAAACGGAGGCAACGAAAGCTGCGTTCGCACGCGTCCGACTGATCTGGCCCGCATGAAGCTGCATTTTGCTCAATCCGGCCCGTGACCTAAAATGAGTTTGACACCCTTGTCCTAGACTCTGGCACCTGGGAGGCAAACTACCATCCGCATTTCTTTCCTGTGTCCACAGAATCACCTGTCTGACCCCCTAACTATAGAGTCCCCTATCACTGCTGCCATCCTCTTCCTTTCCCTACCTTTCTAAGTCACAGGGTCAGACTCTGTGTCAGAGGCACAGCCACTGTCGCTTCCCCCAGGTAGACCATTTCCCCCCCCCAACAAAACTCAATAGGAGTACTTATTGTTAAGGGGGAAGCCACAGTACTCTCTAGTATCTGCCTCTTTCCCATCCATCTCCTGACTGTTACCCACTTATCTATCTCCTAAAGCCCCAGTGTGACTACTTGCCCATAGCTCCTGTCTATCACCCCCTCACTTTCCCTGACCAGATGAAGTCTGCATCTCCAGTCCCTAACCCGGTCCCTAAGGAGCTGCAGCTCGACGCACCTGGAGCAGATGTGGCCATCCAGAAGGCTGGGAGTCTCCAGGACTTCCCAATCTGACAAGCAGCACAGAACACCAGCCTCACACATGCACTTCCTGTCTTCTACATCGGCGACCTACCTCGCCTCAACCCATTATCGCCTAAGCCCCGTTGAGCTAAAGCCCTTCTACTCTGTCTCCCTCTAGATAGATAGATAGATAGATACTTTATTCATCCCCATGGGGAAATTCAACTTTTTTCCAATGTCCCATACACTTGTTGTAGCAAAACTAATTACATACAATACTTAACTCAGTAAAAATTATGATATGCATCTAAATCACTATCTCAAAAAGCATTAATAATAGCTTTTAAAAAGTTCTTAAGTCCTGGCGGTAGAATTGTAAAGCCTAATGGCATTGGGGAGTATTGACCTCTTCATCCTGTCTGAGGAGCATTGCATCGATAGTAACCTGTCGCTGAAACTGCTTCTCTGTCTCTGGATGGTGCTATGTAGAGGATGTTCAGAGTTATCCATAATTGACCGTAGCCTACTCAGCGCCCTTCGCTCAGCTACCGATGTTAAACTCTCCAGTACTTTGCCCACGACAGAGCCCGCCTTCCTTACCAGCTTATTAAGACGTGAGGCGTCCCTCTTCTTAATGCTTCCTCCCCAACACGCCACCACAAAGAAGAGGGCGCTCTCCACAACTGACCTATAGAACATCTTCAGCATCTCACTACAGACATTGAATGACGCCAACCTTCTTAGGAAGTACAGTCGACTCTGTGCCTTCCTGCACAAGGCATCTGTGTTGGCAGTCCAGTCTAGCTTCTCGTCTAACTGTACTCCCAGATACTTGTAGGTCTTAACCTGCTCCACACATTCTCCATTAATGATCACTGGCTCCATATGAGGCCTAGATCTCCTAAAGTCCACTACCATCTCCTTGGTCTTGGTGATATTGAGACGCAGGTAGTTTGAGTTGCACCATATCACAAAGTCCTGTATCAGTTTCCTATACTCCTCCTCCTGTCCATTCCTGACACACCCCACTATGGCCGTGTCATCAGCGAACTTCTGCACATGGCAGGACTCCGAGTTATATTGGAAGTCTGATGTGTACAGGGTGAACAGGACCGGAGAGAGTACGGTTCCCTGCGGCGCCCCTGTGCTGCTGACCACCGTGTCAGACCTACAGTCTCCCAACCGCACATACTGAGGTCTATCTGTCAAGTAGTCCACTATCCAATCCACCATGTGAGAGTCTACTCCCAATTCCGTTAGTTTGTGCCTTAAGATCTTGGGCTGGATGGTGTTAAAGGCACTAGGGAAGTCAAGGAATGTAATCCTCACAGCACAACTGACCCCCTCTAGGTGAGAGAGTGATTTGTGCAGCAAATACGTGATAGCATCCTCCACTCCCACCTTCTCCTTATACGCAAACTGAAGAGGATCCTGGGCGTGCCTGGTTTGTGGCCTCAGATTCTGTATTATCAGCCGCTCCATGGTCTTCATCACGTGCGACGTCAAGGCAACAGGTCTGAAGTCATTCAACTCCTTTGGTTGTGGTTTCTTCGGTACCGGGACAATACAGGATGTTTTCCACTGTCTGGGTACTCTTCTCTGCTCCAGGCTCATGTTGAAGATGCGCTGTAGTGGTTCTCCCAGCTCAGTCGCACAGGCCCTCAGTAATTGTGGGGAAACTCCATCCGGTCCAGCCGCCTTGCTGGTACAGATCTTCCTCAGTTGACCTTCCACCTGTGCAGCCGTAATCCTGGGCGTGGGCAAGGTCTCCTGTGAGTGGCTATTTTCCTGTGAGGGAAGTAAGCCTGGTGTGGATTTCTGCGATGAGGATGAGATTGAGCTGTCGAACCTGTTGAAGAAGTTGTTCAGCTGGTTCGCTTTCTCCACATCTCCACTTATGTTCGCCCCCCGCTTTGCACCGCATCCGGTGATGATCTTCATCCCATCCCACACCTCCTTCATGCTTTTTTTCTGCAGCTTTTGTTCTAGCTTCCTCCTATACTGCTCTTTTGCCCCCCTTATCTGTACTCTGAGTTCCTTCTGAACTCTTTTAAGCTCCAACTGATCACCATCTTTAAAGGACCTCTTCTTCTGGTTTAGGAGGCCTTTGATGTGACTAGTGATCCAGGGCTTATTATTGGGATAGCAGCGAACAGTTCTACTCTGTTGCCCGCTCCTCTGATGCCTGCTTTATAAAGCTGTCTCCTGTCTCCTTGTCTTCTCGCTGTTCTACCTGGCTGACGTCCATGTGCTTATGCTGTCGTGCCTCGATCAAACTGCTGAAGAAATAACTGTTTGCTTTTAAACGCTTCTCGCTGCTCTAACTGGCTGACATTCACACACTTGTGCAGTCGTGCCTTGATCAATAAATCTGTGTGAAATTCTACTACACAGCTCCTAAATTGCACCTTGTCTTATTCCTCTATTGATGAGATTCATGTGATAATGGAGCCATACATTCAGAGGATAAGGAAACAGACACTTTGCCAACCCCTTCTGTCCTTTCCAAGTCTGCATGACCATTGAGCACCCACCTACAGTACTCTAATCCCATCTTTTCCCTCCTCATTCACTCCTCTGGGATTCACCCACACACAATGGGTAATACACAGTGGCCAGTTAACTGACCACCCTGCACCCATTTGGGGTGAATGTTGGAAATTGGAGCATGTTCATAGGGAGAATGGGCAAACTTTATGGACAGCACTAGAGGTCAGGAATAACCAGAATAGCTGAAACCTTGCAGTCTGAATCCCTTGATCTTAAATCTTTCATCCTTGTATTGTAATCTGTTTAGTATTTCACAGTTGGTACATTAATACCTTACTCCAATCCTACAAACATCTAGGAACTCAAAACTTTGGTTCCAATTCTTCCTTCAATTTGTCACCCATTCACTGGTGGACAAGCCTTCAAAAAATCCAAGTGTTGAGTTTGGAATTGAGTTTTTAAACTAATGTTGCTTCTTCTTCAAGACCATTCAAAAAACCCTCATAATTTCTTAGGGATCAGTGTAATTAATCTCATTAATCTCCTGCAACAAATTTTAAAGTAGAATTTATTAAGATATACATAAATTTACTTTGAACTTTGAAGCAAAGCTTCTTGTGACTTTAACTGTAAATGTGTGATTATGACTTAAAGATTTCAATGTTTTATTATTTGTGATACTTATCTGAGTTATATGAGGAAGCTCATGATTTGGTTTATATTTTCCTTTTAGGAGAGGAGTAGCGATAATGTTGACCCTCAATATCCTCTTTATAATTTCATGGACTACTTTGGGACTTAGTTCATCACTGGCTAATGTGAAACAGCTTCATTATGAATTACCTGGTGTGAGTACAATGAATTTGTTTCAATTCTCTTCAGCATTAAAATATCTAGTAGTGTTGTGAGTCACTGTGTATCACCAGCATCATCTTGAAGCCTTCATCTATCAAGCTCCTGAACCAATGTGGATAGATAATTGCACTCCTCACAACATTGAACTGACCCCATAACATATGGACTCACTTTCAAGGACTCTACAGCAAATGTTCTCAGTATTATTTATCAACTTTTCATTATAATTTTATTTGTTTTTTGTATTCACATAGTTTGCCTTCTTTTGCACGTTGGTTGTTTGTCGGTCTTTGTGTGTAGCTTTCATTGATTCTATTGTATTTCTTTGTTCTACAGTGAATGCCTGAAAGAAAATGAATCTCAAGGGAGTATATGGTGACATATACTGTATGCCCTTTGATAATAAACTTACTTTGAACTTTTAATATGCATGAAAGAATCTATAATTGACTTGACAGTGGGATGAGGGCTTTGGGGATTTTGCCCATTGTCCTTGCTTGATGGATCCAGAGATCAACCCTTAATTTCACTTTTGTCACAAAGTTGCCAATGCAGTTCGGGCATAGCTGCAGACCATCTGGGAAGCAAATTTCAGATGTTTTGATATAGAGCCATGCAAAAATGTTACCTTTAAGATGGGAGAGAGGAGATATTCTCAATGATGAGGCAACGGGAGGGAATCTGGTTGACCACTTTCAGGGTGGTGTCATCAGATGCAATAATGCTCTGAAAAATCACAAAATAAGATATTTTACTTGTGTACTTGATCTCACAGTTTCGACTATATAGTATATAGTGGAATGGGGGTGGCATCTAAAATTCACAGTCATTTCAATGACTCTTTAGAATGACAGTGGGGATCAGTTAAAAAATTACAATGACCAGATTAGAACTCAGCTCCAATGGGAGTGAGAAAGTAAGCATTCTGTTTTAGATAGACTTGAAACTCTCCCTTACCATCACTGAACTGCACAAGGTGAGACATCTTAATAATTATCTGGTTTCAACAACCGCAACCTTGTCGTAGGGTTTGGAGGTTTGCATGTCTCAATGACCCGGAGACCTATGTTTGCTGGAGTCAGGAATTTATACTTTGGCTTTTGGTAGGGTCACCCATGCCAAACAGGTCAAAGGGTAGAGGCTAGACTTAGAGTGGTCCATTAGTCCTCCAGGTTCAGGGGTTCAGCTCAGGGCTAACAACCCTGACAGGTCAAAAAAAGAATTATTATGGAGATGGTAATGAAGAACCCTTCTATATCTGTGACTGACAGTACAGACAAGCAGAGAATGAGGACCTTCATTGCTGCTCTAAATGCCAGTGTCTTGGTGAAATGGGCTAAATAAAGAGCAACTGTGGTTTATTCCAAATGAATGTGGGTTGATGCATTTTGGGAGTACTAATGAAGCTAAGACATACAGTACGAATGGTAGGGTCTTAGGGAGTAATAGGAATGGAAGGGCATTAAAGTATATTTTCATAGATCCTTGATGGTAGACATATAGGATACTGATTTTCTTTAGTCATGGTGCTGAATACAGAAGCAGGGAGAGTTTGCTTCAAATCTACAAAACCTTGGTCAGACCTCAGCTGGAGTATTGTGTGTGGTATAGGAGTGATGAGATAGCACTAGAGAGTGTGCAGACAAGACTCAGCAGGATGATGCCTGAAACAGAGCAATTCAGTTGGAGACACTTAGAGGGAATATGAGCGTAGAGTCCAGGAAATAATGAAAGATCAAAACCTCTACCATCCACAATTGCCAAGATACAAATCTTTACAAGTAATTCCTTTTACATATTTTGTTGTTGAAAAGTAATTCCAAATATCTTGTGCAACTCTTGGTCAGTTTGATTAGCCGAGGTCCAGTGACCACCCAATGTATATTTGACATTGGCACCTGATCACATATTGTATATCTTAATAATGAATGATTTTGTAACTGTAAAAGACTTGGATTGGAACACACAGAGAATGGTAGGAACCCAGAATGTATTGCCTGAGAGTGGCTGAATAGAGATCACTGATAGTATTTAATGTCTAGTTGAGCACTTGAATCACTTCAGCATATGGGACTATGGACAAAGTGATGGGCATGGTAGTGTACTCACCTGTCAGCATCAATAAGCTGGGTCAAATGGTCTGTTTCTATGCAATACATTACCGTATAATTTACTTTGTTACATAGGGCAATAGAAAGCATTAATAACACAGCCTGGAATGTGTATTCCATTTAATCTGTATTTCTTAAAACCACAAAAACAAAGAATGAAAAATTGGCTATGAAATAAAATAATTATTAGTTACTTTCTTTTGAAAATATCTACAGGACTGGTGGAGAGTTTTAATTGCCACTGTTGCCATTGCACTTACTGCCTATCAGATTGTGGAGGAATTCATAGAAATCCACTCTTCACAAACAAAGTTTATTCGTTGGAAGGAATGGAGGACCCAGGAAATAATGAAAGATCTAAACCTATGCCACCCACGATGGCCAGAGGTACAAAAGTTGTTTCCATTTTTCAACTGGAAATTAAGTCTTAAATCTTTGAAAAACATTTACAAGTAATTCATTTTAAATAATTTATGGTCAAAAGGTTAATTCCAAAAAACTTGTTCAGTTCTTGGTCAGTTTGTTCTCCTCCCACATTCCAAAAATGAAAGGTTAGGGTTAGTCAGTTGTGGGCATGCTATGCTGATGCTAGAAGTGTGGCAACACTTACTGATGAATTATTATGAAGAATTGTTAAAGAATAATTAATTATTAAAGAATTATTATGGAGATTGTAATGAAGAACCCTTCTATATCTGTGACTGACAGTACAGACAAGCAGAGAATGAGGACCTTCATTGCTGCTCTAAATGCCAGTGTCTTGGTGAAATGGGCTAAATAAAGAGCAACTGTGGTTTATTCCAAATGAATGTGAGTTGATGCATTTTGGGAGTACTAATGAAGCTAAGACATACAGTATGAATGGTAGGGTCTTAGGGAGTAATAGGAATGGAAGGGCATTAAAGTATATTTTCATAGATCCTTGATGGGATTGGTAATGGTAATGATTCTTCATTACCATCTCCATAATAATTCTTCATAATAATTCATCAGTAAGTATTGCCACACTTCTAGCATCAGCATAGCATGCCCACAACTGACTAACCCTAACCTTTCAAACTTGTTCAGTTCTTGGTCAGTTTGTTCTCCTCCCACATCTGATTTGATTTGATGTAAACAATATATTTTGATGTATGTGTGTTAAATACATCATCATCATTATCTGCTGTGTCATATGATGTGCATGATCAGGGTCCATGACCATGATCAGGGTCCATGACCATGAATGTTCTTGGCAATTATTTCTACAGGAGTGGTTTGCTGTTGTCTTCTTCTGAGCAGTGTCTTTACAAAATGAGTGAACCCAGCCATTATCAATGCTCTTTGGTGATTGTATCCCTGGTGTCAGTGGTTGCACTACCAGGGCTTGTGATATGCACTAGCTGTTCATATGACCATCCACCACCTGCTTTCATGGCTCCATGTGACCCTGAATGGGGGAGGGAGCTAAGCAGGTGCTACACCTTGCCCAAGGATGACCTGCAGGCTAGCAGAGGGAAGGAGTACCTTACACCTCCTTTGATTGAGGCTCATCTCCACCCCACCACCCACAAATACATTTAAAATTTATCTTTATCTCAATACTGATTTTGATTGACTTTGTAACTTTCTTTACACTGTAAATGACTTGGTTCAGAAAACTGCCCTTAAGTATAGTGAAATCAAATGAAATCAGGATTGATATGGATAAATATGTTTCAAAGAAATATTAATTTAAATAATATATCTAGCATGTCTGCAGATACTTCCAGTGGCCATTACTTTAGCAGTTTTTTAACCTTTCTGCTCCTAATTTCACCTTTAAAACATCATCGCTTACTAATTTCATCCTTACTTCTAGAATTGGATAGATCTGTTCATTGATACTAATTATCTTTTGTTGCTCTCTATTTACTGACAGGAGGAGGCATATCTTAAGAAGCAGCTGAGTGCACTGGATGACATGCATCCACACTATTACAACGATTTTTGGTAAAGAGATTGACTCAAGCTCTTCCTTCTGGTTTGGGTTTGTCATTAATACACATCTTCAGTCAGTTTTGATTTATTTGAAGACTCACTACTGTTATGACAGGCAAAGCACCCTGTAAATGAAAGCAGATGGCTATTATTACACTTGTCCTTCCCAATGACCTTCCTCGAGGTACTTATCCCTGCAAGCAGGGCAAGTGCTATACCTGCACTTCCTCCTTCAGCAGCATTCAAGGCTCCAAATTCTAGGTGAGGTGACACTTCACCTGTGAGTCTGTTGGGGTCATTTATTGTGCTCTTGGTGCCCGTCTACATCAGGGAGACCTGACGTAGATTGAGAAACTGCTTCACCGTGCACTTTTGCACTGCCTGTCATAAAAGGCAGGATCTCCTGGTGGTCACCCATTTCAATTCTACTTCACATTCCCATTTTGATATGTCAGTCCATGGCCTCCACTACTGCCATGATGAGGCCACACTCTGGCTGGAGGAACACATCTTATATTCCATCTAACCCAATGGCATGAACATCAATTTCTCTAACTTCCAGGAATTTCTCCCTTTTTCTCCTCTTTTCCATTCCCCATTCTGGCTCCCCTCTTACCACTTCTCTTTTCCTTACCTCCCTCCAGTTCCTCTCCTCCTTCCCTTTCTCTCATGGTCCATTCTCCTCTCCTACCAGATTTCTTCTCAGCCCTTCACCAATTATGTCCCATCTTCCCTGACAAATCTGTTTCAAATCTTTGAGGAAATAGCAAGCAGGATAGACAAAGGAGAGTCAGTGGATGCTGTTTACTTGGATTTTCAGAAGGCCTTTGACAAGGTGCTGCACATGAAGCTGCTTAACAAGATAAGAGCCCATGGTATTACAGGAAGGATACTAGAATGGATAGGTTATTGGCTGATTGTCAGGAGACAGTGGGAATAAAGGGGATCTTTTCTGATTGGCTGCTGGTAATTAGTGGTATTCTGCAGGGGTCAGTGTTGGGACTATTTCTTTCCATGGGTTATTTCAATGACTTGGATGACAAAATTGATTGTTTTGTGGCCAAATTTTCAGATGATAGAAGATTGGTTGAGGGGCGAGTAGCACTAAAGAAGCAGGGATTCTGCAGAAGGACTTACACAGATTAGGAGAATGGACAAAGAAGTGGCAGATGGAATATAGTGTAGGGAAGTGTATGATCATGCACTTTCATAGAAGGAATAAAGGCCTAGACCATTTGCTAAACAGGAAGAAAATTCAAAAATCAGATGAGGAGGGACTTGGTCCTGGTGCAGGATTCCCTAAAGGTTAACTTGAAGGTTGAGTCGGTGATAAGGAAGGCAAATGTAATGTTAACATTCATTTTGAGAGTACTAGAATATAAAAGCAAGGATGTAATGCTAAGGTTTTATGAGACATTGGTCAGACCACACATGGACCACACAAGGGCTGTTTTGGGCCCTTTCTCTAAGAAAAGATGTGCTGGCATTGGAGAGGATCCAGAGGAGGTTTGAGAGAATTATTCTGGGAATGAAAGGGTTAAAGTTTGAGAAGCGTTTGATGGCTCTAGGCCTATTCTCACTGATACTTAGAAGAATGGGAGGGGTGGTGAAGAAAGAGGAAGAAAGGGGGAATACTTCTTACAGTGAGGTAGTCTCAGACAGAGGGCACCACCTCATTATAGAGGGACTGTCATAAGGTGGGCATTGAGAACAGACCCAAATGCAAGACACAGGCACTGAAGTACTAGGGACAGGACTAGGTGTGTCAAGAAAGCAAGGGAAGTGGGGAAGAAATGACGCTGGACAAGACACAGGCCCTGGACGAGACTACGGTACAGGTCCTGGGCTAGGACTAGACTAGGAAAGTGGGATCTGGATGAGGAACTTGGAACCTGGACAAGGATCTGGAACCTGGGTCTTGACTCAGGCTCGGACTCCGGATCTAGGCGAGGACAAGACATGGCAAGGCAACAGGACTGGACTTGGGGGCTAGACGTGGGACTCCTGGGCTGGATGAGGACATGAAGCTCAGACTTGGTCTTGGGAGACAGGAACACAGAACACAGAGCCAGGAACCCTCCTTGGGAACAGGACGTAGGGCTGGGACTCATACACAGAAAGCTGAACACGACAAGACATTTCCCAGCACTAGGTAGCGGCAGACAACCAGACCTACCTAGCAAAGGTGAGGACACAAAGACAGTTCCAAACAACAAAAAACAATTCCTTATCTGGACACAGCAAGACTCTGGTTTTGCTTCGGTAGTAAAACTTGACCGCAAGGCTCCAGGCGAAAGGTAGCAGGCAAGGCTTCAGCCAAGGGCTACAGAAAGAAGGGGAAGGGAACAGTCCAGCCTCAGGGTAACAGCAAAGGCAGCCTGGCTTACCACACAGAAGCAAGGATGGGGTACTGACAAGACAAACCAGCACCTAATACTTCTTCAAGTTTTTATGGTAGTCGGCATCCACACTGTTGCATTTTTGCCATCTTCAGGAGTTACTGTCCCTCGTCCATTCACTTGACTGCCTAAAGTCGTCTTTCCAGTCCCATCGCCATTAAAAAACTAAACAACCATTTTCTCCTCTGATCAATCTCCCCACATTCCAATAAACCTTTAACACTTCTCTACCAGTCCTGTTTTGTATAATTGTTGTAGCATTTGTTGTCTTTCGTGTGCAGATTTCCTGTATGAAATAAGGATATGCTCTACTGTTTCAGTCTCCTGACATAGATCACAAA
Source organism: Hemitrygon akajei (assembly GCF_048418815.1). Classification (NCBI taxonomy): domain Eukaryota; kingdom Metazoa; phylum Chordata; class Chondrichthyes; order Myliobatiformes; family Dasyatidae; genus Hemitrygon; species Hemitrygon akajei. Next base: position 144,440,518 of record NC_133124.1, on the reverse strand, counting down.
AACCTATTGGATGCTTATTTATGATGGCCATGGTACCATTAAGGTTGCTGTGCCCAATTATCAGTCTACTTATAATTACTTGCTCCTTCCGCTTTACTCCCCTACTCCTTCCCATATCTTCTGTTCTGAATTGAATGTAAATGTCTTCCTTTTATTGCTCTATCCCAATGCTGCTGCCACTGTTGATTTATCCTTCTCCACACTATGCTCTTCCCCTCTGATTTTGATACTTTAATATTGACCTCTACCCATCCTTTTTTGACTGCTGCTTTTGCCAGCATATCTGCTGTCTCATTTCTCATAATACACGAATGTGCTGGAACCCACATGAATGCAATATTTTTGCCTTGTCTAGCTAGTCTTGAATTTGCAAACAGCATTTCATAAAGCAGATCCTCGTGTCCTCTAGCTGTACCCGCCTTAATGCTTGCAAGGCCGATACAGAATCGCTACATATCACAATATTATTACAATCAACCTGCTCACTCCATTCTAGTGCTAACAAGATGGCAAACAGTTCAACTGCATAAACACTCAAGCAATCAGGCGTTCTCTTGCTAATTTCCACTTGATAACTTGGCACAATAATTGCAGACCCTGTTGCACCCATTTCTGAATCCTTTGATCCATCTGTAAAAATCTGTACATCTTTATGTTTACATACCCTATACCTATGATATTCACTGAGTATATCAGCCTTTTTATTACTGCATTTAATCTTAAGCAATTGCAAATCTACAGAGGGATTTTCTATACCCAGAAAGGTCTGACAGGCCACACCACACTTGGACAAAACTCTATCATATACACCCATATCTTTTGCTGTTTGGTCTCCTGTCCAGCCAAAACTTTCTTTGTGTCCTTTCCTTCTCCCAGCATGTCTCCAACACCCTTTATGTAGGATGGCTATCACCATGCCCCCTTAAGTTAATCCAGTAATTGGCCTCCAGCTGCCCCAGTGGCATTTCATTTGCTTCAACTTGGAGTGCAAAGACTGGGGAAGTTCTCCCAAGCACACTCTTAGAGCCCGAGCTTGCATGATATCCAGTTCTGCTAACACAGATTTTGAGGCTGACCCGTATACAATACTTCCATAATCTACTCTTGATCTTATTAATGCTACATAAGTATACTTCAGTGATGCAAAATCAACACCCCATACCAAACCAGCAAGACACCTCATGACATTTATCACATTTTTAAATTTAGCAACTACATATCTAACATGTTCTCTCCATGTTAATCTCAAGTCAAAGTGCACTCCCAAAAACTGAAGACTTTCAACGCTCTCCAGGTTGTTTCCATACAGAGTCAGATTAAGTCCCTGAGCTTTTTCCTTGTAAAGAACACGTTGTTTTCTCCACTGAAAATTTAACACCCCACTTTGTCCCCCACTCTTCAACTTGATTAATTCCATCTTGCATTTTCATAACTATGTTCAATATTTCTCCCTCTTTTCCACAAAGCCCCATCATCTACAAACAATGACTTCCCCACTTCTGTTGGTACATTTATCATTTATCAAAATGGAGAATAAAGTTGGACTCACTACACTCCCCTGAGGCGTCCTGTTTTCTACAACATAGCTCTGATCCTATCTTCACCTGAATAATTCTCCCATTTAAAAAGTCCTTAACCCAATTGAACATTGCCCCCCCCACCAATTTCCATTAAATGCAGCTTGATTAGGAGCCCCTCCTTCCATAACACATCATAAGCTTTCTCAACATTAAAAAAACTGTAACCACTGTCTCTTTATTTACTTGTGCTTTTCTTATTTCATCCTCTAGACACACCACTGGATCCATAGTATTCCTTCCTTTCCTGAACCTGCTTTGATACGTAGCCACCATACCTCTACTTTCCAGAAAGTGCACTAACCTCTCATTTATCATAGATTCCATAAGTTTACATATATGAGATGTCAAGGCAATTGGCCTGTAATTTCCTGGCCTGCTGACATCTTTTCCAGGTTTCCTTATTAGAATAATTATTGCCTCTTTCCAGCTCCCTGGTATTCTCCCTTCATCCCAGACTTTGTTATACAGAAGCAGTAGTTTCTCCAGACTTCCTTCACTCAGGTGTTTTATCATACTATAGCATATTTCATCTTCACCTGGTGCAGTCTTTCCTGTTCTATCTCGTGCCCTTCTTAATTCTCCCATGCTGAAAGGGACATCTTGCACACCATCAGGTTTAGTTTTCCTACATAAAGCCTCCATATTTTCAGCTTTTGTTCTCTCTCTACCTCATCTTCCCTTCTCAGACAAATTATCAGAACTATGTACCATAACAAAATACTTGCCAACAACTCTGCCTGTTCCTTATTTGTTACTGCAGTCACTTCTCCATCCACCAGAATTGGGTACCTCCACTCTCTCCTGTCCCCTCCCATCCTTTTCATCATCCCCCACACCTCTCCTACTTGGGTTGTGTTTCGGATTGAATCACAATGCTATTTCCAGTGCATCCTTTTAGCATGTCTTATTGTCCTCCTTACTACTGCCTGAGCTTGTTTGTACTGAATCATATGTTGGAAGTTATGAGTTCTTTTAACCAATTTAAAAGCCTTATTTCTATTTCTCACTGCTTCCTTACAATTATCATCCCACCATGGAATTACTCTCTTCTTTGTTCCTCCTTTACTTTTAGGAATGGATTCTAATGCAGCTGATATTATACCTTGTTTTAATATGCTGTCAAGTGTTTCTATGTCCTTCTCATCACTGACCTGACTTAGATAGCAATCACTTTTCCAGAAACTTCTCCCAATTGGCTTTCTCAAGGATCCATTTCCCACCTATATTCTCTGTGACCAATGAGGCAGAAATATTTATCTTGCACCAGACTGGGTAATGATCACTCCCTGCAGTTCCTTCTTGGTACACTAACCACTTACATACTGATGCAATAGAGTTTGATACTAATGTAAGATCAAGCACAGATTCTTGACCTGTATTAACATCAATTCTAGTACTACTGCCGTCATTTAGGCACACTAAATACTTCTCATCTAGCAACTCCTCTATTGTTTGACCATTCATGTCTGTTCTGTCACTCCCTCTTAATACATTATGTCCATTAAAATTACCACACCAAACAATGTTACTACTATTTGGCCCTTCTATCTCCTCAAGCTTGTTTAACTCTAGCCTTTTGCATGGATTATAATAATTCACAATCACCAACTCTTTCCTTTCAGCCCATACTTTTACCACCACATACTCTTGTTCACTTCCTATACCTTGTATTCTATAAGGAATAGCTTGCTTTACACAAGTTGCACATCCTCCTCCTCCCCTCTTTCTCCTGTCTCGCCTTACTGCCTCAACCACATAAAACAAAATCTAAATTAGGTTTTAACCAGGTCTCCTGGATACACACAACATCTGGCTTTTCTCCCCTACTAGCTATAAACTGCTTGAAATCTTGTCCATTACTAATCAGGCTTCTTGCATTCCATTGAAGAAGTAGCATTATTAGTAATATCAACCCACACATGCTGTCTCTTGACTTGACTGTACCCTGAGTTCATCATTTACTTCTTCCCATTTTAACCCTATCATACCCAAATGGTGCTCTGCAGCTTTCACAATAATCTGAATCCTTTCAGTTTTAGATTTGATCTCACAAGTTGCATTTACCACTCCTGCTATAAAGGTCACCAATTTCTTCTTCTCTATCCATACATTTTTCTTATCTTGCCTTTCTTTAGCTGCCACTTGCATATGTCCTGCCAACTTGACTGCCTCAGCATATGAGACTTTTTCCTTCACCCTTATCTTCTGCACCTCCACCTCCACCTCTTTTTTCACCCCTTCACATCCCCAGTACGCCTCACTATGGTTACCTCCACAATTACAGCACTTTGGTCCCACTCCCTCTCCACATTTTCCATATTCATGTTCCCCACCACACCTTCTCTTTCCTTTGCACACTTCGGCCACATGCCCAAACTCATGGTAATTGAAACACCTCATAGGTTTTGGTACATATTCTCTTACATTGTATCTCAGAAATCTAAAATATAACTCCTTTGGAGGCACCTTATCCTCAAATTCTACCAGAACAGTTTCAGTCTCCCTTTTCTCTGTTCCCCTTGTCATTCTTTTCACACTCTTCATTGAACTATTCCTCACCCTTAAGTTCACCACTAGCTCCTTCATATTAACACTGAGGGGAACCCCAGAGATCACTCCTTGCAACCATTGACCCTTTGTGCTCCAACTCTTACAACCCTGGACACTTTGACTTTCCCAACATTAGTCACCTTCATTGCCTTCTGCATCTGCGCTTTAGTTTTACATCCTATCAGCAGGTTTCCATCTCCTAAAATTCTCAAATGGCTCACTTCCCCTACTTGCCCTCTGATGATTTTTGTTAGATTAAGTGGACTGAATTTTTTTACTCCCCTTCCCCCTCAAATCTTACCACTACATTTAGCAATTTTGCCCTCGGGCCCTTCTCCTCAACTTCTCTTCCCTCATTTTCCAATCCACCTACACTAGACCCACCTCTTTCTTTCTCTTCTGACCCATCACCTTCCTATTCCCTCTCCCCACCTCTTCCCACTCAAACTCCATGCTGCTGCTGTCACTATCAGTCTCCCTCCTTGCCATCCTATCAGAGTTTGCAAGGAACCGTGGACGAATATTGTTCCGCACCTATACAGGGTGTCAGTCAATATTCCCACAGAATGTCCCCACAACACCCCAGCAGTTCCTCAGCCCTAAGTCCAGCCCGCTGCCACTCACTTCAACTCCTCAGATGTTCACCACCACTGACTATCTGGTCCTTGAGACCACCTGCCAGCCTTTTAGGTCCCAATCCAGCCACCCAAGCCAAGAGACCAGCTGCCAGCCAGCACCTAATGCTCAAACCCAGGGCCACTTTTATTCCCAGCCTCAAGATGAGAATCAGGTGCCTATGATTAAGCCCAACTGAAAAAAGGAACAGCCAGAAGACCCGGAGTCCAGGGTCCACGGACCGGACCATGAACTGGAACGCAGACTTCACAGACAGGACCATGACAGGGACGTCCATTTAGAACAGAGATGAGGAAGAATTTCTTTAGCGAGAGCATAGAGAATCTGTGGAGTTCTTTGACACAGATGGCTGTGGTCTTTGGGTATATTTAAAACAGAGGTTCTTGCTTAGCCAAGGCCCCAAAGGTTACAGGGAGTGGCAGGAGCATGGGGTTGAGGGATAATAAATCAGCCAAACTTACAGGACTAAATGGCTTAATGCTGCTCCTATGTCTTACAGTGTTATGGTGTAAAATCAAGGCCACTGTTGATAGTGTTGGCATTAAAAGAAAAATCTAAAAGTAGGGAAAGAAACAGAAACAGAAATTTGCATTCAAATAGTGTATGATTTGCCTGCACCTGGAGGTACTTGCTTTTAAGAGGGGCATGATGGTGAAGCTACGGATTCTGGTCCCAACTGACATGTTTATTTAATATTCTCTTCCAAGGATGTTTCTAACAATATGGTTGGGAAATCTGGAGGAAAGGCAGTGAGGGAACTCTTGAAGCAAATAAGAAATGGAGAGCAGCTGACTGAAGTTATCAGGCTGGAAGTGATAGGTCAGATCCTCCATCCTGCATGAGCTAGAGAACTGGAGTGGGATTTCTAATTATACACTCATACAAGAACTGATAGAGATAAGAATTATAAATGGGTGTTGAATGAAATAGATATGTATTCCTAAGGTAGTCTACAGGAATAGTAAGAGCAAGAGGGTAGTTAGGGAAGAAGTTCATCTTTTTAGCAACCAAAGGGATAATCTAAGTGTGAAAGAAGGGCATGTTAATGAATGCTACTCATCTGTAACCAGTGAAATGGACATGGAGGACAGTGAATTCAGGGAGGGATGTTAAATAATGCATCAAGCAGGCTTGATGGATCAAGAGACTCACTTCTTCTTGTGAGTCAGATGTTTATTGATTGCATGAATCAAAAACCAAACAGAAATCTGGCTCGACAGTTTGATTGGCTCTCATATGGACATGTATTTAACATTACTGACATGAACATTGTCAATTTTTTTCCAGGAATTTGTTTGATTGGATGGTCTACCTATTGCTTTTTGCTCTGATTGGAACTTACATAGCTGATCTGTCAATGACAAGTGAAAGCATTCACACAACCCACATTCGAATCTGTGCAGTGACCATCATATTCCTTTGGTTACGGGTCATGAAGCACGTACGAGCAATCAGGTGTGGAACCTCCTTGTTTTTCTTTTTGTTTTCACTTGAATGCCAAAGCACCTAAATCTGCCAATGTTTCCTCCTTTCCCTTAGTTTTGCAATGATCATTTGAAGGTGCAAGTTGTAAAGTGGGTGAATTTTATTCATCACTCTATTCATCTTGTTAAAATCTCAGCACAGCTTTATGGCTCAGTTGCTCAAATTTTAGTCTGACACTTACCTAGTTGAATTTTTAACAATTATTCTGTATAAAAGTTGTTTGGCATCAATTCATAGATTAACATAGAAACATAGAAAATCTACATCACAATACAGGCCCTTCAGCCCACAAAGTTGTGCCGAACATGTCCCTACCTTAGAAATTACTAGGCTTACCTATAGCCTTCTATTTTACTAGGCTCCATGTACTTATCTAAAAGCCCCTTAAAAGACCCTATTGTATCCACCTCCACCTCCGTTGCCGGCAGCCCATTCCACGTACTCACCACTCTCTGAGTAAAATACTTACCCCTGACATCTCCTCTGTACCTACTCCCCAGCACCTTAAACCTGTGTCCTCTTGTGGCAACCATTTCAGCCCTGGAAAAAAGGCTCTGACTATCCACACGATCAATGTGATCTTGTACACCTCTATCAGGTCACCTCTCATCCTCCTTCGCTCCAAGGAGAAAAGGCTGAGTTCACTTAACCTATTCTCATAAGGCATGCTCCCCAATCCAGGCAACATCCTTGTAAATCTCCTCTGCACCCTGTCTATGGCTTCCACATCCTTCCTGTAGTGAAGCGACCAGAACTGAGCACAGTACTCCAAGTGGTGCTGGTATGAGGAAGTTTGCCCAATCTCTGCTGAATTTTACTCCAGCTATCCCCTCAGCTCTCTGTCCTGGTTTAGAAATGTGGGTACGTGTGCAAGTATTCTTTCTGTGAAAAAAGAACAGTCTTTATACACAGTTTACCTCCAATCATGCTCAGTAAAATTGTGGCTGAATGAATGACAATAATGCAAACAAGATAATGAAGCATTATCAACCTACAAGAGAAGAGGCTGTACTTATATGGTATTGTGAAATGAACCTGGTCAGTTATCAGGTTGTTATTGGGAGAGCATTTTGTAGATGGTGATCACAATTCTATCTCTTTTACCATAGTATTGGAGAGGGATAGGAACAGACAAGTTAGGGAAACATTTAATTGGAGTAAGGGGAAATATAAGTCTATCGGGCAGGAACTTGGAAGCATAAATTGGAAACAGGTGTTCTCAGGGAAACATATAGAAGAAATGTGGCAAATGTTCAGGGGATATTTGCGTGGGGTTCTAAGCAGGTATGTTCCAATGAGACATGGAAAGGATGGTAGGGTACAAGAGCCGTGATACATAAAGGCTGTTGTAAATCTAGTCAAGAAAAGAAGAGTTTACTAAAGTTTCAAAAAACTACGTAATGATAGGAATCTAGAAGATTATAAGGCTAGCAGGAAGGAGCTTAAGAATGAAATTAGGAGAACCAGGAGGGGCCATGAGACGGCCTTAGCGTGAGAAGGCCTGGGCTTAAGGAAAACCCCAAGACATTCTGCAAGTATGTGAAAAGCAAGAGGATAAGACGTGAGAGAATAGGACCATTCAAGTATGAAAGTGGAAAAGTGTGTATGGAACTAGAGGAGATAGCGGTGGTACTTAGTAAATACTTTGCTTCAGTATTCACTACGGAAAAGGATCTTAGCGATTGTAGGGATGACTTGCAGTGGACTGAAATGCTTGAGTATGTAGAAATTAAGGAAGAGAATGAGCTGGAGCTTTTGGAAAGCATCAAGTTGGATAAGTCATTGGAACCGGACGGGATGTACCCCACGCTACTGTGGGAAGCAAGGGAGGAGATTGCTGAGCCTCTGGCAATGATCTTTGCATCATCAATGAGGAATGGAGTGGTTCAGGGAGGATTGGAGGGTTGTGGATGTTGTTCCCTTATTCAAGAAAGGGAGTAGGGATAGCTCATGAAATTATAGGCCAGTGAGTCTTACTTCGGTTGTTGGTAAGTTGATGGAGAAGATCCTGAGAGGCAGGATTTACGAACATTTGGAAAGGCATAATATGACTAGGAATAGTCAGCATGGCTTAGTCAAAGGCAAGTTATGCCTTACGAGCCTGTCAGGATTTTCTGAGAATGTGACTAAACGCATTGATGAAGGTAGAGCTGTAGATGTAGTGTATCTGGATTTTAGCAAAGCATTTGATAAGGTACTCCATGCAAGGCTTATTCAGATTCAGATTCAGATTCAGTTTATTGTCATTTAGAAACCACAAATGAAATGCAGTTAAAAAATGAGACAACGTTCCTCCAGAACGATATCACAAAAGCATATGACAAAACAGACTACACTAGAAAATCCACATAATGTTTGGCAATCCCCAATCCAGAGTCCGGAGAGGCTGCTGCGTATTAATATCGCGCTACCGTCTTAGCGCGTTCCCCGGAAAGGAGCTCCAAATCCACCAGACCAAAAACTAAAGCTACAAGACCTGCACAAAACATATAGTTACAACAGTGCAAACAATAGCATAATTGATAAAAAAAAACAGACTATGGACACAGTAAAAATAATCCAAAGATGTTAAAGGACTATAAGTTCAAAAGAAATCACCACACAGTTTCCACAAGTCCCCAGGGTCCTGATAGACTCGCCATCCCACACCGGCGGCAGAAGGGAATACCCCCGCTATGGATTTCCACGGTGCTGCACGACTCAGCCTCGCAGACGCAGCACACAACGAAAGCTCCATCGAACCCAGCTTTGCAGACGCAGCACACACTGAAAGTGACCTGACCGCAGTGGACTCCGAGTCCGACGAACCTCTGAGCCGATGACCATCCCCTCCAGCACAGATTCCCCGAGCACCATCCTCTGCCGAGCGTATTGAGACGGCCCCGCCAACGGCCATCGGCAACGTGACCCTGAGGACTGGGGGCCTGTTCTTCCCAGTAGAGTCCCAGATCTCACAGCAGCAGCAGCAATGAAGAAGGTCTTCCTGGAGATTTCCCGATGTTCCTCCGTGCTCCCACGTTTTCAATTGTCCCACTTCACAAATTATTAATCTTATTATTATTGAGGAAGTAAGGAGGCATGGGATCCAAGGGGACATTGCTTTGTGGATCCAGAACTGGCTTGTCCACACAAGGTAACGTGTGTTTGTAGACAGGTCATATTCTGCATGGAGGCAGGTGACCAGTGGTGTGCCTCAGGGATCTGTTCTGGGACCCCTACTCTTGGTGATTTTTATAAGTGACCTGAATGAGAAAGTGGAGGATGGATTTAGTAAATTTGTGATAAGTGTGAGGTGGTTCATTTTGGTAGGTCAAATCTGATGGCAGAATATAGCATTAATGGTAAGACTCTTGGCAGTGTGGAGGATCAGAGGGATCTTGGGGTCCGAGTCCATTGGACACTCAAAGCTGCTACGCAGATTGACTCTGTGGTTAAGAAGGGATATGGTGCATTGGCCTGCATCAATCATGGGATTGAGTTTTAAGAGCCGAGAGGTAATGTTGCAGCTATATAGGACCCTGGTCAGACTCCACTTGGAGTACTGTGCTCAATTCTGGTTGCCTCACTACAGGAAGGACATGGAAACCATAGAAAGAGTGCAGAGGAGATTTACAAGGATTTTGCCTTGATTGGGGAGCATGCCTTATGAGAATAGGTTGAGTGAACTCGGCCTTTTCTCCTTGGAGCGATGGAGGATGAGAGGTGACCTGATAGAAATGTTCAAGATAATGAGAGGCATTGATCATGTGGATAGTCAGAGGCTTTTCCCCAGGGCTGAAATGGCTAACACGAGAGGGCATAGTTTTAAGATGCTTGGAAGTAGGTACAGAGGAGATGTCAGGGGTAAGTTTTTTAAACAGAGAGTGGTGAGTGCGTGGAATGGTCTGCCGGCAGTGGTGATGGAGGCGGATATGATAGGGTCTTTTAAGAGACTCCTGGATGGCAACATGGAGCTTAGAGGAATAGAGGGTTATGGGTAAAGCCTAGGTAGTTCTCAGGTAGGGACATGTTCGGCACAGTTTTGTGGGCAAAAGGGCCTGTATTGTGCTATAGGTTTTCGATGTTTCTATATGATTTGCCTCACTATATGTGACTGCACTTGGGTGAGGAAAAAATTATTCTATGCTACACCCTGTTACTTCCAACATAAAACAGATCTTGTACTTGTTCATCTGCTGAAAGTTAGGAGATAATAACCACTGAAGAAGCTGAGAAGCATCCTGGTCAAAACACCCTACTCAGCTCACGGATGCTGTACATGGTTTTAAATACAGAGGTATATGGTTGATATTATTTTTATTTCTGTTGTTATTTCATTTCAAACACCTTAAGTGTTTCTGAGGCAACATGAGTGAATCTGCAGATGCTGGAAATAAATAAAAAACACAAAATGCTGACAGAACTCAGCAGGCCAGACAGCATCTATGGGAGGAGGTAATAACGACGTTTCGGGCCGAAACCCTTGATCAGGAGTGAAGTAACATGGGATGGTTGAGGGGGGATAAGAAGTGGGGGGAGGGATGAAGTAGAGAGCTGGGAAGTGATAGGCTGGAGGGAAATGGGCTAGGGGGAAGGTGGTGAATTATGGGAAATAAAAGAGAAAGAAAGGTAGGGCTGGGGGGAGAGATTATAGTGAGGGGGGAAAAGAGAGAAAGAGAACCAGACTAAAATAATAGATAGGGATGGGGGTAAGGGTGGGGGGCAGGGGTATCAACGGAGGTCAGTGAGTTGGATGTTCATGCCGGCAGGAAGGAGGCTACCTAGGTGGGAAATAAGGTATTGCTCCATCGACCTGCGTGTGGCCTCATCTTGACGGTAGAGGAGGTCTGTGGCCACACACTTCAATTCCACAGACCACTCCCACTCCGACATGTCTGTCCATGGCCTCCTCTACCGTCAAGATGAGGCCACACGCAGGTCGATGGAGCAATACCTTATCTCCCGCCTAGGTAGCCTCCTTCCTGCCAGCATGAACATCCAACTCACAGACCTTCATTGATACCCCTGCCCCCCACCCTTACCCCCATCCCTATCTATTATTTTAGTCTGGTTCTCTTTCTCTCTCTTTTCCCCCCCTCACTATAATCTCTCCCCCCAGACCTACCTTTCTTTCTCTTTTATTTCCCATAATTCTCCACCTTCCCCCAGCCCATTTCCCTCCAGCCTATCACTTCCCAGCTCTCTACTTCATCCCTCCCCCCACTTCTTATCCCCCCCTCGACCACCCCATGTTACTTCACTCCTGATCAAGGGTTTCAGCCCGAAACGTTGTTATTACCTCCTCCCATAGATGCTGTCTGGCCTGCTGAGTTCTGCCAGCGTTTTGTGTTTTTTAAGTGTTTCTGATTTTATTTTTTAATGTCTCTGATTGTAAACATGCCAAGGTGACAAAAAGAATCCAAATGAATGATCTCAGCCTGAAGTGTTGAGTTTATTCCCCTCCATAGTTGCTGCATAGCCTGCTGGGTTCCTCCAGCAATTTGTGTGTGTTGCTTAAGATTTCCAACATTTGCTGAATTTCTTGTGCCTTGTTCCTCTTTTATTAATTCATTTCTTGGGATCTGGCAAAGCCATTGTTTTTTTGCCCATCCTTAATTGCCTGTGAGAAAGTGGCAGAGAGCTGCCACCTTGAACTCTATTCTGATTTTGCACATTTTAATATTCTTGCAAAATGCTACCTATTAAAAAAAACATAATGATTTCTCTCTTCCCTGTGCTAAAAATGTCTTGGTATTAGGCTTCTGAAGAGTGGCTCTAAAGCTTCATGTGCAGCTATTAAAAAGCTGATGACCTGTGCCACTTTCTTTGAACAATGCACTCACTCCTTCACTTACTCTCAACAATTTCTCATTTTTCACCAAGCAATCAAAATGTTTGCTAATGGGAAATCTTTCCAAGCTTAATCTTTGAACCCTCATGAACTTGTTGCTATGCAACTGTCAGCTGCACCTGCAGACACACGCGTTCACATTTCCCACCATGCAGTGAAAATGTAATAACAAAGATGGCATTTAATAATTCTACACCAACAGTGGGAGGGTGGAGTGAGAAAGAAAACAAGAGATAATGAGAGAGGAAGACCACTTTTATCATAGCTGAATCGGCATTCACATTTTTATAAATACATAAAATTAGCACCCCTCTCCTTTCTCTCTTTGTCCATTCCCTATTCTGGCTCCCTTCTTACCTCTTCTTTCCTGTCTATTACCTTCCTCTGGGTCCCCTCCTCCTTCTCTTTCTCCCATGGTCCATTCTCCTATCCAATCTGATTCTCTCTTCTTCAGCCCTTTATTCCTTCCATTTATCTTCTCTCACCTTCATCCCCACTCACCCACTACCTTCCGCCTCAGCTGGTCTCACTTATCATCTGTGATCTTCTTATTTCATATTCCCCCCCCCCCCCCAACCCACCTTCTCCCTCTCCTGGCCTTACCTATCACCTGCCAGCTTGTACTCCTTCCCTTCCCCTCCGCCGCTTCTTATTCTGGCTTCATTCCCCTTCATTTCCTGTCCTGATGAAGGGTCTTGACACAAAACATTAGCTCTTTATTCCTTTCCATAGATGCCCCCGGCCTACTGAGTTTAACAGTACATCGCAGGAACAGGTACTTTGGCCACAATAAGTTCTTCCAGCATTTCTAGCATCATTAGAATCTCTTGTATTTTAAATGTTTATAAGTGCTGTTCTAGTGACCAACAAGATAAAGAGACCAATGTGCTGAGATGGATACAAGATACAGACGTGCAGTAACTGTAAGCTACTGTTGGGGTGGGACAAGAAATCTGTAGCACACTGTTTAAGAGCCTGTTCTACTGGTCATCCTGTTAATATCTGTGCTCAATAGCTATTTTCTACATCATCCTTTGATTTCCTTTATATCCATAGATCCATCCATCTCTATTTTGAATGAACTCAGTCACTGTGTTCATTGACTCAGTGAATTCCAAAGATTCAACACACACTATCTGAAGAAATTTCTCTTTACCTCAGTCCTAAATTCATAGTGAATGTATTTCAAGACATAACTCCTGTGATATGCACTGTGATATGCAAGGAGGAAATTGGTGATCTTCTAATTCAGTGTCAGTGTAATGTGTTCTGATATTGCTCACAGTGTATTCTTTAGACTTGGGACAAACCTTTCTGCCAAGCCAGTTGTAGCTGAGTCATGCGATACAGATGTAATATGCCTTATTCCATTCACTTTCAGGAATAACCATATAACAATTACAGCACAGAAACAGGCCATCTTGGCCCTTCTAGTTGGTGCCGAATGCTTACTCTCACCTAATCCCACTGACCCACACACAGCCCATAACCCTCCATCCCTTTCCTGTCCATATACCTATCCAATTTTGCTTTAAATGACAATACCGAACCTGCCTCTACCAGTTCTACTGGAAGCTCATTCCACACAGCTACCACTCTCTGAGTAAAGAAATTCCCCCTCATTTTACCCTTAAACTAAGTCTCAACTCATGTCCTCTTGTTTGAATCTTCCATACTCTCAATAGAAAAAGCCTGTCCACATCAACTCTATCTATCCCCCTCAAAATCTTAAATACCTCTATCAAGTCCCCCCTCAACCTTCTACGCTCCAAAAAATAAAGACCTAACTTGTTCAATCTTTCCCTGTAACTTAGGTGCTGAAACCCAGGTAACATTCTAGTAAATCTTCTCTGTACTCTCTCTATTTTGTTGACATCTTTCCTATAATTCGGTGACCAGAACTGTACACAATACTCCAAATTTGGCCTTACCACTGCCTTGTACAATTTTAACATTATATCCCAACTCCTATACTCAATGCTCTGATTTATAAAGGCCAGCATACCAAAAGCTTTCTTCACCACCCTATCCACATGAGATTCCACCTTCAGGGAGCTATGCACCATTATTCCTAGATCACTCTGTTCTACTGCATTCTTCAATGCCCTACCATTTACCATGTATGTCCTATTTGGATTATTCCTACCAAAATGTAGCACCTCACACTTATCAGCATTAAATTCCATCTGCCATCGCTCAGCCCACTCTTCTAACTGGCCTAAATCTCTCTGCAAACTTTGAAAACCTACTTCATTATCCACAACGCCATCTACCTTAGTATCATCTGCATACTTACTAATCCAATTTACCACCCCATCATCCGGATCATTAATGTACATGACAAACAACATTGGACCCAGCACAGATCCCTGAGGCACACCACTAGTCACCGGCCTCCAACCTGACAAACAGTTATCCACCACTACTCTCTGGCATCTTCCATCCAGTCACTGTTGAATCCATTTTACTACTTCAATATTAATACCCAACAATTCATCCTTCCTAACTAACCTTCCCTGCGGAACCTTGTCAAAGGCCTTACTGAAGTCCATATAGACAACATACACTGCTTTACCCTCGTCAACTTTCCTCGTAACCTCTTCAAAAAATTCAATAAGATTTGTCAAACATGACCTTCCACGCAAAAATCCATGTTGACTGTTCCTAATCAGACCCTGTTTATCCAGATAATTATATATACCATCTCTAAGAATACTTTCCATTAATTTACCCACCACTGACATCAAACTGACAGGCCTATAATTGCTAGGTTTATTCTTAGAACCCTTTTTAAACAATGGAACCACATGAGCAATACGCCAATCCTCTGGCACCATCACCGTTTCTAATGACACTTGAAATATTTCTGTCAGAGCCCCTGCTATCTCTACACTAACCCCCCTCAAGTTCCTAGGGAATATCCTGCCAGGAGCCAGAGATTTATCCACTTTTATATTCCTTAAAAGCGCCAGTACTTCCTCTTCTTTAATCGTCATAGTTTCCATAACTTCCCTACTTGGTTCCCTTACCTTACACAATTCAATATCCTTCTCCTTAGTGAATACCAAAGAAAAGAAATTGTTCAAAATCTCCTCCATCTCTTTCAGCTCCACACATTGCTGTCCACTCTGATTCTCTATGGGACCAATTTTATCCCTCACTATCCTTTTGCTATTAATATAACTGTAGAAACCCTTTGGATTTATTTTCACCTTACTCACCAAAGCAACCTTGTATCTTCTTTTAGCTTTTCTAATTTCTTTCTTAAGATTCTTCTTACATTCTTTATATTCCTCGAGCACCTCATTTACTCCATGCTGCCTATATTTATTGTAGATCTCTCTTTTTTTCCTAACCAAGTTTCCAATATCCCTTGAAAACCATGGCTCTCTCAAACTTTTAACCTTTCCTTTCAACCTAACAGGAACATAAAGATTCTGTACCCTCAAAATTTCACCTTTAAATGACCGCCATTTCTCTATTACATCCTTCCCATAAAACAAATTGTCCCAATCCACTCCTTCTAAATCCTTTTGCATCGCCTGAAAGTTAGCCTTTGTCCAATCAAAAATCTCAACCCTGGGTCCAGTCCTATCCTTCTCCATAATTATATTGAAACTAATGGCTTTGTGATCACTGGACCCGAAGTGCTCCCCAACACATACCTCCGTCACCTGACCTATTTCATTCCCTAACAGAAAATCCAGCACTGCCCCTTCTCTAGATGGTACCACTATGTATTGCTGCAAAAAACTATCCTGCACACATTTTACAAACTCCAAACCATCCATCCCTTTTACAGTATGGGCTTCCCAGTCTATGTGTGGAAAATTAAAATCTCCCACAATCACAACCCTGTGCTTACTACAAATATCTCCTATCTTCTTGCAAATTTGCTCCTCCAATTCTTGCTCCCCATTAGGTGGTCTATAATACACCCCTATAAATGTTACTACACCTTTCCCATTTCTCAATTCCACCCAAGTAGTCTCCCTAGACGAGCCCTCTAATCTATCCTGCCAGAGCACCGCTGTAATATTTTCTCTGACAAGCAACGGAACACCTCCCCCTCTTATCTCTCCAATTCTATCACACCTGAAGCAACTAAATCCAGGAATATTTAGTTGCCAATCAACCCCTCCTGCAACCATGTTTCACTGATAGCTACAACTTCATATTTTCAGGTATCAATCCATGCTCTCAGCTCATCCACCTTTCTTACAATGCTCCTAGCATTAAAATAAATGCATTTAAGAAATTCTCCACCTCTTCCTTTCTGTTTACCTCTAACAGTACAAAGAACTTTACTGTCTTCTTTTTCTTCCTTCTCCCATACATCTGTTCCTACACTCTGGTTCCCCTCCCCCCCCCCCCCCCCCTATCTAGTTTAAATCCACTGGAGCCTCTCTAGCAAACCTACGTGCAAGAATATTTGTCCCCCTCCAGTTCAGATGTAAACTGTCCCGCTGGAACAGGTCCCACCTTCCCTGGAAAACTGCTCAATTATCTATAAATCTGAAGTCCTCCCTCCTGCACCATGTCTTCAGCCACATGTTGATCTGTGCTATCTTACTATTTCTAAACCCACCTGCACGTGGCACTGGTAGCAATCCTGAGATTGCTATCCTGGAGGTCCTGTCCTTTAACTTGGCACCAAGCTCCCTAAACTTACCTTTCAGGACCTCCTCACTCTTCCTACCCACGGCATTGACTGAATGACTGATTCATTCTGAATCATTGACCAGAATGACTGATACTGATGCAAAACTGTGGTCCATTGTCACTGACTAAGTGTTCTGGAACACCAATCCCCGAGAAGAGGCTTCTCAGTACATCAACTGTGTGTGAGGCTGTAGTGGAGGCTATTGGGAACACTTCTAGCCACTTTGCAGCTGTATCCACTACTACCAAGAAATTTGTGCCTTTGAACAGTTCGGCAAAATCCACATGAATCCTCTGCCAGGTCAATGCTGGCTGGTCCTTGTGGAAACAGAAACGCTGCTTTTGGCATCTTCTGGATGTGTTGGCATCCCAAGCAGCAAGCTACTCAATCTGCTGATCTGTCACAGGCCACCAGACAAAGCTTCAAGCAAACACATCCATTTTGATCACACCTACATGTAGCTCCTCTGACACTTTAGCTCTCAGTTTAGATGGTAAAATAACTTTCAATTCCACATAAGACAACACCCATCAAGGATAAGTTTATCCTAGCACTGGTGAAAATGATGCATCTATTTTGGGTTGCCATGTTGACCTGAGACAGTGTGGGATCTTTTCTCGTTTCCCTTTGGATCATCTCTGCTGTAATAGGGAAACTTTTGATTTGCATTACTGAGAATGTGTCAAGAGAAGTGTCCTCTTTTGTAAGTTATTCAGATATTTCCCTTTCCAAGGGCTAATGGGACAATCCATCGGCATTTTTATGATTAGTTGTCCCCTTGAATTCAATCTTGTACTTGTGTCCTCCAGCGTGTCTCTGCATTCACACTGCTGCTGTTTGTGGACCATCCTTCTGTGGATTGAAAATAGACAGTAGTTGTTGATGATCAGGAATGAGGGTAAGCTCTCTCCCATACAGGTACTGGTTAAAATGTTTTATACCCCAAACCAGACTCAAGATTTCTCTGTCAATCTGTCCGTTACTTTTCTCTGCAACGGTAAGGAAAGATGATGCAACGGTCACTTCTATAACATGTGACATAACACCTCATACCATAAGGTGAGGCATCACAGGCAAGCTTCACTGGACGATGTGGATCATAATGTGTGGATACAGTGTCTGATGTCACCACATCCTTTGTCTTTTGGAAAGACAACTCATACTGCTTTGTCTATTGCCATTTCTTCCCAAACTCCACCCCTTAATGAGTTCAAAGGGTGGAGCACAGTAGCTCGGTTTGACAGGAACCGGTTATATTAATTGACAAATCTTAAAAAGGACCACAACTGTGATGCATCCTTTGGCCTTGGGGCATCCACCAATGCTTGAATTTCCTCAGCATGTTTGTGTAATCCTTGTACATCAATAGTGTAACCACAGTAAGTGAGGCTTATTTTAACAAACTGTTGCATTGTGCTCTGAGCCTATATTCCTCTAGTGTTTCTAACACCATTTGAGATTTTGGAGATGTTCCTTCTCATCCTTACCAGTAACAATGATGTTTTCCAGGTAACGCTGAGTGCCAGGACAGCTTTGCAGCACCTGGTCCATAGCTTTCCACCAAAGTGCAGGTGTAGAAGAAGCTACCCCAAAAATAAGCACACTATAGTGATAAAGCTCTTTGTGAGTGTTTATGGTGAGAAACACTTTGGACTCTTCTGCCATCTCCATCTGTAGGTAGGCCTCAGCTAAGTCCACTTTGCTGAACTGTTTTCTTCCAGAAAGGCTTGCAAAGATATCCTCTATACTGGGCAGGGGTTATGATCTACTTTCAGTACTGGGTTGATAGTGACCTTAAAGTCACCATAAATCCTAACCATCCCATCCTTCTTAGCTACTGGGACCACTGACATTGCCAATGGGCTCCACCCAACCTTGGAAAGAATTCCTTCGGCTTCTGTGCAATCTAACTCACTGACTACTCTATCACAGATGGTACAAGGATTCAGCAGGGCTTTGTAAAACTTGGGTCTGGCATTTCCACTTAACTCTATTTTACCCTTGATATGTTTGAGTTTTCCAATACCCTCTGTAGTGTTCTCGCACAGGTGTAAAAGAACTCTGAACTAAACACCAAGCATAAACCAATCAATGAGGCGGTCCCAGTAAGATTAACCGTTTACTGTTCACTCTTCCACATTAACATATGGTGAAAACTGTTGATAAAACAATACAAAATATATACAGTATTTGTTTCCTTCTTGACATCACATTTACATCATAAATACTTGCAAAAGTAAAACTACAACAACTATATTACATTAAAGTGCAACATACAGTCAGAATCTACCCACGCCATCGACTGGCTTTAAATACACTTCAACACAAACTATCCGCAACTCTTTAAAAAACAAAAAACATAAACTTTATCAACCGTCATTACTTTTAACAGAATCAGCGTTAACATTTTTAATTCAACATATCGATTATCTCATGAACTTACGGCGTTGCTTCACTAATGTTTCTAGTGCGTAGAAAGAAAACTTTTCTCGCGCTGATCCTGCACACACACATAAGCCCCCTCCTTCCCGTTTCTCCAAACCAGTATTTTCCCACAAGATGCGGCAAAACTGGGTGTGACGTAATCGCATGCCGCGATATATCACAGACAACGAATTTACTTTAAACAATCTTAACTTTAACTAGAAAATGATAACAAACGAATTACTAAAGTGAAAATATAACAAACTAAACAAATGCCTTAAAGGCAACACACCCTCTGTGAACACTGCTGTGGCATCATCCAGTATCTTTCTTAATTTGCTTTCAGTTGACCCAATTGTAGGGGATGTGGCATGCAGATAGTGGATAAATCTCAGTATCTTTGAATTCAAACTAATTTTGTCGAATGACTGAAACAGCCGAGCCAGTGTCCATTCCATTTTAATTAATTTACCTTTCAATTCTGATGTTAGCCATATTGCTTGCCTCTTGTTAGTTTTCACTTTGTAAATTTTAAGGCTACTCAGTCCTGTATCTCTCTAATTATTATATATTTTTATCAACAGCATGCAGATTAGCATTCTTTTTGAAACCGAAACTTGACTTTGTATCTTTTTCTCTTCCCTGTGCAGTCCATTTACTTTTGTTTGCCCAACATGCTCTTTCTATGTATCCTATTTTGTTGCATTTTCTGCAAGTTTTTCCTTTGAACTTGCATTAGTCTGGTATACGTGTGCCCCTGCCACAATGGTAACACAGTTTGTTCAATCAGGCCGATTTCTGTTTGGGCAGTGCAATTTTGTTCATGCTCACTTTCATTCCTGACTGTAACTCACTTGCATTTCTGTATGCCTTTTCCATTGATACAGCAATTTCAACAGCTCGTGTAAATGTCAGTTAGGGGCTGTTTTAGAATGCTTTCTTATAAGATTCCACAAAATTAAACAATCTGTCAGTGCACCATTGAGGCCATCACTGAAATGACAATGCTTAATCTCTTCCATTCAGCCACGTAAGTTGAAATGGACTCCTCTTCCTTTTGATTCCACTTATGAAACGTAAAGTGTTCTACAATCCACTATGGTTTCCATTCTAAATGTTCCTGCATTACTTTCATGATTTTGGCAAAGCTCATTTCTGCTGGTCTGGTTGAAGCAGCCAACCTTCTAAGCAAATTGTATGTTTTTCCAGCTAGTGCATTCAGCAAAAGTGGCACTTGCATTTCATTGGCTACTTTATTTGCTTCAAAATACTGTTCAATTTGTTCGGTATACATCATCCAGTTATCTGTTGTGCAATCAAAAGCACCTGTCTTTCTGATGTAGCCAGCCATTTCTGCATTTTTATAATTTATTATTAATATCACACAGTACTCACTGTTTATGAACACGTGAACTTCATCCATTTCCTGACTTGCTTTTAACTTGATCATCTCCCTCTTATGAAGAAAAAAAAATGTGCTGTGTGTTTTAAACTCGAACGTCTCACTGCACTTCAACGGGTAGGTAGTATTCTTGGGTTTGTTTTAAAATTTGCTCGTTGCCACAGTTATGTTTTGTAACTCCAAAACTAATAGAATGAAAAATGTAGGGAGCCTGAGGATAAATGTGTGTACTTTGTTTTTACTGTTGGCAAGTTGTGCACTACTGACATGGTGGCCAAATTACATATGTTAGTCGTGGATTTTTACATATAACCTGTAATGGACTATGTAAATAACAAAGAATGCTTAATCAAACAATATATTTACAACATTACTCAAATATTACTGAAATATTAAATGCACAACACCTTGTAAGAATATTTAGGTTTCAGTGAGATCACTCTCAACTTTCAGAACTTGAGAACCTATCTTCCCAATCTCTCTTCACTCAGCAAGCACACTGTCCTGGAACCAATGGACTTGACCTTTGTTGCACTTAACTTGTATCCTTCTTTCTGTTGGGAGACCCAAATGGTACTCACTATGCCAGTTGTAGTTTTACCAAGTCTCCTTGTAATTATAAATAAAATCAGAATTTGTTGGAAAAACTCAGCAAGGCAAACAGCATCTGTGGAATGAGAAAATCTGCAGTTTCATATCTGGGATCTGTCACGATAACTTTCTTTTTTGCATCTTTATCCTTTACTCAAATTATCTCACAATGAAAACCATCCTACCATCTGCATTTGAGGTTGCTTGCTGAGAGTGAGGATCTGATGTGGGGAATCTATGGAAAAAGCAGATGCCACTGAAGGAGGAATGGGACTGTGAAGAAACTATGAATAAATGTTTCTAGTATAAGATACCCTGTGCTTTATAGGGCATGAGAGAGGCAATTCTCTGCCATTGTTACAGAGAAATGGGCCCATGTTATAAAGTATTACATTTTGTGACTCACAGAAGAGCCACTGTATACATTTCAAATAGATATGACTTTTTTGAAATACTTTTCAGAATCTATGTTTAATGGCCTTTATAAATCAGAGCATTGAGCATAGGAGTTGGGATGTAATGTTAAAATTGTACAAGGCATTGGTAAGGCCGAATTTGGAGTATTGTGTACAGTCCTGATCACTGAATTATAGGAAAGATGTCAACAAATAGAGAGAATACAGAGAAGATTTACTAGGATGTTACCTGGGCTTCAGCACCTAAGTTACAGGGAAAGGTTGAACAAGTTAGGTCTTTATTCGTTGGAGTGTAGAAGGTTGAGGGGGGACTTGATAGAGGTATTTAAAATTATGAGGGGGATAGATAGAGTTGATGTGGATAGGCTTTTTCCATTGAGAGTAGGGGAGATTCAACCAAGAGGACATGAGTTGAGAGTTAGGGAGCAAAATTTTAAGGGTAACACGAGGGGGAATTTCTTTACTCAGAGAGTGGTAGCTGTGTGAAATGAGCTTCCAGTAGAAGTGGTAGAGGCAGGTTTGGTATTGTCATTTTAAGTAAAATTGGATAGGTATATGGACAGGAAAGGAATGGAGGGTTATGGGCTGAGTGCGGGCCAGTGGGACTAGGTGAGAGTAAGCGTTCAGCATGGACTAGAAGGGCCAAAATGGCCTGTTTCCGTGCTGTAATTGTTATATGGTTATATGGTAAAGAGTTGGTATTTTAAAAACTCCTTTATCTTCCTCATAATAAATTATCTACATTTATATGATGGCCCCACAATGTTTTACCAAGTATTAATGCTTCTTCTCGCACCTCTTTATCTGCTGTATCTCTATCACAAACACGCAAGTAAATGGAAGCACAAGTAGGCCACTCAATTCTTCAATTCTGTCTTGCCATTCAATACAATCATGGCCCATCTGTCACAGAACACAATTTCTCTTCTCTGAAATTTCCACATATTCCTCAATATCTCCGTAATTCAGCTTCTCTACCTCCTCTTTAAATACCCCCAGTGCTCTAGAGAAAACTTGACCACTGAAGTAGAGAATTCCAGTGATTCATCAAACTCCTGTGCTCCTGAGTTTCAAATGATAACCCACAGATGGAAATATCCTTGTTGTGCTCCTTTAGTATCTTGTGTATTTCAATAAGATAACCCTTTATTCTTTTAAATTCCAAAGAATTCCGTTGAACTGCTCATAACAGGACAACATACTCATCCCAGAAATTAGCCTAGTGAATCTCTTCTGGACTACCCTCAAAACTTGTAACCCTTTCCTAAATAAAGGAACCAAATCTGTACACAAGAAATGTAAATTTCCCATCTCTCGTATGTGTTAATTTAGATTCCTTTCATATGTCAGTTACTCATTGTGTTAATAAGCTGGCATTCTCATCCATCTTGAAGTCCAAATGATTTGTTGGAGACTAATTTGTTCATGTGGTAACCAGCATTAGTCACTGACATATCTGTCTGTCTAGGTACCATATCCGATGCGGACGTTGGTGGCCATGGTTTTCCATACAAATATATCCCTTGTTCTTCGGATGACTTCCATTTCCTCGATGTGTAGCCACCTGGCTAGGCTTTTGATGTACATAAGTTGAGGTCTTCCTCTAGGTTTGCTCCCCTCAATCTTTCCAGAGAGTATGAGGTTTTCTAGTTCATCTTTCCACATGATGTGTCCTAGGAATCTGAGTTGTCTTTCTCTTAGTGTTGGTATGAGTGATCTAACTGCTTGGGCTCTTCTGAGAACTTCTTCATTTGATGTGTGTGTAGTCCATGATATTTTTAACATTCTCCTGTAGAATCAAAATCCAGCTGCTTCTGGTCTCTTTTCCATTGCTGGGGAAATGGTCCAGCATTCACTTCCGTCAGTCAGGATAGAATAAATGTAGCACTGCAGTATTCTGTTTTTAGTGTACATGCTTATCTTTCTGTCTGTTAATATGGTCTTCATTTTCTGGAAAGCTTCTTTTGTCATTGCTATTCTGTATTTGATATCTAATTCACACCTGCCATCACTTGTTATTTGGCTGCCAAGATATCTGAATTTGTTGACTTGTTTGATGTTTGTATTTCCTATCTTGATCACACATTGTGGGATGTTTGTCTTTCTGGAGATGACCATGCTTTCTGTCTTCTTGGTGTTGATTGAGAGACCTCTGCGATTACTTTCTGCTGCCACTATAGTGAGTAGTTCTTGAAGTTTTGTTTCTGAGTCAGCTATTAGTATGATGTCATCAGCATAGCTGATGTTATTTATATTATTGCCTCCAATTGTGAGTCCTTTGATGTCTTTGATACTTCTCAAGAAATTTTCACTGTACAAGTTGAATAAGTTGGGTGAAAAGGTACAATCTTGCCTGACTCCTCTCATGATATTCACATACTCACTCACTTCTTCTATTCTGATGGTTGCTGTTTGGTCCCAGTATAAGTTTCTTAAGAAACGCATATCTTTCCCATCTATGTCAAGATCTTGAAGCACTTCCAGAAGATCTTGGTGTCTGACAGTGTCAAAAGCTTTTGTATAGTCGATGAAACAAAGGTAGATGTCTTTTTGTACCTAGATGGCTCGTTCACAGATCATCTGTAGCATGAAAGTTTCATTTCTGGTTCCAGTGTTTTCCACAAAGCCGCATTATTCTTTACTGATTTCTGGTTTTATACAGTGTCTTGCTCTCATCATGATTACTCTGAGAATAATTTTTGCCACGAGGCTCATCAGGCTTATTGTATGATGTAACTCACATTCTGTTGTTCCCTCTTTCTTTGGAAGTGTGATGAACACTGATTTACTCAATCATCAGGTATCTCCCCATGATCATAGGTTTCATTTGCTATTTCTGTTATTTTCTCTGTTCCAAGGTCTTCTAATGCCAGGATCATTTCAACAGTGATGTTGTCTGGACCAGTTGCTCTGTTATGTTTTGTTTTATTTATGGCTGTTCAAATTTCTGATTTTAGAATGTTAGGTCCTTCAAGATTCTTCTTTATGTTTTTCTCCTCTTTGGTCTTCAAAAAGTTCTTTTATATATTCTGTCCATCTGCTTAGGATTTCCTCTTTGCTCATAATTAAGTTGCCATCTTTTGCCTTGATGCATCCACTTGCTGGGCAAGGTAATTTCCCCATTTGTTCTTTAATCTTACTGTGTATCATCTTTGTTCCAGAGTTATGGGTTTGTAGCATTTCTGACATATAACCTTTATATACCTGTCTATTTTAAAATATTAGGCAACCCAGTGCCTCCCCATTCTTGAGAGAAAATCCTGTCCAGATTTCTCTGTTTGCTCTGTTCTTTTGGTTCTCATGTGATCCTGCTTTTGTATCTTTTTCAGTGCCTTTATACCCTATTGATATTTCAGCACCAGGGCAGATCTGGTACAACTTAGTTCCAAATCAAATTTTGTGTGTTTAATGATATTTTCAATTCTATTCTTCTAGAAATATTTCTTTATGCTCTGTTCACTAGTGCTGCTTTTGAATGCTATATGTATGTTTATCAAAGATCTCTTTGCTCATCCAAGCAGCATGTGATCTACAAAGCTAACACCTACAGCTTTTTTGTGCAACTTTGTTAATATTCTGATGCAGGTCCCTGGGACCCTTTATTGTGATGCTTGGGAAAATCATTGTGGACCTCCTGAAGTTCCTTTTTCTTTATGGAGAATTTTACATTCCCTTTGCGTGTTCGTTCTGGATCATTTTTGGTGGTAAGTTGTGTGTTTGCCTTCTGATTAATTGATGAACTTGTGAGGGAAAAGTCTCTTCTAACAAACTGTATGCATTTCTGGGAATTGTCTGGGGTTCAGATGGAGTTAATGAAGGGTGTGAGTGTAAAACATAGCTTTCCATTGAATGTGGTTTCAGTAGTGAATCATTAACATGTATTTCCCTTTCCTTGTTAAAAGGGAATTTCAAACCTATTATCTGAGCATTGAGAGCTTCACAGGTATTACAGAACTGTGATTAAACTGTAAGTCTTTACTTAATTCAAAAAATCACCCTGCTGATTCTAGAATGGAATCAAAGTGAATGCCCCAGCGTTGTGTCCAAACGGGAACAAAACACCTCCCCAGTTGTGTTAATGACTCACTGTCAGGAACCATGATTTGGTTAGCAGTTTTCACCTTGGGATCAGTGATACATGCCAATGGAGTAGGGCATGAGAACTGAATTCAAAATACCGTAGATTCCGGACTACAGAGCGCACCTGATTAAAAGCCGCTGGCTCTAATTTTAGAAATAAAATCAATTTTTTAATTGTAAAGGCCGCACCGGATTTTAGGCCGCACCGGATTTTAGGCCGCACCGGATTTTCGGCCGCAGGTGTCCCACGTTGTAATATGAGATATTTACACAGAAAGATATTACACGTGAGGATTTTTTAACTTTTAATTAAATCCATATGGTAACAAACAAATATATATTGCAAATGCTTTTTTTCGAACCGTGCCTGTAATACGGCTACTTTTAAATATACATACGTATCGGTAACACAAATTACGTTGCATATACTTTTTTACTGAACAGCACGAACAACATTCCAATATCTCCTAGCGACTGGTAAAAATATATATACTGCAGCCTACCAGGAAAAGTTATTGATCGCCTTTAACTTAAAAGCAGCGTTTTCGCTCGGGTCTGATGAGCTCGCGTAACGCGATTGGGTCTAATCGGGTCTGATGTGCTTGGGTCTGATGCGCTCGGGTCTGATGCGCTCGAGTCTGATGCGCTCGGGTCTGATGTGCTCGCGTAATGCCCCCACCTTCCCGTATATCGCAAACCGGTATCCCACAAGACGCGGCGAAACCGGGTGTGACGTCATAGCATCCCGGGATGTAGTACAGAAAACAAATATAGTTAAAACACTTCTAACTTTAACTAACAAATGAATTACTAAGCGAAAATATTATAAACTAAGTAACTGCCATAAAGGCAGCACAATGCTTTTCTTCGAGTGTTTTCCATGTTGATGAGGGTGAGTACAAATGACTGATTTACAATAATTTAATTGTGAAAGTGCGCTTGATTTATCGTACAATTTCATTGGACCTCTGTGAACTACTCATCAATTTTATTGGTCTACTGTTACGAGGCAAAATGTTTACGAGGCGGCATGAAAAAAAACCATGTATTAGCCGCTCTGGATTAAAGGCCGCAGAGTTCAAAGCTGTTCAAAATGTGGGAAAAAAGTAGCGGCTTATAATCCAGAATCTACGGTAAATAACCATGAATAACTGGTGACAACATTTGCTCATGTGTAAGTTTTCCCTGTTATTTTCTTGCTTACAGGTCTTGTTCCAAATATGTCAACCATACCCCAGATGCTTTTTACTGTCTTTCGCATTACACTGGTTGATGACTATGGATTTGAAGAGATGTATGCAAGAGACCCAGTAATGGCATATTTACTCTGTGGAACCTTTCTGGGAGTGTCAAGCATACTTTGTATCAACCTTCTCATAGCATTACTTTCAGATACCTTCCAAAGGTACATAACAAAAAATATCATAGCATTTCTTGGTAGTTTATGGGTAAGCACATAGTCAGAATCAGAATCAGGTTTATTGTCACCAGCATGTGTCGTGAACTTAGCAGCAGCAGTTCAATGCAATACATAATATAGAAGAAAAAAATAATAATAAATAAGTAAATCAATTACAATATATGTATATTGAATAGATTAAAAATTGTGCAAAAACAGAAATGCTATATATTAAAAAGTGAGGTAGTGTCCAAGGGTTCAAAGTCAATATCCATTTAGGAATCAGACGGCAGAGGGGAAGAAGCTGTTTCTGAATTGCCTTCAGGCTTCTGTACCTCCTACCTACAGTGAGAAAAGGGCATGCCCTGGGTGCAGGAGGTCCTCAACAATGGATGCTGCCTTTCTGAGACACTGCTCCTTAAAGTTGCCCTGGGTACTTTGTAGGCTAGTACCCAAGATGTAGCAGACTAAATTTACAACCCTCTGCAGCTTCTTTTAGTCCTGTGCAGTAGCCTCTCCATACCAGACAGTGATGCAGCCTGTCAGAATGCTCTCCATGGTACATCTATAGAAATTTTTGAGTGTTTTTTGTGGACATACCAAATTTCTTCAAACTCCTAATGAAGTATAGCCACTGTCTTGCCTTCTTTTTAACTGCATCGATATGTTGGGACCAGGTTAGATCATCAGAGATCTTGACACCCAGAAACCTAACGCTGCTCACTCTCTCCCCTTCTGATCCCTCTGTGAAGATTGGTATGTATTCCTCCTTCTTACCCTTCCAGAAGTCCACAATCAGCTCTTTCGTCAGGTTGTTGCTGTGACACCACTCCACTAGTTGGCATATCCCACTCCTGTACGCCCTCTCATCACCATCTGAGATTCTACCAACAATGGTTGTATCATCAAGGTAGAGATATAAAACAGAGGTGCTACGGTTGTGACACAACAGGACTCAATTTGTGGGGTAGAAGAGGTAGTCTTCCAGATCAAATTAATAGGGTACTGTTGAATGTTTACAGAAGAACAAGAAACAACAGATTGTCATGTCAAAGCACATCACAACAGATCATACCAAGTATGCAAACTGCTGTCAGCACAGTTAGTTATAAATAATTCCAGGGAGTTCACTGAGCAAAATTGAGAAAAAAATGTAGTGGGTGAAATTAATTCTTGCTAGAGGTAGCCCAAAAGGAAGAATCATTAAGGGCTCCATGGTAACATAGGCATTAGCACGGTGCTATTAGAGCCTGAGGCATTCTGGAGTTCGGAGTTTAATTCCAACGCCATAAAGGTTTGTACCTTACCCCATGAACTGCGTAGGTTTTCTCTGGACGTTCCAGTTTCCTTCCACAGTCCAAAGGCATATCGGTCAGTAGGTTAATTGGTCTTTATAAATTGTCCTGTGATTAGGCTAGAGTTTATTTGGTAGGTTGCTGAGCTGTGCAGCTTGTTGGGCCAAAAGAACCTATTCCACACAGTATCTCTAAATAAATAAATAACCATCTGAATATCTTGGCTATGAATTATGTACAATAAGCAGCCATCATGATGGGCCTGGTCTTATTTTTTGACTTTGCCCATCAACTGTTATATCTGAACAGTGAGGTTAGGGTGGAACAACTGGAGAGACAAATGGAACAATAGCATATCATCATTTTAGTTACATTTCCATAACTGTCTACAGAGGATCCTAAAAATATGATGGGGAATGGGGAACAAAGGTCAAATATAATTTTCTTAGAATATTATGACTGAGGACTTTTGATCCTGACTTCCTAATCATTGGCACCAGATTTGACAGTCTGGTGTGCTGTTTGGAGGGAATCCTGTAAAAGAGTATTAAACCACAAGGATAATGCCCTAGATAAACTTCTGAGAAGTTCATTTTCAACATGGCAAGATGGATAAAGGAACCTTTATTGAGGATATATTCTCCCTTTTCCACAAGGTTTTATAAGATAAGATTAGTTTTACTTGTCAAAGATATATCAAAACATGCAATGAAATGCATCATTTACATCAACAACATCCCAAGGATGTGCTGAAGACATTCTGCAAGTGTTGCTATGCTTCCAATGCCAACAAGGCATGCCTCCAACCTACTAACCCTAACTCTAACGTATTGGAATGCGGGAGAAAACCAGGTACCTGCAAGAAACCCACGGGGTCACAGGGAGAATGTACAAACTCCTTACAGACAGCAGCAGTAACTGAACCCTGATATTCAAATTCAATCAAGAATTGAGATGTAGGGAGCAGTCAAACTTATCTTGAAAATTAGAGCCAATTATCTTCCAACTACCAGCCGATGCATTTAGAAAAAGCATTCCTTCTGTGACAATTGACTCTCTCAAAAAATATATGGAAAACTATTTTGGAAAAGTTGAAGATTATAAGGGTAAGTGGTTGAATTTTGGGAGAATATAGCTTTTTCTGTGTTTACTGAGATTTTACAATAAAGACATAATTAGAAATGCAAGTCATCAGAAGGCAAGATTGAAAAGTGGTGGAAGAAAATATATTTTCTATATTACACTTGATTAGAGGAAGAGAAAGAAGAAAACCCTTAACTCCGAGTGGAGTCATCGGGGTGCCATCGTGACAGAGTTTTTTTTAGCAGGCTTTCTTGTTTTTACGAGGCTGAGTTGCTAGTTCAACCCAGCAAGGATTGAAAGCATGCAACGGAGCTGGCTGGATTCAAACCTGGGAGCCTTCGCTCCAAAGTCTGGCACTGATGCCACTACGCCACCAGCCACCTGGCACTTGATTACCTTTAGGGAATATAGAGCACTATTGTGTTTAAGGGTATGAATCAGCAGGTCGCATAGAGTTCAAGCTATGGTAGGTTATATATTTTGGTTTGGAAGAATGAGGAAACCTGTCTGATGCTTTCTTGTAACTATCACTGATATTCTGGATGTGCATCTAAAGATTGTTCCTGGTTCTTATTTTAGAGTATATGACAATGCAAATGCCAATGCAGCCATGCAACAGGCTAGCATTGTTCTGCATGTTGAAGACCATCTGAATGAGAAGAGAAAGAAAGAATTTCAAGAATATATCCACACATCCTGTGCACCTTTGGAAATATTTTTTGATGATGATATTACAATAGATCAAGAAGATGATCTCAAGAAAGTTACCATTCAAATAAAGGTAATGAGAATCTTTCATTATTATTATAGTTGGTCAAATCAAGTGCAGCATAATCTGAACCATAAAGTGGAATAGAGGAATGGGGTACTTTTGTGTCCTGTTGTGTTGGGTATTGTTAACAAGTAACAATCTCGGGTCCAGAACAAAGGGGTAAGGATCAGAAAGTATAGTTGGTCAGAACAAATGAGGTACTTGAGTATAAGAAATGTAAGAAAATACTTAACAAGAACATCAGGAGGGCTAAAACAAGACAAAATTAAGGAGAATCCTAGTGGCTTCTATAGATACATTGAGAGCAAAAGCATAGCAAGGGACAAAATTAGTCCTCTGGAAGATCAGAGTGATCATCTACAGTATGTGTGGAGTTAAAAGAGATGGAGGAGATCTTAAAAGGATTTTTGCATTGTATTTACTTGGGAGGTGGACACAGAGTTTATAGAAATAAGGCAAAGCAATAGTGAGGCCATGGGCCACATACAGATTACAGAGGAGGAGGTGTTTGATGTTTTGAGGCAAATTAAGAGGGATAAGTCCCTAGGGCTTGATATGGTGTTCATTCAGACCCTGTAGGAGGACAGTGCAAAAATTGCAGCAGCCCTAGTAGAGATATTTAAAGCATCCTCAGCATATAAAGGGTCGAGTGCTGGAGGTTTAGAGGATAACTAATGTAGTTCCATTGCTTAAGAAAAGTTCTAAGAATAAGCAGGAAAATTATAGGCTGATGAGCCAAATATCAGTTGCGGGAAAGTTATTGGAGGGTATTCTAAGGGACCAGATATATAAGTATTTGGATAGACAGGGACTGATTAGGGATAGTCAGCATGGCTTTGTGTGTGTTAAGTCATATCTAACCAATCTTACAGAGTTTGTTGAGGAAGCTACCAGGAAAGTTGATGAAGGCAAGGCAGTGGATGTTGTCTACATGGACTTTAGCAAGGCCTTTAGCAAGGTTCTGCATGGGAGGTTGGTCAAGAAGATTCAGTCATTCAGCATTCAAGATAAGGTAGTACAAAGTAAATTGTATTAGATATTGGCTTCACTGAGAGTGGTTGTAGAGGGCTGCTTCTCTGACTAGAGGCCTGTGACTAATGGTGTGCCACAGTGATTGGTGTTGGGTCTGTTGTTGTTTGTCAATGATCTGGATGATAATGTGGTAAATTGCATCAGTAAATTTACAGATGACACCAAGATTGGGGTGTAGTAGACAGCGAGGAAGACTATCAAAGGCTGCAGCAGGATCTGGACCAGCTATAAGAATGGGCTGAAAAATGGCGGATGGAATTCAATGCAGGCAAGTGTAAGTGGCACTGCACTTTAGGAGAGCTAATCAGGGTAGGTTTTACATGGTGAACGGTAGGGCATTGAAGGATAATGGATCTAGGAACACGCATTCATAATTCACTGGAAGCAGCTTCACAAGGAGATAGAGTCTGCATTGAGAAGTCAATGCATTGAGTACAGGAGATGGAGATGGGATAGAAACATAGATGTTCTGTTAAAGTTGTATAAGACATTGGTGAGGCCTGATCTAGAGTACTGTGTGCAGTTTTGGTCACCTACCTACAGGAAAGATGTAAGTAAGATTCAGTGAGTGCAGAGAAAATTTACGAGGATATTGTCCGGACTTGACGACCTTAGTCATAGAGAAAGACTGAATAAGTTAGGATTTCATTCCTTAGAATGTAGAAGATTGTGGGGAGATTTAATGGAGGTTTACAAAATTATGAGGGATAGCAATAGGGTAAATAGAAGCAGGCTTTTTCTACTGTTAGGTGAGACCACAACCAGAGGTCATGAGTTAAGAGTAAAAAGTGATTTGTTTAAGGGGAACATGAGAGAGATCGTCATTCAGAGGGTGATGGGTCTGTGGAATGACCTGCCAGCATATGTGGTGGATCAGGGGTCAACTTTGACATTTAAAAGAAATTTGTATAGATACATGAATGAGTGGTGTATGGAGGGTTAAGGTGCAGGACAATGGGACTAGGCAGATTAATGGTTTGGCACAGATTGGATAAGACTTCAAGTTTGTATGAGGCTTGCAGACATTTCATATGAAACATGATAACATAAATATTTGACTCCAGTGTTAAATTTCCAGTGTGAAATTTAAAGCAGGTATTAATATGCAATGCTATCAAATGCTGTAAACATCCATCTGTTTACTGGTGTCCCATGGACATAGAAAAATGTATTATAGAATCATAACCAATGGAGGAACAGAGTGGTTTTGGTGTCCATGTCTAGTGATCCCAGAAAGTTGCCACACAAGTTGAAAGGGTTGTTAAGAAGGTATATGTTGTCTTGGCCTTCCTTAGTAGGGGAATTGAGTTTAAGAGCCATGAGGTAATGTTGCAGCTCTATAAAACACTGGTTAGACCACATTTGGAATATTGTGTTCATTTCTTTGGCCTCATTATATATAGGACGGATGTAGAAGCTTTAGAGTGGGTACAAAAGGGATTCACCAGGATGCTGCCTGGATTGGAGAGCATGGCTTATGAAGACAGGTTGAGTGAGCTCAGGCTTTTCTCTTTGCAGTGAAAGAGGATGAGAGGTGACTTGATAGAAATGTACAAAATGATAGGTAGAGTGGATAGCCAGAGACCTTTCTCCAGGGCAGAAATGGCTAATATGAGGGAGCATAATTTTAAGGTGATAGGAGCAAAGTATAAGGGAAATAAAGCAGAAGTCCGCCATGCAAATTCCTAAAATTTGACACTATATTGGCAATCATACTGGCATAGTACTGCAGTGGCTAGTGCAGTGCTTTACAGCATCAGCTGATTCCCTCCACAGTCTGTGAGGAGTTTGTACGTACTCCTCGTGACTGTGTAGGTTTCCTCCGAGTCTTCCTGGTTCCTCTCACTTTCCAAAAGACATATGGGTTAGTAAGTTGTGGATATTCTATGTTGGCACTGGAAACATGGTGACACAAGTGGGCTGCTGAACAGAATTTGATATGACACAAATGATGCATTTCACTGTATGTTTCAATGTACATGTGACAAATGAAGCTAATCTCTCTTTATAAAACTAAAGAACAGCTGGAATCAGATAAAAATATACTGTAAGACTTATCAGTCCAGTTGGAGATATTTTTAACTTGCATTACTGGGACAATGCAGAGAGAACAAATGGTGAACAGAGCTTGACATGATCTGCAGTAAATGATAACAAAACTAAGGTTATTTGGGAATAGGAACTTTAGCCCACACTCTTCTATATGGGCTTCAGTGAGAACAGAAATCAAGCAAACCGATAGGAAGCTATTCATCTGCTTTTAACTATTCTGCATTACCAACAAAGTCAAAATTTAGCCCCTGTGTGATCAGCATCTTGGGGTATGGTGATGCTCCAGAACGAATTCATTCCTGTGTAGCTTATCCATGATAAGACTCTTGGCAGTGTGGAGGATCAGAGGGACCTTGGGGTCTGAGTCCATAGGACGCTCAAAGCAGACGTGCAGCTTGACTCTGTGATTGAGAAGGTGTATGGTGCATTGGCCTTCATCAATCGTGGAATTGAATTTAGGAGCCAAGAGGTAATGTTACAGTTATATAGGATCCTGGTCAGACCCCACTTGGAGTACTATATAACCATATAACAATTACAGCACGGAAACAGGCCATCTTGGCCCTTCTAGTCCGTGCCGAACACTTACTCTCACCTAGTCCCACCTACCCGCACTCAGCCCATAACCCTCCATTCCTTTCCTGTCCATCTCCCCATCCAATTTTACTTTAAATGACAATACGGAACCTGCCTCTACCACTTCTACTGGAAGCTCGTTCCACACAGCTACCACTCTCTGAAATTCCCCCTCGTGTTACCCGTAAATTTTTGCCCCCTAACTCTCAACTCATGTCCTCTTGTTTGAATTTCCCCTACTCTCAATGGAAAAAGCCTATCCACGTCAATTCTATCTATCCCTCTATCTAATTTTAAATACCTCTATCAAGTCCCCCCTCAACCTTCTACACTCCAAAGAATAAAGACCTAACTTGTTCAACCTTTCTCTGTAACTTAGGTGCTGAAACCCAGGTAACATTCTAGTAAATCTTCTCTGTACTCTCTCTACTTCATTGACATCTTTCCTATAATTCGGTGACCAGAACTGTACACAATATTCCAAATTCGGCCTTACCAATGCCTTGTACAATTTTAACATTGAGTACTGTGTTCAGTTCTGGTCGTCTCACTACAGGAAGGATGCAGAGGAGATTTACAGAGGAGGATGCAGAAGGATGCCATAGAAAGGGTGCAGAGGAGATTTACAAGGATGTTGCCTGGATTAGGGAGCATGCTTTACGAGAATAGGTTGAGTGAACTCAACCTTTTCTCCTTGGAACGATGGAGGATAAGGGGTGACCTGAGAGAGGTGTATAAGATGATGAGAGGAATTGATCGTGTGGATAGTCAGAGGCTTTTTCCCAGGGCTGAAATGGTTGCCACAAGAGGACACAGGTTTAAGGTGCTGGGGAATAGGTACAGAGGAGATGTCAGGGGTAAGTTTTTTACTCAGAGAGTGGTGTGTGGGACGGGCTGCTGGCAACGGTGGTGGAGGCGGATATGATAGGGTCTGTTAGGAGACTTTTGGATAGGTGCATGGTCCTTAGAATAGAGGGCTATGGGTAAGCTTAGTAATTTCTAAGGTTGGGACATGTTCGGCTCAACTTTGTGGGCTGAAGGACCTGTATTGTGCTGTAGGTTTTCTATGTTTCTATTCAAACAATTCCAGAATTACACAGAGAGTGACTTCCTGCTTCAACAATAATCTTTCGTTGCATCCTCAGAGGAGGATACTTTCTCCTTTATTCCGTCTGCCACAAAAAGCAGGATTTCCCAGTGGTCACCTTTTTCAATTCTGTTTTCATTTCATGTCCTGCTCTGCTGCCACGATGAGGCCAGACTCAGGTTGGAGGAGCAACACCTTATATTCTGTCTGGGTAGCCTCCAACCCGATGGCATGAACATCAATTTCTTCAACTTCTGGTAATTACTGCCTCCCCCCTCCCCCGATTCACCATTCCCCATTTCTGTTTCCCTCTCACACCTTCACTTTATACCTGCCCGTCATATCCCTCTGGTGCTCCTCCCCCTTCCTTTTCTTCCGTGGTCTTCCACCCTCCCCTATCAGATTCTTCCTTCTTTAGCCCTTTATCTCTTCCTTGAATCAACTTCCCAGTTCTTTACTTCACCCCTCCCCCCAGTTTTATCTATCACCTGCCATCTTGTACTTCTTCCTCCACTCCTCCCACCTTCTTATTCTGATTTCTTCCCCATTCTTTTCCAGTGTTAATGAAGGGTCTCATCCTGAAATGTTAACTGTTTACTCTTCTCCATAGATGCTGCCTGACCTGCTGAGCTCCTCCAGCACATTGTGTGTATTGCTCAAGATTTCTAGCTTCTGCAGAAACTCTTATTTTTACTTCTTTTTCCAAACTGCTTAGCTAGCATTGAATTAAATGTACAAGCACAGGTGCATTCACCATCTACTTAACCAATTGTGTCTTTAAATAAGGGATCAAATTAAGCTCAGCCTCAATCTTCATCATTCACAATATGTACTAATTCCAACCCATCTCTCTGTTCAGGAAGATATTGATAATCTTACCAATTTAATGCAAATGGAAGAATGGGAAAAGGCTGACTACGAACAGAGTCCAGGACCTAGACGAGGCAAGATGTTTTTTGGCAGAGGCCAAAGCCAAAATCAAGATGAAGAGTAAGTTCACTTAAGTATTCCCCAATCTCTAAATTTTACAACCCACAAACTCATTTAGACAAATAAAGCTAATCTCTCTTTATAAAACTAAAGAATAGCTGGTGTAAGATAAAGCATATACTGTAAGACATCAGTCCAGTTGGAGATATTATTGCCTAGTAGCTTGAAACCGATCATTCATGAATAACAGCATATGTGTGAGTTCCGTCATAAATTAGCAGCTCCATTCCATCCATCACAAGCAGGACTTCCAGGTGGCCAAACTTTTTAATTCCCATTCCCATTCTCATTCCAAAATGTCACCCCCTTCCTTACTCTATTCCTCACTCTGACCTTTTAGCTCTTCTCACTTGCCTATCACATCCCACTGGGTCCACTCCTCCTTCCCTTTCTCCTATGATCCACTCTCTTCTCCTATCAGATTCCTTCTATCCAGCCCTTGATTTTTCCCACCCACCTTCCAGCTGGCCTCTTTACCCTCCACCCAACTTTTTTATTCTGGCATCTTCCCCCTTCCTTCTCAGTCCTGAAGAAGGGACTCGGCCCAAAAGGTCAACTGTCTATTAATTTCCATAGATGCTGCCTGACTTGCTGAGTTCATCTGGCATTTTATGTGTATTGGTTTGGATTTCCAGCATTTGCAGACTTGCTTCTGACAGTTTTAAATCTTTGATTTTATTCACCAATAGCTGTTGACATCTCTATTTTGCAAACTGCAGAGGAAGCTCCTTGGCAAGGAGCCATACCAGGTGAGACAAAAAGGAAGAAATGAGCATGCCTTGGGCCTTAAGAACTAGATTACTGGTTCTGTTTGCTACAAGGTACCAGTGAGGATCTGTGAACATACTTTGCACAGCATGATCTAAACTGGCAAAAAGCAAGCAAAGCAGATGCCAGAAACCTGGTGGAAATACTCAACAGGCCAAGAAGCATAAGAAATTAAACAAGGTCGTTGACCTAAAACATTTAACACTATTTATCTCCCTGACCCAAATATTGCCACTGTTTTCTGCATTTATGTAACATTGCTTATTGTATGATAACATTACCCTGGAAAAATCACAGAGCTTCAGATTGTCCATCTGTGTGTTGTGATGTTCAGTGAACAGGTTAAAAAACAGTTTATCTAGTTAACTAGCATGTTGAAAAATAGATCTGTGATTTTAGATTCATCCTTGTCCGTGTGTGTGTGTGTGTGTGTGTGTGTGTGTGTGTGTGTGTGTGTGTGTGTGTGTGTGTGTGTGTGTGTGTGTGTGTGTGTGTGTGTGTGTGTGTGTGTGTGTGTGTGTGTGTGTGTGTGTGTGTGTGTGTGTGTATGATTTTGTCCAGTTCAAAGGTATCAGCATTCATCCAATTCTGGTTTCTTGCAAAATCCTAAATAAAGGTGGCATGGTAGTGTAGTGGTTGGTGCCACACTTTACAGTGCTGGTTGTAAGATCGGGCTTTGATTTGCACTGACGTAAAAGGAATTTTTTACGTTCTCCCTGTGGCCTTGTGGGTTTCTTTTATGTGATCGAGTTTCCTCCCACATTCCAAAGATATATGGGTTAGGAGAAGTGAGTTTTGGGCATGATATGTTGGCAACAAAAAGCATGACAACACTTGATGGTTGTCAGCATATCTTCACTGATTTGATTTGACACAAATGCCTCAATTCACTGTATGTATCAATGCGCAGGTGACAAATAAAGCTAATCTTTATCCTTATCGTTATTTTGTCCTTGGTCCTGCCTTCTCTGCTTCGTGAGGTGGTAAGCTCTGGTGCTCCTTGCTAAACTGTTGACTCCCTCTTTCTCTCACCATCTTTAAGTTGCTACTTAATTTTACATAGAAACATAGAAAACCTACAACACAATATAGGCCCTTTGGCCTCCATCCTAAATGATCAACATCATCAATTGTCCAGTGGAGCAGCCCTTGAAGACTTGTTGTTATGTAAGCTTAGCTTGTTGTGTCTCTGACATCCAAGCTGTCCTAGTACTGCTCCTCACAACTCAGTCCAGATAGCCTCAGACTGAATCGTTGACTGTTTATTCCCTTCCATAGATATTGCCTGACCTGCTGAGTTCTTCCAGCATTTTGTGTGTGTTATTCCGGATTTCCAGCATCTGCAGAATCTCTTGTGTTTATGGTGTATTGTTTATATCCTAAAGCCATTTCTTTCAGCCCAGCATCTCTTGGACCAGGACTCTGAGAGGAACAGATCAAAATTATCATTAATTTGATGCACCTATATCTCATCTTAAAAAGCAATACAATTTCCAGTTGATCAATGGCCTGTTAAAAGTTTCCTGCAGTTTAAAAAAAGAATGTCTTCTCCTTGTACTCCTCCTCTTCACCCCACTCCTACCTTTGTATAGAAACCATGTTCCCATCCTATACCCTGATATCTCCTCTGTACCTACTCCCCAGCACCTTAAACCTGTGTCCTCTTGTGGCAACCATTTCAGCCCTGAGAAAAAGCCTCTGACTATCCATATGATCAATGCCTCTCATCATCTTATATACCTCTATCAAGTCACCTCTCATCCTCCGTTGCTCCAAGGAGAAAAGGCCAAGTTCACTC